>NC_090926.1:1179844704-1180465121 GCF_040938575.1 Ambystoma mexicanum
CATGAGGCTAGTACCAAACAATTTATGGACAACAGGCCCACATGATGTGGGACTGTTGCATGGAGTACAACCTGTGAGAATAAACCTAAAACAAGGAGCTATCTTACCAAGAGTTAAACAGTATCCATTGTCCCGTGAAGCTGAAGAAGGGATAAAAGAGACGATAAATGCACTACTAGCACAAGGAATAATAGTGCCTTCAAACTCCCCATGTAACACATGTATTTATCCAATCAAAAAAGCAAAGGGGGGATCTTGGCGGATGATACAGGATTTACGCCCCCTCAATGATGTAATACAAAAAGAGTTCCCTCTAGTTCCGAACCCTGCATCCATACTATGCAGTATCCCAAAAACAGCATCACATTTTACAGTGGTGGACTTGAAAAACGCATTTTTCTCAATACCTCTGGCTGAAGAGAGCAGATACCTTACAGCGTTCACACTGGGGGGAAAAAGATATGAACACTGTAGACTGCCACAGGGATACTGTGAGAGCCCGAGCATATTCAATCGCATATTGCATGAAGACTTGGGGAACCTATCAGTAGAGAGTACGATTATTCAGTATGTGGACGATTTATTGGTGTGTGCACAAGACAAATAAACGTGTAGAAAAGATTCAACAACGCTCCTGACTTTACTGGCCAACAAAGGATACAAGGTAGACAAGGAGAAGCTACAGTATTGTCTGCCTGAGGTCCTATACCTGGGACAGCTCATATCGAAAGATGGAAAAAGAATAATTCCCGACAGGGTAGAGGCAATAAGATCGGTAGGAGAACCCACAACAGTAAAAGATATGCAGAAATTTTTGGGGATGTGCAATTATTGCCGAGCATGGATATTAGATTATGCAGCATACACCAGGCCCCTCCTACAAGCACTCAAAGAAGCACAACAGGAGAATGTAAAAATAAAGTGGTCAGAAGAAATGCGCACATCGTTCAAAACACTGAAAGAACTAATTTCAAGCGCTCCAGTACTAGCAAACCCTGATTATGGACACGAATTTTACCTATTTTCCCATTGCAAAGGAACACTTATGACAGCGGTGCTAACACAAAAGACATCCTTGGGACACAAGCCCCTGGCTTACTATAGTGGTACTTTAGATGCTGTAATGCAGGGTCATTTCGCGTGCGAACAATCGCTCGCAGCAGCCGCATTTGCGATTGAAAAAAGTGCCACAATAGTAATGGGATGCCCTGTGACATTGTTTGTGGAGCACTCATTATTTGCAATACTTGAAAGATCTAAAAGCACACTGACCACACAGCGGGCAACAGCATATGAGATTATATTGTCCAGCGCCAACATTCACATAGTGAGATGTAAAACAGTGAACCCCGCCACCTTCATTACAGAAGCATGCACAGTAGAAGATATGCAAAATCACGACTGCGCAACCTACACAGGAGAAGGAGGGGAGGGCACAGTGGTGTGTGAAAACGCTCTCAGCGAGGGGGAAGTGTACTTTGTGGATGGGTCCGCATCAATTGATATGGACACGGGAGAAAAACATGTTGGCATGGCGGTAGTGAGATTAGAGGAAGTTGAGTTTGAAACATTAGTACAGTACCGCCTCCCGTCGCATTACTCTGCACAGGCAGCAGAACTGGTTGCACTCATAGAAGCACTACACGCAGCACAGGGCTGTGCGGTTACAATATACACAGATTCAGCTTACATGACAACGACCGTACATGGAGGTCTAGCAAGATGGGGCCGTAGGGGTTTCAGAAGGGCAGATGGAACACCAGTACAACATGCAGAATTGTTAAAAGAATTAATAGAGGCCCTACAAAACCCTACTGCCGTAGCAATAGTGAAGTGCCAGGCCCATACCTCCAACTCAGATGTTGTGTCTTTAGGGAACGCGGCAGCAGACGCTGCCGCCAAGGAGGCTTCCTATTTCCAGAAATACGACACCGGTGAGTTCATGATCAAGAACGCAACAACTAAAGAACTGTCAGAAGGATATAACATGATGTCCCTATCACAAATACTAGAATTACAGGAAGAAGCTAGTGCAGAAGAAAAACTAACATGGACAAAACGGGGATGCAGCCAATCAGGGACAGACCTACTATGGCGGCAAAATAACTCAGGGAAAGTGGTAATGCCACTGCAATTGCTAGAAGTTGCGTTTCAACAGTTACACTTCCCCGCACACAACACTAAGCAGCACATCGCAGCAGAGATACAGGAAGAATGGTTTGTGCCCTGTCTCCAGGAACATGTGTCTCGATTGACAATGGAATGTACAACATGCCAAATATACAACTCAGGAATGACATTACGCACACTCCGGGGAACAATTCCCAAACCCATTGGCCCCTTCAGAGAACTGCATATAGATTATGCAGACATGGGGGAAAGGTGTAATGGCTCGCGGTACATGATCGTGGTAGTGTGCCCATTTTCAAGGTGGGTGGAAGCGGGACCATGTGCGCGACCTGATGCCAAAAGCGCCGCCAAGTTCCTAGTAAGGGAAGTGTTCCCGCGCTGGGGAATTTGTGACGTAATACGCTCAGACAACGGCTCTCACTTTGTGAATGAACTTTTCAAGGAAGTTACCACGTTATTGGGTATCAAATATAAATTATGTTCGATTTATCATCCACAAAGTAATGGCGTAGTGGAAAAGATGAACGGCCTGTTAAAGGGCAGATTATCAAAACTATGCTTTTCATTAAAGAAAAATTGGATTTACTGTCTACCCCTGGCTCTATTTGAGTTGAGAAATCAACCAAGTAAAGACCACCACTTGTCCCCACACGAGATCGTGACTGGGAGACGAATGAACACAGCACACTCTCCACTGCGTGAACACTCAGATGCTCACAGAAGCGCCGCAATATTGGGGGATGAATTCACAGACTACCTAAGAAAATTAACAAGGGCAGCGCGCGCAATATCAAAGCAACTGTCCCCACCCTTCACTAGAGAAGAGGGAAATGTAACAGGATCTGTCGCGGAGCCAGAGCAACAGCTGCAGTTAATGCCAGGTGACTCAATCTATGTCAGAAGCTTCGTGCGTCGGTGGAATGCACCACGATTTCATGGCCCATACGAAGTAATATTTTGCACGCCCACAGCAGTAAAGGTGAAGGGTTTGCGATACTGGGTGCACTTAACCGACGTACGAAAAGCATACAGCAATGTATACGAGGAGATAGACGAGGAGGCACAGACAACAGCAAACGATGCAAATGAGTAGGATGTCTAAATATCGGCTTGCGTGAGTGTGTGTGTGTGTGTCAACACTGGACCTAAATGGAATACTGTCAGCACTGGAATTGAATGAAATAATGCCTGATAAGGATATCAAAAAAAAAAAAAAAAAAAAAAATGTGTGGGATTTCTTTTTTTTTATCTAGGCGAATGATGTATAACTAGTGAAATAATAATATTATAACTTGTATATACCCTTGTCTGTGAATACCCCTCCCCCGCACCCCCACCCGCTTCCATTCCCCGTCAAATGTATTGGCACAGATGGTGCCAACAAAACGTTTACATGCATGCACTTAATGCACTTTTATATTTCAAACAGGAGCTTCCATGGCATCTAACGGGCAGCCTGCAACGGATAGAATTAGTAGAATGAGAGAATTAGTATATGAAAGATGTAGATATTCGTATGAGTGTGGATTATCAGTATGCATCACATTGTTTTTTATGATGATGTTTGGCTTGGTTACATATTGGTTTATAGCGTTCATCTCTATCGAGATGTACGAGGGGAGAGGGAGTAATAACACTACTGGACCAATTAACAGTACCAACGGGCCCAATACAACTGCAGATGTCAATACCAGGGAAGGTGATTTTTTGATATGGGACGGAACTAAACTTGTCTGGGGGTATCATACCACACCATCAAGTGTTGTGGCCACAAAAAGAGAAAAGCCACATGGTGAAATACAGAGCAACACAGTATCTCCACCAGGGGTATTCAGTTACAATGCCCATAGTCTCAACGATCGAAACCCGTCTGCCATATCATGGTTGTATGACACCCCCACCAGCAAACTTGTCCACATTCCAGAAAACAATCTGCCAGATAACGTCGGAAAAGAAAACGACAAACTACTAAAAATACACGAAATACTATATGATGAATGGGCCCAGGGGGGCGGGAATGAGAAAGGGGGGTCTAGTTTGCCCACTGCTCAGGGGGGTGGGAAATACATGAGTAACAAGAACATCAGACGAAAGAGAGAAACAGGGAGGAAGAAGTATGATGAGTATTATGGGCTAGGTCTAGATAAGATGGAAGACCCACGACACCCCCATCAAACAAATAAGTGGTATGCAGACATGAGTGCCACAGCTAAACAGACTACAAACGAAAGCTGTTATGTCTGTTCCCTCATCCCCCATGCATCAGGTACACCCAAAGTATTGTTACCCAAAGAGTTGCCTATTGTGGATGCCCAATGTCTCCTTCATCTCACGCTGTGCAGGATTAAGAACACCTTCCAGGCACACGAAGTGACTTTTCGAATGCTGCAGAACGAGAAAACCTGTTACCCAAAAACGACAGGAGTAGTATGTTTAAAAGAACCATTTTTTGTGATAGAAGGGACACTTTTTTCTGACAACAAACGGAAGGATGAAGAAGTGCTGTGCAAAGCGGAAGCACTAAGAGGTGTGGCGCCGGATAAATTACAGTGGATAGAAGAAACGTGTACACCGGTATGGAGAGAACACATCTCAAAGCTAACTTGGGTAACTGCCATTGAAAAGCCATTCAAACTACAGAGCGAGATGGACTATAACCTGTGCTTTAAAGGGGAAGGGAAAACCCCCATGGGAGCAAACAAGAACTGCAACAAGACCCTCACCATCCCGGACTTAAAGAAAGGGACTGCGGCCCTCATGGACACATACTGGGTGTGCGGCAAACAAGCATACCTACACCTCCCCCAGTCATGGAGTGGCAGCTGCTCAATGGCCACTCTACACTCGGCACTAATGGTGATACCAGAAAGCCACATCGATGGGAGCAAAAGGACACAGGAACGCGTGCAGAGTGTGGCTCAACCCACTGCAGAGACACAAATATATGTCCTGTCTTCTGGAAGCAAGGGAGAAGTGCTAACCCGTAAAAGACGAGCATCAAATTACATATCAAAAGCATCATCAGAACTATTGGCCCAGATCCCAGACAAATATCGATTATTCAGCTCAGCAGAAACATTCTTCGCCTCACTAGTCTCAAGTGTCCAAGCAAGGGCAAATGCAAAATGGCTCCAGATAACACGTTGGGAACTGATTCAGCTGGCGAACGACACTGAAGAAGGATTCAATATCATCAGAGTCGAACTAAGAGCTTTACGACTAATGACCATGCAAAACAGGTATGTCCTGGACCTGTTGACAGCGATGGACGGTGGTGTTTGCCGAAAAATAGGAAGTGCCTGCTGCACTTTCGTACCTTCCGAAGACGCAGAGAATGGCTCCCTGTCCCATGTAATCGAAGCAGTCCACAACCTGGGAGAAAAAATGAAAATGGAAGGTGGAGCAGAAGCGAGCACCTGGTTTGACGACATCTTCTCCTGGGTTCCCTCATGGCTTGGAACAACTGTGAAATTTTTAATACCAGCTGTTGTGTTCCTCCTTCTACTTTTTTGCCTGTGCCAGGTGGGTCTTCGAGTCTGTGCCAACGCAGTACCAAACGGTGCAATGATGATGGTGACAATGGGCAACTCACACGGTACAATGAAAACAATGCAAGAAGCACAAGTACAAACAGGAATAGATAATTCACCCAGGTACCAACTGGTGCCCATATACCACGATAAAGATATTGTAGATAAGTTGTGGCACACCACCATCAAAGAGCCTCGTATACTAGAATGGTATGAGGAAGTTTGGGTAGATTTAGAAGCAGATGGTGGGTGCATATATCTAACATGTACTCCAGATGAATATGCCCGGAGAGGTGAGAGCTTAAGAGCAGTGTGCAGGGCATGGATGCCCATCAAAGGAACTCCGGCATGGGATGAGGCAGTGATGGACGAGGCAGAATGTAGGAGGATAGAAGATTTAAAGAATTCGTTACTTAAGTAACGAAAGGGGGGAAATGTAGGGGAGGACTGGTCCAAAACGACCCCCCTCGCCTGCACTTTCTCCCCAGGTGAGGACTGTGGCTCTCTTGGGCGTCTCCTCGTGCCACCCGGGCCCAGGTGGTGGAGGGCACGCCCACTGGAGACATTGCCCGCACGTATTAATTGCCCGCACATATCGAATGCCCACATCTATTGATCACAACACAAATTTAGTTAGGCCCAAAAACCATTCTCTGCCCAGTAAAGATGGTGTGAGCTCAGCGCACTGTAGCGCGGCCCCCACCCTTGGAGAACATCCCTGTTGCCGCAGCACCCTGGTAGATCCGCTGCGAGCCCGTTCCCACGAGCCAGAAGGACATGAGCCAGTGTAATGCTCTAACATTGTAACAGTCACCTTCCGTAGTGTATCGTATCATCGCTCCCAGCATGACCCGGCCAGCAGGCTTAGGCAAGATACAATGAACAGTAAAATGGTCGTCACAGGCCTGACAATCCTCATATATTTATGTTTAAACTACTTGCAAAGGATGCTTTCCTCTCATAAAATCCCTTATATTATAAAAGCCTGTAAGATGTATAATTAAAAAGAGATCATGCCCCCATGATATAAGCAACAATGAACATACACCATTGCAGTTGGATGTTAATAATAAGAGAACGCACCAAGAATCTATTTGTTACACGTATTACTGAGATACTTACACCCCATGGGCTCGCGCCATAACTAAAGCTAATGCTGCTAGAGTACACGAGAAAGCGGATGCAACTATACTATGAACTCATTAAAGAATGCGCAAGAGTACACGTATCATGTGTGAATGTCTGAGCCCCTCATATGCAACCACTGTCACGGACGTTGGCGGGTCGTTTTCTATGTACTCCACTGATCCAACCACTACCTCATTTACCGCAAATGTATATGCATGTAACTAAAACACTGTAGCTGCTAGAGTGTAATGTACAAATATGATGCTCGATCTGGGTATAATCGAAACGCACCCAGCAAAGGTTAAAAGCATGTTTTTGACGTGATTCTAAATAAGTATTATAGAAAGTGTTCAAATGTTTGCGATGTCTTTACTTGTATTCAGCAACACACGAGGGAGATACCTTTGTGAAATACTTGCAAGGCCATTCCCCCTCCCACCCTGTGAAGGCTGCCAAAGGCATGAGAGCAGAAACCGCGCCGCGCTGCTTTACCTCCCCCAAACCAGACTGGAGCCGCTTCAAAGATTTGTAACCCCCTCTGTAGCACCCAAGGCCACCACCCGCCACCTGCATTATTTACAGCATAGCAGTAAATTTCACAACCCACCAGACCACCTCAGACCTACGGCCCTGTGCAATAAAGACACCCCACGCTTTGACAACACACAGCGGAACATCCATAACAACTTCTAACAAAGCAGAAAGACATGTACCGCCCGTGCCAGGCCCTGAAGCTTAGCCCCTCGACCTATGGCCCCGGTCAACAGGACACTGGTAACCATGCCCTGACGTATTGCCTCCAGTCCCCTCACAAGGTGCATTCCTCCTGTGTTGCATTAACCTGTTGCATAACCTATTGTAAGATTTACTGAAGAAGATAACACTAAAACTGCTTGAATGACTGCGGTGTGCATGGAATAGGGCTAATAAGTCAGGAAGAGACATTCATCTCTGCCACTGGCCACGATGGCCCCACAACACCGCCTGGATGAACTCCGCCACCCGGCCAGGCCCAGCCCAACCCACGAGGCTGCCCAATGACGTCTTCCAGCCAAAGCCAACCACATCACAGCAGCACCTATAGTTAGTCGTCGCCACCCAATCCCCATGAATTTGTGCCCCCTATAGTATGTAGGTTTTGATGACGTTTTTTGTAAATATATACGCCTGTCTTTGCTATTGTCAGACAGAGCGCTCTCGGAGTTTGCAGAGTTCTTTGCATGCCCAATTCTGATTGATAAACTCCCATTTACGCTCACCCGCACTCTGTCTTGGCCTTATTCCCATTTTGGGAGAGTCCTTCATTGTCTCTCATTGCGGGGAGGATCGTGCTGTTTGGGGACGCTTGCCTTCACAACCAAGGGATTCCCAGAATTATTTGAATTTGCGGAGCCTTGATCACGTCGAACACTATTATCTCCCGATGCCTGTCTTGGCCTAGTAATGTCACTTCAGTAGTGGTATGGGTTACCGGCCCGGAGGCGATCTCTGTCCCATCCACAGTGGTGATGACATCTTTAACAGCTTTTGGGCAAAGAGGTAGGTTCATCCTGGAAGCCAACTCACGGTCCACGTAATTTCCAATAGCTCCACTGTCCACGTATGCCTTAATTACATGCAATCTTTCTGGCTGCTTCGGATTTACGATGACCATTGGCATAATGAAGTGCGAGGTGAAAGAACTGGTTTTTAAGCTCGGCAAGCGGACCTCTACGCTTGTCGGGCAAGGTCGTTTCCCGGCTCAGACTTTTCGGAATTCTTGTCGGAAGCTCCTACGGTCTTCTTAAGTGATTTTACAGGGCAGTCTCGAAGGAAATGTCCCGAGTTCCCACAATAGAGACACAGTTGCATTTGGCGTCTTCTGTCACGCTCTTTCTGGGTTAAGGGGCCCTTTACAACCCCAATCTGCATAGGTTCGGTCCCATCGACACTTTTGGAGTTGCTCTGAGTCTTAGTGAAGATTCGGGTTTCAAACCTGGATCGATCCGCCTTCCTGTTTTGAAGCCTGTCATCTAATTGGACCACCAAATCAATATAATCCGAACAGTCCTGAGGTGGATTTACGACCTGGGCCAGGACGTCTTTGAGTTCGCCGCGTAGACCTCGGTGAAATAGCGTGATTCTTTTCTCCTCGGGCCATCCAGTTTCCACAACTAACCTATTGAAGGATGCAATGTAGGCTAAGAGATCCTGGTTGCCCTGTCGTAGGGAAAGTAGTTCATTGTCCAGGGCCTACCCC
This sequence comes from Ambystoma mexicanum, assembly GCF_040938575.1. NCBI lineage: Eukaryota > Metazoa > Chordata > Amphibia > Caudata > Ambystomatidae > Ambystoma > Ambystoma mexicanum. The sequence goes on from NC_090926.1 coordinate 1,179,853,732, forward strand.
TGGGAATGCCTTGCAAAAAGTCTTTCCATACTCATGTGGAAGGCTTGGAAATTCCGAAGGATTGGATCATCTTGTGTAACCAGTGGAATTGACCAATCGGCGGCACTGCCGCTAAGATACGAAAGTATAAATTTGCTACCTTGGTCTGGTCATTCGGGAAGGCCGTGGGCCTGCAGAGAAAGTGCAATCGGCATTGATTTATGAACACTGCAAATCTTTTAGGGTCTCCAGCAAAACGTTCAGGTGGTGCCAGTGGCACATTTCCAGGTAGGTTGATTTGAACGGGATTGGTTGAAGTAACTGGGGTAAAATTCCTCCCTGAATTGGGCAGAAGGGTTTGCCCCGCTTGGCTCTGTAATAACTGTCTGGCAAGGTCGTCAGTTCGTTCCTTTGACACTATTAACTCTCTCCTGAGGGCGTTCGTCTCCTGGCGAGCAGCATGAACTTCAGCCCTTAATTCCCCCAGTAGCTGGGCCAGTTGATCTGTATCGGAAGTTTCCATAGCGCCTGGGTAGGAGATTATTGGTAGGCTTCGCGTTCTGTAATGCTCACCTGATTCCGACAGAGACGCTGACCCAAACTGGACTGCTACCGTTTCTTCTATCGTGAGGCGCAGGGCCCGGAAGATGCTCTGGACGGGGCCTCCGAATTTGGATTGCCTGGCTTGTAGAGTAAGTTTTCTGCAGGTGGAAGAAAAGGGATTGATTACCAGCTGGGGTGAGTATGTGTTCCCACCAATCTCCCGTTTCTCACTCTTCTTGACCCCCAACTTGGTTTCTGCAAGCTCTAACCTTAGGTGTTGTAAAGATGAGCTCTCCATCCTGCTTCAGGTCCAGGGGTGCGTAGGATCCAGTTACGTCACTGGATGAGAAATAGTTGCGGACACTGTGTCCTTTCGTCTCTCCTGCGGTAGCCGTAAGTATGAGTGTCTTTTCTCCACAGGAGCCGGGGCCCAGAAACCTAAAGCAGGTAAGTCTCTAGGTGAGTATTTGTTCTCCGTGCTTAGTTAGTGCTCACCATGTATTCCTCTTATGCAGGTGCTGGGATGTAGCTGGCGTCGTGGCCGCGGTGGAGGAAGGTAAGTGAAAGAAAAGCGACTGCTTACTTCTAATGATTGTCTTTTTCTGCTTACAGGTGCCGAGATGTTGCCGGCGACAAAGCCGCTGTCGCGCGTGATGAAGCACGTAAGTAAGTGGAAGAAATGTGGCCGCTTTATAGCGGGCACCTCTAATGACTGTCTTTTTCTGTCTTTCAGGTGCCGAGATGCTGCCGGCGTCGTGGCCGCGGTGGATTTCGGCGAGGCCACGGATGGGTAAGGCAAGGCGGCGCGGCTGCGAGCGTTTGAGAGCGCTGCTAATCTTGTACCTTTCCTTTGCAGGATCGTCGGAGGTAGAATTGCTGAGGCCGGATTCCGGTAAGTATAATTTCTAATGCTCGCCTTCTCTTTTCTTGTCTGTTTGCAGGTGTTCCGGGTGCTGGCGGGCGTGTCAGGAGCCAGGTTGCAGGAGCCGACTCGGTGAGCGTCCTGCTGCTGATGCAGAATAACGCAAAGCACGTGTATTCCATCGGGCGTGGTTTAAATAGCAGAGAAGTGCTTCAGGTGTGTGTTCTTCCACCGACCCCACCCAGGTAAGAAAAGAGTTCCTGAATAGAGGAAATAGTTCCTCCCAGCCCTGATGGCTGGGGACTTCAGCCAGACTGGATTGTTCTGGGTAAGTATGCAGCATGGTCTGCCTCAGGTAAGTCCACCCAAGCATTATTACACAGTTTATCAATATGAGCCCGGCGCCTATGGCGCCGGGACTGAAGTCCTTTATGAGCTTGGCGCCAAAGGCGCCAGGACACGGTCCAAAGGGCCCCTGTAGGGGTCTGCTGGGTCCGGAGATGTGGAAGAAGGGTCTGCTTCCGGGGGCGCTGGGCCAATCCTGGCTCCTCGGGAGTAGTGCTCATGACATGTATTTAGGTGTAGGAGGGGTTTGCTCTTCCTAATTTTTAGTGGTGCGATAGTGTCCAGGGAGGCCAGCATCACTTTGTTGTATATTTCTACCATGAAGGCTGGGTCGGACTGATCTGAAATGGAGTTTAAGGTGGGAAGAATGAGGGGGATGAGACTTTCGGGAGTGATATTTTTTTGTTTCTGGTAGGTGCCGTGGGGGCAAATGTTAAATATATAAAAAATGATAATAATTAAAGGGTTTATATTGTAAAGTGTCTACCATTAGATTCACTATCTTCTGACATTTACTCATGTGGGAAATGCCCATCTAGCCACTCCAGAGTACTAGACATTTCTGTGAGAAAAAAAAAAGATAATATCATTTTTTTTAATCTAATACAGAAAATTTACAAATATATAAGTAAAATGCAGTACACTTACTATTCCAGGTAAGGTGTGTTCTGAATGTTCTGTAGATCTGCTGTTGTTCTTGGTTGTGGAGTGTTTGTGAGGTAATTATGTTGGAAGCCTATGTATCTTCTTTTTGTATATTCCATTTTAGAACATATTGGGCCTCATTACGACCCAGGCGGTAAGTTACCGCCTGGGCCGTGACTTTACCACCATGGCGTAAACTACGTTTACGCCATGGTGGTTGGCGGACGTACCGCCCCATTCCGAGGTTGGCGGGGGCGGTAAGTCCCCAATCCCCATTTACCCTTCCCCATTCCCATTTTTGCCCCATAGGGCATAATGGGAGTGGGGAAGGCGTTAATTACGCCACCGTAAATTACGGTGGCGTAATTAACTCCATGGTCACTTAGCGCCATGGTTTTTAACACCTGCTAAAAGCAGGTGTTAAAAGCGCCATGGCGCTAAGGGACCTCGTAATTGGCGGTAAGGGGTCGGCGCAGCTAACGCTGGCGTAAACCCCTTACCGCCAGGGTCGTAATGAGGCCCCTTGTATTTAAATGAATGGTTAATGTGTTATATATATGGGTTACACTTCTTATGCATTACTACATATGATGTGTATGTGTGCTAGTTTGTGAATTTGTAAAATGTTCATATGTTATGATATAACAATTAAACATACCCCGCCAGAGTTTTTAGGTAGTGATGCTATTGTCCGAACATGTCCGCGGATATTAAAAGAGTTCAAACTCAACCAACCATAACTCGCACCATCTACGTGCATTGCTCCGACTAACACCCAGGAAATCAAATATGACATCACAAATGTCATTGATGACATCACTGATGACATCACATGTGTACCTCCCTCATTTTTTATTCACTAACATATCTAAGGCAGGTGCCTTTCTTCACTATCAGTCAGGAAGTAAAAAGGTAAAAAGTGTGATATTTGTAGTTGTTACCCTTCTCATATGTTCCTAAAATATTTTCCTAAGGGTACAATGACATCATAACATACATATACATAGGATAAAAAGAAATCCTGAAACACAGCAATTTTTTCTGTGCATGAAGGTACTGAGGACGGTTATGAATAGTTTCTGGTAATACAGCAGGTTTTTTTTGCTTACGTTACGGTCCCTGTATATGCTTCTATTGGTATACATTGTGCTCTCTTTGTGTTTTGTGAGTAATAGTACACTTATGGAGTAAGGAAAGTAATCGTAGTTGTTTATGTAGCACACTATGCATAAATATGTAATGGAAGCATATATCAATGTAGTAGCGGACATGGGAAGATGTAGAATATTGCATCTCTGTAGCACATGTTGCAGACAATGACTACGTTTGTTTGTGAGGGCGTTCATGTTTTAAAAGAAAGGTATATTTCAATGGAATTTGTTAGCAATGCATTGCTTAATGAACTCGTTGGCGTATGATAGTTCTGCAATGCTCTAGTAGACTTTTATGCCAAATATTCCAATGAAAATCACTAGTGGAGGTGCAGCGTGAAAATTAAATGCACATGTGATGTCATCAATGATGTCATCAATGACATTTGTGATGTGATCTTTGATGTCCTGGGCGTTAGTCGTAGCAATGCACGTAGATAGTGCGAGTTATGGTTGGTTAGCTTACCATAATTGGGGAATGTGCAGTGTTTTTGGTTTCACTGTGAAGTATAAAATCTGATTACAAAGTTTTTTTACTGAATGTACATATATCTATATATGGCAGGGAACGAAAACAATGGGGCTAAACATGTGATGTCGTCAGTGATGTCATCAATGACATTTGTGATGCCATATTTCATGTTCTGGGTGTTAGTGTTAGCAGTGCACAGTGGTGATGGCAGGTATGGGGGCTTAGTTTACCATAACTGGCGAATTTCAGGGGTTTTTCGGTTTTAATTTGAACCATAATGGGGAGGTAGACATTTTGTTTTTAGTGAAGTACACAGGTTTTTGGTAGGGCAAATTAACCATAACGTCCCCTCAACAAAGGTTTTTTTTGTAGTGAATTTTACAGGTTTTTGGAAGGGGAACTTAATCATAACATTGTGTCAATGAAGTTGTTGTGCTGAATATACACTGTCATCATGTGATTGTGGGAGATAAGTAGTATAATGTATGTACTTGATATACATTTAACATAGAACATACAAACCCACTCCCCATTGATGTTAGAAAGGGACGGACTGAGTGCCTGTTTGCAGACGGGGGCGGACGGGATCAACATTACCCAAAGATGCAGGGGGTATGTGAAAATGTACTATTGTCTTACACAAAAAATCTGCAATGTAGAAGAAGGACATAAAGGGCCTCATTACGACCCAGGCGGTAATCCGCCGTCATTCCCGCCATGGCGTAATGAGCGTTAACGCCGTGGGACGATGGCGTAAAGTGCGCCACATTACGACCCATCGCGCACGAGCATTACGCCATGGCGGTAATGTAAACTGCGCCATGGCGGTAATGCCCCCAAAACGGCACCTACCGGCATCGTATGCGGCGCAAGGTGCACCACCGCCACCCCGACCACCGTACATAGCGGTGACCGTAGTTAGCGGTCACCGCAATTAGCGTTGACCGTAGATAAGCGGAACCGGAAGTAGCGTCACCGCGGCGGAACGGGAAAGAGCTCGGCGGCCATCTTTAAAAACACAATCCATTGCCATCCTCCGCAACCACTGGACATCCGAGCCTGAGACCCCGCAAATACCAGCTCCAACCTTCTACCTGCAGGAAAATGCCTAAAGTGGTGAAAAAAGCCTGTGACCGCCAGCGGCAAGACCGCTTCTCCAGAGAGGAGCTTACCATGCTAGCGGAGACCCTCCAGGAGAACGCCGCAGTGGTATTCTCCAACCAAATGACAAGACCGGCCATATCCAAGAAGAAGGCCATATGGGCACTGGTAGCTCAGCGGGTCAGTGCCGTGGGAACAACACCCCGCAATGTCAGACAGTGCCGCAAGCGGTGGGACGATCTCCGGCTCAGAGTCAGGAGCATACTATCAGCAAACATGAACCAGGCAATGGCAACTGGGGGAAGATCGGAGTCCCCTATTAAATTGCAGCCATGGGAGGAAATCTGTGCCTCCACAATCGGAATGCAGAGCATTGAAGGAGTAGGAGGAATGGAGAGAGGAGCCCCGACATCGGGCGATGCAGGTAGGTGGCTCAAATCAAGGCATGCAAATCTCACCTAAGTCCATTCATGTGAAGTACAATGTTGGCCCATAGTGTAAATGCAACACATCAGCAGGAGACTGCCCACAGATACATCCGATCTGCACCCTGTACACATGCAGTATGCACACCCTAACTGCAGGCACCCACATACCTCCATGCTACTTCCACACAAAAGGGAGACAACTTTTTTCCCCTGCTTGAAATGTGCCACATGTACTAACTGATAAGATGCCAGTCGCCACAATGCCCGGCCAATGTCCGCAGACCCATCAATAACACTCTCCCTCCTTTGTCCCACCACAGGCTCAAATTCCGACCTTGAGGAAGAGGACACCACTGCCTCCACACCCACCAAGAGGGCCAGGACAACTGTGCCAACACCACAACCCTCCACCTCTGCCGTCCCGAGGAAAACCCCACAACAGCCAAAATCCATGCAAGGAAAACAGGACAGGGCACAGACAGCCACCCCAGCAGGCAGTACAGAACCAGCAGCAGCAGCAGCAGCAGACATCACACAAATCATGCCCACAGAAGGCACAGCCTCTGCTGCAAGCAGCACTATTGGGGAAACTGCTGCCATTGCAGCCTCCTCCGATAGCGAAGCAGGGATCTTTGAGGAGAGTGATGTCAGAAGCCCCACAGCCCACCCTCATTCCCCCTACCTGTCCCTAAGCAGCCCGCATGCGGATGCCACACAGGGTCAGCCAGAGGATGACGATTGGCCAGCCACTCCATCCCCGCTGCAGGGGGTGATCAGCCCAATGGGAATACCACTGCCATTAGCCATGGGCCAGAATACCAACCATTCCCTGGAGGCGATTGTCACCCGGCAGCAGCAACTTTCCTCGCTGCTCGAAGAACATGTTGCAGAATGTGGGGGGTCAAGTGCAGCAATGGAGAAATGTGCGGAGACCGTGAAGGCCGCTATAGAGTCCTCCACAAAGGACATCTGCGCGGAACTTGCTGCTGTGCGGCACGCCATCACTGACCTTGTGCAGACAATTCGGGACATGCGTCCAAATGAGCAGGCAGGATCCTCCTCGGTTGCCAGCTCGACACCGAGCAGCCCCATCCGCCGATCGGGGAGGAACCTCCGCAGCACAGGCAGGGGTGCCCCGGGGGCCAGTGGAGGGGGCTGCCAATAGTGGCCGGACAGTGTAGGAATCCTACTTCAGACACTGCTGCACAGACTAACTCACACCTTTGTTGGGATTCCAGGGGGGGGGGAGAGTGGAGAGGGGAGTGGGTGTGTTGGGGTGTGCAGGGGGGTGGCGGGGAGGTGTGTTGGGGAGTTAAGGTGGGAGTTGGGGGGTGTGTGTGCAGGGGGGAGGTGGGAGGTGGTGGGTCACGACGTTCCATGGCTTGAATACACTTTTATCTTGAAAAAAAACCCAGAGTGTGTTGAATTTTTCTTTGCGCATGTGTGCTTTATTGGTGTACAGTCCACAGTGTGCATGTCCCGGTGCCACACAGTGCCCCAAGTGCAGTCACCATGTGACACACACCAGCCATGTGTGCTAGAAGCAGTGGTCGATGATAGTTTGGCGCATTGCACGCCCCTCCTGTGCATCGCCTCCTCCATGGGGTGCCGCCCCATCTGCTCCCTCCTCATCCTCATCGTCAGGTGGTTGTAGTTCAGCGTCAGGGGGCAGGGGCACATTCTGCCTGACGCACATATTGTGTAGCATTACACATGCCATGACGATCTTTGCCACCTTCTCATGGCCATACAGGAGTGCCCCACCAGACCTACTGAGGCTTCGGAACCGTGCCTTCAATAGGCCGAATGTCTGCTCTATGACCACACGAGTACGTGTATGTGCACGGTTGAAGTCCTCCTCGTGCTGGTTCTGCGGGTTCCGGACTGGTGTAAGGAGCCAACTCTTCAGGGGATAGCCTGCATCACCTGTATGTAGGCGAGAATGTATGTGTCGGTCATGTTGTCTGATCAAGAACATGATGTTCCATCATGGCTTGCATCCAACTGTTAATTTGGCTCACATCTACATGACCTAATTTATTCACACAATGCTACCTGTATATGCTCATGGCTTCCATGGCCTGTTTTGCATGCCATCACCCAATGTATGCAGAGGGGTTGTGTGCATTGTGAGTGCCCATCCTCTGTCTCCGATCTCCGTGTTACTCACAGCCAGGTGGAGTATGCATCCCCCCCCCCTTTCAGCCAGGTGGAGTATGCACCCCCCCCCCCCCTTTCAGCCAGGTGGAGTATGCATTCCCCCCCCCCTTTCAGCCAGGTGGAGTATGCACCCCCCCCCCTTTCAGCCAGGTGGAGTATGCATCCCCCCCCCCTTTCAGCCAGGTGGAGTATGCATCCCCCCCCCCTTTCAGCCAGGTGGAGTATGCATCGGTACGTCATTCACCTGCCCACTTCCATTACATTGGACTCACCGAGTAGCCAGGATCTTGGGCCTGCATGTCGCTCCATGTAGCGTGGTATTGTGGAGTTCCTCAGGACCATGGAATCATGGGTTGATCCGGGGAATCGGGCACAACAATGTGTGATGATCTTGTTGGAGTCACAGACCATTTGCACGTTGATTGAGTGGAACTGTTTCCGGTTGCGGTACGGTACCTCCACGGCACGTGGAACCACCAATTCCACATGGGTGCAGTCGATGGCACCAATGCAACCGGGTATGCCGGCTAGTGCATGGAAACCCACTTTGGTGTTAGCTATCTCCTGGCCAGTCCGTGGTAATGAGATGTGGTTGTCTGTGTGCTTGAGGAGGGCATCGAGCACTTGGATGAGTGTTTGCGCGAATAATGGTTGTGAAATGCCATGCAGGTGCCCCACTGTGTGCTGGTAGCTGCCTGTGGCCAGGAAGTGGAGTACAGCCACTACCTTCAGTAGGGGGGGGATGGCGGTTGGACTTTCTATCATGCTGACGATGTCGTTGTGTGTCATGTCTACGATGGCGGTGATGGTGTCCCGGTCCAAACGGTACAGGGTGTGGATCTGCTCAGCAGTGAGGTTGAATGGATTGGCTCTGATGCGTGGGATTGGGGGCTGCCTGCGTGGTGGCACTGGCTGTGCAGGTGGGGCTTGCTGGGCCTGCCTTGCCCTCCTTCTCCTCCTGCGTCTCCTCTGTGCTGCCTGTTGTTGTTGTTGTTGTTGTTGTTGTAGTTGTTGTTGTTGTAGTAGTTGTTGTTGTTGTTGCTGTTGTAGCACATGCATTGCTATCAGGTCCTCCAGCCCCAACATTGCCATTCGAATTGGTATCATTGTGGAGTGTGTCTGGGTGTGGGAAGGGGTGGGGTGGGCTCTTTTTGTACTTCCTGAGTCTGTATTGCCTTCACCTGTGCTGTTTCAGTGCACCTGTGGCAGCTGCATTCACTTAACATGGCCCTTTACGGTTGGTTCGCGATGGCGTTGTTAGCACCATGGTGGTAAGGTACTTAACGGGCTGGGTGATGGCGTTAGGTGCATGTCCGCTTGGGTCGGCATTTGCGTACCTTTCCGGCATGGCGCTAAGTACGGTGTGGGCGGACGCGGGCGCGCACCCTTGGCGCAGTTAGCGCCAGCGTTGACTACGATGCCGCTAATGGCATCGTAGTTAACGGTCACAGGTCATGATCGGACCTGGCGGAAAAAGATGGCGGTAACCATTTACCGCCATCGTTTTTCACTTAGCGCCAGGGTCGTGATGAGGCCCAAAGACATTATAAGTAGTAAGTAAATATGGAAACCTAAAGGTGTGAAATGAAAACAACACATTTAATAACCATGTAGAATGAAATGGATGGTACCATAAAAAAAAGAAGGATGTCTCCATCGTAATCACTTCACAGAAACTCTACAGCCTGGACTGACTGTGGACAGGCGCAGTAGGACGAAGGGAAATGACATCAAAATAGTGAGTGAAAGTCATTTTTTTGTATGTGGTGCAGAAATAATAATTTCTTTCTGTTGTTTTGACACAGAATGGCTAGTACTTTGGAGTGGCTGGATGAGAATTTTCCACATGGGGAAATGTCTGAAGACAGCGACAATAATGGTACACATTGCTCTGCATATGCAAAATAATGATCAGTATTTTATAGGCATTTAACATATGTATATTTTTTTGTACAAACCAGGAAAGAAAAGAAGAAAGGCAAACAAACGAGACAGAAGAAGATAGCATGAAAAGGATTGAGCAGAACATGGATGTACTGAATGACAATTTTAAAAGTTTAAGGGAGTTTGTGGAGGACTGTGTTAGAGGAAAAGTATGTTACCATTGTCCCACCTGTACCTGCCCGCTTCTCCATTCCCCAGTGAACCATCCCCAAACCTTCAAGAAGAAAATAGACGTTTTGACGAAACATCCATCCCTTCTTCCCCTCACAAATCTTTTCCCCATAACCAGCCCGTGTTGAATCCTAATTCTCCTATATTTGTGTCAGTATCTGCTTCCCCTGCTATTTCTTTGGATTGAAGTGTGTGTGTGTGTGTTTGGAATGTTTTTGTATAGTAGTTGTAGTTATAGAGTTTGAGGGAAAACATTTATTTTTTTAAAAGACGTAAAATGTTCACAAACAGCGCGCCTGTTCGACCTATCCGTAGTGAATGGACTGTGGGTGTTGTAAAGGCATTACACCTACCCTTGCTAATGTCAAGTAAGATGGAGTTGATGTTTGACCGCAACATCTGTTCAAGTTGTGCGTACATAAACAGAAAGGGGCATCCTAAGGACATGATACCTCACTGTGCCGCTTACAAACGAGATCAAACATGTTCGTAGAACACACTAGGTGTCCGGGATGGCTGTAAATGAGCAAAATGGGAGTGTGTTAAGGATAGTATACCTGTCCGTATCGTCCGCAGCCAAAATGGTGGCATCCGTAGAACAGGTACGGTGGCCAGCAAGTTCGAAGTCAAACAAAATGGAGTTGTCCTAAGGACACTGAACCTGTCCGTACAGTGAGCATATCATGTATGCACATGCGCAGTACAACCGTAAGTATAGCGAACATCGCGCCTGTCCCTAACTGTCCGTCTCACTTGTGTTGCACTTTGAAATAGTTTGAGAACCCGAACACTGTCCGTAGGACACTTGCGCGCATGCACAAGTTTGTTACTCTGCATTTGCTGTCCGGCGGACTCCCATTTTTGTCGCGGATGTGTTCAGGACGTCATCATGTGACCACATCCACGCTGAGCGTGTAGACTAATTTGCGCAGTTTGTGTGCTTCGCAGCAGTACAAAAGAACTTGTAGACACAAGGCAAAATATTGTAGAGTGTAAAAATATAATTTCACATAACCCAGACAATAGTTTGCCTGAGGACTTGTTGTGTAAAATTTTTGTACCGCTTTGCAGTGATGATGACGGTCACGAGGCACACTCCTCCACCCCTATAAATGGCCACACCCCCGAATGCATCTTCATTGTCCTTCTAGCTATAGCATATTGAGGTGTACTGCCTTTACTGCTGTAGTGACCAAAAGGAAAGTAATCAGTGTGGCTTCCATGGCTGCTATTTGTTCATTAGCCTCTGCACCACCCCCAAACCCGCCAGCACCACCACCTCCCTAAGGGCCTGCAGAGAGACATACGGGTGAGGATGTAGAGAGCGAGGAAGAAGAGGAGGAAGAGAATGAGGTGGTGGAATTCCGCACTACGAGCACTCGCTGAGAGTGTTGGGGGTGACGGTTGTTTTCCGTTTATGGGAACGTACCAAAAGCACGTGCGAACCTGGTGAGGTGTAATGAGTGCCAGGTGGTGCTGAGTCGCGGGAGATTTGGTGAGTATAGCTTTCGTACGACAACCATGAAGCGACACCTAACTTTGTTCCACACTGCGAACATTCGCAAGGTGGTGCCATGTAAAGAGCGTAGTTGATTGAGTTCCTCCACAGCATCCTCCGTGTCCAATCCTCCCACCACAAGAGACACTACTGTAGGGGAGCGCCTCCCTCCAGCTGCCTCACAAGCCATTCGCAATGCTGTTGACCCTTACCTTTCAAAGGTGACAATAGTGTGCATGTATTGTGATGTAGTACTCTGCAGGGGGGAGAGTTTTCGAAGTGCTTTTGAGGCTATGGTCACGGAGCACCAGAAGATCTGCTCCTTACCTAAGTGAAGCTCACCCTATATCTTTCTCTGTCCACTTGCCCTTTCTTATCCCCGTGGCTGGTGTCCCTTGCTTACCCTCCTTTGGTCTCCTCTCCTAGTGTGGTGTGTGCTGAGAAGCAATAAACGTGAAAACAACAAAAAATACAGAAAATGCTCTTTTCAGAGCTGCCTTTCTCAGTTTAACGATAGAACTATGAAGTGACCGTTGTAGACCCCTGCAGAGTTGTGGAAAAGTTTGCGGACAGTCGTAGGGAAAAAAATCAGGGTGCAAGCGGAGCAAACACAATGAAGTATACGCTGGGAGTAAGTGGTGGCTCTGAAAAGAGCCTTTCGGTGGTGTGTTGTGTGGGTCAAAAACTGTGGATCAGAGAAAATGGATTGTCACATAGGTTATTGTGAATCCAAAAGAGGTCGCAATGAATTTTGTACATGACGAAGAAAAATCTGATTGCCAGCCTATGTGAGATGGACTCCATCTCTGCGGAAAATGAAAGAGCTGCGAAACAAAATGTTTTCATTGTGGAATGAGGACATGCCAACATCTCTTAAAAAGGCACAAACAGCCTCATTCACATTGCGTCTCGCTTTCTCCATTTCTGGACCAAAAGCAAAAGAACGCAGCCATATTTGTCTTTGTGCAATACGGGGAAAAAGTATTTGACATTTTGGAAACATGTCCATGAGCTTCGCAAGTCCTTCCTTCATTGCAAATTGCAAAGAAATTCCAGAGACATGGCCTAAACTGTTTCCTCTGCAATGAATGATAAGTATATCTGGAGGACGCTCTGTCAGTAAATTAACACAGAGAGGTACCAAGTCCAGACACCTCATGCCACGCACGCCATGCCAGTGCACTTCCACATGAGGAAATCCGAGATCTGCAGATAAACTGCTTTCTGCAGGCACCTTCAACCAATGTATCCATGAGTCTCCCAAAATCCAGATAATCTGTTTGGTCTCCTGTCAGGGAGAAGACGGTCTTACTAAATCTCGCCGTTCAGAACACACTCACTGAACTTTATTGACCAATCCCTAGCTCTGCTCATTTTCATTTGCATGCGTCTCCACCCCAGAATCCCTGTTGGTAATATACGCTGGCTGAAAACTAATACATTAAAGTATTATTCCCCCTTTTCCCCTTTAAGGTGGGCTCTGAAAAGAGTTGTTTTTTTTTGTTTTTGGGCAGATACCTTACAGACATCTGTTATTTTGTTTATTTTTTTGCATCTTTTGTCCTTACTTTACTCCTACAACCATTACAAAACCTTCTCTAAAGCAAGCCTTACGTTCCAAAAGAACATTGCATTTCCCAAAGAAGATAGCGCAACACCATCTGCTTCAAAATAATCTGCATTACTTGGAACAATGTTTTTGTGGCTGCAGAAAAACATACCAGCGCGTAACATAAAAGCATGCATGCGCGATTAATGATACACCTCCCAATACTTTGATCTGGACAGAAAAAATAATTGTTGTCTCATTTTACTCTAGGGAGTGAACCAGAAAAAATGACTTTTGCAGTTGGTAAGATGTTCATGAGGGCTTGAACCAACTGTCCCAAATCTGTCAACAAAGTATGTGCAGTCACGTAGCCCAAATGGCAAGCACCGCACTGCACAATTACCACATGAGAGGTCATCGTATGTATGTCTCTGCAAACTTGCAGAATTGCCGCAACATTGGCATCAGTCTCAGCGTTCCACACCACCTCTACTCCTCTCACATCGAAATCGTGTGCCACATGCCTACTCTCGGCATAATGTTGTAAACCATGGACAAAAATGTCTACAAGCACCAAAACCCTGACCCTCTCCACCTCTGCCATCTTCAGTGTACGCACCATCTTTCGACACAAAAGAGTAATGTGAACATCTGATTGGCTGATGCCTTCAGTCCCCTTTCCATCAGGATTTGCTGTAGAAACCCGTATGTGACACGCCCTACACGCGGTCAAGCATTGCCTACGTGCGCCACGTAACTCTTACCCAGTCCTTTCACCCTTTCCACAGCAGTAGCAAACCGAGTCCCACATTGGACACAATTAAGCAGTCACACAACCATCCACCACTCACATTGAACATCGCTAAATCAAAACCGTCATCAACATTGCGCACTTCAAAATGACTGTCGATAATTCTGAATGGAAGTCGGATATCATTGCAAAGCACCTACTTCAGAAGGTACTGTGCAAGTGTTGCGAATTTCAACATACAGCTCCATGCATGCGCACATGCATGAATAGCAAGTACAGGTATGTATATTTTAATCAGAGAACATGTGTAACCCTTATGATTTAATTTAAACAAATTAATGCCGCTAAATGTGCATAGGCAATACATACCAACGCTCCCCCCTTTTAAGTGCAAGATGTCCGATTTATCATTGACAAACCGCACGACTTCTTACTGTCTTCCGCATAACCTATACATACGTTGCAAGCATGCCTATTTAGGGCGAAACTCGATTTTGTATTAGAAAATGTCGGAGTTGTGTACTGTGTAGGCCTACAGTAATGCTACTTGTAATAGAATCGTATGATAAAAGTAAGCGCTCCCAATTGCTGTGGTGACCTCTCCCTCTGAGGGTCTCTTGATTTTTCAGCATTGTGCTTTTAAATTGCAAGATTTTCCCCATCTACTACTATACCCTATCGCTTACAAACCTCTCTCCTATAGATATTACACCTTATAAAAAACAAGCCATTTTCATAACCTTAAAAATGTAAGCAATTTTGAAGGACTTGCAAGTAACATTGCAAATACCATGCAAAGGCTGCACAGAGTGAAGTGAAATGCACACATGCACTGGGTTGAAATATGAAAGGAGAATGCTCAGACGAAAGATGCACAATTAATGTGTGCAGTATCAGCACTGCTGTAAACACACAAAGTAATTAATTTTGTTTTTTTGAATCGCAGTGAAGACAACTCTCTTGAGAATAAACAGCATCTACACTGCAGACGACATATCCAAAGAAACCTGGTCATTTTGCAAAAAAAAAGTAAGCACAGTACTACCTTTATATTGTAACTACTCCTCAAAGAGGCTGCGTGGGTTATTTGTTTAATTTGGACACCAAAGCAAACATTGATTTCTGACCCATTCTACCTACAAATATCCATTTATTGAACAAAGAATAACAGGCTGAATGGCTCACAAATCCCTGTGTGTTTGTAACTCAAATAACATACGGAAGCCTTAGAAGGTTAGATTTAGAAAAGAAGTTGCTGTTGCAAGTTTATGACATTTCGTTTATTAATAATGCTTCTCGTCACCACTAGCCCATTTTGTACTCTCATCTGAAGCACATTGTAGTAGCATACAAACAGTAAAATAGCCTTACCAAATCATTGCAAGAGTCCAATGCACATTCACACACCATGACAAAGAGCTTCCCCATCGGACTCATGCACGCATGCACACAGCACACTGCAACAGACTAAAGTATGCCTTCTTTTTTTCAACAGACACCAAAGAATGCATACCAAAAAGCAACTCTGTAGAAAGGAACGCAGAAGTAGAGCAAATAAAAATAAAAGGGCCCAATCTAAGCATCCATCTGTTGTAGAGTTTGTAGAGAATGTTGGAACAAACCAGCTAATGCAGTCGGTTAGCAAAACAAAGGATGCTTCAACTACCGAAACTTTACCTCCTCCATCAAAATGTGTCACAAAACACAAAAATGTTGGCAAAAAATCGGCTATCAGCACAGCTAACAATGCTCCTACTAATCCTGAAAGTGTAACAAGACCCCATAGTAAAAAAAGTATTTTATTATCAGAAGAAATGAGCCCTTCAGAATCTACTAAGAAGAGGACCGAAATCATCCTCACCCCTTAAAACCTACTGCAGAAAGTTAATCCTACAAGCTCTCGTGGACAGTGCAATCCTTCTCAAAAGGAAGTTGTTTATAATAGTGTTAAATAGAATGAAAGCACTAACAAAACTAAGCACCAAACTACAAAAGAAACTCAGAAATAAACGGAATGTGAACAAACAAAAATAAAGTCTTAAATGTTTGTGGTGGTGAATGGAGTCACACAACAACCACAAAACCATATTTTAATGAAGAAGCATACAAACAAGCAGTGGACGAGGGTATGAGAAAATCAATACTACCATCATGGAACAAGAAACACTGCTTACAAAAGTATCCTCTGAAAACTCTGAATTACCTCTCGATTCAACAGAACCACACCGTCCAGTATACAAATGGCCATGCACATCAATGTGTGCCATTCCAAACAAAGCTTTCAAATCTTTACATCAGTTCCTCAATCAGTATGTAAAAGGTAAAGACAAAACTAAAATGAAAGTGCTGCAAAATTTGGATATTTGTCCAGTGCGCAAATACACAGGACTACAAGGACATTCATTAGCCTGCATTTCTGGGCATATTTGCAAAACACCTTCCATGATATCAAAAGGATATCAATACATCATTCAAATGTAAGAAATCTAGTGTATAAAATATACTATGCAAAAAGTCCAGCTTCAGAATTAGGCAATTTAAATAACACTCTACTGCATGGTACACCCAAAGTGAAAGCCACTTACAAAATGTAATAGTTTTAGAACATAGTAGCAACAATTCTGCACATAGCAGCCTTCTATTACATACATACAGAAAAGAAATAGTACAATTTAAAAGGTCATTGGCTGAAGTACCAAACCATGTGTGTGTGTGTTGCTGCAGAACGTTTTACAAAAGGAACACAAAAAATGTAGACAAAGCATACAAAATAGAAGACAATGAAGACTCTAAATGGTTTGAATTGGCGCTCTACCTTTGAGCAGAAAACAAATATGAACTAACTGAACGCCTAATATGTTGCAGTTACTGTACTTCAAAATTAGACAACAACCACACTCCTTCACGTGCTATTACAAATAATTTGCAATTGTTCCCACTACCAAAAATCCTGCAACAATTCAATTTGTATGAGAGCATAATAATTCAAACAGTTCACCCATTTCAAGCAATTATATGCCTTCATTCAAAAACAGATAAATTACCTTCCTCTGAATTGGTGAAAGGCATTTGTGGCAAAGTAGTTTATTTGCCATTAGATCTAACGGGAAATGTACACACTCTAGGAGTGCAACGTTCAATAGAGCATTCTTTAATAGTCTTGGTAAATGGTGTACCAACAAAGGACAAATAAATTTGGCAACAACTGGTGGACTTACATAAAGTTAGACAAGCATTGCAATATCTAAAAGACAATAACGACTACTACAAGGAAATAAATATTGATGAAAGCTTAAGGGAAAGAACAGAAATAATTCAACTGCCATCAGAAACTGGACAATTCGAACTTCTGGATCCTGCTACAGTATCCACTCTTTTGGACCATTACACAATTCATCCATTGCATTGCAATGAAAGCATAGATGATGCACTATAATCTTACCAAATGCGGCAAACCAAAGGGTCACTAATGAGTATAAGGGAAAAAAGTATATAAGCACATGCTTTTCCATTGCTATTTCCTACTGGCAAAGGTGGAAGATACGATGATAGACCCACTCAGATTGGGGCATCAGAATACCGCTCTTTACGAATGTATTCGCAAGATCCCAGATTTAGACAAAATGTGGAATACATATTCCACCTACTCCATGAAAGTGAATTAGCAACACTATGTTACGGAATTGCACACATTTTGAAATCTGGAACCCACTTTCAATGCAGTTAATACAAAAAGTACAGGAAAAAGATGAGGTTTTTCAATGAAGTATAACAAATTTGTTTGCAAACTTGCGTGGGACAAAGGAATCCTGGTTCCGACGGCACAGAGACATGCGTTGTATGACCAGAAACCTTGGACCACCGACTTGGTTTGTTACGCTAAATTGTGAAGAATATGCATGGGAAGAGCAACAAAAACAACATAGATATATTAACACCTGGAGAACTTTGCTCTCTAGGTCCAGTTAATGTGTCAAGATATTTTCATCATCGTTTCATTGCCATGGTACACTTTATTTGCAATAAAACTGTTCCTCCCCTTGGAGAAGTGCAACACTTCTTTTGGAGAAAAGAATATCAAGCGAGAGGAGCACCACATATTCACATGCTGTTATGGATCAAAGGTGCACCGAAATTTGGTCACGGCAGTGATAGCACTGTTTTGCAGTTTATCCAAAAATATGTCACTTGTGAAATCCCTTCAAAACAAACACATAGTGAGCTGCATGGGCAGATTTTACAATTTGAAAGACACAAATGTGGCAACTATTGTCGACGCAAATACAAAAACAAAGTTAAATACTACACCAAATGCTGCTTTGGTTTCCCTAGACCAGTTACAGAAACAGGTGAAGTAAACAACTTCATGTCTTCAGTTCGACATAGTATTAAAGGTAAATCACCTAACACGTATTACATAAAAGAAGGGAGAATCAAAATATATCAATGATTACAATGCAATCATTGCCCTCTTATGGAATGCAAACATAGATGTGCAGTACATTGCAGACAATTCAACTGCTGTTGCACGCTATATTACAGCCTACTTAACAAAAGCAGAAAAAACAGAGCTTCAAGAACTCTGGGATGACCTAGCATCAGACAAATCATTATCACAGAAATTGTACAGCCTAGGCATAAAAATGCTCTCTCATAGAGAATGTGTTGCCTATGAAGCAGCAGATTGTTTAACCGATACTGCTTTGTATGGAAAATCAGACAACATGTATGGCTAAGTCTTGGTCCTGCAAAATCTAGAAAAAGAGTGCTGAAATCATATGAGGACATAGAAACAATTGCCAGAAATTATCCCAACAGCCAAGACATTCTAAAAAAACAATTTACTGGACACATACTATCCGAACAGGAGTAGCACTTTGGAAAGCATGTGTCTATACCACATAGCTCAAAACTTTGCATACAAAAATAATGTAAAACCCGATGAAAGCAAACGTAGATATAGACTGACTGATTGTGAAGGGAGCTTAGTGAAACTTACCAAACAAAGCTTTATTAATCATGTAAAATTGTCATTAAAAACTCTTCAACAGAAAGAACTATATTACATGTCTCTGTTACAACTTTTCAAACCATGGAGAAAAGAGGAAGACATACTAGAAAACTATGACTGCTATGAAGATGCTTTCAAAGCAAATGAAAGCACTATCACCGATGTGAACATTACGCAGTACAAAACAATGTTAGACAATGAGCAGCAACAGGAAGAAGAACTTCAGGCTCAACTAGATAAGGACTCTTCCGACAGTAGTCAACCTTCTGTAACAGGAAGTCAAGAACCACTAGGACAACCACTAATAGCAAATGAGGCTGAAGTAGCTATGGCAGAAGTAGAAAACACTATGTATCAGTATCAAGAAGATACAGAAGACTTAAATGTACAACAAGCAAAACTTAACAACGATCAATGGACCATTTTTGAAGACGTTACAAAACAAATTGTACATGGTGTACAACACGAAAATAAAGAATGTACCTGCCAAAATTACAAACCTATACTGCTGTACATGAGTGGTGAAGCTGGATCAGGGAAAACATTCTTGATCAAAATCATCAGCAAGTTCCTTCAATAATTGACAAACAACAAACTGTCAGCTGTTGTAACGGCACCCACAGGTTTAGCTGCCTACAACATAGGCGGTGTCACTTTACACCGATTACTACTGCTTCCAGTAGAGCATCAAAATAAATTAGACTACTATAAACTTTCTGCAGAAGCTGCAATGGAATTACGCAGAGTATTAAAACAAATGAAAATGCTACTAATAGATGAAGTGAGCATGGTCTCCAACCTAATGTTGGCTTTGATTCACCTCAGATTGCAAGAAGTACTTAAAAGTAACAACTAAGAACTCTTTGCAGGGAAACTCATTATCGTTTTTGGAGATCTTCTACAATTGACACCATTGAAAGGTGAACCTATTTTTATAACCTTAGGCCACAAACTCTGCCGGAAAACTGTTGGTAGCATAGGTAATGTCAACCTTTGGCAACATTTCCAATGCAGAGAATTAACTGAGAACATGCGACAATATGCAGATCTCACTTATGCCAACATCTTAAAAAAGTATTAGAGTTGGTTTACTATCGCAAGAAGCACAAGTTGTATTGAAAAACCGGCACATTCATGCACTTTATGGCGATAATGCATGTGCAACTGATGTTATGGAACAAATAGCGTACAAAATTGTCAATTGTATGGCCTTAATGCCAACTCTTGCAAGCTGTTTCAAATTCAATGAAACAATGTTAAATAAAGAAATGCAACCAATAATGGAAATTAGCGCCACAGACAAACTAGACGTACATGGTATGACAGTACCCATGTGTGAGCAAGCCACAACAAGACTAAATAGTTTAGAAAATTCAATCTCCAACACAGTTGGGTTGGAAAAAATATTAAGATTATCCTTAAATTGTAGAGTAATGATTAAACGTAACCTTGACATCGAGCAAGGGCGAGTTAATGGAGCACTAGGTACAGTTGTTGGCTTTCAATCATACCCACGTGACAGCAACATTCAGTTTGTCAATATTTGCTTTGATAAAGTTTCAGAAGTGAAAAGGATAGGGTGCTCAATTGCTCGATTCCTTCTCTTCAAAGACATGTATGTACTTAGAGAGCAATTTTCTCTAACTCTTGCATATGCAGTTACCATTCATAAATCCCAATGTCTTACCCTAGACAAAGCATTGATAGATATAGAAAACACAGTATTTAAGGAAGGCATGAGCTACGTAGCATTATCACGCTTACATACACTTGACAGTCTATTGCTAATGAACTTTGATGCAAGTAAAGTCAAAGCTGATATTCCTTGCATTCTAGAATACAATAGACTGCGTTCACTGTACACCCCTCATCTGAAACAATATCCTGTTCCAGATAAAGTAAAATGTGGTAAAAGAAAACTAAATGAAACAGAAATGCAACAGAATCCAACAGCAAATTCCTCAAAGATAAGAAAAGAAGCTAAAGTTTCAGCAATTACCACAAACAAAGAAGAACCTATTAGGGAATGTAAACCAGGGACATCGTCAAAGAAGGAACAGAAAGTCCGAAAAATGCACTCAGATGCAGAACTAGCTGGTCCATTCAAATTTGCAAATGAAAGTGGGGTAAGTTGCTATGCAAATGTAGCAATGAATATTCTATTTCAATTGCCACCAATTCTTCACAATATGTACTTGCACAGTACAAACCAATTGTGTTTGCAAATGTTAGTGCTTCATAGAAATGCAAGAAGCAATCCTGACAACACATACAGTGTTCATGGAATACGGCAAGAATTGCACGACTGTGCTGGAATGGTGAGATTCACTGTGAACTCACAAGAAGATCCACAAGAATTTCTAATGTACTTGCTATTAGTATTGGAAAACAAAATCATACCTGTAAATGAAATCTTCCTAATTTTGTACATGTGGAAACATACATGCACTCTCTGTAGCAATGTGATACAGGAAGAAATTCCAAATGAGCGATTTGTGTATGTTTCCATACCAAATTGTGAAAGCATTCCATTTCAGCAACTTGTACAGCATGCAAACCATGGCAGATTATGTACTATTTGCAATTCAGACAAGCGCTCCACCTTACTGATACAATCACATAGTGCCTACATAATACTTATGCTTCTACGTTATAATGCAGATGGCACCAAAAACAACTGCAAACTGACTGGATTCACACATGGTCAAGTGTCACTTGGAAAGAAAACCTTTACAACAATAGGTATAATCAACCATGCAGGAGCTACAACCAATGCAGGTCACTACACTGCATACATTAAAAAGAAATGTGGATGGCTCAAATGTAATGATGTAATGACAGCAACATTACTCTAAAGCAGAGATTGCCAGCTAATCTTACAAATGCATATTTAATCTTCTTAAAGCCAAAATGTAATAAATAATATGTCCTTCAAGATTGCCTAAAAATTATGTGAAAGACTCCAAACAGTTAGAATACGCCAACAGGTATCTAACTGCCCAAGAGGATGTAACAACGACACACATAAATGCATATCACAGATTTGTAGGAACAAATGCACAGTTAGAATACGCCTACAGGTATCTAACTGTTGTTAAAAATCGGCAGGAATCGGCAGGAAGGCAACAAACATAACATTAATCAGAAAGATGAAGGAAACAGGATATTACAACAAAGGCCATGCTCCCAAAATGCTACGCCATCCCCACAACCATCTTAATGATGTTGCATAGTACAAGTGTACCAATAGCTGTGATATGGTGCAGTAGCTTGTAGCCACAGGCTACAGACGTGAATTTGAGGCCATAGAATTATCAATGTATGGTTGTACAGTATATAAAATGCACAGTTGCTTACAACTGCAGTGCTTATTACTTTGTTCAAATACTCTGCATCCTGGCCACTACTACCACACCATATGACATCCATTGCGGTATATAACTACACTACATACAAATGTGCTTTTGGGGGCATGGCCTTTGGCCATGCACCCATGATTGCAGCCCCTCCCCACAGCCGCCTGAGTGATGTACTACCACACCATATCACACGCATTGTGCCTTGTAAGTACACTACATATAACTGTTCTGTTTGGTGCATGGCCTGCGGCCAAGCACTCATGACGGCAGACCCTCCCCACAGCCACCTGAATGATGTTGAATACTAGTGGTGTCTCTGTAGCTCTGAAATGCTGCACTGTTTGTGGGCAGGGCCTAAAATCTTGGGTGTATGTACATACATTTCAATATATGGTTGTGAAGTGGCTTATAACTCCAGTTCTTCCAAATTTCCTTTTGGGTGCATGCTTGGATGTATGGCATACAGCCTGCAACCATGCACCCAAAAGTACACATCTTTTCCAAAACCACCGCACTAGATAAAACCCATGTGGGCTTGTAAGTGAAGAGTTTATAGCTTTGTTGTTGGGTGCATGGCGTTCGGCCATGCACCCAAGACTGCACACACTCCCCACAACCAGGCAATCGATACGCATTACTATGGGTGTATCCATGGGTGTGACATGCTGCAGTGTTTGTGGCCAGGGCCTAGAGGTTTCGAAGTAAGGCCTTCGGCCTTCAGCGGACGGCCATGCATCCAAGACACTAGGCCCTGGCCACAACCACCATATCATGTGACACCCATGGCGGCGTACTAATGAATACAATACCCATAGGAAAAAGTAATGCATGTTGGCATTTTAATGTTTGCTAACACCACGTGTGTCCTTACAACAGTTACAAGTTACCTGTGCACTGCACAGACTGAAATACTGCCCTTATTGGACCCCTCATTTTCTGTGCGTACAAGGTGGCCAAAGAAAATACATCATGAAGAGGTTGTAACTTTGTTATTGGGTGCATGGCCTTTGGCCATGCACCCAAGAGTGCAGGGTCTCCCCCACAACCACCTCAGTGATGTGTGGTAGTGGGGGTTTAGTGTGGTATCCTTCACTGCTTCTGGCCAGAGGCTTCACTCCTAGCTGTATGTCCATAGATATTACATGGGATGGGTGTGCAGTGGCTTGCACGTCCAGTACTTATAACTTTGTTGTTGGGTGCATGGCCATCGGCCATGCACCCAAGACTGCACACACTCCCCACAACTTAGCAATCCATACGCAATACTACGGGTGTATCCATGGGTGTGACAAGATGCAGTGGTTGTGGCCAGGGCCTACAGTCTTGGAAGTAAGGCCTTCGGCCTTCGGCCGACGCCCATGCATCCAAGACTCTAGGCCCTGGCCACAACCACTGTAGCATGTCATACCCATGGTGGCGCACTAATGAATATAATAATACCCATAGGAAAAAGTATTGCAATGATGGCATGTTGTCAATTTCAATGTTCGCTACCACTACGCGTGTCCTTACAACAGTTACAAGTTTCCTGTGCACTGCATGGACTGAAATGCTACCGTTATTACACCCCTCATTTTCTGTGCGTACAAGGTGGCCATAGAAAATACATCATGAAGACCGACCCCAGAACAAATGCATTGATCACCCATGTCTTACTGTCTGAACCTGTCCCAACTCTCTGTGACACAGCAAAAGAGTTTTATAAATATAGCATGTGTACGCTGGTTGTTGCTCCACTATCGGCGGAACCAAGATGTCGGGCGCAGCCAAACAATCTGATGCAGAACACGTCTCGCAGCAGCCAATCGGCAGAGACGTTGCGTGTCCGCGGTCATGACGCAAGCCCATTAGCCAATCGTTATCTTGTCCGCGGAGTGAACAGGGAAGTGTGACCGCGGAGCGGACATAGATATCACTAATTTTTTAAGACATACTTTTTGGTCGTTTTAAAGAGAAATACTGGCCGGATTGTCACCAAATTTACAAAAGCACGCTTTCTGGACCAAGCCCCTATACCTGCCGCAAATTTTGTGAAAATCCCTCCAGCGGTTTGATCTGTAGCCGTGCACAAAGTTCTTCCCCCATTCAGTCTATGGGAAAAAAAAGATGTTTTGGGACCCCCCCTATAACTTTTCTCCCCCTGGACCAAACATCACCAAACTTTGCAAACAAGTTCAGAGTGGCCCATATACTGTTGCAAAGTTTGGTGAGGTTTCGTCCAGGGGGAGCGGAGTTATAGGCCACCCAAAAAGAGCTCTTCCTATGGAAACAGCAACTTAACCATAACTACACAGCCACTACTGTGGCGTTCTAATAATTATATATATATATATGTATTTATTTATTTATTTATATGGGGCAGCAATCACGAGGTGGTGACAATACAATTCAGAAAATAAGAAAATAAGTAAAATAACTGAATTCACTTATAGTAATACAGAATAGAAAACACAGGAAAAAGAACAGTTTTGGTTTGTGAACAAATAACGTTTTGACAGTTTTAAAATGACAGTTGAAAATGGCTTTGTGAAACAATGTAAAAGGTACCAAAATGCTAACATTGATAGAAATTCCTATGAAAGCAACACTATACAGGTCCTAACAAACATGAGCTACAAGATAAACAACAGTACACACTTTAGATCAGGATGGGATTTAAGAAACACTTTGAATGGGAAAAAGACACGTGTAAACCTTTGCTAAAATGTCAATTCGCGGCAATATTTCACCATGCAGCTTTTGGTTGTGGAGGTAGCTAAGGGTCTTAGGTATCAGTGAGAGTTGAAATTACGGTTCTATCTATAAAATTGAAGAAGTTATGGAAGTTTTCATGAAAGGAGTTTTTGAAAAATAGGCGCGAAAATGATACCGAAATTCAGTTTTAAAAATGACAGATTGGTTTTATTACACTATATCAATGACTATAAAAAACAGAATGCCACCCGGGAATCTCCACAGTTACGTGGCCACCGTAACCCTTCACGTGGTGGATACTCTGTTTTCTTTCTGTAATTTACTTTAGTTACTCAAAATCACTAATGACTTATGGTTTTGTAAAACAAATGAGAAAAATCAGGAATGCTTCTGACAATACTAGGTTTCTGAAGTTAAAGATGGGATGGGTTGAGATTGGGATAAGACACTGCAAATATACTATGTGCACTGTTCTTCCTATTGATACTTACAGTCCCTTTTAATTAAAATTGGACCGTCAGAGTTCTAGTCATCGGATCGGATCTACCGGCAGCAGCGCACCTCTGGTGGGATTGGATCAGCAGTGCGGTTCTGGTCAATTTTGGACTGCACTTCAGACTGGATTTGGATGGGCCCTTCTGGTCACTGGACATAGTAGATAGCAGGATGCAAGTTTCAGCAGGCAAGCCTTAATGGTAGCAAGCCAGACTGTATCAGAATTAAATCCCCTCAAGTTTGGGATGGTTAAATTTGGGTCTAGCTAAAAAGAGTTCAGCAATGCTAATGCCTGGATTCTGCAAAGAAGTCTGGAGTCAGCTGCAAGATGAAGAGTTCTGGAACAAAGTGCTGAACGGAAATCTGGATGTGCTCAGGAAGCAGTGTTTGTATGTGTGGTGAAGTTCCTATATTTATCTTACCAAGTGACATCACAAACTTTATGGTGTGGGCAGAACTTCAAAACACACCCCCACGGCTCTGAGTGGCCAAAGACACTTGCCTTGTTCTGGTTGGCAGTCAGAACAGAGCTGTCATCTTTATGACGGGATTTAGGAACTCCCACATTGATTTTGACCAAAACTTAACTTTTGCACAAATGTACATTTCTAAAATTGTGTCCCCTAATAACATCTGACACATACATTGTATATTTGGTGGGTTATTTTCACATTCAATCCCCTTCTCTGTGAGAGCTGTCTTTGTCATTCTATAGAATTTTATCAATTTTAATCAAAACAGTTTAGACAAATAATTTCTAATTCAGTACAGATCTGGGCGATTATCACTGGAGCATGAATATACAATCTTAGACTTGCAGCATCAAGAGTTTTGCTACAATTAGGTGTTTCCTGTAACTTTGGTCCCTTAGGTGGTACAGGGTTCATTAATGTCTTCAAAGCAAAAGCCTAAAATTAGGTTAACATCTACCATTTTTTCTATTTATCCTACTTCAGGTTGCACAGTTAAAGAGTTTCAAATGTAATCACAAATAAGGATTTAAACATTAAAGTTTTTCTTTGTAACTTCCCTTTCATGGGCAACAGCTGTCACAGTCCTTTGATCAGGGAGGTGTGTCCTCCTCCTTGAGAGGGAAGCTCCCCTGTAGAGATCAGTAGGCAGCTTGCCATTGTTCTTGGCTCAGCCAAAGACGAATGTCTAATGAGTCCATTGTGCTCCTTGTTGTCAATATGCGGGAACCATTAAGGCTTCCTGTATCAAGGGAGTGTCAACTGAAGTGTCAATCTTTCCCAGGCTGGCACTGTCAGGTCAGAATTAATTATTTACTTAACTCCAACACTGGATTGCTTTAAATTCAATTTAAAGTCTTTTCATTTCACACATATAAAGATAAGCACAGTTTAGAAGGGATTTAAAGAATTAAGCCTTTCACAAACATGCTTTAAATAGGTGAATTTTGCAATTTCTTCAGGTAAAAAAAACACATTTAACTTCGGTTTGACATCTAATTGTCTTATGCAGCTGTCAGTCAGTGAGGCCCGGTTTTCTCTGAGCCACCTGGAGAATCTGTGATTTCAGCACAGTTTTCATTTCAATAGTTCACTGGGAAAATTACTGAATTTAGCACCAAAACAGCACTTTCAAGTTTGCAATTGATTGGGAAAATTGGATTTTAAATACATTTTCGGATTTTAGCCTTTCTGTGGCCATGCTTCATGTGACAGGTTCATGCACCCCCTGGCATTCTCCTGCAGAGAGTTCTGTTTTGACACCAACTTTGACTGTGTGTGTGTCATGATTCCTGCCCCTCATGTCCCCAGTCCTCCAAGATGTCAGGCTGGAGCCAGGCCACGATCACCAACATGGCCGTCAAGGGTCTCTCCATCCCTCCAAAGACCCACTTGGAGTTAGACTTGTGGCACCAGAGTCACTCACTCCCATAGGATAAAATTGGGGATTGGACTTGTAGTGCATTGATGGGGACAAGATGGATGCCCCCACATATTTCGGTTCCCAGAACTGCATGTGCAGCCTAGTCTTTTGGGTGTGGTTCAGCCCAGAGACACCTAGGATACCCAGAGACTATTTAAGCCACGCCCAGGCTGAGAAACATGCTTTGTGTTTTCTGCACCTGCAGCGTGACACTCACCGTGTTCGGATCGGTCTCCAGTAGGCCTGCATCTTTCTTCTGCGCTCAGCTCCTGCAAGAACAAGAACACCGTTAGGAACAGCCTTAACTTGCGGCGCTTCTGCCCATCATTCATCGCTCCTTCTGTTCTGCGGGCATCTTCGGCGGTGTCATTCCCAATCCGGCACGCCGCTTCCTAATGAAAAAGGGAAAAGAACAGAAAAAAGGCATTAGTAAGCATTCTGCAAATCTTTGCTTATTTTAAAATACTGTACGAGCTTCAAACGCTTACCTGAATCCCAGCCGCTCTGGGCGAACTCTGTCTCCGAAACTTCTCATCCATCTGCAAGAGGGAAAAGACACTCCAGGTTAGCGTGGAAACATCTAGAGGCGCCTCATACCGCGCTTACTCACCACATTTGTTCTTCATAACCTGCATCCATGCTGAAAATGTTGCAGCACCTAAAAGACACAGGAAAAGAACTCAGTTCAATACAAATACGAAAGCGGTGCATCGTGCATCGTGCTCTCACTCACCTTCAGTGCTACTCATTTCAGCAGCACGCCGCCATCCCCGGACGCCGGCCATCATCTAAGGAAGGAAAGGAACGAAGTTAGAGAACTGTTCAAAAGACTCATTATACTTACCTGTCGGACTCTTGCCAGTGAAGTAACTAGGCAGCAACGAGCCCGCATCAATCAACGCGCCTCCGCACTGAAAGCAGGATGGAGAGCAAACTATCCAAGAAAACAAGGTGAGCTGTGGATCAAAGGGAAGGCTTGGACCCCGGGGAAGAAGGGGGTTCAAGCACACAGAGACAATAGGGAGTTAAACTCTACCAATCCTGTGTTTCAGGCCCAGTCTCCAGTCGAATAGCCTCCAGGGAAGGGTTCGAGATTGTAAGAGGTCAGAACAGGCTGAGTGACGTCCCTGTGGATACCAGGTGAGCGTTACAGAACACAAAGCCTCACATCAAAATCCACCTGGGCGTTATGGAAACCTCATAAACCGACCAGTTAGCCCACATGTTGGGGCAGCTAAATTCCAAAGTACATGCAGCCAGGCAGGAGACCAACACCCTGAGGAGAGAGCTGATAGTAGCCAAAGAACGCACTGATGATTTAAGCCGGCAACTTCTCCAGTCACAAGCAAGGCATGCACCATTGCCGGGAAGCGTGCCCTCAATGCCAGCGCCATCAGCCAATCTCTTTCAGATAACCCTTCCTGGGGCAGTTCCTTTGGCCCTGCCCGAACGACCAGTGGAGCAACTGGTCCATCACGCGCCCCTGCGCTCGAAGCAGGATGGAGAGCTCACCCTTTCAAACCATAAGGTGAGACTTTAGAGGGGACATCGGAAGTGGTCACTGGGGAGAACAACGGGGTGTGGGGGAATTTACGCTCAACTCCACGGGTGGTTAATTCCCCTTTCTCCATTCACAGAAGTGTACTCCTACCGGCCAGACAAACGACACATCTCTGCCCTACGCATTACGCTGGAGGAGGCCGCAGCAGCCCAGATCAGACCGGCGTCTCTGTGTGAGTCAGGTGAGCGTAACAGAACGCGTTGCCTACCTACAATTTCCCACCCGGGCGTTATGGAGACCTCAGAAACTGACCACCTGGCCCAATTACTGGGGGAACTGAGGGCCGAAGTGTATTCCGCCCGTCAAGAGACCAATACTCTTAGGAGAGAACTGATCTTATCGAAGGAGTGAACTGATGACCTTGGTAGGCAACTATTGCAAAGTCAGGCTGGACAAGCACCCCTACCTGGTTCCGGGGGAAATCCAGCCCCTGTGGTATCAAGTAACCCTGTGCAAATAAACCTACCTGGAAATATTCCGTTAGCTCCACCCGAACGCTTTGCCGGAGATCCAAAAAGGTTTGCCGTATTTATGAACCAATGCCGCTTGCACTTTTTATGCAGACCTGGAGCCTTCCCAAACGATCAAGCCAAGGTAGCTTTTGTATTGTCATATCTCAGTGGCAGTGCAGCCGATTGGTCTATCCCACTGGTTGCTCAGGATGACCCAATGCTCTGCGATTTTCTGGGCTTTCAAACTAGCATGGAAAGACTATTTGCCCGGCACTCTCAAGGACAGGCCCTGGATAACAAACTTATCCATCTCCTATCCTACATCGCGATCTTTAATAGGTTGATTGTAGAAACTGGGTGGCCTGAGGAAAAACGGGTCACGTTATTTCATCGAGGACTTCGAGGAGAACTAAAAGATGGCTTGGCTCAAGTCGTGAATCCACCTCAAGACTGCGCTGAATATATAGACTTAGTGGTCCAGTTAGATCGTAGACTTCAGAACAGAAAAGCAGATCGAACCAGGTTTGAGAACAGGGTGTTGGTCAAAACCCCCGCTAACCCCAAAGGAGCCGATGCTTCAGAACCCATGCAAATCGGAGGAGTTAAAGGACCCTTAACCCAGAAGGAAAGAGAAAGGAGACGGCACATGCAATTGTGCCTTTATTGTGGGTCCTCTGGGCATTTTCTAAGGGATAGCCCAGTTAAACCGCCCAAGAAGGCAGTAGGAGCCGCTGATACAAGCCATATGCAGTCAGACTCTGGAAACTACCACGCCCGACAAGCGTAGAGGTCCGCTTGCCGAGCTTGAAGAAGGACACTCAGACCTCGCATTTCATCATGCCAATGGTCCTCATAGATCCTGAGCAACCATCACGTATGCATGCCGTAAAAGCATACATCGATAGCGAGGCCATAGGAAACTATGTGGACTACGAATTGGCTTCCAGGATGAATCTGCCTCTCTGCCGTAAAACCACCTCAGATGTCATCACCACAGTCGATGGAACCGTAATCGCCTCTGGGCCTGTAATTCATTCCACCACAGAGATGACACTAGTGGGTCAGGATGGGCATCGAGAGACTATTGTGTTTGATGTAATCAAAGCCCCACAGTTCCAGATAATACTGGGGATACCTTGGTTGGAAACACATAATCCTAGTATTGATTGGTGAGAAAAGAGAATAACCTTCCCGGGTTGTGCACAAACCTGTTATCCAAAGAAAAACCTGAACGCAGGCCTGGCTACAGTAACCACAGCAGTCATGCAACTACCTCCAGAGTACCAAGAATTCCAGGACGTCTTCCAAAAGGAACAGGCTAACACCTTACCTCCTCACAGATCGTACGATTGTCAGATCAATCTCATACCCGGTGCACAACCCCCTTGTAGCAGAATCTATGCCCTTACGGAACCTGAGAACCTCCACCTACGACAATATTTAGACCAGTACCTTGCCAACGGTTTTATTCGCCCATCCAAGTCCCCTGCGTCTGCAGCTTTGTTCTTCGTGCCCAAAAAGGAACATGCATAGACTACCGGGCATTGAACCAGATAACGGTAAAAAACCGATACCCATTGCCTCTGATCCCTGAACTACTAGACCAGGTGAAGGACGCTTGCATGTATACCAAACTAGATCTCCGGGGGGCATACCATCTGGTACGAGTAAAAGAAGGCGACGAATGGAAGACTGCCTTCCCCACCAAATATGGATTATTCGAATACCAGGTGATGCCTTTCGGGCTGTGCAACGCACCAGCAGCCTTCCAATACTTCATGAATGATGTCCTTCGTGAACTCATTAACGTTTGTGTTGTCGTATATATTGATGACATTCTGGTATACTCCTCTTCGGAATCTGATCATGTGAGACATGTCCGAGCAGTTCTTGAGAAATTGCGCCAGCGAAAACTATATGCTAAACTAGAAAAATGCATTTTCCATGCCACAGAAGTTGAATTCCTTGGGTTTCTCCTAACACCGAAGGGAGTCCCAATGGAATCACGAAAAGTAGACGCAATCCTTGAGTGGCCATCACCAAGTTCAGTTAAAGGAGTTCAAAGCATGCTCGGCTTTGCCAATTTCTACCGCAGATTCATCCCGGATTTTTCACATGTTGTACATCCCATCACAGCACTCTTGCGGAAAAATAAACGCTTTACGTGGACTGAAGAAGCCGAAAAGGCCTTCCAAGAACTGAAAGCGAAATTCACATCTGCACCTGCATTAAAGCATCCGCGCCCTGAACTTCCATACATAGTGGAAACTGATGCATCCAGTCTAGCCATGGGAGCTGTCCTGTCTCAAAGGGACCCTGAAACTGGCCAGCTTCACCCAGTAGCGTTTTGGTCCAGAAAATTTTCGGCACCTGAGTTAAATTATGCAGTTACTGACAAGGAGCTATTAGCCATTAAGTCTGCCTTCAAGGCTTGGCGGCACTATCTTCTCGGTGCCAGGCATACCATCACTGTGATTACCGATCACCGGAACTTACAATATTTAAAAATAGACAAGGCTCAATCATCACGTCAACTCCGATGGGCATTGTTCTTTGCGAGTTCGATTTCGTAATCACCTACCGTTCAGGTTGTAAGAACGGTAAAGCTGACGCTCTATCCCGAATAGGGATGGGAGAGACTGAAGTGAACTCAGAACCAGTACCTATAATTTCCGAACAAAGGATTCTTGGCATGACCACTCTACAAACCCTAGAGGACATTCAGAGTAAAATCCAGCAACTCTTTGATCCTACAGCCTTGCAGGACTGGATAAAGAGAGGCCCAAACTTTTCAGCCAGCAATAACCTACCTTATTACCAAGGGCACCTGTTTCTGCCACACAAGGAACTACAAGAGCTAGTCATTTCCCGTTATCATGATACCCTGATGATGGGGCACCCAGGTATTGCAAAAACCGAAGCAAAAATCAAAAGACAACTCTGGTGGCCCACCTGGTGAAAGGACATTAAGTCATTTATGATGTCTTGCTGCGTTTGCGCCCAAAACAAAAGTCAGAAGAAAAAGCCAGCTGGACTCTTACAACCATTAGGCATTCCGCCTGCACCATGGCATAACTTATCATTGGACTTTATTACTGACATACCTTCTTGCAATGGGTTTAACACCATTCTTGTTATTGTGGATCTTTTTTCCAAAATGGCCCACTTTATTCCTTTAAAGGGGCTACCTTCAGCTTCAATCCTAGCCAAGGAATTTCTTGAAAACATTGTTCGTATACATGGATTTCCATCCGTACTGGTCTCTGACTGGGGCAGTCAATTCATTTCTAATTTTTGGAGAAAATGTTGTCAACTGGTGCAAATCGACGTAAGGTTATCAACCAGTCACCACCCCCAGACCGATGGTCAAACGGAGAGGACTAACCAGACTCTTGAACAATACCTGCGTTGCATGTTGCATCAGACTGAGAGTAATTGGAAGGACATTCTCTGGATCGGTGAATATGCATACAATAATTCAGTTCATTCTGGAAATGGGCAAAGCCCTTTTTATATCCTATATGGGAACCACCCTCGAACCTCAGACCTTGACTCACCCCAACACCTAGAAATGCCTGCAGTGGACCATTTACACTCCACGATTACACAAGCCTTTAAAAAAGCAACAGCACATTTGAAGCAAGCGAAGGAGAAATACAAGAAGGATGCGGATCGGCATAGAAGTGATGCTCCACAATACAAGATAGGAGACCAAGTATGGTTGGCCACAAAACACATACCGCGCAAGGGAACACAGACTTTTAACCCGAGATATTTGGGACCTTACTCTATTAAGGCCATTATCAACCTGGTGGCCGTCAAGTTGGACTTACCGGCTAATATGCGGTGTCACTTTTGAAGCCAGTGCAACCAGGGACAAGACTAACCAAGCCACCCGACCCCATCCTTATAGACGGGGAACCCGAATTTGAGGTTAAAAACATCCTGGACTCCAAGATGGTGAAATCAAAACTTTTTTATTTGATTGACTGGAAAGGTTATGGACCACAGGAAAGGTCTTGGGAATCTAGTGATCACGTACATGCACCTCGGTTGGTGAAAAGATTCCACCAAAATTTCCCGGACAAACCTAAACCACTGGGATGAACGACTTTAGGAGGGGCCTTGGGGGGGGGGGGGGAGTGCTGTCATGATGCCTACCCCCGGGGAACCAGACCAGGTCCAGCAGCCCTGGGAGCAGGCATCACGTTCCTAGGGAAAGGCCCAGCGACCCCTGTTAGGGACCATCTGGACACAGTCCTGGCGCCTTTGGCGCCAGGCTCATATGAGACTTCAGTCGGTGCCAGGCTCAGAAGGGGAAAACTTACCTGGACTTACCTGATGCAGACCATGCTGCAAGAGATCCAAGCCCTCAAGAGGCCTAGAAGGGACTACTTTACCTAGGGACTCTTTTACCACTCGGGTGTGGCGGTGGAGGAATACTTACCTGGAACTACTTTGGAGGCTATTTAAACCACGCCCTAAGAGCAGCACATGCTTCGCGTTATTCTGCATCCAGCAGCGTAACGCTCACCGTGCCTGCAGCAGCATCCAGACTTCAGCCACGCCCGCCTCGAACCCGTAGCACCTAGAAACAAGGGAAAGAAGCAGAAAGGTTAGAACCAGAACATTTACCAGCTTCTTACCTGATTCCAGAGCCATCGCATCGTCGAACCAAAGGAAAGACTTAATTTTTACACACGTCGCATCGCCAGCAGCAGCGCCGCGCTGCACTCACCGTTCCTCGCAGCATCTTCACGTTTCACCGCAGCCTCCTGCATGTTCCCGCCGCATTCCAGCACCTAGGGGGAGATAAAGACAATAAGGTGAGCCAAGGGAACATATAGAGGAATACTGGTTACCACCCTAAGACCTACCTGATTTACCACCGGGGGAACCATTCCTCTCCTCGGGCCGGCGCAGCTCCCACTTCACCATCGCCGTACCCCGGCCCCTAAGGGGAAACAAAAGCACAACAGGGTGAATCAAAAGGACAATCAAGAGGAGCCACCTCCCGCCATAGACTTACCTAATTTTACCGCCAGAGGTATAACTCCTCGACTCTGGTTTTCTCTCAGCACCTGAATAAAGGAGAAGACCACAGATTACGGGATTGGATAGGAGTGATGGTCAGGCATTTGAACTCTTACGAACTGCATACTTATGGCGTCTTGCCGGGAGAGTAAAGATAGCCCTGGAACTCACCAATTCCTTCGACCAGTGGAGCAACTTGTCCATCACACGCCCCCGTGCTCGAAGCAGGATGGAGAGCTCACCCTTTCAAACCATAAGGTGAGACTTTAGAGGGGACATCAGAGGTGGTCAGTGGGGAGAACCACCGAGAGGGTGGGGGGAATTTACGTTCAACTCCACGGGTGGTTAATTCCCCTTTCTCGATTCACAGAAGTGTACTCCTACCGGCCAGACAAACGACACATCTCGTCCCTACGCATTACGCTGGAGGAGGCCCCAGCAGCCCAGATCAGACCGGCGCCTCTGTGGGAGTCAGGTGTGCGTAAAAAATACCCTGCCACCGCATAGACCATATGATTTTGAAAATCGACCTGATACCCGGCGCACAAATCCCTTGTGGGCGAATTTACACACTCACGGAACCAGAAAACCAGCACCTGAAGGCCTATCTTGACCAATATCTGGCCAATGGGTTCATCCGTCCCTCGAAGTCTACAGCAGCCAGTCCTCTATTCTTCGAAAACAAGGTGAGCTGTGGATCAAAGGGAAGGGTTGGACCCCGGGGAAGAAGTGGGTTCAAGCACACAGAGACAATAGGGAGTTAAACTCTACCAATCCTGTGTTTCAGGCCCAGTCTCCAGACGAATAGCCTCCAGGGAAGGGTTCGAGGATGTAAGAGGTCAGAACAAGCTGAGTGACGTCCCAGTGGATACCAGGTGAGCGTTACAGTGTGGCAGGGTGTGCAGACTTTTGTGATTTATGAACCATGGGCAGTTCTGCAGATTTGACGCACACAGGGTTTGTCCATTTTTGGCTGTTTCTTTCCCCCATTGGCAAGGGGGTGTAGTGGGGCACGCACTGGCATGGGTAAAAATATCCCACAGAACAAAGGCCCCGAAGGCACTCACAAGCAGAATGCTCGATCAAATCTCACTTTGTACTTCAGCCAGCTGATGGGAAATGCTGGCCTGAAGTCCCGGAGACAATGAGGCACCTCTGTGCTATGACACACTGCCCAATCACAACCAGGGGAGGGAGGAGGAGGGATAGGTGAGGGGAAGGAAATGAAAAGAGGCGCACAGTAAAACACAACAGTAAAAATTACACTTTAGGTCATATTTTGCAGTTTTACCAATTCTGTGCAGATGGAGCCCACGCGCCTGACAAAGGCCCCCAAGGCACTCACGAGCAGAATGCTCGATCAGATCTCACCGTGTGCTTCTGCCAGCTGATGGGAAATGCTTGCCTGAAGCCACGGACACAACAAGGCACCTCTGTGCTAGAGAGGTTTCCTTCATGTCTCTTTCTCCGTGCCCCCATATTGAAGGCACTCCAGTCTTTCAATTACTGGTTTGTTGCATCTTTCTCAAGCTGTATCAGCATTGTTTAATAGAGCCAGATCTAGCACAAGTTGTGGTGATGCCACCACTCTCCTTCTCATTCCTTTACCAGCTTCTATGACGCAGCCCGGCCAACTTCGATTCTCTCCTGCTTCTCGTTTCTGTGAGACGCTGGGCGTCTCTGTCAGGTTCCTGCTTTCTCACAGGTTTAGGACGTGGAGCATCCAGCCTCTGCTCAATGCCAGCATGCTAATTCACAACTTGCTGGCTTTTCCCTCTCGTCTCCAGGCTTCTCTGCTTTCAAATTCTACGTAGCCATGGGTCTTCCCCGGGTTAGATCTGTATTCCTTTCTCTCTGTCTCCCATAGCTTTTCTTCTCCTCCACACGTCTCAGTTAATGGGGATTTTAAGTTAAAGCAATATTCACGGTGTCTTGTTGACAATAGTGCATATTGGTATTTTCTTCTCATAAATCTTTACAGGGTATATCTGAAGAGGTAATAGTGGCATGTTCTTTCAGGGGTTCCACACAGTAATGGGAGTCCTTGTCCTCAAAGGGAGAGTCTCTCCCACTTGTCTCAACCCCTAGGGAAGGTGTTGCGGAGGGAGCTCACCTCCTTAGCCTCATGCGGGGGCTCCCCCTTGGGAAAATGGACGAATTCCCACAATTCGTCACAAGGGATATTGGATCATGACTTTCATGCACTTTGCCCTATTAAGCTTCCTTCCAGTCATGCTCATGTACAGCTCTCCACACCAGCCCCAGCAATTGACCCCACACTCTACTCCACCACCCTTCCTCCTGCTAGTCTCTTGATCTATCACCTCTACCTCCTCTGGCTTCACCAGAAAAACCCACAACATTTTTCTTCATGAGGTCACTTTTAACCCCATCTCTGTCCTCTGGTTGGTCAGGTTTCTCTGGCAAATCTTCTCCACCTGGTAGGTGTTCCAGCCAACATAGCTTTTATATACTGCATTAAGGCCCACCCACTTTCTCTACACTGGGACGTGGTGAAACAACAATAGTGGTTCATGTAAAATGTTCACATTCGTATTAGGGGTTCTGGTCTGGTTGCCCCTAAGGTAAGTCCCATATTTTGGTGGGATTTTGTCTTTTTTCTCTGGCCGTGTAGGGGAACTTCACTGGTCTTATTACTGAGTGTTCTTCCTCCTACTGTTTGGTTCGCACCGAAGAGGTCTGTATTCCAATTGCATACCAGGTCTATACCTGCTGACTCACCCTCTCTGGCAAGGTTTGGCAATGCTTTTCCATGGGCTGCTGATTTCCTCTCTTGGACATCTTCTACAGTGCTTTGCTGTGTGTCTAAAAACAAAAGGAAACACATGGCCTGCTCTTGGGTTCCAAGGCCTGGCGTGATGCAATTTGGTACTGCACTTAAAGAGACCGGCACATGCGGCACAATCCCTTTTAACAAGGTCAGGGTACTGACTTTTTCACACCCTGCAGATGTTCAAAAACAAAGCACCACCAGAACAAAACTGCTCAAACGAATATCCTATACTTTTGTGATCAGGACAAGGAGGCCTCTGAGATAACGCTGCTCCACTTGTTCACAAAACTTTCATTCTTTGATCCAAATTGTCTCACAAATGGGCCTTTTAAAAGAAACTCTTTGCTGGTGCAAGTGTATTTTGGCAAGGTATTTGCAAAGCGGAAAATACATTGTTTCAGTACATTTTTGTACTAAGGCAATTTTTGCCCCAACAAAAATACCCTGCAGAAAAGTCAGCGTACTTTCTGTAATATGTACCCCACAGATGTGAATATGTGCTGACATTCAAAATTCCCACATGGGATATACATTTTAATATGTGAAAATAATGTATAAACTGCACTACCCAGCTTTGAGGTCCTCAATGATGTCGCCTCACTTGCATCGCCTTCCTCCTATCCTCTTCACGCATCAAGATCAACTACTTTAATATGGATATCTCTGTTCAAACTTACTTTGCTTATGCACAGTATTTGAACAATATGATATGATAGGTTATTTATAATGCGCTTAATACCCAGAGGTTTGGATCGAACCTGTGTTGCTC
The DNA here is from genome assembly GCF_040938575.1 of Ambystoma mexicanum. Taxonomy (NCBI): domain Eukaryota; kingdom Metazoa; phylum Chordata; class Amphibia; order Caudata; family Ambystomatidae; genus Ambystoma; species Ambystoma mexicanum. Next base: position 1,179,891,393 of record NC_090926.1, read on the forward strand.
AGTGTCGTCTTGCTTCAGAGGTGAGCATGTTGCCCCTGAGCTATCCTCTCGAACAATGACTCCCAAGATCCCTTATCATTGACTATGCTGGCTAGTCCTCCTGGGGAATACATTACAACACATCTGGAGAACCATAGTTTCCAGACCTCTATAAGCATTCACCTTTCTCTTTAATAATTCAAATGAATGCATAAAAAAAGTCATACACCAAAGGATGATGGACCTGGTCAATAGAACACTTTTGGACATGCTTTGGATCCTGCATCCTGTGCAGGAAAAGACTTGGAGCCCACACTATGCCACCTGATGCTACACTACCTTTTTATTACATTGTTTTTTTTATCAGAGTAGATTGACATTAACAGAACACAATAGAATACATACAGTGGTAAAAGTGTAGAGCCAACTATTAATTGTCAATGTCCTCCTTATAAACCTTATGCCCTAGGCCAGGGGACTACATCATTTGGCTCTCTAGATGTTTTGGTCTAGAGCTCACATCAGCCAGGGTCATCCAAGTCAATGGAAAGAAAGGTCATGGGAGTTCTAGTCCAAAACAGCACGAGAGCCACTGTCGGAGACCCTTATGCTAGGCAATCTTAGACAATGATAATGTGTTTAGCGGAGTGCTATAAATGTGAGATAGATCAATGGAGACTGCCAAAAATATAGGGGCTGTGAGAACGTAAGGACAGATTGTACTATGTGTACTGTCCCACCCATAGCAACACATCAATTGGATACATACAAATCTTAAGCTACATTCAAACTATTGCACAATTTTTCTTTCAGATTTTACACCCCAAATGGAACCTGGTTGAAGCTAGCTAATATAATAAGCCTTCAACAATCCAGTACGTAACTGTTTACAGGCTTCCCCCTTAAACCACAATGTACTACATTTCATAAGGTGTTGTTGGTTCTATAATTACTCAAAATCAGCCCAAGCCAGATCTCGATTGGAAACACACGCAAACTCACGATAGAAAACCTTTTGCCCCTTCTTGCGGAGATACTTAAGACCTACCCAATGGCAGATTCCAACCCTGAAAAAATTTCCACCTTTTACCACAATTGCCTTAAATCCTCTATTGACTCAGTAGCCTCACTCGCCTCTAAAACACCTCGTAAACTAAAACGAGCTAACCTCTGGTTCAATGAAGAGCTCACCCTCCCACGCAGACACAAAAGAGCGGTGGAACACCTCCACAAAAAGAATCCTTCAACCACCTCAGCCTTAACCCTCTGGACAGCTATTAAAACTTACAAGTCAGCTGTGATAGCCTACAAAGCCAATTCCTTCAATACTCACATCAATAACGCATCCTCCAATGCTAAAGAAATATTCACTATACTTATAGAACTAGAATCTCTTATCCCCACTGCCACCATGGTCACTACAGACAAAGCCTGGTGCACTACAATCCAAAATTCCTTAGCACGTAAAATTCTACCTTACAAGAGAAAATACTGAATAAGAGAAACCTTTTGGCTATTAAACCACATCACTTCTCGGCGAGAATGTAGACGCCATCTCGGTCAAACTCGCTGTCTCTCCTAACACCACTATTGCCATCCATATTGCATACCGCCCACCAGGCCCACTATTGGACTTCCACAACAATCTACTCCATCTTCTTGGGGAAAATTTAAAAAAACAGCACTAAATCCGTTCCCTTGGGTGATTTCAACTTGGGATTCAAGGATCACAAAGATAAAAAAGCCAAGGCCCTAGTCAAAGCGCTCCAGGATATAGGCTTCCAGCAGAAAGTCTTCATCCCTACCCACCCCAAAGGACGCATCCCAGACTCAATTATGATGTAGACTTCAGCTCAAATACCCCACTCTCTTAGACCACTACCTTATTCACTTCTCCATCCTTACCCCCAGCAATATACCCAAATCTGTCACGCTTGCCCCACCTGCTCTAGCTAGTTGCTCACGCAACCTCACTAAAGATAGGATCCGTCCATTCTTAGAGGTTCCAGCACTCAATACCCTGTTCTACCCAGACCCCTCGGTGCTTGTTGAGCTTTACAACACCACTATCAAAACTGCAGTAGACGCCATTGCCCCTCTATAGAGCAAGAAATCCAAAAAGAAGAAACATGCTAACTTGTGGTTCTTCACTAAGCTCAAAAAACCCTCAAGCGCAAAGCGATTAGGAAATGGCAAGAGGCACCACAAGACTCCACCGTAATTGCCTACAAAACACTGGCTTCACAATACAAAAAAGATATAATTCTAGCAAAATCAACAGCTTTTAATGCCAGGATCTCTAATGCTACATTGGAATCAAAAGAACTGTTTGCTATTTTTAAAGAATTGGCCACACCGGTCACGATCACCCAGGATGTTGTGAAAGATGAATCCTGGTGCACTAGTGTCCAAACAGTCATGATAAATATAATTGAGCTTCTGCAGGAGAAGATCAATGCCCACCACAAGGTCCTGCCCAAAGCCAACGTGACTGCATCTCATACGACCCATGCAGAAATCAAAAAGAAAACTCTCTTCTCTTTCAGAGAAGTAACAGAGACAGAAGTACTTGGCATCATTCGGCAAATCAAACCCTCCAACTGCAGGGGCGATGTCTGGCCAGCCAACCTCATTAAAGAGTGCCCTGATTGATACCTTAGCCACGTTTTTTACAGCATTTATTAATGCTTTTTTCAACTCTAACACTGTGCCTGCCTTCCTGCCTTAAGGAGGCGTGGGTCCGCTACTATTAAAAAAACATCCCTAGACTTAGAACACCCAACAACTACTGAACTATCACCACGGTCCCATTCCTCTTAAAAACTCTGGATAAAGTTGCATATGTTCAAATCCATCAGTTCTTAGAAGCGAACAGCATACTAGGGAAGAGGCAATCTGGTTCCCACCCAGTCCACAGAATAGAGACTGCCTTACTTGACGTCAAGATCCAACTCAGTGATATAATGGACAAAGCAAGCCGGCACTTCTCCTTCTTCTAGATTTGTCGGCGGTGTTTGATATTGTTGCCCACGAGACCCTATGTAAAGAACTCAAGAACTCTGCCCATTTCTCCCCTGAAGCTACATCCTGGATATCCTCCTTCTTGAAGGAGAGACTTATGAGAGTGTTCTCGGACCATGCCTGCGCTGCACCTACCACCATCCACTGTGGTGTCCCTCAAGGCTTGTGCACCGCACCTACACTCTACAATATCTTTACCCTACCTCTTTTCAATGACCTGGATGATCGCGGCATAGCTTACGCCGACGACACTCAAGTCCTACTCCCTCTCACGGGCTCCTATGTATATGACGCAGCTACACTATCAAACATATACGCAGCCATCCAGGATGGCAGCTAATGGACTGTGTCTCAACAGAGACAAAACAGAGATCTCCTCGTAGGCACCAACGATACTCTCAACAAGCTGGACTCTCAATACAGGACTTTTAACATTGATAACACCATCATCACCGTGTCACCAGCAGTCAAAACTCTTGTGGTCTTCCTTGACTCTTCTCTTGCCGTGATCTGCCAAGTTAGCACCATTGCGTCCTCGGCAGCACTCACCACCAAAATCATCAATACGATTAAACTATACTTGTCGACCACAAACTACCTCACAATAGCCAGGGCTACCATTGGGGCGCTACTGGACTATTGCAATGCCCTATTCATGGGCACATCATCCAAAAACCTCAACAGGGTACAAGTCACTCAAAACAATGCCCTCACAGCTGCACTAAGCTTTCCCAAAAGGGAACATCTCTCACAGGCAAGAAGGGATGCCCACTGGCACCCAGTTAAATAGAGAATTCTATTTAAAACCCTGGCCATCACACACAAGTGCCTCTCTCTCACAGCCCCCATACTTATCAGAAAAAATAAAACCTGTCACCTCTGCCAGACCCATACGACCTCATCACTCCAACCAGATCTACATCCCTACCTTCAATAGAGCCAAAGCGGGAGGCTACAGCTTCCAATATCTTGCACCAGAAAATTGGAATGCGCTGCCCACTTAACTCAGAAATGAAGCTTCATACGCGCTGTCTTCTGTAAATCTCTTAAGGCCGAACTCTTTAACTAAAACAAGTGCGCTAGTCCATCATCACCAGACCCTCTGGCTCTCACCCTCAACAATAGTATAGTTTATGTTCAGTAATTGCAGTAATTGCTTCTGCTCTTCTGATTTGGTTCCCTTGTCACCATGGAACCATTATGCCAAACATTGTGTTACTCTCCCTGTAACTCAAATCTCTTTGCTGGTCCTCACTGTCCAGAATGTGTTCTCCCCTGCAATTAAGTTATCCCTATTGTATAATCGCCATGATCTGGTTCCCCTGTAAACATGGAACCAGCTGGCCAATGCCACAATTGTTTCTGTAGTGTTAACTGTGATTGTTTGTCATTACTACCCATATTTTGTTTTTCTCTCGCAACTAAGTAAGTACTACAGTAACAGCGCCACAATGCCTAAGGGGCGCTTTGTATGCTTTATAAATATAAATACATAAAAGTATGCTCACTATTACACCTGACGCCACTGTCAATAAATCCACCACCCAATTCAAATGTATCGCTGTATCTCAGGACCAGGTACAGGCTACCCACACATCCTTGAAACCTTCTAATTGCAAAGGCGACAGCTACCCTGCCTGATTAGTCAAGCTTTGTGCTCCTGCCTTACTGCCTATTATTACCGACTTCATTAATGCATCATTCTCCACTAACTCAGTCCCAACTAGTATTAAAGCAGCATGGGTAACCCCACTATTTAAGAAAACATCATTAGATCCTTCTATTCCAACTAACTACCAACCTATTACCATCATCACATTCCTCTTGAAAATAGTAGATATAATCACCTATAGCCAAATCCAAGATTACTAGGCAATCTGGCTTCCGGCCTAAACACAGCACTGAAACACCTCTTCTAGACCTAAAAATCTAGATGGACAGTATACGATATTCCGTTAACATGGGCATTCTGCTCCTCCTACATTTGTCACCAGCATTTGATCTGGTAGATTATGATAAACTGTGCTCGACCCTGACAGAAAACCTCAATGTCTCAACTGAAGATACGCTGTGGATTAAATCCTTCCTGTCGGAACGTACTTCTACAGTCTTTATTGGTGATGACGCGACTGACCCCATTGCAGTACCTCTAGGTGTCCCCCAAGGTTCCTGTCTTTCCCCTACACAGTATAATGCCTATACAAAACTTCTATTTGCAGCACTTGACTCTATCAGAGTCATCTACACTAATTTTTCCGATGACACGCAGATCCTGATCCCACTCACGGGAGACCACAAACATGACACCACCACCATTAATGATATCTATGCTAGCATACAAATCTGGATGGCAACTAATAGCCTCTGAATGACGAAAAAACTGAGATCCTCATTGTAGGTACTCCTGCTTGCCTGAAATCCTTACTCCACCATTACCATCGATAGGACTGCTATTCCATTCATCCAACAGGTAAAAACCTTTGGTGTCTACTTAGATTCCAATCTCTCATTGGCCAAACATATCAACGCCCTATCCTCCTCTACTGCCTATACCTCCAAACTCATCTCACTCAGTCGCAAATTCCTCAGTCCACAGAAGTGCCTCACCCTAGCCCGAGCCCTCATATTATCAAAACTGGATTACTGTAACATCCTTCTACTAGGAACTACATCAACTAACCTGGCCAAACTACAATTGTTACAGAACAAAGCCCTGCAGGCTGCCTTCGGACTAAAAGGGAACAAACATATCTCTCACATCAGAAGAGATGTACATTGGCCGCCTATGCAAGCTAGAATTATTTTTAAGACCTTGATCACAGCTCATTAATGCATCTCTAACGACGCCCCCTCGAACCTGAACAGCTGTGTATCACATAAAAGACTAAGCAGGTCTCTTAGATCCGGTTCCAGCACACATTTGAATGTCCCGAGCTTCAAGAGTAAAATGGTGGGGGGGTTCCAGCTTTCCAGTAACTGCTTCAAAACATTGGAACACCCTACCAAGTCACACTAGAAATGAACCTTCACACCAGCGCTTCAAGAGGCTGATCAAAACCTGGCTATTTGATAAATTCAACTAGTCTTCTTCTAGTAGGTTCCTGACAGTCCCGCTAGGTTGACCACTCCCATACTGTACTGTGCATGAAATGTATGTCTATAATGTCCCTACCCTTGCTGCAACATAACTTGTACCTATACTGTGCATGAAATGGAAGTTGTAAAAGTTTTTACCTATGCTGTAGCATATTTTATAACTAGCCAAGCTACTGAAGTAACCTATGCCGTGATACCTCTGGGTTTGGGCGTATAAACAATGCGATAAATAAAAACAAAAAAATAAAAGACACAACATCAATAACTACTGGGTTGCCTAAATGCAGAGCTGCTAATATTAATAATAACTTCGACTCGCAGGCTGACTACCCAAAGCATGCATAACAATAATAACTCCAATTCACAGGTTGATTTCCCAGGGCCAGCATGACTACAAAAACGTCTACTCACAGTCTGACTACTCAGATCCTGCAAGACAACACCGTCTTCTAATACCAGGTTGCATGCCCTCAGAGACTGCATGACCTCAATAACTTCTACTTGCAGGATGACTACCCTGAGCCTGTAGGACAATGATAACTCCAATTCCAAGGTCAACTTCCCAGAGACTGCATGACCACAACTTCAAGTCGCAGGTTGAACTACCCACAGCCTGCAATGCACAAAGGTTGCATCCCTGCAGAGCCTATACATTTTACTTACTAGGTGTTAGAATGGATTTGTAAACTTTGCTCCGATGAACATATGTGCAAGAGGCCATCCTTGTTAGTGAAACAGGCAACACTAATGCAAAGTTAGATATGACAATTCAAGGTTGGAGAGCTGTCAAGGCTAAGTCTCAGGAGTAGTGGGGGTGATCTGAGGTCTTGGATGAGCACACAGTAGAACGACAAGAATTACTTTTAGACAGTAAGATATCAAAAATACATAATGTATTAGGCCCAAAGCAAACACAAGTGATTAATGGCAAACACAGTCATAAAACTACTTGAACACACACTATGTAAAATATATGTACAGTCACTTTTCGGTCAATGCAGTAAAGTGCAGTTTCCCATCCAAACCTATCAGGAGGGAAAGCTGACAAACTTTAATACGTTGGCTAACTCCTGAGATGGAGAACCCTAACGTATTAGGTCCAGCACTACGAAGATTGGAACCTTGTGCTCAGTGGCAAGTTTGTACGTAAAAGTGCTCGTGATGAGTAAAGCTACAAAGTACAATATTCAATGGGCAAGAAAAGTTAGAGAGAGGTTTCTGGAGTGTGGGAATTCGGTTCCGAGAGTCAGAGATGGATCTGCTGTGGAGAACAAAGCTGTCCCAAAATTTCAGACGCGCTTACGATGCAGACTTAACCCAAGCCAAGGCAAGGACCACAAGAGACCATTTGTGCATAAAAAGGGAATGGATGAACAAGCAGCCACCGCTAAGTGGTATAATTACTCACAGCCCTTAGCTCACTCCGGGTCCAAACTTGGCAGGCTTGGAGAGGGTCGCCTGGAGTATGAAATTCAATAGTGACGCAGGGGCACCCAAGTCTTGCGGTCTGACGCACGTTCCTCTCTTGTGGCCCAAAGCAGAAGGGTCAACGAAAATTGGCAAGGTTGATGTTTTGCAGTACAAACTAGGATTTCCCCAAAGCTTGAGCCAAAACTTGATAAAGCAACGCTCCAACACACTTCTGAGAAGGGTTTCTGAGAAGGCTTGGTTGCAGGGCAACAAGGAGGCATCAAGAGTGATTGTCCCACCACTCCAAGGGGTTGAAGAACCTTTGCAGGTCTTCGGAGATCGAGCGCACAGCAGGGTCCATCAGCGGGCTCCGGGTGCCAAACCTTCTCTGCGTGGTTCCAGACAGTCCTTGGATCTGCTTCACTTCTCTGGATACTTGGCTCCGCGTATAGGTTGATTCAGACCTATTGGTGATCTCTGGGTCCGCACTCAGGCCCTCTCTTCATATCCCAAAGTCCATTGAGTGCTCGCATGCAGCTGCCCAATGAGATCTGCCCCACTCATGCACGCCAGCACTGATCCTATCGGGGACCACTCTGGCTCTATGCTCTCATGCACACCAGACATCCTGCACACACTTCTCGGGTACCAACACACGTGAAATGCATTAGCCTGTGATGTTAAACGGTAATTGTATAGTGCCTCATTTATATTTATATTGGCCTAAGCCTAGTCGCGCTAGATGGAAAACCGTGTTGCAAAGTTCCGATTTTGGGTTGACTTATTCGCCATTTTAAGATTCACCCGCCATTTTGATTTATATACGTGTGTTCTTCATTCTAAAATGGTGGACTATGTTTTCAACTTGCAAACCAAGCTTCCCGACCTTTGAGTTCTGTTAATGTTTAGACTGTTCAAGAGCCGACAGTTTAGAATAGGCAATAAGGCCTTGCACTGATTATGAACTGTTGTTTAAGTGTTGTCTGCGCTCACAAGACTCATCCTTGTATACACATTGGGGACAATATAGAACAAGCCTCAAGCGTAGACACAGGCCGAATGCAATTGTAAAGGGATAGTGAATGATGCTTACTGCAGGATTTGAGAACATACATCGCCATTGTGCCTCCATGGAAATGCAAACCTATGAAATCCTTTGTATGATCCGTATGTGAACTAGGCACGAACTCTAGACCACAAATTATTAACGTGAAGAGAGGCTGGACAATATTACTCAAAATTGTATAAAAGCACAAACGTTTAGATGTCCAGCACTCTCTCACCTCTCTCTGTCGGGCTGGTACACATTGCGGGGTGTTGTGAGCCAGATAGCTATCTGTGTTGCTTTGTAAACTGTACAGTAATAAAAGGTCTGTGAATCTTTTAGCCCGTGATTGGTGTATTTCCTTTGTGGTACTCAGCCTTGATATTTCCGTGTTCTTTCAGTGAAAGCGCTGGATTTCGCAGGTGAATGCATGCCCAAATATGGACTCCCCGGGACAGAAAAACCAAGAGAAAGACCAAGGGACAAAATGGCCATAGGAGAAGACAAAAGACCTTGTGGCACGGCCATGGCAGACACTAACCACAGTCATGAGCCAAACATAAGAAGGGTGGTATGGCTCAGTAAAAGAATGTAAAAATACATGAAAAAGCTTCTTCTGCCACCAGTCTACTCCTAGGCACATTGTCCAGTTACCAAAAAATCCTTAGTGGATGACAAGGGCCTGAAAACCAAGCACTGAAATGCTGTTTATGCCTAAGAGCAGCCTTAGGCATAAATAAGAAAACTCACATCTCCTCATTGAGACGTCAACACAAATGGCTTTCCACATCTAACAAAATATTACTAAAAATGCTTTCCTTAACACATAAAGCCCTTAACAACGCAGCCCCTAGCTACCTCATAGATAAACTCCAGAGAAGAACTTCTCTCAGACCTACTAGAATTGGGAACACTAATTGTCTGACTATTCCTAAATATAAGCTCACCACCATTGGGGGCAACAGCTTCACTGTTAAGGCAGCTAAAAGTTGGAACTCACTGCCTCAGGAGCTGAGAGCAGACCAATCCTAATTATATTTCAGGAAAAATGTTATAAAACATATCACTGCTACGGATCCTTAGTCTCCCACCACCCTTAGAAGACTTGCCCACCTCGCTAGCGACTTGGTCATCCTTCAGTAACAGCGGACTACTGCACATTTATCCTCTGCACATTGCCTACTGATCATTTATTTATTTCATTGGTTATTCTTTTCTTCGTCTTATCTTGTACATTGTATATATCCTGTATTCATGTAAAAACTATAAATCTTGCTATTATGTACATTTTGTAACCTATTTATACGCAACTATGTAAGTCTTGCATCTTCATATAACTGCGTCCTTTTACTCACGAGTCTGGTGCGCTTAACAAATGAATAAACAACCAAATAAACTGTTGCCAACAGTACAGTTAGTACAGTCATTAAACTAGGAGAAACAAAGTTTCTCAGTACCGATTGCTTGAAGGACAAGTCAGTTTTCCCATAATGAGCTGAAGGCTGTGCTCCATTGTCGAAAGTCAGGTAAGGAGGCTGAAACAAAAGCAAAAAGTGTGTGGGGTCCACAAATATAGAGGTAAAATAGCAGTAAGTAAAATTTTACTAAGCACTAGGTATACTTGTTATCACCATTAATCCTAATGCTCCATGACATTTTGAAGTCACAACACAACTTCATGGAGGAAAGCACAGGGGCAACTGGCTGGTCTTGGAAGCAAGACCATACAGAACAACTGAGTATACACTATTAGGCGTGTTATAAAAAAACAATGAAATAAAATAAATAACCAACCTCAGATACGGTATTAGGCGCATTATAAAAAAAACTATTAAATTAAATAAATAGACCACAAGACAATGGCTTCTGACAACTACACAGACAATTCAACTCTGAGCACTTTGTTAAATGCTACAATATTATGACTTCCTGTCTCTCAAACACTGTCATCGCTTTCACACTCATCATCACCATCCATCTCATGGAAACCAAGCCTTAAACTGGCCAATAATTGGAGCAAGTCTGTTACAAACTTGGTCCGGCAGATTTACCGTCCGGTTTACAAAGTATGGTGGCAGTGTAAGTCCCAATTTCTTGGTATCCATAGTACTCCATGAGGATTTAGGTGGTATCACTGCTGGCGGTAATTCCACTGGGGTGATTCTGCCGATTTTGCCAATTTTGCGGCGGTAAGGTGGCAGATTGCCCTGCAGATTTTTGCTGGAAGAAAATCATCCACCTCACCGCCAAATAGTACGGTGGTGTGGTAATGCTGCGTTAACGGAATTACTGCCACATTGCTGTTATTTTTTACCACACCACCGTACTTGTAATGAGCCCCAAGAACTTTTTAACCTTTAAATAATAACCCAACTGCTTTGACTCTTCCGAATATTTTGGCACACTCTTCTTCGAAATAGGAGCTCTGTGTACTTTTCTCAGAGTCTTGAGGCGACTCTGCCAGTTCCCTGTAACTTCCACTGGTCTCTTAATGACATGAAACCATGCTGACCTTTTCCTTACTCTATCCGCTGCAATGGCTTCATTAAGAGAAAGCAGTGGCGTGCCCTGCTAGGGGGGATCAGACCGCAGCGCCCACACCAATTAATGCAATTGATTCTGATTGTACACATGGCTTTTATTCAAGAGAAGTGGAAGGCATTGATTTTCATTCTGTTGGTCTGTTTCATGAAATAAAATAAAATGCAAAAACCTGCAAAAGGGAACATGACTAATATAATTCTATTCCATGCAGCATGCTTATTATTAATGAAGGTAACATAAACACAGGCCATTCTTACACATGTCCAGGGGAATGTTAGCCGGCGAAACCGTGGGTGTTTCAAGAGCAATCGCTTGCAAACCTCTAGCTGAAACATGACTGTTGCCTTTGCTTGATTTAGCACAAAATAAAACACCCTGTTTGTTGATACAACGCTGCAGTAATTGCAAGGTAAAAAAAAAATCTAGAGGAAACTGAACAGCCATTAATGGGAATAATTGATGCAGATCATGTCAAGGTGCAGGTATAACTGGGTTATGTGTATCTCAGTTCTGCTTACTACTGTAATTACAGAGAGGTAAAGTGAAGTTGATTTTCTTTGGGTCAGCAGATTAAAATAATTCAGTGTAGCAGATAAAGGCTTTCAAGCCTCCTGTATTAGTGGAGCATCTCTGCAGGCAATACTAATGGTCACCTAACATGGCGGTACTCTGATCAATAGGATGCAATCAGCTCACTACAACCAGGGTATTAACCCAGGGTCCTATCTTGCTAATGTAATCAGTGTTCTATTTAAGCAATATGACCCGAGCGGCGGGGGCGTTACCGACTCTCCCGCCGCGAGGGTATATTGCTTTTAGTACCCTGGCCTGCAAGATCTGCGTGACCGGGGTACTAAAAGCATTTTTTTCTGTCCCTAAACGCTGCAGCGTTTCGGGGAGAAAAAAAAATGACCAAGAAAATGGCCGCCGGGAAAGGGAAAACGGAGTCTGTTTTCCCTTTCCATGGTGGCCATCGGGAGCGGACGCGCTGGGAACAGAAGTGGTTCCAGCGCGTCCGCTCACGAAAAAAAAGGAGAAGAAGGTAAGTGGGGTTGGCAGGGTGGAAGGGAGGGAGGGGAACATTTTTTTTTAAAAACAAAATACCTACCTGCGTCCCCGGCGGGGGACGATGGAAGCCTCCAGCTGTGTGGAGGTGCAGAGCGGGGATGCCCCTGCTCCGAGACTCCACACGGCTGGAGGCTGCCATCGTCCCCACCGGGGACAAAGGAGCAAGAAGGTAAGTGGGGTGGGGTGGGGAGGGCAGGGAGGAGGGAGGAAAGGGAGCGAAATAAAAAAAAACCTTACCTAAGTCCCTGGCGGGGGGGCCAAGGCAGCCTCTCAGCCATGGGGAGGCTCTGAGCGGGGATGGCCCCACTTCAAGCATCCTCATTGGCTGAGGGGCTGCCACGCCCCCCGCCATGGACAAGGAGGCTGGAATCCCGGCTGAGAATCGAGGGATTCTCGGCCGGGTAACGACCCGGCGAGAGCCAATCAGAATGTGTGTTGCATCCTGCTTGACTCTTGCCGGGTACTAATTGATTGTATTGTATCCCTGTTTTATTGAGAGCAAACATACTTTTGCGATGCATCGATGAGTTATACTGGCTGAGGGGGAAGGAATGCAATATGTATAGTTATGTAAGGGACTACATTCAAGAGGGAGGTGGGAGAAGTTGAAGTTGCATACCAGCTTTGTTGGTTATGGTGTATATGATTGAGAGGGAGGACAAGAGAGGGGACACAGCAAGCAGGGGTGGGAGACACCTCAGAAGGGGGAGTTGTCCCATCATAGGCTTTATGAGCGTCGCTAGAAGTGAGTCTTTACCTCTTCCTGAATATCAGGGGGATGAAAGGAAGTCTGATATAGAGGGGAGATACTATTACAAAGCCTGGAGACGGCAACTGGGAAAGCCTGTCTTCTGCTTCTTGGTCTCTGCATTTCAGGTGCTCGAGTGTGGCCAGGGATAAGGTCCTGTGCTACAAATCGTTCCTGAGATGGAGCACTTCCACACCAGATAGTTGGGGACAACCACCATTGTCACCAGGAAGGTGGTGTAGATTTGCAGATGGGGTGAATGAAGTTCATTCAGTGATGAGAGTTATATAGACGAACGGGTGTTGTCCTTTGATGAGTCCAGTTTCTTCACAGTGGTTTCTTGGCCATAATATACTCTGTTATTGGCTCCTCAATACTGTCGTGCCTGGGCTGAAGGTCTTGCAAAGCCCAACTTATCTGTCAAGAGAAATGTAAGCGAAAGAAGCACAGAGGAAAACTACTGAAATACCAAGCCAGTGGAACAGTCTTGCCTAACCGGTATTGGGCAGCACAACCACAAGAAACTCAGGAAAGAGCTTAAAGGCATGGTCTAGTAAAAATTTTTATTGTCCCTACAGGTCGGCCATGTTTTTTTAAGCCTAAGTGGCTCGATTTTAGAAAACTTTCCTATGGACCTTATCCGAGTTTTCGTCCATTAAACGCACGCGAAAACAAGCACCAGGGAGCCGCCATTTTCTGATAATCCTATCTTTTCCCCGATTGCCCTGGCTGACCTGCTTTTGTGGCACTAAATCAATTCCCCCGCCCCTGAGCCTGTCATTAGCAGACTTGTAACGCCCATTTCCCAACGCCAAAGCACGTCTCGTGTCAACATTTGCTGCGCTTAAGCTAATGACGTGTCGCCATGGAAATGGCAGGACGCCTCTTTCCTCAATAAGTATAAACAGACCGTTTCACAACACACAGCAGCAGATTTTCGATTCCATTCCTCTCTCTGTGTTACTTTGAGTATTCTGTGACTCGTTTCAGTGCTCTGGTCAGCTACCTTCGCCGCTTGTAGCCCGTGTGAACAGATACCAGTACCACCGCTATAAATTATTTTAGTTTGTTTAACACACAATGGCTACAATAATGCCCTACATGTACGAGCCCGAGTATACCGAGGAGGAACTACTGGAAAGGGAAGCATGCGAAAACGATGGGGATTCGGATGGCAGTTGGCAGGACGAATCAACAGATGAAGAGCCTGGGCCGAGTCGAATGGACGGCGTCTCCACCTGGTGCACATGCAATCGGTGCGAGCTAATGCCAACTGAGGATGAGAACTGCTGCTGCCGAGAAAACTCGGGATGCCTGGCCTACATTTCGGAAGGCGAGCCACGACCGCAATGCATCACCGAGCTGCCAGACTTCAGGGCAGCCTGCCTCACACGGGCCGTGTTGAGAATAATGATGTTGCTTATGCACGAACTTCGAGCAACTGTTCGTCCTCGTAATCCGAGTAACGAGTAAGTATACTCTGCTTGTCATGCCACTCCTATTTCATGTTCTTCTACTATATCCAAAATTACATCTACATATCATTGTAACGCATGTAAGTCGTTCAATAGTGTGCATTGTCTAGAGAGCATTTGTCAGTGTAAAATGCCATTAGTTACAAGAATTGTCATTGACAACAAACGTTTATTAAACTTATGTTGGTCATTTAAAAATAGTTTGTTTCATTCCTTTTCACAGGTGGTACAGGCTGGTGGCCTATCGTTCCTTTACATGGTGGCTTCACGGGAGGGTTGGACACCGCGTTCGAAGAGTGATACCCGCCTGTGCCGTTCGTGCCATTAGAGAAACGTTCCCGAGTGACAGCAGTCAGTACAGGGGATTTTCTCTCGCTGTGCTGCAACCTGACCTGTATAATCTTTAAAGTCTTGTATTTTTGTGTCATAAAACACCACATATATTTTAACAATGGTTGTCTCGATTTTTTAAATGAATCAAGTATGTCTCCATTCAAGGATGGACGTCAGACATCTGTGCTCCGAATGGGTGAAGGTCTGGTCGCTGTGAAGCAGGGTGGTCACTATCTATCTAAGCTAACATAACATATTCTCGATAATGCATGCACTAAATAACACTTGTTCAAAGTCTTTCAGTAGGTTATGTCTCTATAAAAGTCACACATATATCTATACTAACAATTACCATTGGATTATACAGGCCTTAGGGTCTCGACCACTATAATACACCGGTTGAAGTGTGGGTCTGTGCTCACAAGAATCTCCGGTATGTGGCATTTGTTATTGATAAGCAACGATATACTATCATTGATATAAAGGCGATATACTGTATATTGATATAAAGGCGGTTCGCACCGGTGGGTGCGCGCTGGCATGGGGGGCTGTCAGGGGCGCGAAAGGCCAAGTTGCCAAACTACATGTACACTTCAAAAGGTGTCCCACGCCAAGGGGCCATCGGTCACATGGCCTCCTCAGACCCCGTGTCTCCAGCCAGGCCTCCCCTTGAAGCAGGCCGCCCCCCGGCTATCCACATAAGTGTGTCTCCATTCAGCAGTCTTCCTGTGCCTTACCTGCACGCCCCAGGGCCATCCATCACACCCTCCTGTATCAAAGGCGGTTTGCGCCGGTGGATGCGCGCTGGCATGGGGTGCTGTGACGGGCGCAAACGGCCAAGGTGCCAAACTACATGTACACTTCAAAAGGTGTCCCACGCCAAGGGGCCATTGTTCACATGGTCTCCTCAGACCCCGTGTCTCCAGGCAGGCCGCCCCCCTGCAATCCACATAAGTGTGTCTCCATTCAGCAGTCTTCCTGTGCCTTATCTGCACGCCCCAGGCCCATCCATCCCACCCCCCTGTATCAAAGGCGGTTCGCGCCGGTGGATGCCCGCTGGCATGGGGGGCTGTCAGGGGCGCGAAAGGCCAAGGTGCCAAACTACATGTACACTTCAAAAGGTGTCCCACGCCCAGGGGCCATTGGTCACATGGCCTCCTCAGACCCCGTGTCTCCAGCCAGGCCTCCCCTTGAAGCAGGCCGCCCCCCTAAGACCACGACATACATACGTCATTCATTCACAAACACACCCCTGTTTCTAATACTTTATAAACCAAACCACTTGATATGTCTCATGAGAACATCTTTGTGCTTTGCAAGTCAACTCCTGAACGTGTTACCTGGCAACCACTGAGATCTACGCTAATCTGCTCGTCGTCGTGCTATCCGTGAACTTCTGTGACCGCTTAGAGCAAACCCATCAGTGTGCTACCCGTGGCCACCCACCTATTCTCCTGCAACATACTGCTCTGCTTGCTGAATCCAACTGTTTGTTGGTCAAGGTAAGGCCATGTATCCTGGTCATATTTTGCAGATTTTTAAATTTCTATCTATTTACGAGTTGAGTACACAATAGTGCTAGGTTCATTGGTCTCATTGCTATTGACTTGAGTTTCCATTGCTATGCAATCAATAGATCTATTTATTTTCATCTGTGTCTATTGTCATCGAATTGCATCCTTCGGGGGTCCAGTCTATAATGTAAGCATGTTTCCTTCTCGTGCAATACAGAACATCCAAGAGATGAGTCACATGTTCAGTTTTTAGTCACATCATTTATACATTTCTGCAACTTATGCAAATACTAAGCCGCACATAATGAACTGGTATAGTTCCTGCGACCAAAACAAACCTTGCATTGATCATTGTATGATTCATTTACTTTTGTATCAAATCTTTATTCTTGAAGATTGTATAATAATGTCGATATTTACTTTTCAGATTTATCAACAATGCCTGCCTGTTCGATTAGCGGTTGCCCTTCGAAGACCCATGCTAAATCTGAAGGCACTACAATGCATGTATTTCCGAAAACTGTTGATCGAATAAGAGAATGGGTCAGACATTGCGGATATCCACTGGATGAGCTGGAAAGTAGAGTCCAACAAGTCTTACAGGATAAGAGGGGTGATCGATACCGCATCTGCAGCCGGCACTTTTCCTTGGACATGTACACAACTTCTTGGGTAACAAAGAAGAATAAACGGTGAACGACACGGAAATTGCGCGAAAACGCTATTCCCACTCTATTCGTCCACATTCCGCCACCGGTGAGTCAAGTGTCCGGATTTAGCTTTAGGCCTTGCGGTAGTGTGTAGGTAGCCAAATGGATTAATTGATATTGTAGGTGTTCTATCCCTTGTAATAATTTCGATATTGATATGAGTGTATAGTTTTTTGAATAATGACATTTATCAATATATTCTTTTTTGATTTCATAACCCACAAACGCAATGTATATATATATGGGGACAGGGAACTGTGCTGTATTGAGCATTTTTCAAGTATTCTGTCGGCTTACATGGCTATTTTTAATATTGGCATTTCATTATCAATCATTAATTGACCTTTACAACTTCTTGACTATCCCTTCAATCTGAAGCAAGAACATTCTACATCCTTGACGTGGTCGCAGTTATCAACCACTTCTAGTGCGTATCAGGTAATCTTACTAGGCTAATCCGCTACATACTTGTTTTATGCATGTCAAGTAATAGTTTTATTCTATCGTGTAACTACTTTACCGAATGTTTGGTTACTGCTTTCCAATTGATATACATCTTAGTTATCGTCCACTGGTGTTTGATTTCAGATCTAATTAGTGTTATCCATACTAATGCAAGTACTGTCTTTCAGGGAGATGCTGAAGCGTCCGCCACATCTACAACATTTCTAGATGTTTTTCAACAGCAGGACGTATGGATACTGACAGCTCCATCGAGCGTCATAATCAGAGCTGGAATTCTTGTCGTTTGATTGTTCTACACAATGTTTCATTTGTGGTTAGCCGTTGATATGTACCTGTGCTGTCGACCCCAGGTGTGTGTTATGTTTTCACAATTGTAATCCTCACTAATGCAAGTACTATGTTTCAGGCAGTTGATGGAGCGTCAACCCCTGCACTTGATGCAGAACCTGACATTCAAGTATACGAATCGGCGCAACAGTTTTCAGAAGTGCGCACTACATTTGCAACATCCATAGATATTCTTCAGCAGCTCGAGGTATGGATAATGACAGCTCCATCATGCGTGATCATATAACGTGATTCCATTTGCTATACTTTCTTCCCTATTAACACAAGTGCTGTGTTTCAGGGAGACGACGAAGCTTCCACCACAATCACAACATCTCATTTAGATGATGCAGATGTAAAGGAATCGTTGAAAAAAGTCGATGAAATGTGATCATATTTAGATTTTCCTTGATTCTTTTGGACAATGCATCATTTGCGGTTATCTCTTTATATGTACCTGTGCGTTCGACCCCAAGTGTGTGTTATGTTTCCAATATTGAAAACCATACTAATCCAAGTACTGTGTTTCAGGGAGACGACGGAGCTTCCACCACAATCACAACATCTCATTTAGATGATGCAGATGTAAAGGAATCGTTGAAATAAGTCGATGAAATGTGATCATATTTGGATTTTCCTTGATTCTTTTGGACAATGCATCATTTGTGGTTATCTCTTTATATGTACCTGTGCCGTCGACCCCAAGTGTGTGTTGTTTTTCCAATATTGAAAAGCATACTAATGCAGGTACTGTGTTTCAGGGAGATGCGGATGCCTCCTCTCCAATACAACTATTCATGGCAGTCCATGCAGAGCCAGAGGTATGGATACTGACAGTTCCATCGAAATAGATCATCACTGGTCGAATACTTGTCGTTTGATTGTTGCACACAATGTTTAAATCGTGTTTGGCTATTGAGATGTACCTGTGTGTTCGTCCTCACGTGTGTTTTATGCTAACAATATTTTGATGCATAGTAATGAAAGTACTATGTTTCAGGGAGACGATGGAGCCTCATTCCGTGCTGTCTATGCGGATACAGAAAATATAGTCGTTGCAGCGCAAGAGGAAGGGAGGACATGCGGAAACGAATCGGAGCTACAGCGTGCAGATGTTGAAGGTCGAGTCAAAAAAGTTGCAAAGAAAAAAAAACAAAAAAAGGTTAGTTACAAACAGTTCATAACTTTAAAAAAATGTTTGTGCTGGCGACTATTTTATGTTTTTTTCCAGTCAATTCTACTACACTCCATCTTGTGTTTAAACTGAACATCCCTTTTCCAATCTCTCCTCCAGTTACCCGTGGGTGTCAGAACTATACACACACAGACAGTGAAGCGAATGAGAGATGTGGCTTGCCAGACCGTGTACACTATGGAGGAACTATTAATTGAGGCGAGGCGTGTTCAGGCTCGAGATGCTCATGTCCAATGGCCAGAACATGAATTAACTGTGTTTGGAGACTACAGCAAAGTTGCATTGGACCATAGCTACAGTGCGACCGCACCACCACAAGAAGATGTTTTTGAATGTATTGAAGATAGCTCTGAAGTGGTTGCAGATCAATATACACAATCTACACCCGCCAAAAATTTGCCACCAAAATACCTGTCGACATTGTTGTGTTCTCCCATCAATGTTGAAGTAATAGATGTTGAAATGACAGAGAATGAACCAGCCGCAGCATCCATAGACGCATCAGAACTTGATATCAGCGATATTACTTTCCAATGTGTTGAAATCTCCACAACGTCAAAGGCCGAAACAACGTTGACGCAGGATGACAATATAATGAAAGAGAGCAAATACATTGTATTCGACAGTTGTTTGATGGAAATTATAAGTGTGCTGAAATGTATGCATTCCATTAGAGGGAAAGTATGTGGGAAGCCATTGATTAATGTGACTCGTCAAATAAAAGGCAGAAACGTCAAAATAAATGCTGCCTGTAGATTAAATCATAGGTTCTCATGGTCTGCACAACCGATGCTGGGGAAACTGCCAGCAGGCAATCTACTGTGTGCAGTTGCATCACTTTTTAGTGGCTCCAGTTTTAGAAAGTTAGAGGCTTTCTTTCAGTTTGTGGGACTCCATTTCATTTCTAAAGCGCTGTACTACATATACCAATGTGATTATCTGTTTCCGGCCATTAGTGATGCTTGGAAAATTGAACAATTGTCTCTAGCAAGTACATTCGAAGGCAAACGATTCAGGCTAGCCGGCGATGGACAGTGCGAGAGCCCTGGATTTTCTGCCAAGTACTGCACCTACCACTTTCAGGACATGGATAGTAAGAAAATTGTGAGTTCGGTGGTCGTGCAGGTAACACAATGTACATCCTCAGTGGCCATGGAGAAACTAGGTTTTATAAAATCAGTGGAATATCTACAATCGAGGGGAATGCACATCAACCTAATATCCACGGATAGACACGTTTCAATTGCCAAGACAATGAGAGAGCAGTTCCCACATATTAAACATCAATTTGACGTATGGCATCTTGCTAAATCAATCAATAAGAAAATCTCGGCTGCAGGGAAAAAAAAAGGTTTTGAACTTATTTAGCAGTGGTCACATTCTATCACCAACCATCTTTGGTGGAGCTCAAAAACTTGTGAGGGGTCAGTGGAAATACTACTTGAAAAATGTGAACATTTCCACCAATGGCCCTTTGTCCCCAGAGGAGGCACGGAAGAAGAAGTGGTTGATTCCATCTTCACCGACACACAAAGCCATTGAGAAGATTGTTTTCGACAAAACTCTATCAAGAGATTTGAGAGGACTGACAGAATTCTGTCACACAGGAGATTTGGAGGTGTTCCACAATATGTGCCTAAAGTACAGGCCAAAGCGCTTGCATTTTAGCTTTCAGGGCATGAAACATCGCACTCTACTAGCGGTCTTGGCCCATAACAGCAATGTCGGACGTGAACAATCTAGGCCCAGGGGTAAAGTAAGGATGCCTCGCTACACTAAGGTGTTTTCAAAACGAAGTAAGCAATGGGTGATCAAACCAGTCTATGATGAAATGCAGTTCGACTTTGTGAAAGGCCTTATTGTTGCTTTGTTAGAGAAGCACAGATATGGAATTTTGGACGTTTCTGTGCAGAGCAGTGATCCATTGCCACCGAACATTGCGACTGTGCCATGCCCACCTGAAGCACAGCTGATTGTGAAGTACAAATTCCGGTTTAAATAATTGCAATATGATTGTCTTTTTGTAAATAAATGTTATTGTAGAGTGTACCTGTAAACCTAACCCCTACCTTCACCATCATGGGTGGCGAACAAACTGGGTGTCATCTTTGAATTCTCTCTATTCACCTCACATATGTGTATGTATATATTTTTCTCATGTCTCATCTCATGTAAATGTAAATGCTGTGCACTGTTAACGGAGCGGAGGCTTGCTTATTGCAAATAATAAAACAAACAAACAAACAATAAATCTCACTTTTAACTCAACTCCTGTGGTACTTTATACTTTCCCTAACCTTCCACCAAAAAATAAATGTCTCAATTTGGGCTGCAAAGCTCGCAGACAACGGGGACAAAATTGGGGCACTTAGAACGCGCCAGCCAAGCGGGCCATGGCATTTGGGAGAGAAGCCAGTTCGCATTTGCACATTGAGGCGCACTACATAGACAGATTCTAAACTTCAAGTTCTCACAGATGCCTATACTACGTGATGTTGCAAATAAAGAATGCGAAGGACAGCGCCCAGATGAGGCTCACAAGTCGCACTGGAAGTATAAGGGTCTATTGTTTTTTGACCTTGAGACAGGGACCATGCCGAAAGAACTACATTTGAAGGGAGTGCGCAATAACGTAAGAGACGATAAGGCAGAAAATTCAGAAACTAGACCGAGTTTCATTTTAGGTCAGTATACGAAAAATCGTTGTCAAGAGCACGGTCCGTTTTACAGACTGCATTACGAAGAGACACAATGGAAATTTCAAATATAATGTAAGTAAATCTTTACAGGCTTTTATACCGGAATGAAGATTTAATGAATGGATGCATGAATAAATGAATGAATGAAGAGCTAGGAAAAGCAAGTAAAACTGTTCGTAGTGGGCACATGGGCATGCAGGTCCACTGGTCTCACCGATCTCGGTCCTTGGCCCAGCCACTTTTCCCTGCACTGCCTACCTGCACTACGGGACTGTCTCTGTATCCTTCAGCCCCTTCTCCCGGCATTTACCTTGCACTTGCCACCAGCTGGCCCTATTATTTAATTTGTATTCAACTAACCATGTACAGCCCTTCCCCATGCGTGATCAGAAAGACACCTGGCCTAGTAGGATCGTTGTCTGTCTGCCCTTGTTCCCCACCTGCCTCGTCACGCCTAGAAACACTTGAGTATAGGCGCGTTACAAATGCCATATCATATATCATATCATTCCTCACGCATGTAGACTAACTGTTGTTTATCATTGTGTGTTGGACTCGATTTATCTCGTTACTTTTCGCATTGATTTTAGAGACGAACATACTCCATTGAACTATCCTTGCAAGCAAATAGTTGCTGATCGGCCGTAATAAATAAAATGAGTAATATTAATGAAGTTCGGCTAGCGAGACTAATTATCATTTTTTTGTTTTCATAACAGGTATTTGATCCCATTCTGCCACTGCCATCTGTTTGAGACACCGGCGGATGGATTCTTCAGCAGACACCTGCAGCTTCATATCAACAACTGGAGCACGATCACCATATTATGGGACGATCGCCAAGGGCCCACATGCCCTTACGCTGTACTAGTGGCTAGAAGCAACATAACAACCTTTAGGCTGGACTAGTGCCTAGTTGATGGAACAGCCTTGCGGTTCACCGTGCTTCCAAAGTGATTCTTTTTACGAAAATGAACACCCTGTGTACCATAAAGGAACAGCGCGTGACTCAAGATGAAACGGAACAGTTATTGCGGATACAGATAAAAGAAAATAAATGTCTTCCGGAGTTCATATGGCAATTGCTGAATATTCTCTAAACATTTAATGTCAAATAAATGTACTTTACCAAGTGTACCGTGTTGCTGTTTCATTTTAAAGTACAGTTTCATATTCCGAATTGTGGCGCGCTGTGTTGTGAGTTGATCTGTGTTGGTTTCCGGGTTCTGTGTGGAGTCGCGCAGAACACGATTGGGCGCGTTTGCCTACGCAGCACAGTAACGTCACGGGGAGAGGCAGGGAATATGAATGTTTTGATAATGTCAGGCTCAGGGGCGGGGGAATTGATTTAGTGCCGCAAAAGCAGGTCAGCCAGGGCGATCGGGGAAAAGATAGGATTATCAGAAAATGGCGGCTCCCTGGTGCTTGTTTTCGCGTGCGTTTAATGGACGAAAACTCGGGTAAGGTCCATAGGAAAGTTTTCTAAAATCGAGCCACTTAGGCTTAAAAAAACATGGCCGACCCGTAGGGACAATAAAAAATTTTACTAGACCATGCCTTTAAACAATTTTCTTCACTAAGCAATCCAACAATGACAACATTGCATTTGAAACACATCTTCTTCCTATATTAAGGGCATGTGCCCCAAAAAGCAGATTTGCTATACATGCATTTCAATCACAGCTGTTTATGACCAAACACAAATGACCTACCACCCCGGGACCAGACTCAAGGGCAAGCAAGTCTTGACTTTATGAAAACACCCACCAAGCTTAGTCAGCAGATGAGATTGCTGACAAAGGTGATCCCCAGGTGCTGATGACAAAAAATACTCAGTGAACCAATGGTCGCCTATTCAAAGTGTAACAAAACAAAACTATTGAATAACCAAAATAGCCGTTTAGATCATTCTTTTGGCATTTCAGTGTTTTTCATGTAGTCCAATATCTGTATGTTTTTAAGAGGACCAGTTCTGACTGGCTAAGACAAAAGTCTAGCTGTCAGGAGTGGACACTCCCATACTGTCAGTAAACCAGGTTGACTGGTCGCTCGTGTTTCTTCAAATACTTCTATGAGTCGTGCTCTGTGAAATATCTATCAACAATAATGAGAATTAGCTGGAATGTGCAGTTTTATGGCTAGTCAACCTCGACTGAAGAGACAATGAAACATTCTTCTAATGCCCAGAAACTCCTCTAGCACTTTTGATACTTTGTTACAAATTGATTGCAGAAAATGATGTCATTATTTTTGTATTTTTTTATTGTGTATATGGTTATACAAATTTTAACATAAAAACAGTAACACAAATCGTATATATACATATAATATATACATATAATCACAGTTAGTAAGAAAAGGACAATTCGACATTATACTTAAATATCACTTTAGCTTTCAATTAGTAAAACCAAAATCCATTATACAAATACAAATATGAGCAATACATCAATAATAGCCCAACAAAGAGAGAAAGAGACAAATATATGAAGTTACCTTCCCTGCATCGGACAAGGGCTAAAAATCTACTATTAGTTTAACTTGTTCCTCGAATTTCCGCAGGTAAGTATCTACACTCTTCCAGACCTGCGTAATGGCGATAATAAGGCCTTTGTTGTGACCAGACAGACATCTCAGCCAGAAAGTTTCACTGGTGATGTATTCTAAATCAACGTCAAACTTGGAGAAATAACATTCATACACAGATCTCATCTTTGGACAGCTTGTCAGGACATGTCTAGCCGATTTGATGATATGACTATCAAGGCATAGTCTGCACGTCCTCTTCTCTGCCAGGATGCCCACCCACGCACCTTTAATTTCCAAATGGTTGAGCGTGATGTTTGGGAATATTCTACGTGTACTAGGTGAAGGCAGGAGCATTAGGTACATTTGAGGCTGTTTAAACTCAAAAAACATCCTGGAGAATGAACATAAAGATCTCATGTTAACCGCCTTTTCGTGGCACATTACCCAGTCCCATCTGTCCAGACACTTTTTTGGAGACTTAAGCATGGCTCCTTCGCCATACTCTCAGCAAGGTGTCCATCCTATTTTCTCCCAAAAAAAATTGTACATTCATTTCCTATAATGTATTCAGTACAGCAGCTTCCCCACCCTCTAAGGCAACTTGAAGGATGAACAATAGGGAGTTGAGTCAGGAAATTTGATCTTAATGTACAGCTTGGCTCTATTATATTCAATAAGACTATGTGATTTTACTATATTATGATTATTTTTGTATTGACAGATTGCTTTTTCAAATATTGTTGAATTTTGAAAATATTTAGTTTTAACATCTTGACGCATTTTTGCATCCTTGACTTGGCTTTCTGCGACCTTCCCGTTTTTGAGGGCTACCGACATTGTAGATTGAATCTTTATTTCTCCCACGTTAGGGTAGCAGTAGTTGCGCTACTTTTTCTGTTCTACATTTACACTCAGCTGTGCTTGGCCCCATGGGTGTTACCGGCACGCTATGCCTCTTTAGCCTGGTGGGACTTGCTGGGCACGCGATTATGCACAAATAATTCTGTAAAATCAGTTAATGTTATTATCTCCTATTCTTGCCTTTCTACCCAAGATTTATAAGATCTTCTAGGTTGGTTGCTTTTGTTCCCCACTACCACGATAGCTCCCCATTTTGCTAATATCACTAAGAAGTATTTTCACCTGTTTGAGACAGACCTCCAAGACCTTGAGAAACCTATAAGTGCTGACATTAATCCAACCAGTGCAACGCCATTATATGATCTCCAGACCAATGGCCTGACATATACCGCTCATAATGCATATCACCTACAATGAGTTCTCCTCAGAACACCACAGTACCTAAAAAGCATTCTTTAAGTATAGAGAAACTACAAGATTTAAGGACCAGATAACAACAAAATTGCAATGAGGGGCTTTATCTTGAATTTTATCAGTGCACCACTGGGATCCTTATTTTGAGGTCATATAACATTTAAGGGAGCACGGGAGCGACTTGAATGGTTGATATATACCATTTAATGGAGCATAGCCAATTATCATAACAAATTGTTGCTTCCAGATTATTGGCACGCAATCAGTTACATTCATATGTGATCACTAGAATTTTGAGGCAGCCTAGCCAGCACGTTAATTTGTGTTTTTTAGCATGTGATAGAGCCAGCGGCTTCTTATGTGAGCTTTACAGGAGCATAACTAGGGATATGTATGTGTAGTTTCTGGAATTATAATGGTGCATATCCCCTTGCTGTAATGGGTGGTATCAAGCATGCAATGAAGGATAGCTGCTGAGTTACTCATTTTTCATTTACACTTACTAGCTTGCAACAAGTGACAACTCGGCTTCTCCGGCGACATTTAAAGTGTTCAAAATGAGTGTCCGCACCATATGTTATAGTCATTAACTTCAACACTTCCTCAAGGTGGCTAGGGACCACACTGTAGATTCAAGCATATAGCTTTACATTTTAGCTGTGTCAGACAGCACCTTCCATTTCTTGGATGGTCTCTGCTTAAGGGGAAGACCAATGGACCACAGGCGGTCTTATATTGTGCCAAAGGCCCCTTTAATGTGAGGGTCTAAGCTTACAAGTATTACATAATTGGCTATCACCTTAAAACGTCCTCTTGTCAACATATTAAAGCATTAACAATCAAGCAAAGTCAAAGCCAAGCGTCTCCGTAATTCCTTCACATAGATGGGGATGGGCTTCCACCACACAGCATACCCCCTTCAGCCTCTTAGTGCCCACACCTTGCCCGGAAGCCTTGAGTGCAGATAGCCAACTGCTGGACTCAATCCTCCTCTCTGCCCTGTGAATGATTCAACATACCTGCCATGATATTCTACAAGCCTAGCACATGCCCCCCACCCATCTAAAAACAATATCAATTGTCCTACCAAGGTATGCATAACCGTAACAATCTTACATCTGATCCATTTGCCCTATTGACAGTCAACACAGATTCATTCTGTCCCTGCCTGCACCAAGCTGCAGGTAATTTGGGCATTTTTGCATTCAAAATTGTATTTTTTGTTATAAAGAGTGTCAGAGGGCTATTACATAATGTGGGTGGTATTTTAGTATTGTGGTTAAAATAGTGGTAACGTGGTAGCACAGCATGTTTATGGTGATGCCCTAGATGATGTGATAAAACTCCCCTCTGAACCTTGTATTCTATTTGGGGTTAACTGTAAGCGCAAGATATCGTACTTTGCACTTGCTGGGGCACAACAGCAGTAACTGTCATTCCAGTCACTTATCTACGAAATTGAACTACTGTCTTTGACGGATTGTTCATAACACACTCTTTATTATGAGCAATGATTCACAAGCCACACATGCATCATACATGTTCTATCTTGCAAGCTGGTTCCCAAACTTTACCTCCAACTTTACCACATGCGTTAAAATGTTTTACAATGGGGCGCTTACCTGTGATTTCCCCGCTTTGTCAATAAATTCACATCGGCACAGAAAATGCAGCCCCACTGATTCAGTTTTAAAAATGACTTTCTTTTTATATTTGCTATTGTTTGAAAACAGGTTATGCGGCACACACATTAATACACATTAACATTTCTGCATTAGATACATAACCAGCCTGTGTTAATAAAAAAAACATTAACTTTTCATTTCTTACCCAGACATTGAACACCAAGACAGTAGACAGAATGAACCATCTTAAATAAAAGACAAAAGCAAATAACACAGCAGCATGCATGCCAACATTTTCTTTTTCCGTTACACTTTTACAGTATTCACAGTTACAGTATTTCTCAATTACAAATGCAAAAGAAATAAAAACTCTGTTAAAAAATAACAGCCTAATCCTGACTGACTGACAGAAAAGATAAACACTGATCTCTGCATGCTCCTCAATTTCACAGACACTTACATTCAACTGTGAAACTTCTGTGCTATTATCAGGAAAGCTCCCTCTTTGAAGTGGATTATCTGCAAGCGGGAGTGTCACAAATTCTGCACAGCTTTCACCACCCACGAAGGTCAGCTCACAGCCCCAGCTTCATATAAAGGCCTGGACTGCCCAGCTCTGCTCTCTGTCTGCTACTCTCCTGTTCTCCTCCGGACGGAAAGAAGCAGACTGACTGACCCACCTCTTCTGCCTACTACATTTATAGATTAGCTGTGTCACTCAAACTACCTCCTGTCCTTTCGCCTCACGTCTCATGTCACCTACTGATTTTTCTAGAAGCATGGCATTTGTTCTCTTTGAACACCACCTCCCAAGTATGTTTGTATCTACTGCTTCCTGGAGCGCACAATAGCGCCTTCTGAATGAAAGACCAGGCAATGCATTCTGCCTATATGTTTAAACTTACACTGAACAAAAACAGAATCTGTCATCTGCAGCATTTTGAACTACTTTTTAAAGGGCAAATTATTAATTATTGGGGAGTGTTACTTGATGGGAAAGTGTTAGTTGATTAATTTAGGTTAACATATGTATTCAGTACAAACTGGACAGATGGCCCATTCACCATATAATGGATCATTTTAAATGCACTTAAAGTGCATTTCCATTTGATGTCTTTCATACACATTGTTACATCTCAATTTTATTTGCCTACACATCTCCAGTATCCCCCCACAGTGTCCAATAATCAAAATGTGAGTCTTTCTTTTCTACTCTAGACGTTGATGGTAAAAGTAGACTTACGTTTTCTTTTGTCAGTGTCAGAAAATATAGTTATTTATTTTAAAACATTGTGCACATAATGGTGTTTTCTGTAGTATTGTCACACTACAATTGGCATTTCCTCAGCTTTTAAAAAATTGATGGAGTTCAAAAACATTTCTTTCACAAATGTCATTGTATGTTTTGGTAAATTTTTCATTTAATTACCTAACATCCATTTGTCCACTGGATCTGGAGGAATAGAGGCTTTGAAGCTACTCTGTTTGCTGTTGTTTTGAGGAGACATTGTGCAGTAATTTCAGCATTCCAACCCAGCCAACTTGTATGAGCAACATGATTCACCCCATACATGAAGCACCAGCTTGTTTACTTCCCAGGAATGTATAGTATGACTAGGATTCCATGTGTTCAAGGCATCCCAGTAGACAAACTGATAACCTGCCCCTTCTAGAATGTGGACTATGTTTGTTACCTACGAAATGCTCAACGTGACAGCAGTTTAACCCTTCTTCTAATGAACTGCAACCTTTGGCACTACAACTCCAATCAGAGCAACCCAGAAAAGTCAATGGTGAGCGATCATGGGAGTTTAAGACCAAAACACCTGGAGAGCCAAAGGTTGCAGACTAATTAATGTCCTTTGTTAACAGTGAGGAGACCCTTTCAATCTGGATGAGTGTGGGAATGTAGGATGGTATGACATCCTTTAAATGAGAGGAATAGTGTTTTTAAGGCATATTGTGTGACTTTCAGGTAAGGTAATTTTGCATGATCAGTCCAAGTTGCAAGGCGCTGGATTGTCCAAAAGGTATGGCATTCAGAAAAGGTATGGCTTTTCTAGATCTTCCTGGGTGCTCAGCTGCTCGGAGCCAAAAACAACAGATATGCCCCAAAAATAATGTCTGTAGAAAAGTATGTGTTCTATACGCAATCAACATGGTTGTAGTTGTGTAATTGTCCTATAATACAAGAAATGAAAAACAAAACATATTGGGGTACAGTTTTCTGGGCAGCAAGATGGCAGAGCAATACCCGGATGTACTCATGCCAATTTGTTCCCACTCATGCAGAAGCTGGTAGGAGTCAGCCGGTTATGCAGTGACTCATGCTGGTCACACAAGAACTGTATTATCGGTTATAGTTGAGCAACCTCCACGGGTTTCTACAGAAAATATCTAGCCATAAAAGTGTAATTTGGTTTTGAGTTTCGGACTGCCATCAGGCATGGGCCTGTAAGCTCTAGCTTTTTTCTTTTGTTTTTAATTAAAACTAGCAAAAGTACCCATTCTCCGAACGGGTTCTGTAGACAGACATGATAACACTCTCATTAATTGTTATCAATGAATGATCCTGTCCCGCCTCACCCTGGGGTGGTGCAGTTTGTTGCGGTGTAAATATCTCTGAAACCGTGCAACGTTCATCCTTGACACGTGGTTGGACCTCGAATTTGGTTCCTTTTGTTGTGATCAGTTGAGAACCAACATTTATGTTTCCTTTCCTTGTGAACATGGTTATGGCTTCGTTGGCATGCACCATCTCGCAAAATTCCTCTGGAAAATTAATTTCACCTGATGCCACAAACATTTTGAAAATTCTGGAATGCTACCTGCCTTCACCATTCGCCTCTCATACATTTTTTGTTTCCCTTCCGGTGAACATGGTTTCTGTCAAACGTCAATAATGTCTGGAGGGTTCTAACAGGTAAGAATGCCAAATTTAGGGAAGATTGTTGAAACAGGGACACCGCTTTGATTAGCCACAAGGCCACACACAAAGGTTGACTTTTGGTGAAATCCGGGGAAAACATTGGGGTGTCCAAACGTCATGTAGCCAGTAATGTCTGGAGGGTCCTAACAAGTAGCTATGCAAAATCTGGTGCAGATTGGTGAAACGGTGTGGAATTGTATGAGGAACAACGCTTCGCTAGGCCACAAACCCACAAATAAATGTAGACTTTTGCTGAAATCTGGGGAAAGGGATGGCGTGTCCAAATGTCATGTACCAAGTAATGTCCAGAGGGTCCTAATAGGTAACTATGCAAAGTTTTGTGCAGAATGGTGAAAGAGTGTCGAATTGTATAAGGAACAACGCTTCATCCCACAAACCCACACAAAACATTTGACTTTTATATGTATAGATATAATGATGCAGGTAATTCTGTTTCTAAAAAGGGCATCTGCGAATAAGACCCCCATTTCATACAGCTGCACAGCTCCATGCCAAATGCATAGTGCATTCATGTGCCTCAGCTGCACCAGACTCCTGACATCTGCAGCTCCGGTTCTCCAGTGGCATGTGGGGTCACATATGCATTCCTGACAGCTGATATGATTCAAGGTCACTACAGCCAGATGTGGAATATTAACATCTGCACCACTGAATGAAAATTAAATAATTGTTGCATTAATAGTACACCATGAATGGCTATGATATGGTGACTGATAAGAGCACACAATTATTGAAGCCACAACAATTTGATATCATACAAGTGTTGTCCATTTGATAAAATGTCAGTGATATAAACTCAACATATATCCATGGCTGGCCTGGCTGGCCCAGTGTGATAATAGACAGAATGCTGCCTTCCTTTAATACCAATCTTCCTTTCGGCCAGTGATGCACTATCCACTCTTTCTTCTTCTATCTCATCCACTCTTGATCTACTTTACCCCCTTTCCTTCTTCCGTCCCACCCGTAAACCCTCTCAACCATGGCTCTCTCCTCAACTTCTCTCCATGCGTCGTCTCCTCTGACGTCTCGCGAGACGCTGGCTCAAATCTCCTTCGCTATCCAACCAAACCTCATATTTCTCTTACCACTCTCTTTATGACTCATGCCTCACCTCGGCTAAACGTTCCTACTACTCTAACCTTATCCACTCCCAAGCCTCTCACCCTCGCCGTATCTTCCAAACTCTCTCTTGTCTTCTCTCCCCACCTACCCCCGACCCTTCAGCCACTTCCACCCTTTCTCCCTCTGACCCACCTACCCCCGACCCTTCAGCCACTTCCACCCTTTCTCCCTCTGACTTTGCAAACTTCTTCTACTCCAAGATTCTTGCCCTTCGTCAGAAAATCTATTGCTCTTCTTACTCCCCCCCTTCCCCTTCTCCCTATTCCCCCTCAACCTGCATGGCTGACTTCTCGCCTGTCTCGCCTTCTGAAGTGTCCATCCTCCTGTCCAAAGCCCACCCGACGTCTGCTCCAACTGCCCCTGTCCCCTCCCTTCTTATCCCTAAGATCTACCCTCTTCTTATTCCCTACTTAACTTCCTTCTTCAACACCTGCCTTTCCTCAGCTACCTTCCCCTCCGCATTGAAGCATGCCACTATGATACCAATTCTGAAGAAACCTTCTGCTGATCCCCTTCTTACCTCTAACTTGCGCCCAATCTGTCTTCTCCCATTCCTCTCTAAATTATTTGAATGCCTTGCCTATTCCCAGCTTTCAACCTTTGTCACCAATCTTTCTCTCCTACCCCCCTCTCAATCTGGCTTCCAACCTAAACACTCTCCTGAAACGGCCCTCACCTACATCGTTAACTCCCTCCTCTCCGCTCAACACTCTAAGCAACACTCTGTCCTTATTCTTCTTGACCTCTCTGCTGCTTTCCACACTGTTGATCACCCCCTTCTTCTCAACACTCTTTCTTCCTTTGGATTCAAAGGCTCTGTTCTTAACTGGCTATCCTCTTACTCTCCTCCCGCTCATTCACTGTTTCCTGGGGCGGCTGTTCCTCACCAACCCAGCCTTTGGAATACAGTGTACCCCAGGGCTCGGTTCTTGGTCCTTTCCTATTCTCACTTTACACCTCCCTCCTTGCCCCGATTATCTCTTCATTCGGTATTTCTCACCATTTTTATGCTGATGACACTCAGCTCTTCCTTTCCTTCTCTTCCGATCTCCACCTTAAACTCTCTTCCTGTTTTACTGCCATTAAAAACTGGATGTTATCCCCCTTTCTTTCCCTCAATACTGATAAGACTAAAGTCTTATTCTTCCCCTCCAATTCTCTTCCCCCTCCCTCTCCTCCACCTTTCATTCACTTTCCTCCCTCTAATCTCCCTATCTCTGCCCAAGGTCGCAACTTAGGCATTCACTTTGACTCCTCCCTCTACTTTTCCCATCATATTTCTCTCACCTCTCATGCCTGTCACTACCACCTCTTTAATATTCGCAAAGTCTGGTCCTCTCTCACTTTCCATGCTACTAAACTTTTAATCTCCTCCCTTATCTTCTCTCGCCTCTTCTACTGATCCTCCTTACTCTTTGGACTACCTACTTCTCATCTCGCCCCCCTCAAATCTATCTACCATTCTGTCGTCCGTACCCTCTGTCTCCTTACCTCCCGAGACTCAATTTCTGCTTCCCTTTCTTCCCTTGGCTGGCTTCCCTTTCACTCCCAACTTAAATTTAATTTCATCTGTTTAGTCTTTAAATCTCTCCATGGTCTTGCTCCCCCTTATCTCTCCTCCCTCCTCTCTTTCTACACTCCTCCCTTCGCTCAGCTGACCACTTCCTTCTCACTGTTCCTCCTTCCCCATTTGCCACCTCCCGTTTCCGCTCCTTCCAGCTCCTAGGCCCCCTGCACTGGAACGCCTTACCTCTCCCAATCCGCTCTATATTTATCTTCTCCTCCTTCCGCACTTCCCTAAAATCTCTCCTTCTCCATCCCCTGCCATGAAACCCTCCCCGCTTCTTGCTCCCCCTCCTTCCTTTGTCTTTTCCCTATGATCCTCTACCTCCCCTTCCCTCCACCCACCCCATTCTCGCCCTTATACCCCTTCTGTTTCCTTCCTCCGTCCCCTTTTCACCCTTCCCTCTTCCCTCTCAGTTTAATTGCTCTACTTACTGTTTTGTTGGTTTGATTCATAATTGTAAATTGCTTCTACTCTTATAATGTTATATGTATCCAGTTGTTAAAATGTACAGCGTTTTGAAGTGAAGCGCTATATAAACATAATAAATACAATACAATACAAATACAATACCTCAGATGGAATGGTAAACCCTCGCCTCAGGCATGGAAGATCTCCTTGGCACCCTGCCTTAAAGGGCCAATCATATAACAAAGTCTAAGCTCATGCTCGGGTGCAGGGCACGAAATAGCCTTTAAAGTCAGCAGGCTTGGGGAAGAGTTAGAGTAGCCAAAGAGGACAAGATAGACCTGAGGAGGGGTTCCACCATCTTGGTTTTCTATTGGAGCACTTTTTCTTCCTGTCCCCGCCATTTCCTTCAAATCAAGGCACACTTGGTATGATGTAGTATGGAATGGGTCACTTGTTACAGCAACAGGGAATGGACCCCTTCCATTTGGCTGGTTTTTACCTAATCCCAAGGGACATTTAGGCTTTATACGTAAGGTGTCTCAGACTACTTCCTTTGTTCAACTGTGGGCATTCAGGAAGACAAGAAGAGTTCACTGGGCCTCTATTGGGAGTGCAGTTTGTTCCAAAGTTCTCCAACAGTGAGGTTCACCATTACCTTGTGTGAGAAACCTGCAGGTGTCTCCCTAGCTAGACACTGGGTTCTGTCAGCCAGGTGGCCCGGACACTGCCATCGCTATTGGATCCAGTTCCTGGGGTGGACCAGTGAGGGAGGCTTACCTGGATGGTGGATCCTTGGGGAGTGGGACACAAATGGGTGAGATGCTGTATCCCCCTTCTTTCAACACCATTTCCCCATCCTACCACGTAGGATATTCAAAACCACTGCATCCCTCCCCTTTTCCAACACGAACACTTTCACACGACACACCAAAGAACGGACTAACACCAGATCTGTTTACCTGACATGGCCCAATACAAGTGTCAGGCAAAGTCAGGCAATTGATCAGTATCACGCTCACTTGACTGCCCTTTCCCATCCCCACAGGGATAAAAGGTGGAGCAGGAGAGCACAGTACGAGCATGGCAGACAGCACAACGAGACGGCTAAGCAGACGTGGCAGTTCAAGCAAAGGAGAAAGGCGGCAGGAATCGAGAGGGTGGCGAGGAGAGAAGTGACCGTGCCCTTTTCGCCCCAGACCCGCAGAATCTTTGTGGAAAAGAGCTTAAACCCGGAAACAATAGCACAAGTGTCTTGCAGGAGATGTCAACGTTACATGGGGCAAGCCTACACTGATAAGCGGGAGCGAGGGAAACTCCTGCTACCGTGGTACCAGCCCTGACTCCAGTTACAGAAAAAGCCAAGTGGTTCATGACAGCCGGTAAGTCGAAAGAAGAGCCGATAAGAGCTGGGCTGTGGTGGATGAAAGTCGCAAAATGGCAAGTTCGAACCAAGTTTAATGAACTGTGTAAAGAACTGTAAAAAGTGTTAAGGGGAGACCAGCTACAAAGGGAAGACTGCACCACATGGGTGCTAACTCGAGAGACTCTGGTCGATCCCCATAAGAGCGAAACTACAGGTACCAGAAGGCCATAGGAGAGTCGCCGAAAGAGGTCAAAGTGGTCATACAGGAGGTCTAGTAAAACCCTCTTACAATCGAAAGTCTTTGATCTACAAACTATAAAGAAAGCAAGGGAAGTGAATCCCGTAACCTTTTGTGAATGTGAACTTGGTAAGAGTTAATCCTGACTGAGGGATGTTGATGAGAAGGGGGCAAGTCTAAAGTCCTAAGAAACAGTGTGTTGACTTTCTAGGGATTTGCACCCAGAAGAGGGAAATCCTGGGGTGAAAGTCGTCACTCGAAGCCCATAGAAAAGAGACTGTTTATTTGTTTTGTTATTTGAATACGTCAGGTCCTCGAATGGCAAGAGATGGCAAGAGACTTTCAAGTGAAACAAGACTTGGCCATCGACAGCCCTGATAGCTGAACTGTCATCTCATGCTGGAGAAGCATGAGATTGTACTGTGCTCCCAGCTCCCATCTTGCCCCATGCTCAAAACATGGCAAAGGTAGACCCAAGTTGCCGCATCCTGACATCTGTCATGATCCCTGCCCCCAATCCCCTGAGACAACATACTGGAGCCAGGCCTCGATCACCCACATGGACCTTGAAGACCTTTCTGTCTTATCGAAGACCCACTTGGAGTCAGACCTGGCTCATACATAACTCTGAGGACAACTTGGCATTGGACTCTGTAATGTACTGTGGGCAACATGGATGCCCCCACATAACTCAGTTCTGTGAACTGAGCTATGCGGTCTAGCTTTTAGGGTGTGGTTCAACCCAGGGATACCTGGGATACACCAGGAGGCTATTTATACCATGCCCGGGTAGAGGAACACGCTTTGCATTACTCTGCACCTGCATTGTGACACTCACCGTGTTCGACTCGGTCTCCTGTAGGCCTTCGCCTTTTCCTCCTGCAAGAACAAGAACACTTTTAATATTATACTTAACTTGGGGAGTATCCTGCTTCCATCCATCGCTCCTCCAGTCCTGTGGGCAGCATTCACGGCGGTGTCATCTCCATCTCGGCACGCCGCATCCTGGAAGAAGCGAACGAAAGGAAAAGACATTATTATGCATACTCGTATCCCTGCTCACTCGAAAACAGCAAGAAGAGTCAAGCGCTTACCTGGACTCAAGCTGCTCAGGGTAACTTCAGTTCCGCAGCATGCCTTTGACCTGCAAAGGGAAAAAGACAAGACAGGTTAGCACATAAAGGACAAGAAGGTGCTGCATATCGTGCTTACTAACCGCACCTTATTCTGTCAGCCGGCAGCCACGTTGGGATATTTCAGCACCTGTAGGGGAAAGAGAGAGAGAAATTGATCAGCACAAGAAAAAGCGAACAGCGCAGCGCATTGCGCTTTCACTCACTGCTTAGTGGTCGGCTCTCTTAAGCAGCGCGACACCATCTCCGACCTCGCCAACACCTAAAGGAGAAGGGAAAAGTTATAAAGGGGGCAAGAGACAAAAAGAGGACAATTCAATAAGAATCAACAAACCTACCTTATCAGACCCGATTGGGCCCGCACCAGTGAAGCAACTAGGTTGCATAGCACCCACATCAACCGGCGCATCCCTGCACCGAAGGAACAGGACGGAGAGCACACAACACGAGACAACAAGGTGAGGAGAGGACATAGGGGAAGGTTTGGTCCCCAAGGGAAGAGGGAGTTAAGTATCCAGAGACAACAGAGTTTAAATCCGGAAATCCTGTGTTTCAGGCCCAGTCTCCAGCCGAACAGATTCCGGGGAAGGGTTTGAGGTTGTGAGAGGTCCAGACAGGCTGAGTGGCGTCCCCCTGGAAACCAGGTGAGCGTTACAGAACACAACAGCCTCACACCATAATCCACCTGGACGTCATGAAAAAGTCAGAAACTGACCAGTTAGCCCAAATGTTGGGGCAGTTACGTGCCGAAGTACATGCAGCCAGGGAGGAGACCAATATCCTGAGGAGGAGAGAGTTGATAGTCGCTAAAGAACGCACTGATGACTTAAGCCGGCAACTTCTCTAGTCACAGGCGGGACATGCACCGTTACCTGGTAACATGTCTTCAATACCAGCACCATCAGCCAACCCTGTTCAGATCACCCTTTCTGGGGCAGTTCCTTTGGCCCCACCTGAACGATTCATGGGAGATCCCAAGAGGTATACAACATTTATGAACCAATGGCGTCTGCATTTCCTTTGTAGTCCAGGGGCCTTTCCGAATGACCAATCACGGGTGGCTTTCGTGCTATCCTATCTGAGCGGCAGTGCTGCAGACTGGTCTGTACCCTGTGTCAATCAAGATGATCCTTTGCTACATGACTTCAGGGGTTTCCAGCAGGAGATGGAAAAACTCTTCGCTCATCGAACTCATGGACAGGAATTAGACAATGAACTTTTGTCCCTTTGTCAAGGAAACCAAGACTTATTAACATACATAGCCACCTTCAACAGGCTCGTGGTTGAAGCAGGATGGCCAGAGGAGAAGAGAACCACGTTATTTCATCGGGGCCTACGAGGGGAGCTAAAAGATGTTCTCCCACAAGTTGTGGACCCCCCGAAAGACTGTGCAGAATTTATTAACCTTATTGTTCAATTAGATCATAGGTTGCAAGACCGAAGAGCAGATCAAATCAGACTGGACCCTCACCCTGTGTATGTACGTTCAAAGGACAATGGCCCTCATTACAACACCAGCGCTAAACCATGGCGCTATTAGCACCATGGTTGCTGCCGGTATTGTAACGAGTCCGCCATGGGAAGTACCACTCCATTCCAAGGTTGGCGGGGTGGTACTTCCCCATTTCACCATGGCCCTTTCCCTTTGTCCCATAGGGCATAATGGGAATGGGGAAAGGCGGTAATTACGGTACCGCAAATTGCGGTACCGTAATTATCGCCAGGGTCCCTTTGCGGGTCCCTGCAATAACGGCTGGTTCCAGTCGCCTTTATGGAAATTGGGCGCTAAGGGATTACCGGTACCGGTACCCTTACCGGTACCGGTAATCCCTTAGCGCCAGGGTCGTAATGACCCCCAATGTCTCTCGAACAACAGAGAGTCAGGGGAACCAATGCAGATCGGAAGGGTCAGGTACCCCTTGACTAAGGCGGAAAGGGACAAGAGAAGACAGCAGCAGTTATGTTTGTACTGTGGAAAGTCAGGTCATTTCCTTAAGGAGTGTCCAGTGAAACCACCAAAGAGAATCGTAGGGGCCACGGACAAAGATGATACCAACCAAGAATCGGAAAACTACCAAGCCTGGCAAGTGTAGGGGTTCACTTGTCGAGCGAAGAAAGTGAACTACAGACCTCCCATTTTGCATTGTCTGTGATCTTAATGAACCACCAACAACCATCTCAGATGCACGCAGTAAAAGCGTACATAGACAGTGGAGCCGTTGGGAACTATATGGATCAAGATCTCGCAGCAAAGATGGGGCTTCCATTATGCCCTAAGTCAACCACAGACACTGTCACCACTGTTGATGGCATGGAAATAGCTTCTGGTCCAGTATCTCAATGCACTACAGCGTTAACCCTTCAGTGCCAGGATGGACACCGGGAATCTATTGATTTCGGCCTCATCAAGGCGCCCCAGTTTCGGTTGATTTTAGGAATGCCATGGTTGGTAGCTCACAATCCTTGAATAGATTGGTGTGCAAAAGAGTTGGCCTTTCCCGAAAGCTGTGCTCACACTTGTTATCGCCTAGGGGAAAAGTCAAGTGATACTACTAGAACTCCTACTCATGGGACAGTGGCAACAACTCTGGAGGTAACCGGTACCTTACCAAATGAATACCAGGACTTTCAAGATGTATTTCAGAAAGAGCAAGCTAATACCTTACCACCGCACAGACCATACGATTGCTAGATCAACCTGATACCCGGCGCACAGATCCCTTGTGGGCGAATCTACGCACTCACCAAACCAGAAAACCAGCATCTAAAGTCCTACTTAGACCAATACCTGGCAAACAGATTCATCCACTCCTCGAAGTCGCCAGCAGCCTCTCACCTATTCTTCGTGCCAAAGAAGGAAGGGGACCTGAGGACGTGCATCGACTATCGCGCACTAAACCAGATCACCGTGAAAAATTGCTCCTCTCCACCACTCATCCCCAAACTGCTTAATCAAGTCAAAGACGCCCAAATCTACACAAAGTTTGACCTTAGAGGAGCGTACCACCTTGTTTGAGTGAAAAGGTGTGACGAATGGAAAACCGCCTTTCGTACAAAATATGGCTTGTACTAATATCAAGTAATGCCCTTTGGCCTTTGCAACGCTCCCGCTGCATTTCAATACTTCATGAACAATGTTTTAAGGGAGTTGATCGACGTTGTGCCCTATTTATTTATTTTATTTATTTATATATGCTTCTATAGCGCCGTAAACCCGCAGGCATCAGGGCGCTGAGACACACAATAAGTACATGGTGATTTAGACATCCAGATCTCTGGTTCCGGTGGAGTTTTCGAAATTGGAGGTGATTTTCTTGGCTTCTCAGAGTTATCGGAAGGGCATTCCATATCTGAGCCGCCTAGTGTACATT
Organism: Ambystoma mexicanum; assembly: GCF_040938575.1. Taxonomy (NCBI): domain Eukaryota; kingdom Metazoa; phylum Chordata; class Amphibia; order Caudata; family Ambystomatidae; genus Ambystoma; species Ambystoma mexicanum. The sequence continues at coordinate 1,179,930,606 of NC_090926.1, forward strand.
GACAATATCCTGGTATATTCCGCATCAAAACAGGACCACGTCAAGCTTGTTCGATCTGTATTGGAAAAACGCCGCCAGCACCAGCTCTTTGCCAAACTCAAAAAAATGCTCATTTCATGTCTCTGAGGTGGAATTTCTAGGTTTCGTCCTCACCCCAAAAGGAATTTGAATGGATGTGCACAAGGTAGATGCTATCCTAAATTGGCCATAGCCAAATTCGTTCAAGGGAGTCCAGATCATGTTGGGATTTTCAAACTTCTACCGCCGATTCATCCCGGGGTTCTCGCAAATAGTGCATCCAATCACATCATTGCTAAAGAAATGCAATAAGAAGTTTCTCTGGACAGAAGAAGCAGAAAAAGCTTTCCGGGAACTCAAGGGGAGATTCACTTCTGCCCCGATTCTATGTCATCCTTGCCCAGACCTCCTCTACGTGGTGGAGACGGACGCCTCAGGTATGGCAATGGGAGCGGTCCTCTCACAAAAGAACCCAGAAAGGGGTCAATTACACCCTGTCGCCTTCTGGTCGCGCAAATTCACACCACCTGAGCTTAATTATGCTATCACAGACAAAGAACTTCTAGCCATCAAGTCAGGCTTTAAGGCCTGGCGACACTATCTCCTAGGTGCCAGACACACGATCACCATAATAACTGACCATTGAAATCTCCAATACCTCAAAACAGCAAAGGCTCAATCTTCGCGGCAACTACGCTGGGCTCTTTTCTTCGCTGAATATGATTACGTGATCACGTTTCACCTGGGAGTGAAAAACGGAAAAGCCAACGCTCTTTCCCATATGGGTATTGATGAACAAGGATACAAGGTTCCCGACCCAATAGCCATTATTCCAAGTGACAAACTCCTAGGAATCACAGCAACCATGACTCAGAGCGAGTTACATGAAGAAATGCGAAGCTTGATGAGTTCCGAGCAATTGCGAGAATGAAGTACACAAGGTGACCATCACTCAATTAAGGACCAGCTACCCCATTTCAGGAACCGTGTATTTCTGCCTAACAAAGAACTACGAGAACAAGTCATGTCCGGTTATCACGATTCTTTAAAAGAAGGCCATCCTGGAATTGCAAAATCCCTAGCCAAGGTAAAACGAAGTTACTGGTGGCCCACGTGGCGCAAGGACATTATCCAATTTATCCTATCCTGTGGAGTGTGTGCACAAAATTAATCATCAAAACAGAAACCAGCTGGACTCCTTCAACCATTGGATATTCCACCAGCGCCCTGGCATACGCTGTCTCTCGACTTTATTACCGACTTGCCACTCAGTCAAGGGCTTAACAACATTCTAGTGGTTGTGGACCTGTTTTCCAAAATGTCACGATTCGCTCCCTTTGCTCCCGTTCCCACCACTTGGGGGCATGATTTAGGGTTTATTCCCTACGAGACTTTCCTTCCTAACCTTATGCTACAGTGCTGTGATGAATTGGGAGCGCTAAATCCTTATTTCCCAAGCTACTTCCCTTCCGGATTCATTCCAGGTTTTTGGCAGCCAGTATGCTGCTTTAATCAAATGACTATGGTTCTCAGAATGCCTGGCCCACAGCTTCATCTCCACCCTTGCAGGACAAGGCTGGGTGGAGGATAGGCAACACCTGTGGCTGCAGGTGCAGCAAGCAGCACACCTGCGTCGTGTGCTCGTTAAGCAGGTTTAAAAGCCTCAGTTTGCTTCAGTCCAGCGCTGGTCATTGATGCAGTGTTCCTGTTTGTGACTGGTCCCTTGCTCTTGGTTCTTAGCCTTGTGCCTAGGTCCAGGTTTCTATTCCTTGTTCCTTATCCTTGGATTTCGAATTTATGTGCTTAATTGATTTCTGCTTCCCAGATTCCCTTTCTGTCTTCCTCTGTTAGCAGGCAGCTTTTCTCAGTGCTTTCTCTTTTGGTGCAGCCCAGTTTGCCTGTGTTCTATATCACTTTGACTTTGTCCTTTGCTGTTGTAAACCCTGATACTTTAGTCTTTCCTCTTTATAGATTAGCTTCCTGCCTTTTTCCTTGGATGGGTGGGGGAAGTTTGCCCTTGTAATTTCGTTTTCCCTGCTCCTGTTCCTTTACTTTCTCTTGGAATCCATTCCATGTTTTCCCTTGCACCTTTGCATATATTTCCCATTGATTATTAGGTGTGGTGTGCGGTTGTAGCTAGCTCCTGTGTGAATGCCTATGTTTTCCTCACTATTCTGTAATCACTATTCCTACTTGCGCCTTGTCTTGAGTCTTATGTATTTAGTTATCCTTCCATTGCTGTTACAGCCTTTCGGGGTCCCTGTTTGATCAACAGGGTTCGTGGGCTTGCTGACATTCAAGTGGTATTTCTCGTCCTCGTGAGTACTGTTTTTAAGTTTCCTTATTTAATACCATCAAGAGTGTTAGCTCACAGATCCTGTAGTTGCTTGCCCTCTACGTGGGCTTAGCGCTATCAGTACCTGTAATAGCAATGTGGGTAAGGAGCTTGCCGACTTTCCTTGCAGTTATAAGGAGCATCAAAGTGCTTACCTCACATCCTTTTCATATATTTGTATTGTTGTCACACTCTGTTTGCACTCCTGGGTTTTAGTATACATGAGTCTTGGTTCCTGTGTGCATGTTGTTTGACTCAAAGCTATTCACTGTGTGATTTTGTGCACATTTCCCTTGCCATATTCACTGCCTTTGTCCTTACCTGACACAAAATGGCACACTTCATTCCTCTCAAGGGTCTCCCAAACGCATCCACTTTGGCCAAAGTGTTTCTTGAACGCATCGTACGGCTCCACGAGTTATCTTCGGTACTAGTCTTGGATCGAGGTACTCAATTTGTGTCCAACTTCTGGAGGAAGTGCTGTTCTATGGCCCAAATCGACATCCGGTTATCCACCAGTCACCATCCCCAAACGGATGGTAAAACGGAGAGAACAAATCAAACGCTCGAGCAGTACCTCGGCTGTATGCTACATCAAGCAGAAGGAAGTTGGACAGACCTGTTATGGATAACTGAATATGCCTACAATAATTCTCTACACACGACCCTGGAAATGCCAGCAATTAAAACCTTGCACACAACTATTTGTCAAACTTTTAAAACGGCAGTCGAACATTTACTCCAAGCTAAGAATCGTCAAAAGAAATTCGCTGACCAGTGCCGATCAAAGGCCCCCAATTACCAGGTGGGATACAAAGTCTGGTTGGCATCGAAGCATGTGCCCATTAAAGGAACCCGGACATTCTGCCCAAGGTATCTAGGTCCATTTACCATCACTTCTGTGATAAATCCAGTAGCAGTCAAACTAGCCTTACAGAGTTTCGCGCTCTGAAACACTTGTGTATGAGCGCGATACAAATAAAATAACATATCATATCATATCATACCATCCAACATGCAAATTCATCCTGTGTTCCACGTATCTCTCCTGAAACCTGTTCAACCTGGAACCCGTGTTACAACACAACCAAAGCCAGTAGTCATCAATGGGAAACCAGAATTTGAGGTCAAAGACATTCTAGACTCAAAATATGTCAGATCTAATCTATACTATCTAGTGGACTGGAAAGGGTATGGCCTGCAAGACAAAACATGGGAACCTTGCGAGTACATCCATGCACCTCGTTTGCTCAAAAGATTCCATCAAAACCATCCAACCAAACCAGGGCCAGACAGGAGAACCACCATGAGAGGGGCTTAGGGGGGAGTGCTGTCATACCAGCCCAGCAGCTACACCTGCAGCACCGGGAGGGCAGGAGCCCATCCCGCACCACCAGCGCAATATCCAGCCATCCGTGATCTTATCACACGAAGCGATGTCAAAGGCTATACGCCGCTGTGCACGTATGCACCATCTGTATCCCACCAGCAAGAAGGTCTGCTCACAACGAAGCTGAAGAGTGAGTACTGCCTCACGGCATGAAACCAGCTGATTGCTGCGTTTCCCCACGAGGAGCGCTGCCTAAAATGGCCGCCATCGAAATGTGTTTATAGGTTGCTAAGCAACCGTTCCTCGTCGGCTTCACCATGTCCCTATTGGCCCAGCGAATCCAAAAAATTCTGACGGGCCTCACCGGAAGACGAATCCGGCCCTTCAATTCCAAGGCCCTCCTTTTTAAGGCCCAAGCCCTGTCTGTGCCTGTCCGTGCGTGGCCTGCAGCCACAGCTACCACCAACTCGAGTATCCTGCCTCAACACTCGTTCGTTTAGCCATCCACCATACGGCCTCGACAGTAAGCCTTTTACATTATCTATCGCTCATTTTAAAACAAAATTCGTACCGCTGTTGCACTACATTACCTGTATTGCAATAACATCACCAGCAATAAACTTTCTATCTGGGCAGAGTTGTATCCCCTGCAAGTGAAAAGGAGCCACCAGGGGAGCCACCAACTTTGTGAATAGCCTCTGAACCGACCTCAACCCAAAGAGTAGGACCAGGAATTGGAAATATATTCCCCTCACATTGAATCTGAGGAATTTCCTCTGAGATGGGGCAATCGCCACATGGTAATAGGCGGCATGGGGATACAGGGATGCCAACCAATCTCACTTCTGAATAAGAGCCATGATTTTCTGTAGAGTTTCCATCTTGAATCTTTCCTATGTACGTATGTATTTAATGCCTTAAGATCTAAGATGAGCCGGTGTTTCCTGGTGGGCTTGGGGACAGGAGCAATCTGGAGTAAAACCCGACCATGCTAAGCATGAAGAACTTTCATTAAAGTGTTCTTTTCCACCAACTCTTCCAAGTCTATGAATATGGCCCTTCTCTTGGTTACATTTCTTGGAGTAGGTCATAGCAGGATGAACAGGAAGGGACAGAAGGTCCACCGATAACACTTCCAAATTGCACAAAGAGCCTACGCATCGGAGGACTACTTGTCCCAAACGGGTAAAAAGAGTTGGAGCCGTCCACCCACCAGCCCGATGTAACTGTTAGTGCTTCTGGACTGTTCCGAAGGCCTCTTAGCACTAGGGCGTGCATGCTCCCTCTAGGGATTCCTGGAGGAACTAGATCCCGTCCTTGAAAAAGAAGGCTGAGACTTGGAAGCGGAGGACTTCTCAGACGCAGAAGAGGATTTTCCCCGAAATGTATCTGCATGTTTGTCCACATGGAACCCCTTGTGAACCTTCTCCTCCATGGTATCGCCATACAGTTTAGTTCCTTCAAACGGAATCTTCAGAGCTGCAACTTTCTGGGTACCAACAGTATTCCAGTTTCGAAGATGGATATGCCTCCTAGCTGATCGACTGGCACCCATCGCCATGGCGGAACTATGCACCCCATTAAAGGCTAAGCTCCACATAAGCTCTACTTGTTTCTGCATGTCAGATAAAAGAGAAGCTCAATCAGCACCATCCTCCATTGCACTTTGCAATTTCTTAAAGCCCCCTAGCACAGTTTCAGTTTCTGCCGTGTAAGACTCATAACCGTTGGCCCTTTTGAGCTAGATGAGCACCAGAATTAACTTTCTTCAAACCAGAGTTAGTCTTGCGATCCATCGCATCCCAGAAGTCAGCCGACATAGAAGACCATCCTACTGTTACCTCACCTGGCTCCCACAGGGGCGTTGATCTGAACTGGACAGCTGCGGACTCCACCAATGTGACGCCTAGTGCCGAGATGACGGACTAGACTGGCTCACCTAGCTCGTTTGCTTGGCCCGTAGAAATATTCTTCTGCAAATGGAGAAAGGAAATTAACCACCCGTGGAGTTGAGCGTTAACCCCCCCCCTCCCGCTGTTCTCCCCAATGATCACCTTTGATGTCCCCTCTTTTAGTCCCACCTGATGGTTTGAAAAGATGAGCTCTCCATCCTGCATTGAGCGCAGGGGCACGTAGATAACCAGTTGCTTCACTGGCTCGAAGGAATTGGTGAGTTCCAGAACAATATTGACTCTGAGGTTCCCGGCAAGACACAGTAAGTATGTAGTTCGTAAGAGTTCAAATGTCTGACTTTCACTCTGTCCGATTCCTTGCAGGTTGCAGCTTGACCCTAGTGAAGAGTTCCTTCAGGTAAGGATTTGTATTATCCAACACAGTTCGATAAAATAATGTCAATATGTAACCTGTTGCTTTCTCCCTTATTCAGGCGCTGAGAGAAAGTATGAAGTCTCGGAGAATAATGCCTCCGGCGGTAAAATCAGGTAAGTCTATTGTGGTGATGAGGTTTTCCCTTGTTTGTCCCTTTGTTTCACCTTGCTGTCCTTTTGTTTCCCCTTAGGGGCCAGGGTTTGCAGCATGGTCTGCATCAGATAAGTTTTAATCTATGAGCCTGGCGCCAGGACTGACTCTCCATATGAGCCTGGTGCCATAGACGCCAGGACTGCACCCAAATAGCCCCTAGCAGGGGTTGTTGGGCTTGCTTAGAATGACTTGATGCCTGCTCCCGGGGTTGCTGGACTTGGTCTGGGTCCCCGGGGGTAGGCATCATGACACCCACCAAGCTGGCGAGAATGTCATCAATTTCCACCGTGTCCGAGAGGAAGGTGTCAGGGCCTTTAAAAGGATTTAGCTTTTTCCAATAACCAGGACATAGCAAAACATTCTGGGTCCTTCCACTACTTGAGTATCTTGTTCGAGATCCAAGAAAGCACCATTTTAGGAGTATCTTTATATTGTCTTATTGTATGGTCCTCAGATTCTCCCTGGACCATCGTTTCCAAAAAACCCTTGCTGTCCCAAACCTGTCAAAGTATTGATTCCACCTTATCCCTGTCCAGTTATTTTCCTTTCACATCATCGCCTTCCACAACCTCTCAGGTAAGGACATTCCATGAGGAGAAGGAATCCAAACTGGAAGAGAAAGAAGATGAAATAGAGGAAGAGGAGAACGATTTCCTCTTCTTTCTAACCACATGCTCTTGTACAGCCTACTTCATAAGGCTTTTAATCACCTTCTGAGATAAGGAGAACTTCAGCTCCATCTTCTTTTTAATCCTTTTTCTTCCTGCGCCTGTCCACTGAACTGGAACAGTGGTCAGAGGATTTCAGGTGTCTATTTTGACTTGAGTGGGGTGCCTGCACTCCTGCTCTCTATATGGTAGAGGAGAGGAACAGAGGAACCCAGCCAAGATTCTCTATTACTGAAGCTATGGTCGAGCAATCAAAGCCTAGCTTTTCAGGAGGTGATGCAGGCTGGTCCTTAAGTACAGTGTAGTCCCAAACACCCACATAGGAATGTCAACACACTATGTTAGTGAAAACACAGTTCTTTATATAAATAAGGTTCACGTTATATACATGATCACAATAATACACTTTGTGCTCTGACAATTCTAAAATGGTAAATATATACAGTTCTAGGTGGTACCACGATTACTCTGATTCCATTAAAATGTATCAACTGTACTCAGTTCAAATAGCACACAAATCAACCCAGCAAAATGATATCAAAGAGAGACTCAGGAGGAAAACAAATTGATTAGACAATTGGCAGAATACTGGCCCCGATGCCTAGACACAGTTCTGTTTGAGGATCCCCCCACCTGGGTAACCTGTAAATGAAGTTGCACTACAAGCCAAGTCCATGTATTTGTCTATTAGAGTCTTATCTCCTTTTATAAAAGTTCTACTGCCCCAAAGTACCTGGTTTCGTAGATTTCGACGTTGCGTCGTTCACAGATCCTTCTTGAGTGGCTCCCTTTAAGGCAGGACCCATGGATCGTCGAGATCCCACGAGGAAAAAGGGTGAACACTGTTGTTGCGTCAGCAGCTTTTGTTCTTGCGGTGCTCGTTGAAGATCGGTCGAAAATGTCCTGCAAGCGGAGGCGTGCAGTGCACCTTGACGACGAGTGTTCGTTGCCGCAAAGAGTTAATTAAGAACTTTGGCCCAGCAAGGGCGTCGAATCATCCAGCGTCTCTACAGTCTTCGGGTGGTGCGAAACCCACCGGCAGATTCTACTCGGTCGTCGACGGCCTTGACTTTCTCCGGCAGGACGAAAGCAGTTGACGATGACGAACAAGGGAGTCCTTGGATCGAAATGTTCTAAGCAAAGAGAGCACTGCGTCTCCGGTCGGCGACGGTGGACGGCTGTCCAGTGCTTCTCTTCATTCTCCTTGGCGGTCCCCTTCTGCGGTCGGCAGCCTTTCGTAGATCTGTCTACCAGGGAGCTTTTGTAAAGATCAGCTGGTGCACGATGGTCCCTCATAGCTCGGGGAGAGGTCTCCTAGCCAGGTCCTCTCTTGGATCAGTTCCTTGAAGGCACAGCAGCTTTCAGATTAGCAAAGGACAGCAGCAGCAGTTGTTCTTCCAGTGGTCTTCAACTTCAGCTTCTGAACAGCGTCAGTTTGGAGGTCAGTTTATACGTCAGCTTCTGAACTAATTCTAGCAGTGAGAGGGCCCCCAGATATACTGTTGATCTCCCATTCACTCTGCTGGGTCACACTCAGGCAACCAATCATTCAGAAGGGCATTGTCATGACGCACAAGCCATGGACACTGTGGAGAAAATGAAGAGGGCCTAATTTGGTAGCAGATAATGCAGGAATCTAGTCTTCCGACGCGTGCTCGGAGAGACACATACAAGTATGCGTCTATAAGAAGCACTGGTGCGTTGCAACCCTGCTTCCTCTAAGGGTTAACACGCTGTGTCCTACTTCCTTTGAGCTCCGAAGTAAGTGTCTCCTCTCTGCTGTAGTTTCCTTCTCTGTCCTATTACTCCCTCCAGCCTGCTCTCCCATTTTGTGTTTCCCCCTGTGTATTGTGCTGCAATTACTGCTGGTTCGGTACGGTTCCCTTCCTTCTGAGCAGTTTTGTCCTTTGCCTCCTTCCCATAGTTTCCAGGCTCCGTCCGCTTACCTGCATTACATTGCGGGGTCCAAGTTTTCCTTTGCGCTCCTCCTCCCGGAGTCCTACAGGAGCTTCTATCCTCGCTTTCTGCAATCCCTTGGGTTCTACGTCAACCTAGAATCCTTTCAAATATCCTCTTTGGTAATAACACTCTTCAAGGATCTGGAGTGCCTTCTGGGAGTTGGAGTTCATACTTCAAGCAACACCATCGAACACCAACAGTACTGGCAATACATCCATTCCTCCAGGGTTTTTCAGCCACGCTTTTCCCTGGTAGTGGGGCGAGCTCCCTGGGGGTCCCACTGCCAAGCATATAGCTAGTTGGAAAGGTGGCCTCCAGTAGAGCCCGTCCTAAACTCAACAAAAAAAAGCTGGGCATCACCTGGAGAGAAAGGAGAGCAATATCGTCCGAAGGCTCCTCTGAAGACGCAATTACAGGTGAGGAGGAGGAGGAGGTGGGAATTAAGGGCATTGATCAGGTCAGAACCTTGTCCGTTTCTGAGAGGCATTCAGGTAGTCAGGCAGCCAATCAGGCGCACAGTGAAATCAGGCCATTCTTCTCCATCCAGGCACTCACAACACAGAATGTGGATTCGGACAAGCACTCTGCCATTTAGCACTAGACACTGTATTCATACCAGTTTCGGGCAGGGCCGTCTCAGTCAATGTGTCAAACACCAGATACTAGACACCCATAACATGAAATGCGTATTCGTCACACACCCTATTCACCCAGGTCCCAGCCCAGGGGCGTATCCACAACATACAGTCATTGGGAAGGCCCCAGCCAGTCTGGCCTGGACTTCTCCACAACACCACATATGGAACTTCCACCCAACAGCCAGTCAGGGGGAAGGGATAGAGTCAGAGCTTTCTGGGACTTCAGTAAAAGTAAGGTAACAGGCGATAGAAAGCAAGAGGCCATAGGGGCCATCTTGTTTCCTATCAGGAATCCACTGATTCCAATGACGGGGCCTGGGCATCCCAAAATGGAGGATGCACAGGGCACCTGCCAATTCAGCACAGAGCTACCACCAGCCCGTACCCTGCTCTGTGGGCCACACACAGGTGCCCAAAAACATACACTAAGAGTACAGGGTCGTACTCCCACCCATGGGTGCCATAAGGGTATCCCAAGGGTCTGGTCACCAAACCAAATACAGGAAGAGCTGCACCGCCAGAAGTCCAATGTGAACTCCTGTGCGGAAAACAAGAAAGAACATACATGATAAAGCAATAAAGGACAAGGATACAGAGGCCCTGTCCCTCCGATGCATTTCCAGCATCACTGTTGCCCTCCCCAGACGGAGGTTATGGCGTCTAATCTCCCACGAGATAGACACTCTCATCCAGATGGTCAACATACCTTCCTGAAAGGCCATCTGCATTATCATGACCCTTCATTGGTCTATGCCAGGGGTGCATAACTAATTTTGACAGAGAGCAGAAAGTACCTTACATGGGGATTATAGTGGGCCGAAAAGTAAATGTGGGCGGGGCGGTAATCCCCAATTTGTATTAAACACATGGAAAAAGAATATGTTTTTGAGGGGTAACGATTTTTATTGCATTTCAAACTTACATTTTGTATTATACATTTTCCATTGTTATAATTTATTTCGATTTAGTTATTGTATAGCATCTGTTTAATTAAATTATATATATTTTATTGACCTATGATTGGACATTCCGTTATTTTGGACTGCTATAGTTTGCTGTTTGGGTTGCCCAAGAGGCGTATGGTCTTCGTTGAGTCAGGTTTCCTCAAAAAAGAAAAGGATGTACATCTCCTAACTGTGCCTGTTTTAGCTTTATTATTGGGTTCACTCTTGGAGTGCAACACTATGCCCCATGGCTCCCACCCCCAACCAAACACCATGCCCCATGTCTCCCACCCCCAACCAAAAACTATGCCCCATGGCCCCCTCACCCCCAACCCAAACACTCTGCCCCATGGCTCCCACCCCCAACTAAACACTATGCCCCATGGCTCCCTCACCCCCATCCAAACACTATGCTACATGGCCCCCTCACCCCAACCAAACACTATGCCCCATGCCCATATCCCCCACCCCCAACCAAACATTATGCCCTATGGCTCCCTCACCCCCAACCAAACACTATGCCCTATGGCCCCCTCACCCCCAACCAAACACTATGCCCCATGGGTCCCTCACCCCCAACCAAGCACTATGCTCCATGTCCCTCACCCCCAACCAAACACTCTGCCCCATGCCCATGCCCCTCACCCCCAACCAAACACTATGCCCCATGCCCATAACCCCCACCCCCAACCAAACACTATGCCCCATGGCCCCCTCACCCCCAACCAAACACTATGCCCCAAACACACACTCAAGCATGCACCCATACAGACCCGAACCCCCCACACGCCAACTCAGCACACACACTCTCAAGCATGCACCCATACAGACCCGAACCCCCCAAACCCCCCAACTCAGCACACACACTCTCAAGCATGCACCCATACAGCCCTGAACCCCCACCCACAACTCAGCACACAGACTCTGAAGCATGCACCCATACAGACCCAAAACCCCCCACCCCCCAACTCAGCACACACACTCTCAAGCATGCACCCATACAGACCCGAACCCCACCACCCCCCAACTCAGCACACACACTCTCAAGCGTGCACCCATACAGACCCAAACCCCCCCCCCAACTCAGCACACACACTCTCAAGCATGCACCCATACAGACCCAAACACCCCACCCCCATCTCAACATACACAACACAAACACTCAAAAACCAACATTCATACCCATCCGACACTCCCCCACCCCCATCTCAACATACACAACACAAACACTCAAAAACAAACATTCATACACATCCGACACCCCCCCACCCCCATCTCAACATACACAACACAAACACTCAAAAACAAACATTCATACACATCCGACATCCCCCCCACGCCCCCAACTCAAAATACACAACACAAACACTCAAAAACAAACATTCATACACACCCGACACCCCCCCCAACCCCACCATCTCAACATACACAACACAAACATTGAAAAACAAACATTCATGCACATCCGACACCACCCCCAACTAAACATACACAACACACTCAAAAACAAACATTCATACACATCCGACACTCCCCATCTCAACATACACAACACAAACATTCAAAAACAAACATTCATGCACATCCGACGCCCCCCCACCCCCATCTCAACATGCACAACACAAACACTCAAAAACAAACATTCATACACATCCGACATCCCCCCCACCCCTCCATCTCAACATACACAACACAAACATACAGCAGAACAGATCCAACACACAAACACAAACAAAAATACCACTTACCGGACGTGCTGGAAGGCAGGTAAGCTGGAACGCTGGTGAGGTGAGTGGTACTACGGCTGGCGTGGCCAGCAAGGCTGAAATGCCTTCCGGCATCAAGCCTTACTGGCCACATCAGCCGTAGTGGCACTACGTGGGCTCGTAGGAGCGACGTGGTGCGTGTGTGCTGAGCCAATGACGGCCAGTGTTTTGTCCGGCCCGGAACACAACAAAGACTTTCCTAATGTAGGGCGGCCGATGCTGCTTGCGGGCCGCCCTCCATTAGGAAAGTGTTTGTGCCTCGCGGGCCGGACAAAACAGCATGGCTGGCCGCAACTGGCCCACGGGCCGTATGTTGTGCACCCATGGTTTATGCTCTATGGTGAAGTCTAGCCCTTGCAGGCTAATGGACCACCTGAGCAGTTTCAGGTTTTCACCCTTCACCTGCATAAGCCCCTTCAGGGGCTTATAATCTGTTTGGACCTTGAAGGTAGACCCTGTAAGGTAGGGCCTAAAACGCCTAAGGCTCCAAACTATACTGAAACATTCCTTTTCAACAGTAGCCCACCTAAATTCTCTACCCTTGAGTTGCCTACTGATGAATATGATCGGATGTTCCCTCCCTTGGTCATCTAACTGGGACAATACAGCTCCAATTCTGGTGTCGCAGGCATCCGTCTGGACGATAAAGGGCTTGCTGTAATCAGGCACACACAACACAGGTGCCCTACACAGACTTTCTTTCAAGCCAACAAAGGCCCTCTGACAGTGTCCTGTCCAATTAACCTTCCTTGGCTGTTTGGTCGAAGTCAGAGCTGTCAGAGGGGCAGCTATGTGTCCATAGTCCGCCATGAAGTTGCGATAATACCCAATGAGGCCCAAAAAGGCTCTCACCTGGGTTTGAGTAGTGGGAGTCTCCCAGTCATGTACATCCTGTACTTTACTTGGGAGAGGTTGGATTTGACCCCCCTCCTACCACATGACCAAGATACGTGACTTTCCCTGAGCTAACTGGCACTTGGTGGCCTTGATAGTGAGGTTAGCCCTTTTTAAGGCCTCCAACACTTTACCCAAGTGAATCAAATGCTCCTCCGAAGTGGAACTGTAGATGGCGATGTTGTCTAAGTAGGCAACTCAAAATGCCTCCAGCCCACTGAGTGCATGATTGACTAAACGTTGAAAAGTGGCAGGTGCATTTCTCAACCCAAAAGCCATGACTCTAAACTGGTAGAGCCCCTCAGGTGTTCAAAATGCAGTCTTTTCCTTGGCATGGTCCGTCAGAGCTATTTGCCAATAGCCTGAGGTAAGGTCAAAGGTGCTCACATATTTGGCAGCACCTATGGTGTCCACGAGCTCATCAGCCCTGGGCAATGGGTGCGCGTCAGTTTGGGTGACGGCATTGACCCCTCTGTAGTCCACACAGAACCTTCAATCTTTGGTATCTGCCTGGGAACTTGCCTTGGGGACAAGGACCACTGGACTGGACCAGGTACTAGTTGAGGGTTCAATAACACCCAGATCCAACATCTTGGCGACCTCGGCCTGGATGTGGTTCTTAGCTGTATCTGACATACAGTAGCACCTGCTTTTGACAGGCACACTGTCACCAGTGTCAATCTCGTGCCTACACCACGGTGTAAGGCCTGGCATCAGTGAAAACAGAGAGGCATACTGCCGGAGCAAAGCCCTGCAGGCCTTCTGCTGCTCTGTCGTGAGATCTGGAGAGGGATGCACTCCCCCCACCGAGGCAAATCAGGAAGGGGCTCACTCTCATTCTTTTCTTGCTCTGAACCCAGCAAGAGACATGAGACTTTGGCTCGCCTATGGAAAGGCTTGAGCCTATTAACATGGAATACCTGAGGGGCTACCCCATAGGCTCCCATGTCAACCAGATAGTTGACCTTGCCCACCTTGGAGATTATCCTGAAGGGTCCAGTCCACTTATCGGCCAAAGCTCGAGGCTTGATAGGCTCCATCCAATTCACTTGCCAGGCTTTAAGGTCATGCCAGTATTTGTTCAATTCCTGGCTGGCTTTGTATTCGCTGTTGCCTGACCCATCCTTTGTGTCATCCTCTGTCTGAGGCCTAACACATAGTCCCCCACTTGCTTGGCAGGACCTGGGGGTGTGGGTTCCAAACCTTCCCTGATCAAGGCAAGGGCCCTCTCACAGGATGTCCAAAGAGTAACTCAATGGGGCTGAAACCAACACCCACTTGAGGTACCTCTCTGTAAGCGAACAGCAGGCATGGTAGGAGGAGATCCCATTTCCTCCTTAGGGGCTCTTCCAAAGCGCCTAGTATATCCTTGGGGGTTTTATTAAATCTCTCAACCAGACCATTGGTCTGGGGATGGTAACATGTGGAGAACTTGTAGGTTACCCCACACTCTTTCCACATTGTGTTCATGTAACTCCACATGAAATTGTATCCTCTGTCAGAGACAACCTCCTTAGGGAATCCAACATGGGTGAAAATGCCCAGGAGAACCCTGGCAACCACCTTCGAAGTAACAGTCCAAAGGGGTATAGCCTCAGGTACCTGGTGGCATGATCAACCAAGACCTGGATGAACCGATGTTCACCTGAAGTGGGAGGGTCAAGGGAACCGACAATGTCGATGCCCACCCTCTTAAACGGGTGCCAACCACTGGCAATGGCTGCAGTGGGGCAATGACACTGCCTACAGTCTTGCCAGACAACTGACAAGTTGGGCAAGCTCCTGCAGTGGGCCTCCACTTCTACTCCCATCTGGGGCCAGTAGAAATGAGCAGAGAGTCTCTGTTTAGTCTTCTTGGTGCCAAGATGACCAGCTAAAGGCACCTCATGCGACAACTGCAGTAGGAAGGGCCTGTAAACCTGGGGTACCACCAACCTCTTGAGGGCACCAGGTGCAGGCTTAGTGGGCTCACTGACAAGGGGCTCACCCTCCCAATATATACGGAATGTCCTAGGCACTTCTACCTGTGCCTGAGACAGGGCCTGTTTCCTCAGACCCTCGAGAGAGTGCCAGTCTCTCTTACAGAAGTCCGCCCGGGAGGGTCCCCCTTTAGCCAACAGGCGTTGAAGGTCGGGGTGGTCCTCCCGGTTGAGCACCTCTCCCGCAGGAGGCTCTTCTGCCTCTTCTCCCTCAGGAGTTGAGTTTGGGTTTCCCACTGGATGAAGCATGTCCCAAGCATGGATCCCAATGGGTGCTGCAGGAGCAGCAGGGAGAAGAGGTCCCTTTCGCAGAGGCGGCCTTCTTGCTCTTCCTTCACCATTGTGCCTTGGGTTTCCCCGTCGGCTGGGGTACTGCACTCGCAGCCGGACCCGGGGTGACCTGTGAGCAGGTGACAACTGCAGCAGCCATGGGTAGACCATCCGTGATCATCCCCATTTCTACCAAATCATTTCCTAACAAAATGTCAGCAGGCACGTTGTCCTGAACCAGGACAGGAAGCTTTGCTGACTTGTTTCCAATCGAAATGTTGACTAAGGCTACAGGTGATAATTTGGGAGGCCCACCAGCTAACCTGGTAGTTCTCAGCGGAGCACCTACATAGTCCTCTGGCCTGAGCAGGGTCCTGTCCACCACTGTCATGCTTGCCCCAGTGTCTCTCAAACCAGTACACGGCTGGTCATTCAAGAGCAGACTTGTAAAAACCCTATGGGTTTTCTGTGGGAATGTCGTCGGTACTTCTGCGTACTGGTCCCAGGGCCCAAGGGACACTAGGGAAATCTCTACATGAGCACCGAAGGTGATTCCTGTAGTGGAGGGGAGGACTCAGGCATGGGGTAAGGGTAGGTCAGGCTGACAGCCTGGACTCCAAGTGCCTTGGGGTCACCCTTCTTGTGATGCAGAGCCGCACATTACCAACAAGTGCCAGAAATGCTGGGTACTGGATATTGGGTATTGGAACCACTGGGAGCCTGATTTGCAGCAGGTGGACCACTACTCTTATTCCCACCCACAGTGGACTTATCTCCACTAGATTTTTGGGTTTTAGGAGAGGAAGGTTTTGGTTTACCCGACTGTGACTGCTTTTGGGACTCCTCAGCCTTCTGAGAGGTCCCCTTTTCTTTGTCCTTGTCCTTCACACTGGAGTCACTTGTCAGCCAGCCTGGCCAGCTTAAAGGGATCTAAAATGTTCTGGTCAACAACATACTGACGCAGCTCTGGTGAACAGGCTTCCGAAAAATGCTCAAAAAACAAAAGGTGTGACTCTTCAACAGACGTTTTCACTTTGTAACCATCAGTCCACCCCATCATGTTCATGTGCGCAGCAATCAACCAGTCAATAGGTGTCTTGCCAAACTTGCCAATCAAAGCAGATTTCATACATTCATACTGACCCCTTTCTTCCACACTCAGTTTCAGAATACAGTCATACCCAGTCTGAGGCACTCTGCTTAAAAAACACTTAGCCCAATCTCTTTTGTCAAAGTCATGGATTCCACTAGCCATTTCAAATTATTCAGTCCATTGGAGGATATCAGAACCCTCTGCATACACACCAACAAAATCTTTAGTAAACTTGGTGGCAGGGGACCTGACACTCTCAACTGGTTTCGCTGAAGTCTTCACTCTAGCTTTCTCTAGCTGGATTTTTGAACTTTCCGTGTCCTTGCCTTTGAGTTCAAGATCCCTATTCTTGAGCATCACTTGTGCCAACTCCTCTTTCTTAAGTAGACCTTCAGTTTCCAACTTTTTATATTCAAAGTAAGGCTAATTTCATCCTTAATAATTCAAGTTCCAAGGTATCCCCTGAAGAAACACTGCTGGAGGTTGGAACAGAGGTAGCAGGGATGGTGGCATTCCCAGAATCAGATTCAACAACACCCCCAGGAGTAGGGCCCTCATTGGTTACACCCCCCCCTTCAAGAGCTTCACAATCAATCTGGTAGTCCACCAGGGCAGCTATCAGCTCAGCCCTAGACTTATCCTCAAAGTCTAATTCCCTGGCTTCACAAACACCGTGGAGAACCTCTAAGCTCATCCTAGTCAATTCACCATTTGCAATAGACTCCATTGCTTGTAATGTAGTTATCTTGTACATAACTAAACCTCAATTTAACAAAGTGTAGATATTTTGTAAGTGGCAAGGTTACACACTGATTCTTAAAACCATTAGTATCCCACCGCTGCCACCACTGTAAAGACTGGAGTGGGGTGTCTGTACTCCTGCTCTCTATATGGTAGAGGAGAGGCACAGAGGACCCCAGCCAAGATTCTCTATTACGGTTAATATGGTCAAGCAATCAAGGCCTAGCTTCTCAGGAGGTGATGCGGGCTGGTTCTTAAGTACAGTGTAGTCCCCAAGCACCCACAAAGGAATGTCCACACGCTATGTTAGTGAAAACACAGTTCTTTATATAAATAAGGTTCACGTTATAACACAATCACAATAACACACTTCGTGCTCCGACAATTCTAAAATGGTAAATATATATAGTTCTAGCTGGTACCACGATTACTTTGATTCCATTAAAATGCATCAACTGTACTCAGTTCACATAGCATACGAATCAACCCAGCAAAATGATATCAACCAGAGACCTAGGAGGAAAACAAGTTGGTTAGACAATTAGCAGAATACTGGCTCGATACCTAGACAAAGTTCTGTATGAGGATCCCCCCCACCTGGGCAACCTGTAAATGAAGATGCACTACAAGCCCAGTCCATGTATTTGTCTATTAGAGTCGTATCTCCTTTTATAATAGTTCTACGCCCCCAAAGTACCTGGTTTCGTAGATTTTGACATCGGGTCGTTGAGGGATCCCTCTTGAGCGGCTCACGTTAAGGCAGGAGCCACGGATCGTTGAGATCCCACAAGGAAAAAGGGTGAACACTGTGGTTGCGGCAGCAGCTTCGGTTCTCGCGGTGCTTGTTGACGATCGGTCAAAGACGTCCTGCAAGCTGAGGCGTGCGGTGCACCTTGATGACGAGTGTTCATTGCCGCAAAGAGTTAATGAAGAACGTTGGCCCAGCAAGGGTGTCGAATCGTCTGGCGTCTCTACGGTCTTCGGATGGTGGGAAACCCACTGGCAGATTCTCCTCGGTCGTCGATGGCCTTGACTTTCTCCAGCAGGACGGAAGCGGTCGACGATGATAAACAAGGGAGTCCTTGAATCAAAATATTTTAGGCAAAGGGCGCACTTTGGTTCCGGTAGGCGACGGCGGTTGGCGCCGGTGGACGGCTGTCCGGTGCTTCTCTTCGTTCTCATCCGTGGTGCCCTTCTCCTGTCGGCAGCCTTTCGTAGGTCTGTCTACCAGGGAGCTTTGGCAAAGAAAAGCTGATGCACGATGGTCCCTCGTAGCTCAGGAAGAGGTCTCCTAGCCAGGTCCTCTCTTGGATCAGTTCCTTGAAGGCACAGCAGCTTTCAGATTAGCGATGGACAGCAGCAGTAGTTCTTCTTCTTCCAGTGGGCTTCCAAGTTAAGCATCAGTTTCAACTTCAGCTTCTAAACGGCGTCAGTTTCGATGTCAGTTTCTACTTCAGCTTCTGAACAAATTCTAGCAGTGAGAGGCCCCCAGATATACTGTTGATCTCCCATTCACTCTGCTGGGTCACACTCAGGCAACCAATCATTCAGAAGGGCATTCAGGCAGCCAATCAGGCACACAGTGCATTCAGGCCATTCTTATCCATCCAGACACTCACAACACAGAATGTGGATTCTGACAAGCACTCTGCCACTCAGCACTACACACTGGATTCATACCAGTTTCGGGCAGGGCTGTCTCTGTCAAACACCAGATACTAGACACCCATAACATGAAATGCATATTCGTCACACACTCCATTCACCCAGGTCCCACCCCACGGGAGTACCCACAACACACAGTCATTGGGAAGGCTCCAGCCAGTCTGGCCTGGACTTCCCCACAACACTATATATGAAACTTCCACCCAACAGCCAGTCAGGGGGAAGGGATAGAGTACAGGCTTCCCGGGAGTTCGGGAAAAGTAAGGTAACAGGCGATAGAAAGCAAGAGGCCACAGGAGCCGTCTTGTTTCCTATCAGAATACACTGATTCCAGTGACAGGGCCTGGGTACCCTAAAATGGAGGATGCGCAGGGCACCTGTCAATTCAGCACGGAGCTGCCACCAGCCCGTACCCTGCTCTGTGTGCCACACACACAGGTGCCCAAAAACATACACTAGGAGTACAGGGTCGTACTCCCACCCATGGGTGGCACAAGGGTATCCCAAGGGTCTGTTCACCAAACCAAATACAGGAAGAGCCACACCGCAAGGAATCCCACATGAACTCCTGCACGGAAAACAAGACAGAACATACATGACAAAGCATTAAAGGACAAGGATACAGAAGCCCTGTCCTTCCGATGCATTTCCAGCATCACATACTTTTCTCCTTATGCTTCCCCATCATAGCAAGGACAAATGCTCCGACTACACTAGGCCCTACGGTATATAGTACAGGACTGAGGAGGGACAATCATGGCCCCCGGCCTGCCATGCAAACTGGCATCGCCAGGTTCTATGGCAACCAAGGCTGCCGAAAATGTATAAGACCATAGCCAATCAGCCCAACCAAAGCCAGGGCCACGGGAGAACGGAATACACATCTTCCCAGGAACCAGTTGCTGCCCTCCCAGCCCATTTGTAAAGAAATCCTACTTACATACTTGGGAGCCCCAGGCCCAAATGACCCAGGGGGACTGAGAGGGATTAACCAAAGCAGTCAGCCCTCAATCATAGTCTCTGCCCTGCTGGGAACCCAGGAGCGTGCCCCTCCTAGAACTGATTTGCGGCCCCGCTGGTGGAACCTTGCAGTGGGCCTGCAGACATAGCTCCCAACCATTTGTGTTGCAAAGGCAGGTGAAATCACATGATATTTTTTGGGTGGGTGAGACGCCCATTGGAATGAATGGGCGTGCAGGAGGCTTGGCGAGTGAGTCAGACCTTTATAAGGCGGGTGACACCCGCCAAAAGCGTGTGAGTTGAGAGCTATGCCTGCAGACCTCTTGTACCGCACCCGAAAGAATGGACGATTCCCGGCCGGAAGACAGGACATTTATTAACTGAGAATAATGGGTAAGTAGGTGGTATTATACCCCAAAAGAAAGAAAAGGAAAGTGAAAGGGGTTCATGGAGTGGAGGCAGGGCCTCCTCGGAGGTAAGTACTGTGACGAGTAAGATGGATGTGGAGTTAATGCCTTTTCAATGTAAATAAGTCAAAAACTGTCTTTGTCTATGTGATGTCTTTTACCATCTAATAGTGAACGACCAGACCTGCCCAGCCTAAAAGAGGGGTGGTCAGACTCCTGCTCCTTCAGTCCTTGGTTTCTCTGAAGAGACTGCACAATATAATGTATTTCTTTGGTGTTATTAACCACACAGCTGCAAAGTTTCCCAGTTCCAGAGACATTCCTGTTGCTTTTCCGCACTGCATGCTGGAACTTGAAGGCCCACCCTTGCCATGAGAAAAAGGTAACTACAAGTTCCAGCATGCAATTGGAACCAAAAAGCAAGACTGGCTCAAACTCAAACGCACAGAACTGGGAAGCTTGGTAGGAAGGTAACCAATATTAAGTTCATATATGGATATCACTTTTTATTTTCTAAAGGCTAATCCGGGAACGTGTTTCACTGGAACGGAGAATAGCTGCAAAGCAGCCATGTGTGATGCGTTTGCAGACCACTTGAGAGGGTAGTGAAGCACTGCCGCTGCAAGCAGTTTACCTTGATTTTGTGAGCCTAAAGAGGGCGTGGGTGTAGGTTTTGAAAGGCAATTGGCATCAATGTGTTCAAGGGTGGGCGTGGGGTCTCCATTACAGCGCGTCCCGTACCTCCAGTACTTTTCTTTTTAATTTGAGGATTGGGTTCATTGGAGTCCCGCACCATTCACATCATTGATTGGTAGCTATCCAGAAAGCCCGCCCCTTGCATTTCCTGATTGGTTGATGGTGTAATGTTCGCACACATGGTATGCAGCGCGTGGCGTAGTAAAGAATACCCAGAGACTGAGCTCTGCAAAACAACATCCAACTGTATTTTCTCTTCCCTTCAACTGCCCCTCCCCCCCTAGCGTCACTTCCCCTCTCACTCTCGTTCCCTAGGAGACGTCAACGTGACAGATGGGTCTCTATAAAAAGAGAGGACGATTAATTTGCGGTCTTGGTTGCATGGGTGTTTTGTTTGAGAGAAAGTGGCGTGTTTGTTGCTGGGTGGGTGGAGGAGGACGACGACGATAATGATGTTCGTGTTCGGAAGGAATTTGTTTTCGTTTTATTTGATATGCATTAATGTAGGAAAAAGTTACGGGGGGGGGGAATTGTAAGCAGTAAGTGTTGAAACAACGTGTAAAGTTTCGGTTGGCCTGGCGAGTAGCACTTGGGCCTTTGCTATCGGGGGCGCGCATGTTTGTGTGATTTTTGTGAAGAATTGCTGAAGCGTATCGCTTTATAATCTTAAAAGCATCAACTTTCCTTTGTGTTAAGAGCATCCAATTTCAAATACCATTTAGTTCTGTGAGGACAGTCACAATTATATTGGAGAGAACCAATAATGGGCGCCTTTGTTTGTGCACACAGTTTTCCTCTGCAAAAAAAACGTGCTTGGAGGCAAGCACGTAATTTATCTAGAGTTTGATGGTGTTTTAAAGCAGTTCGTGTGTTTGGTGGCGGGCTGGGGGATTATTAACTCAAAATATCAATTGTGTGTTATGCTGCAGCGGTGGTGGGGACGGGCGCTCTTGCACATTACGCCAGAGCCTCTCCATGGGTGCTCTCCCGAAAGCGTGCGCTGATTCAGCAGGTACTTAATAGCTGAAGCTGGGCTGGTTCCAGGCCGCACGGCATTTCCAGCGTCCGCTCCGCAAAGGGCGCTATAATGCTCGCAACGTTACCCCCGCCATCTTCTCAGCTTAATGTAAAAATGGCGGGCAGAGCAAGTTTGAAGGAGCAGATTCTAGATCGTTTTGCGACCAGTGTAAACACTGGATGGAACGTGACCCTTCAGACTCGTGTTCAAGCCTGCCACGATGATTATAATATTGTAATATAAACGTGACCTGTTTTTAATGTAACGTGTTTAAGTCAGAACTCGCAAAGCACACAGTGCACGCTTCTTATGCATCCTGCAATTCCCCTAGGTTCTGTTTCTAAAGGTGTATTGCTGTAACTTTAAACAAAAAGTTTGGTCTTTTGAAAGTGTAGGGGGATCCTGTAGCCTGCTTTCCAGTGATTAAAGTTTTGATTGATATTTTATTTCTATCGCGCTCGTACACAAGTGTTTCAGAGCGCGACAAGGCAAGGGAGGGGAACAGGGGAGACCAAAACGGCGATCTTACTAGGCCCAGTGACATTGAGAACGCGCAAATGTAAGGGAGAGGGGGGAGGGGAAAAGTGCATGGAAGAGGGGGAGGTGGAAAGTGCGAAGCAGAAGAGAAACAGATAAATAACAATAAATAATAAAGGCAACAAACGATGGTAATGCAGCCAGCAATTTGCAAGTGCTAGGTTTAAGGCAGCAGACGGGGTAGGTCCGATAAGTGCAGGAAGAAAAAGGGGGGGCTGTATGGGTACAGATGCAGACCCCAGTGCAAGGGGTGGCCTGGACGCAGTGTGGGAGGTTGACGGGATGAGCAGGTACCTGGGCCAAAAGACAAGAGGGTGGCCAGGTGCACTGTGCCAAGAGAGAACAGATCAGCCGGGGAGAGGCGGAGCGAAGGCAGAAGAAAAGAGGAAGGTCTTGAGGTGCTTCCGGAACCGGAGATGGTTCTCAAGTTTTAGAGTGGCAGGGAGGCTGTTCCAGAGGGAGGCCCTAGCCGAAGACAGAGATCTACCCCCAGCTCGTTTCTTAGAAAAAAGACTGACCCTGAGTGAGTTGGAGGTAGAGGAGCGAAGAGCTTGAGAGGGGAGGTATTTGCGGAGGGATAGCTGAAAGTTGTCATCAGCTGGTGGTGGCTACGCTCAGTGTAATGTATCCATGCTTGTCCTCGTCCCCATTTTTTGGTAACCTCCCTTTCCTTGTTTTTTTAACCTTAATGTACGCCCACCCACACTTATTTCCGACAACAAGGAGCCTTGGCCCAATGTCGTTTTGGCTGAACATGTATATATGTTGTTTATAACTTCTAAGCACGGACCCGGGGATCAAACCTGTGCATACCTGCCTACATTTGAAAATCAAAAATCCTGACATGTATTCCCCGCCCACACCCCCGGCCTCCTGTCTAAAAGGTAAACTGTTGTAGCCGTCATCAGAAACATTTTTGCAGTTTACCCTATACAGTGGAATGCAATAAATGTGAATGTCTAAAGCCATGCAATATCAAATTTATTGTAGCACTAATTTTATGCTTCTTGGCAACATTTCCATCAATTAACTGCTTGTTCAACTATAAAGACAAGAACATTATGCCTTCTCCCAATCTCCACAGAATATGCAGATTGCACCTTTCTGAGCAATGGCTTTGTCAAATCCATGTCATAACAGCGCTTGCCACTTAACATATTCACCTTGCATTTGATAATGTTTCCAATAGTTATATCGGCAGCAAGAGAGGAACGGAATTCGGTCTTTATGTTCTTAACCATGCTGAAAATCCTGAGTGCTGTGTGGTAGAATTAGCACAGCCTTGGTAACTTTGAAATCCAGTCCCAAAACTTTGTTTAATCTAGCACTTTGCAATTGCTCATCTGGGAGTTGCGTGAGCTGGTACTCTCTGAACTCTGCACCTAGCTAGTCTACGTCACTAGCCTTCAAAAGGTTTGGGTAGTGCCTCACCATGTCTTTCGGGCAGTCTCCATCACAGCTTTGCCTCTGAATGGGATTTAGGAAGACGGCACTCTTTATTATTTGGTCCTTCCATGGTAGCTTTTTCCTAATGTAGGTGACGCACTGAATATAACGCATCCTTTCATCTGCATAAAACCTTTGCAGTCTCCTTGGTAGCAGCTCATCCTCATACTGCCTAATGAATTGCTTGGTGGCAAACCCAATGACAATCTTGTTGTTCAGCTGATTGTTTGGATTGTTTTCGTATTCATAGTCCACATTCAACAGACTTCTACTTTCTGCTATTATGGGCAGTTTAACAAACCTAGAAAGTAGCTCTCGGCACTCTCCATTGCAGGGTATAATCTGTGCAACACAGGATGTTCCGATTGCAAGAATGTTTGTATTTTCAAAAAGGGGACGGTATGAGGCCACAAAAGTTAAATGAATTTCAGTTTTCGGATCACAAATCTTATCACGCAATTGTTCTGCCATGTTACTTTTCTCAGTCTTCAGAACCAAAGAATGATCAGTGGCATCCTTTGAGGATGCAATCTAGGGCTTTTACCAAAGGCAACCATCGTGTAGGTACATGTTTTATAATTTTCCGGTACTCTATCTGCTATCTCAAAACATTTCCTTCCTTTTTAGAGCTGCAGGCAAAGTACATATATCTAGAGGTAACGTTATCAACTTCCACATTGAATGCGGCAGAACCTCTTTTTGCTGCCAAGTGGAGAAGATGGCATGGGCACCCAAGTACAAATCCCTGACAACTTTTTGCTGCAATTAGTCCTCAAAGAGTGATACTTCCCCTTATTCATGGAGGTGTTGTCCACAGACAACCCATACAGCCAGTCCCAGCTAATCTTGTATTTTTTTAATGAGGTCTCTATGGCTTTGAAAACCGCATCTGCTTTTGACAATGTTGCATACTGGTATATCCAATTGCTGCCCACAACTTGGCCATAAGAGTCAAAGTACCTGAGCAGCAGGGGGAACAGTCATTGCCACCATCAATGGCTAGCTTGAGAGGCTGACAAGATGTCCGTGTCTGGGGCCTACGCATTATTGATAATGGCAGTGGTTTTTCTCCTGCCATATGAATATTTTCTAGCAACAGCGCACTGTGGGAACATGCGACGGAAGAGGGGGCTAGCATGATCAGCGGTGGCAATGGGGAGGTTGTACTTCAAAATAAAAGCAGTAAATATGGCCTGGGCATTCGTAACTGCTTCATCTTCACCACCCCGACAGAGGGCACCTGCAAACAGGTGGCGCTGGCATGGATCGCTTGCTGCCTTAATAGAAGCCACATGCTTAACCTCTTAAGTGCCATTGAGGTTCCCCCAGTGCCAATGGGTTTCTTTTTAAATCGCGGTATTCACCGCCCAAACCCGCCAGCATTTCCCCCCTCATCAACCCCTTAAGTGCCACCGACGAGCCGGCTCGTCGGTGGCATTTAAAGGGTTAATAGAGTGGACATGTGTGGTACAGTCCCCAAGGCGTTTGTCGTTGTGAGACATTACAGGTGCAAACTTTGCAGTATGCAAACTCTGGGCCCTTGTGAGAGGCCGTGAAGGCCGAATACTTTTGTGCATAGACCTCTGACCACTTGCACAAATCATCTTTTTCTTAATGTGGCCAATTGCTGCGCCTCCTTGCCTCCATAGTTGGGGATTAAAATTTTGCTGGCGATTATTAAAGATCACGTGCTCTCTGCTCTTTATGCCTATTAATGGAATCCAAAGAAAGATGTATTGTAGAGTCCCATTTCAGCAAAGCACACATCCTTGTGTGCCAGCTTACTCAATCCTCCTGATTACGCCCCTTAACATTCAGTACATAAGAGTTTCCAACCTTTTGCGCTCCATATATTTTGGTTCCATTACCCCTACCAGGCCTAGCCACAATAGAAAATGGTGAAGGTTTGATAATTGCAGACACCAAATCAACCGGAAAGCCACAGGTTGCAAAGCCCCTTCCCAGGATGCAAATAGCCAAATAAAAACAATCCAACCAATAAACAAGTGTGGGAGAATGATTAGTAAACAAAATATATAGCTCTACAGTGCTGCTGCATGCCCCCTTCCTGCACCAGGGAAACTGCTTGCACCAGCATTGCTAAGGAACACATTTGTGGTTTTCATTGATGCCAGGCAACCATTTCCCCGTCACCTACCGCACAATGTTCTGTGCGGGGACAATTATCTGGGGCTGAGTTGATGCACTGATGCTTTGTCTGAGGAAAGACACAAAAGTAAACCTCTTGTGAGACATGGAACACCAGAAAGCATGAAAATATAGACTTCCTTCCAGGCAATCATAAATACCCAACAAACTGAAGAACCACCATCAGGTAACGTTAACGGGTGTGCATGTTTTAAACTCCAAGAACCAATACAAATTTTTCCTGGAACTTGCAGTACTGAAATTGGGCATTTTACCTTTTTTCATGAGTTTATATAGTGCAGGGTGGTTTCCAGCCTGCAAACTTGATGCTTATAAAGAACAAACAACAATTTACATGGATAAGTGTTTGGTTTTGTAATTGAGACGGCACATAAAAAGCATTACATTTTCCACGTCGATAGAATTTTCAGTCAATAATTTATCTTCTGTTAAAGGACGCTTCACAGATTTATACTGCATAGCCCTTTCGAGTCTAGCTACAGAGAGTTTTAGCTTTCTGACATGTCTTGAAGATTAATTTGATAGAAGGGCCATGGGCCAGTCAGGTGTTGGGATGCTGAACAAACACATCTTGGTGAAGGCTCTGTTAAAGGAGCATGGATTCTGGAGGAGCAAGTGGAGCTGTCAAAATAGGGTGAAAATGTATGAATGATGCTTTTAAATTTTTTTTTCCCCCCTGATGCTTGGAACATTGTTTCCGTGGAATTAAATTTTTATTTTCGTTGCTCTTTTTCTAAAGCCTGCCCTGCGCAACAAGCCCAAACAAAATACATATATGAAGCCAGACCTAAAGGCTTTGCCAGTGGTTGTGACTACCGGCTTATAGTTGCACCTTTACCACCCATTGGCTGCCACACCAATGTACAGCTACGTGGGCTTCATGACAATGTATGGATGAAGCAGCAAAATGAACGCAGTGCCACCAGTAATAATACTGCTTTTCACTCTAATGACACGGATTGAAAGCTGTATTCACCGGTGGTCGCATTGGGAAAGGAATGAAAAATTTAAACAAACGCATGCAGAGGCAGACATAAAATGAAAAAATACACTGGCACTTCAATTTGTGGATCCTGATCCTCGCTCATTCTCAGGCAGTGGCACGGCACGTGGATGGCAGCAGGTGGGCTTGCAGCAGCTTCCTCTGCTCTGTGTGACAGTGACAGAGGGTCTGGAACCACTTTGGCCGGGTCACACTGAGGTTGGAAGTCCACTGGCGCTGCACAGTCCTGCAAGGATGAAAAAGTCAGTAAAAGCTGGCCGCAACAGTGGTGCAGGCATGAACATTTTGTGCTGTTTCCGGGTCCCGCCCACACCTCCACTCTATTGGCTGACAAAGATTGCTGCCGGTAGCTAATCGGGTGGAGGATCTGACTGTACCCGGAAAGAACACCAAAATTCCTGTCTTTCAGGAATTTTAACCATGTCTCCGGGAGTTGCTGGGAAAAATCTGGAGGTTAGGCAGGTATGAAACTGTTGCCCTGTGTCTTGCTTCCAAGGCAAGCATGTTGCTGCTTAGCTATCCTCCCGAAACCTATATTTTGCCTAAGAATTTCTTAAGTAAGGGTTTTGTCTCACTTAAAATTGCGTTCACCTTTGGTTTTCCATAGACAGGGCCTTAACAGATAAATACAAAACTGCACACATGGTTCCACTTTTATTTAGTAAACTGCTTTAAAGTGAGAATTCATGCAATACAATCTATCTACAGGCTATGATGATTTTGACTGGCTGAGAATGTACGTGGTGCTAGCACAGTACTTTACATTTGGCCCTATGAATAAATGCAACGTGAATTACATGAAAATGTTTTTAATATAGGTTATTCAACGATCCATGTACTTTGGCACAGCTAAAAATTAAAATTGGTCACCAGGTTCGAAATTGAGGGGAGCTGAATATCAAGAAGAGTTCAATGAAAATCGGAGCCTTATTGTCGTCCCCCCCCCCCCCCCCCCCCACTGACCATCAAGAACCCGCGGCTGCATGCAAACGCCCCCCATGCCCCAAACCTCAGGCCTGTGTGGCCTGTTAGCAATTGTGGTCCAGACTATTCTCACTGAGTTAAATGAGTTATGCACAGAGGGTTAACTAACTTGCAATTGTCTTTTTAAGGCCTGGGGGCTACTTGCGCTTATGTTCAAAGCGGAGGGCTGTTCCTCAGAGATAATTCTGCAACAAGTGCATGTGGGACTGAGATTTAGAGCCCATTTTTAGTAATGGCCACTTCTGCTGCAAAACATTGCACATAAACAATAACATAGTCTACCACCAAAACGCGTTGGGAGGGAGAGGCGGGAATAAGACACGTGCAATGATTTTGATAAAATGTTGCATTTTCTAGAGACCTGAAGGCATACAATGTACATCTGTCTACCCAGCGTACACACTGGTTGCTTCCTATACAATGTTCTAATAAATCAAAAAATACTGTTTTCACCCCTCTCCAAGAATAATAGCAGTCCACTTGCAAAGACTTTGTTATAGGTTTTTTTTCTTGTGAACCTACATGTCAAACAGATCAGAGCAACAAGCACTTGACCCACTTGGCTACCTTAGTGGTTAATGATCTTTAAATCCTTCTTCACATCTTTCCTCAGCTCGAGCCCAGTGCTCTACATCAAAATATCCCCCCCCACTATATAATTCATGTGACTGGCTTTGCAGCCATATCAGAGGACAAGCTCCATAAAACTGTCCTTACCACTGTCCATTCCTCCCCGGGCATCCACACCTCTGGGCTCCCCTCCCGGGCCACGATACCTCAAGTTGTGCATCACTTCTTCTTTTTTTTATTATTTATTTTATTGTGTTCTACAGTAACACATACTAAAATACACAATCCAATGTACATATATCCAACATTTATAAAATTACTGCAGCTTTCCTTAAAAATTCAAAAACATGTATGGTCAAGCTTAATTCATTACAGTTCAATATCCTCCTCCATAATTCATTCTCGGAGCAGAAAACCAAGCCTGCTGAAAAACAAGACCGCAAGTCCTCCAGCTTAGGGCAAGTCACACACAAGTGTTTTAGCGTCTCAATATTTTTGTTACAATACCGACATAATCTCTGTTCTTGTGGAATTTCCACACGGCGGCCCAATACTTCTTTTGTTTGTAACAAATTCAACCTTAATCTTAGCACTTGTGTCCTAAAGGATCTCGACGGGTGCTTTTCAAGGTAAGGAGCTGGAGTATTAAAACTTTTACATGACCAAAGAAAGTGATCCCCAAAGCATTTATACTCCATTATGTCAGTTCTCAGGTTAGACCATACATATCTACACCATCTTAACTTGGCGACCTTCGGTGTCCGCTCCAATTCCTCCATTGGAATATTTGCCTGTTGAAGCATCAATTGACAATTCAAAACCCAGTCCCCAAGAACCCTACAGCTACCCTGAACTCTTACCAGGTTTAACTGTTCATATATTGACGCCCCTGGAGGGTTCAGTATTTTTACCAACAGCTGAAGCTTACCCCAATCTACCATAGTCTTTATAGGTAACAGACCTAATTCAAACAAAATCCCTGCTAACGGAACTGACTGCGTGAGTTGAAGTAGGCCTTTCCATAATGCCCCCTCTAGTTGTGACCAGTTAATCAGCTGACTCCGAATTTGGGCCCCATAAATTAATTTTGGGATTAACTGTTGTTTGTATAACTGTAGGGCTGGTAAAAGAGAGCATCTACCGAATTTCCCATCGAAAATTCGGAGTTGTACACCTGCCCCTGCAAATTTTACCCTTAAGTCTTCCTGTAATTCAGGACCTGAGAGCTTGTCATAAATTACCAGCCCTAAGTATACAGATTTATTTATAACTTCTAATTTACCATTTTTCAAGTACCAAGGCATTATTTTACAACTTTTCCTACCCCCCTTAAACACCAGAACCTTTGATTTTGCAGTCTTTAATGATAAGTCTAGTTTCTCTAGAAACCCCTCCACGGCTACTAATGCTCTTTGGAGCCCAATAGCTGTGAGGTCACATATAACAATGTCGTCTGCATAAAGCAAGTATTGGACAACCATAGCACCCAATCATGGAGGGAAAGTTTTTACAAGTTCCATACAACCTCCTATTCCCAGTAAATACAGGCAAAAGAGAAAGGGTGCCAAAACACACCCCTGTCTTTGTCTGAATCCAGGGGGAATAATTCCCTAATTCATCCAACCTTACTCTAATCCTTGTATTTGTATGGAGAGCCACCAAAATACTCAACAGAGCTACCGGACACCCCCTATTATATAGTTCTTTCCACAAAAAAGCCCTATTAACCATGTCAAACGCTTCACTAATATCTAAAAAAGCGAAAAATACTGGCCGTGCTTGGACCTTTGCTTGGTGTGCTAATAAATCTAACGCCATACAATTAGTGGATGTACTCAGCTCTTGCCAAAAACCTGACTGAAAAACATCTAGGGAATCAGATTCCACCGCCCATTTTTGCAAGGCTTTCAGCAGCATTTTCGCAAATATTTTGTTTGAAGCATCCAACAAGGATATAGGTCTATAATAAAGTGGAGAAGACCTATCCCCGCCTTTAAAGATCAGGATTAAGGTTTCTGCTGACCAGGTAGAGGGGAACAAATTGTTAGCCAGAATATCCGAAAATAAGGCAGACAGTACCCAGTACCTGTGACTATACTACTAAGTTACCTTTATAGGTCAGATTAGAAAGACCGTCTGGTCCCGGTGCATTCGAGGACTTGCTTTTCTTTATCAGATTCTTTATATCCTCCAAGTCCCATTCTAGGGCACCCTTCCAATCCGCCTCTGCCCAGGTGACTGATTGGTCCAAACCTTCCACCCTGTACAAATCAGTGAAATGTTTCACCCAACCAATGTCACTGACCGCATGTGCCTGAAGATAATCGTGTGTACCATTTGGTTTAATTAGGTCCCAAAATATTCATGGCCTATTCCCTAGCATACAAGCCAGCATTCTCTCGGCATCCTTAATGTATAGCAAAAACTTTCTACCTTTTACCTAGTTCCTGTGTGATTGTTTTAGAATCCGCACCTTTTCCATATAGCCTGGAGGTGCAGATTTCTTGAGATACCTCACCTCTCGGTGTAGTTCCTTTTTATGTGCCTGGACTTCTACATCAAAAGAGTGGGAACCCTTCCTCCTTGCCACCATCTGGGTTAATCCTCTATCTGTTGTTAACCTACCTAACAACTCCCTCACAATTGTAGGGAATCCCTCCGCTGTACATAGACTGGCCATCTTATTTACTGGTAAGTTTGCAATTTCAGACAAGAATGCTGATGCAATCCTAGGAATCCACTTGACCTCGTTCTTTCCTGAATTTATTTCCACTCCCCACAATGTCAGTTTCAACATGTTTTGTCGGACTGAACAATTTAAATTCCAGAAGGGAATGATCACTCCATATCAGAGATTTTACTTCCAGGGATACTCCTTTTATGGCTAGATCATGGGAAGTGAAAATGTAGTCTATTGTTGATTTCCACAACCCATTCTGCCATGTAAAAGCTGGCGGAATATCCATCTGTATATTACCATTAATAATGCTAAGGTTCCACACCTCAAATTCCTGGATAATCCTCTTTTCTCTCTCCCGGGATTCCTTAAAGACAAACTTTCTATTATTTTCTAAATACCAATTCTCTTCTAAGCATTCTGCATTAAAGTCTCCAACGATTATCACTGAAGCCCCATTATCCGGGAATTCACCCATTAATGTAAAAGAGTACAATCAGGATGTCCGACCTGTCTACATCAATTACCTGCATGGAAAGTCCCAAAGAACGTTTAACGGGCCTTAACGTAGACTGTATTAAATCCATCTATCATAGGTGTGTCTAGCAAAAGAGTTTCCTGCAAACAGATATCAAAATTCGAGAAAAGTCCATGATGTTCATGAACCCTCTCGAATTCCATGTAATTAATGACCAATTAGACCATCATGTATGTTGGAAACGCTTTTCCTCCCTTCCTTGATTTACCCCTCTACCAATAGGAGCTTGTGTATACCCTCTGGAACTATAGATCTCCTTGTTGTATCGTTCTCTTTCATCTTGTATCATACCCTTCTTTGCCTGATAAATGGGAGCCAGAGTTGACAATATTGAGGGCCCTGTGTCTGTAACCTCATAACCTAGGGCTAAGAAACGCTCTTTCCCCCATTATTAGGTGTGACCTTAAATGAAGTCTTACAGTATCTAGACAATCATCGTAGACAAATTCTACCGTCTTAATGTCCCCTGACGATATCAATTTCAGATTTGGGATTTCCTGCATCAAATCCAGGATATAATGTCTATTTAAGGGATATCTATTTGAACTTTCGAACGGCCGATTCAAGAAAATACATAGCTCACCGTTATCTGGCATCGTTTTTTGCAAATTGGCCGCTTGCCTCGAATTCCATTTTTTGGGCGATTTTATTTGCCCCGTACTTTCCCACACCCCCTTCAATGAATCCAAAAATGTACTCTTTGGAATCCCCAGACCTAATTCCTCCATTAATCTTGGGGTCGGTAATGGCACTGTTAAGGAAACCCTGGGTGGAGGCAACTTCCCCAAGTCCGCCTTCACCACCACAGGTTTCGCAAAAATTGCATATGATTTAGGTGCCGTTGGTATTCCTGTTTCCGGGACTTCCACCAGAGGATTCACCAATCCCCTTCCTGCTATTATATGCGGTGGAACCAACAGTCTTTCCTCCAAATTACAACACTTGCCAGCTCCTCTACCTGCTCCAAATTCAATATTTTTTGGGGCTTCTAGATCCTTAAACTTCTCAATCTCTTCCTCTTCCATATCTACTGGATAAACAGATATATTACTTAGATCGCAAGAAGGACTATCCCCCTCCTGTACATTTTCCAACACAGATGAAACCCTATCGACTTCCTTGAACCTTAACTTCCTTAACTTTACCCCCTTTCCTGTTTATAAAAAAGTCTTTCTTTCTCTGATCTAGTATGTCTCTATCAATCTGTATGTGTTTGTCCACTGCCAACCTTAGATTACGGAGGAATTTCCGTGATCCTTTATTCTGTTGTGAGGGTGGAAGCTTACAGTTTTTGGATTTTTTTTCCTGTGAGTTTAGCTTGTTAGGACAACTTGGTTTTTTTACCTTTGGGCTACTACTCAACATCTTCTTATCCTGAACCTGTTCCTTCCCCAACATTGATACCGATGGGAGGACTATTCCGGATACCTCAGGTACCACCAAAAGACTTTCACCCTTTAACTCAGCATTCTCCCCCTGTGTTTTCATATTTTTAACTCCATTCTCTCGCCTTGTACAAACACAGCCCCTTCACTAACCACCTTTTTCAGGCTTGGGGTATTGAAGACTGAGGTTGCCATTATAAAACCTTCCAATAGATGCACTTTGCTCAATACTTCCTTCATTGATTTCCTAAGCTCCCGGATTTCATAGTTCAATGTGTCGTAGCCTCTGTCCATGGAGTCCATAATTCTAGAAAGAACTGGGAATGATAACTCATCTACTGGGGGTAGCTGATCCTGTTGGGAGACTTCTTTTATCTCCTCAGCCTCTATTGCTTCATCCTCGATCACTGGGCCCCCCACTATAGAGTCATCATCCCCAAGTTTGACACCTTCACTAACCAGAATTTTTTGCGAGGTGGCCTCATCCCCACAAGCAGTTTCCCTCTCTTGCTTTTGGCTAAACTGGTACTGTGACAATTTCTCCTTATAACCCCATTCTTTAGGTATAGGGACTGATGTTGTTGAAATCTTTCTTTTAGGGTCTCTTGGGCCTTGACATTCCTGGAAAACTCATGAGTCAACAGTGGGGCTAATATAGAAATATCTGATACTAAATCTTGCTCCACCACCAGTGGTTCGTCTGCCAAAGAGTTCACTTTAGATTCAATGTTTAAAAAAGCCCGATTTATAACTCCCACCACCTCTGCCATTGAATCCCCTTGATTAGTTTGCTCCGGTCCAATATCCCCAGGGACCTCTATACCCGGAGGAGTGGGAATTCCCTGAGGGACTACCAAAGTGTCTACTACCATAGAGGAAACTGAGCCCTTGTTAACTACTTGAGTCACTTGAGAAGGATGTGGAAGAGAAATGACCACCTGTGGTGGGACTCTGCCCCCCTGAACTATATATTCCTCTGGGATACTTCCCATACTTCTGAGTGTGACTCCCATTATGGGAACCCAGGAGGGTTACCAAACTTTATGATTATTGGCCTACTCAATCACTTGTATGACCATATGATAATCTCAATACTAAAAGAGGAATACCTTAACACGCTGCAGTACTAAAATGACAAATGCTGATGAAAGAATAAAAGCAATACCATACATGTATGTAAAACAATCTGTTTAAAATTAATGATAAAATAATATACGGATTGTCTGCTTTATAGGTACCCCAGAAAAGAATTACAGACACTATACCCTTATTTGGCCTCTGCGCAATATTTCACAACTTCAGCCCCGCCAGCTCCCAACAGCTGCACAACAGCCAGCGCCCTTTACCCCTCACGGGCTTAACGCAGCAAGGGTGGCTCAAGCGCAGCTTTGACTGAGCTGCCGGTCACGTGATCTCCCACGTGGTCTATGCAAACTCCGCCTCCACCAGGAAGCGGAACAGATCAGGCAAGAGCCAAGCTCGCAGTGCCTGTAGGTAGTTCAGTTCAAAGGAGCACGAAAAGGAAGTCCGCTCCACACATAAACACAGCCTGTTTCAGCAGCAAAGAATCCATCACTTTGCCCCAGCTCAGGATAGTACACAAGGTTTCAAATTGAATGTCCGTGCGATTGACAGCGCCGGGGCATCTCCATTGTAAACTAAAAACGCACATGTAAATTTGCCCAAATTGCTTTTGGTAGCGGCTGACTTGAGTTCCAGTACTACAATCTGAGCAACAATTTAAAAGCAGTTTGCCTATTAAAGTGAATTGCCTTTAACACCTACCCCACACTCTGGCTAGCTGACGTGGTCTACAGGGACCCGAAAAGTCAACGAAGGAACGTAGCAGGAATATATCAAACTATGCAGCAGAGTAGGGATGAGCATAGGGGGGGGGAAATCGGCTACCAGTGTCTTGGTTGGTTTTGTTTATTTATATTGCGCACCAGACCCGGGGGTATTCAGAACGCGAAGGCAGAAAGAGGGTTGTTCACCTTAGGTTACATGTCAAAAATAAACAGGGAGTACAGCTGCGGTTACAATGTTGTAGACATGTAGTGTCAAAGAATCATAGAAGTATGTACAGTAGGTTTACAAAGATGCAGATGTGACAGATAAATAGAACAGAGCAAATATACAAAATATACATGAGATCCCAAATGACAGTAGCGCGAGGTTAAGCATCATGATCTTTTAGCCATTGGATCAGATTGGATCTGAATTGCTGGTAAGGCAGATCTTCCCTTAAAGCAGTTGGAAGGGAGTTCCACAGTTGTGGCGCTTTTAACAGTGAAGCTACTCCCGCCAGATTTAGTAGGTTTCTGCATGGTTGCTGCAGTAATGGTGTTATCAATTATGAAGGAGTCATAGTTGGTGCCCAGTTTTTTGCTGTTGGAAGAAGTTCCTAGAATGAGGAGTTCGGTTTTGTCATCATTCAGGCATAGACAGTGTAATATTGGGGCTCTCAGCTGCTTGGAGCATAGATGGCATGGGGGTTCTCAGCACCAAACCCCATTCTGATCATTCGCTGCCTGGGTCTGAACGAAGCAGAACTGCAGTCTGCCACTAAATCTAATTTCAATAGAATGCAGATATTCATGTGGAATTATTTCTGGAAGACCCTGATTGAGGCCAAATTAAAGTTGTGGGAATGGGACTGGTGCCACACCTGCAACACATACAAGATCTTTAAGCCTGGTATCTTTTTACTCAAACCCCTACATCAACTACCCTCCTACCTTACAAAATTTCCAGACCGAGTTTATGCTATAGGAAATCTTCAGCTAAAACTAAATCTATGGCCGAAGAATAGACTAGCGATATTTAAACAATACAAAAATATGGATACCACTTGTAGGTTTTGTAATCGATCAAAACCTTGTGAGACACTTGCACGTTTGCTGACAGAATGCTCCAATTTGGCAGATAAAAGAAAGGCAGTGTTTCTTAAATTCTTTAAAGAATATAATTTGATGACGAAAGACTGAATGTGGTCCCACTTATTGAATACAAGCAATACTTCATTGAATATTGCAACAATAGGTTCTTGCCCACCTAGAACTGTCAGAAGAATAACTAGTATACACAGTGGACCCTCTATCTTAATTGGAACATTAGGTATGTTTTTTTTATTTGATTTGTTTTGGTAGCAAAAATTAATTTACACCTTTACAAATTTTTACATCGTAAATTCAAATGTACAGATGTTAAAAAGAAATCGATGCTATCTAGATTATAACAAAACAATATTGACACATACAAAACACATGAGAGCCCGGAGGAGTCTCAACAGCAGTAAAAATCACCAACTATAGGGGGTAACAGAAAATACTAAATTTAAAATTTAGACAGTCACATGCTCAGACCCATGAGAACCATGTAGGGTCCCTTTAACCAAAAGGAAAACAGACACCAAGCATCTCACAGCTTTCTTTGTTCCTACATGACATGAGAGAGCATTGTACACTTAAAACTTTATAAGAAAACTTCTTAAAAGGACACCACTTCTAAGAAGGACAAAAATATTGAGAATAACACCAGCACCGAATGCTAAAGAAACAATTGGATGATTCATAGATGCTACAGAAATACTTAGATAGAATCCGGGTGACTCTTCAGAAACCTACCCACTCCGTAAGGCCAGGTTGCGTTGTAGCAGCTGTTCTTCAATGAGCAGGACAAGTCTAACTGTTGCTAGAATAATTGAGGTGGTATTACCCTGCATGCAACAAAGCCAAACTAAATCACATTCAAAGATGGAGTGTGAATTCAAGAAAAGCACCCAAACAACGACGCCTGTGATTGTCAAAGAAGTTACAATACATAAAAAGATGTTCCAGGGTTTCGCTCTCAGCATGCTTAAGACAGAATCTACACACTTCCCACTGTACCTGGGCCTTATAAACGGACCAATTCCTGATCCGATAGCCCGTATGAATTAGGTCTAAGCGGAAACGCATGTAGGTTCTTCTTGCCGCTTTGTCAGGGCAGCATAATAAATATGATAGCCTAGGGGAAACAGCCTGCCCAAATGTGGCATAGGTAGAAAAAGAGGAATATCCCACAATCAAGTCAGAATTGTGGGCCCATGAATTAAAAAAAAAAACGTTGTTTGGCCTTATGCGGAGAATCTATTCTTGCTGCGACATGTTCAATGAGATTAAAGTGGCCTGTATTCGATCGTTAAACTCGCACATCGAAATTGGATATTTCTGAGCTAACATTGCCTGAAAATCTTCATAAAGGGAATTTGGAGGCGGTACGAGCATTTTACAAAAGGTATTTACCGTACGCCACTTGTCTGCTAAAGGCCCAATTCATGTAGAATGATAGGATTGGGAAGATAACCTGGCAAACCCAGGATAGTTTTCCACAACTTACCTTGGAGCAAATTTAGTAAAGGCCCCAAGTTCAAAAGACAGACATCAATTGCATAGAGCAG
Organism: Ambystoma mexicanum; assembly: GCF_040938575.1. Classification (NCBI taxonomy): domain Eukaryota; kingdom Metazoa; phylum Chordata; class Amphibia; order Caudata; family Ambystomatidae; genus Ambystoma; species Ambystoma mexicanum. The sequence goes on from NC_090926.1 coordinate 1,179,968,218, forward strand.
AATAGGTTCTACCTTCAGGGTATAGTATTGTAACAAGGGGATAAGCGAAAACCTACAGTATCTTCGGAAAATAATTCTCATTTGGGCCAACAAGGGAGCCAGCTTAGAATTCAACACTGTGCGCCATGCACCGAAAGACATTCAATTTAACAGGTAATAATCCAAGTAAGTTATTTCTTCTTTTTTCGTAATAGAAAGATCATTAATCACAAAGTTAGACTTAGGTATTTATTTTTTGGCTGTAAAAACCATTATATGAGATTTTGCTGAGTTGATGGTCATATTGTTTAATGTGCAATACTCATAGAAGATGTTTCATTTATTTTGGAGACCAAATGGGACCCTGTCGAATAGGATTACATCGTCGGCGAATGCCAACCAGTGTAGCCGAAGATTGCCCAAAACTACCGAAAAGGAATTGGTGCCTAGCCATATCTGCTCGATGTCAGCAAGATAGAGATTAGATAAAACCGTGGCCAAGTTACACCCCTGTTTCACACCTATACGCGTGGGAATGATATCTGACAGAAGCCCCTCAGAGTTAATGCAGACCCTGTAAGACGTGTTTTGATGTAATGCTGCAGTTATTGCTACCAATGCAGCAGGAATGCCATACGATACCATCTTCTGCCAGAGACGATTTCGTAAAACGTTGTCGAAGGCAGCTGAGAGGTCTAATGCTGCCATATAGATGGTAGCATTAGTCTTGGCATGAGCAGCGTGGAGAAGATGGGCAAGAGTCAAGGTGTTTAACTGGGTGCCCATTTCTCTCCGAAAGCCAACTTGAGCTTTTGCAAGAATGGGAGAGGCACGTAAACAGGCTTCCAACTCGCACAGAACCAGCTTTGCAAAATGTTTTGCTGCTGTATCGATTAAGGCAATGGGTCTAAAATTTGTCGGGTTGCTTAAGGCACCCTTTTTGTGAATAGGGATCACTGTAGCCATTAACCATGATTTGGGAATTCTGCCTGATTAATAAACCAGCTGGAAGCGTGGCAGCAAATACCTGGCCCAGAAGTTCGGATCGTCCTTGAGCACGCAAGGGGGTAGCCCGTCAGGCCCAGCGCTTTCGAAAATTTCAGTTGGGCAATTGCCCATATGTTATCTTTGAGATCCCATGGACAGACACGTGGGAACGGCAGCTGCATTGTCAGAGATTCCGAGAATAGGTGTATTTCGGGCACTGCATATTTTTGGCAAAAGAATTGCTCCCATTCAATACCTGTAATGGAAGCATCCATTTGCGTGTCCACCGGATTTCTTAAGATAGCCCATACCTTGCAAGTTTTTTTTTTGCTTAGCATCTCAATCATGTTTTGGTTGGCTAGGGTGAAAGCAGCCTGTCGAAGAGATTTTAATTGCGTTTTAAATCTGGTAACAATGAAGTTCTTTTCTCTGTTTTAGATGGAAAAGTGGAACAGCATCCGTTTTAACTTGTGCAGCTTGCTGTTTCTTTGCTTTTTTAGTAATGCAATTGCGTCCACATTAACGTGGAAATTCCGCAAGTTGCCTTTTTCTCGCGAGTCTTTCACAAGATTGACTAGGTGCCCATGAATCATAGAGATTTATCTCATTGATTTTTTCCATGTTGCCAACAGAGAGAAAATCATCATGGGACACCAACAGGTCCCTGTTTACCAGGAACGCCAGTTTCCTGCACACCGACGGGTGCCAGTTTACAGAGATAGTGTGCCTATCGCCTTTGACCATACAAACCGGGGCCGAAACTTCATAGGCCACACTCTCAATATGTAGGCGCAAAGTCAACATGTGGTGATCGCTCAAACCCACGTCCCGAATAAGGATAGGGTCGAGCAGTCCAGTACACACACGAGGCCAACAAATAGTCAATGAGAGATGCAGCTTGGCAACGCCTCCAAGAAGATCTACTTGAATGATTCGCAAGTTGAATAGGATAGATCCCCCCTTTCCTTAAAAAAAAAGTGCCAAGTGGTCTCCTCTACAGCAGGCTTGTTGGGCATAAGCGGAAGAGGTGGCAGTGGGCCATGCAAGATTGTCAAGGGGCAGGTAAGAGTTCAAGTCACCGCCAATGACAATTTCGTGGTTGGGACACGTGACAGCAGCATGACCCAACATACGATCCAAGTTTTCTAGAAGCAAATTCAACGCCACCACCTTTGGATTCCAATAGATTGACAGGAGAAGAAGAGTCGAAATAGAACAGTGCTCAAACGAGGCCTTAACCAATAGACATGAGTCAGAAGTATCCATAAGGGCTAACACTGCCTTCAAGCCATTATTGATTAGAACAGCAATTCCCCCTGCTGGGCGGCCTAATTGTTGTCGACAGGCAGGGACCGAAAAGCAAGTATAGCCATCCAGGCAAAGTTCGCACATGGCCATTGTTTCCTGCAGAAATAAAATATCAGGTTTTTGATCGGGCCCAACCCATCTATGCCATGCCCCCAGATTGCTTAAACCACAGCAATTCCACGAGGCGACAGAGACTGGTCAGTTATGATTCAGAAATAGGACCTTTTATGGCTGCCGCCACTTTTAACAAGGGCTCCAACCATGCTAGACCACTAAGTGCTTGAGTGAGCGAGGCCAGTTGGACAGCGTGAGCTTCAAAAAGGACCACAGCGGGTTCTGCAGGGCATTCTTTTGGCGGCGCAGGTACCCAATCAAGAGGCACTCTCCATATCCAAAAACAGATGCGGCACAAGCCCAATTAAATGAAAATCATCTGAGAACTCCAAGAGCATTTTGGATATGATCTGGGATTGCACTCTGCAGAGCACTCTGATTGTTATGGGTCGCCAGCTTAACCCAATCCAGGTTCTTGGCTGATAAATTTCTTAAAGCTGGAATCTGAAAGAAAGAATTCATCAGGAAGGACCTGTTAATCCGAGCAGGGACATTAATCTCAGGGTTACTAGACCACCCAATGATTAATTTCATGTCCTTGGGCGTTTGCACAAAAGGACAAAGCCTTGTTAACGGTCTCTGCTGCAGGGGCCGGGCACTGCTGCAGATTCCCAACTACGCCAGCAACTGGGCAGATTTGGGATGCTGGGCCGAGTCTTCTTGCGCTTCCCGATCAGTAGCAACGTCAACCTCCTGACCTCCGGCTGTCAGTTTCGGGGGCAAGTAGGTGCATGCTGGTCTTGCAGCAGCAGATGCTGGCAAGACAACAGAATCACTCGCCTGAGCACCAGGTGGAGGTTCTTTGGGCCCTAGGGCAGTTACGGGGCTTGCAACCGGGAGGCACCATGGTGCCAGCTGGCTGTCGAGTAAGGACTTTTCTCGATTCGATATTTTGAAAAAAACAATGCAGCAGCGGTTGCGTTTTTGCTGTTGGTGTCTTAGGAGCAGCACCAGAGGCGATCTGCACATTTCCGCTTATTAGGGCTGCAATCTGCAGGTGTTTCCTGCTTTCCTCATCAAGGTCGCCCAGGTCTAAACCCAAATCGTCGTGATTGCTCAGATTGTTAGCAATGGTAGGTAAGCTGGGCTCATGGGGCACCTGCACCTTCCTACCTGAGGTGCATTGGGGGCTACTTTTCTCTGCATTGCCTTTGTCTGATTTAGGCGTTTTTGGGCTTGTAGAAAAGACTTCCTTGCTTTGCGAGAGATGAAATGCCTTCCCTCGTGTTCCACAGGCCCCTCTTCAACTTCCAGCGTCACAACAGGTACCGCAATGGGGAGCGTGACCTGGGCATCAATGAGCGCTGTCAACACCGAAGGACTTTTCCGGAGGAACAACACTCCTCCACAACTTCGGGACTCTCGCTTGGAAAGGCGAGACAGTTCTGGAGAGGCGGGGTCCCAGCCATCCTGTACAGGAGTTGTTCCACCTGCAGTAGCCGATCATGCTGTAATTTGGCTAGTTCAAAAAGGTCAATGGCCTCAGCGTCCCCATAGTCCAATGTGACTCTCTTGTCGCCCTGCACTACTTGTGAATAAGATCGTTGAGGCATGAAGGCAAGATGAATTCCAAAATCAGTTTGGGAACCTTGCGAGCAAGTCGGAATGTGGGCTGGGGAGGGTCGCAAGGTGGAACTAACCTTTGCCAGCATCTTTTCGAATTGGGCCAGATAGAAGTCTTTGGATTGGTTGTCTGCTAAGATGTAGCCTTCCAATTTTGACATCTTGTCATTCATGGATCCTAGCGAACCCTGCATCTCCCTTATCGAACAGTGGGTTAGCTCATGCCCCTTGTCCAACAAGTTAAGTATGCGGGAGATGACAGGAAAATTGAAAGACTCATGTTGATGGTTAATGGAAGAAGAATCTTCCGGAGTAGAAGCCGATCTAGCTTCCACTTTTGGAGCAGACAAGTCAGCATCCTCATTCCCTAGGGAAAAAGGGTCGCTTCTAGTTGGAAGAAACTTCCCTGTTGGCAAACCCTCATCAACCCGAAAGTTGTTGTAGTGAGGAACAGGGATCCCTTGCAAACCTTTTGCCGTCGTCATTGCTGACTCGTCTCTTTGCTCGACACATTGTTTTATGCTTCTTTCTGTTGGAAGATGGAAATGGACTTGTTCCCGAAAAGGGAACAAGCTCGAGGCTTGAGAAGAGGGGGTGCACTCTTATTGCTAATTCACTGATGACAGTAGGTGCCAACATTGAGGTGTCTAAATTGTATGGGAAACCTCCTTGGGCATGGGTCGGGGAGCAGTTTGGGTCCTGTGGAAACACATCTACCTTACCCACCACCCCATCCATGTCATTAGCATCCTGAACAGTGAATGTTGGCTGAGCCAGGGAATTGGAAAGCCCGGGGGAAGAAAGAGAATTATCTAACGGAGGTACTACAACATTACAAACAAACTTCATCCAGAACCACCCTGGCAGTACTCTCCACTTGAGCGTTAGACATTTTTGCGGGGTTTTTTTAGTACTAGAGGGCGAAGGGAGGGAGTTACTAAGGGTTCTGTTCCCCGCGTGTTTCTTGTTGGTCTTCGCAGTGGAACCTGTTTTGCAACCATTTCTAAGAATTGGGCTCATACTAGATAGCTAGTCGCACCCCAGGTACAGATAGTAGCACCCCACCCCTTTGTTAAAACGCGGTATGAACTAAGGGGTCAACGAAACAACACCTTCCTCAGTAGTAACAGAAGATAATTAGGTTAACACCACTAGCCAATACAACAAATACGAGCAGAAGAAGTGGCATACAACACTAGACAGAGTGTCAGACTTTTCTATGCACCATATATCAGGAGGAATAGTCCCTAATGGGTGCTGTCGGGACAACAAAATCACATGTGACACCAAGCAGCAACCATGTGTGTACAGGATGCACATCCTTCTCAGAGCAGCCCTTGACATACCCCGTAGAGCACACATTTCCAACATCAGAAAAGACCACCACTGGCTTAAAATCAGCGACAGAATCCTGCTCAAGACACTGTCGCTCGCCCACAAAGGGCTCAACCACGCAGCACCCCCTTATATTTCGGCTAGACTTACCAGAAAAACCTTTAGCCACCACACTAGGGCTACCAACCACTTCTTGCTCGAAACGCCTAGATTTAGACGATCTAAAGCGGGTGGAGCAAGCTTCCCTGTCAGAGCTGCCCAGGCCTGGAACGCACTGCCCAGGCCTGGAACGCACTGCCCACTGCACTGAGAGCTAGCCTACCCTACTCTTACTTCAGATGGAAGGTAAAAAACTGGCTCTGTAAATGTAAAGTACGCCATGGCGCTAATGGGCCAAAAACGGCCCTTACCGCCATCTACCACGGACTGCCCAGGAGATTGCCAACACCAAAGTGGGTTTCCATGCACTAGCTGGCATACCTGGTTGCATCGGTGCCATCGACTGCACCCATGTGGAATTGACGGTCCCACGTGCCCAGGAGGTACCGTACCGGAACCGCAAACAATTTCACTCAATCAACGTGCAAATGGTCTGTGACTCCAACAGTATCTTCACACATTGTTGTGCCCGATTCCCCGGATCAACCCATGATTCATTGGTCCTGAGGAACTCAACATTACCACGCTACATGGAGCAACAGGCAGGGCCCAGAACCTGGCTACTCGGTGAGTCCAATGTCATGGGCATTGAAATGTGAAGTGGGTGTGTAAATGACATACCAATGCAGGGGGGGGAATTATGCATACTCCAACTGGCGGGAAGGGGGGGGGGAATGATGCATGCTCCATCTGGCTGCGACTAGCATTAGCCACAACACACCCTGAGGCAGCAGAACCAGCAGGCACTACAGGACATTGCAACACGGCAGCAACAACTAACTGACCTCCTCAATGCACATGTGGCACAGTGTGGTGGGCCAAGGGATGCCATGGAGCGGTCAGCTGACCGTGTCACAGCTGCCATAGAGAACTCCACAAGGAGTATATGCACTGAGCTAGCGGCTGTGCGCAATGAACTCAGTGAACTTGTGCACACCATCAGGGACATGCGACCGGATGTGGGGCGTGGAGCCTCATCAACCACCAGCTCAGCACAGAGCAGCCCCGTCCGTAGATCTGGGCACACTCTCCGCAGCACGGCCAGGGGTGCCCCAGGGGCCATGGGAGGGGATACACATCCTTGACTTGCCTGTTCAGCAGGACTACTCCGCACCTTGTAGCACGGACACTACTGCACCATTTTTGGGGTGTTCAGGGGGGAGGTGGGAGGGGGTTGGGGGGGTGTTGGGGTGTTCAGGGGGGAGGTGGGAGGGGGTTGGGGGGGTGTTGGGGTGTGCAGGGGGGAGGTGGGAGGGGGGAGGGGGTGTGTCACAAGATTTCACTGTTGCAATAAAACAATTTCTTCAACTTTCTCGCGGTCTTATTTTTTGCGGGTGTGGATTCTGTGAATTGATCTCCGACTGCATCCGAACTACTAGGAGGACATTCACTATCAATGGCTGGTGGTGGTATAGCTCCGTTGTCAATCACTTCATATTCTTCCCATTGGCACGATGCATCTCCAGTCTCAAGTCCCTGGCAAAAGGTTTGACAAGCAACATCTCTCGTTCGCTTCACTGTCTGTGTAGATCTAGTTCGTTCACCCACTCGCAACTAGAGGACAGATTGGAAAAGGGATGTTCAGTTTAAACACAACTTACAGTATTGAACTATTAACAGTGAAAAACAACATAATATAGTGACCAGGACACTAACCTTCCTTTGCTTTCTCTTCTTTGAAACTTTCTTGCCTCGAACTTCAACATCTGGACACTGTTGCTCCGACTCGTGTGTGCATGTCTCCACTTCCTCTTGCGCTGCAACGACTATATTTTCATAAGCACATCCATCACGCACTGACGCTCCATCGACTCCCTGAAACATCGAACTTTCATTAGTATGTATAATAATATTGAAAACACAAAATGTACTTGGGGACCAATACCCACATACATCTCAATAGCAAAACACGAATGAACGCATTGTGTAGAACATTCAAACGACAATTATTCATGCATTGTTGATCTAGTTAGATGGAACTGTCAAGATCCATACCTCGGGCTCCGCATGGACGTCCATTGATGATATTATTGAAGATGACGCTTCAGCAACTCCCTGAAACACAGTAATTGCATTAGTATGGTTTTCTATTTTGTTAAAAAGAACATAAACTTTGTGCAGGCGTCAACGGCTCATCTAAATAGACCTGCACAAATGATCAGTTGTCTAAAATAAATAATGGATATCTAAATATGATTTGATTTGCTCGATCGTTGGAAGTGTCACCACCCAGAGATCTGCATCAACTACTAGGGGTGATGTTCTTGTAGAAGAAGCTCCGTCATCTCCCTGAAACATACTACTTGAGTTAATAAAGAAGGAAGTATAGCGGATGTAATCACGTCATATGATCTCGCTTGATCGAACTGTCAGTATCCATACCTCGAAATGCATAAGAACATCAAGGGACGCTGTAACTGCGGTGCACACTTCTGCAAGCTGTTGCGCCGACCCGTAACTGCATGCTCCCCCTTCTTCTTGGACTAATGCTCCATCGACTCCCTGAAACATAGGACTTTCATTAGTAATGAACACAAAATTGAAAAAAGAAGACACATAGGAGGGCGATGACAGAAGGACATATCAATGGCTAAAAACGAAAGAAACATTGTGTGTAACAATCACGCTACAAGAATGCAAGATCTGATGATCTCCATCGATGGAACTGTCCGGAAACGTACCTCGAGCATCTGAGTGACATCAACGGTTGTCGTCAATGCGTTGGACTCCTCAGCATCTCCCTGAAAGACAGTACTTGCATTATTTTGGATAACAATAATAATAACTGAAAACAAAGACTAGAGGACGAGTACTAGGGTGTACCATTAGGTAAAATAATTACACGATAAATTAAAACTATTGATTTACATGCCTAAAACAAGTCAGTGGCAGAATAGCTAAGTAAGATTACCCGATAGGCGCTTGAAGTGGCTGATGGCTGCAATAACGACACGGATGGAGAATCTTCCGCCTTCATATTGAGTGGATACATAAATGGGGAAATTATTGTTAGCTAATGCTACACACTACCGCAAGGCCGAGAGCTAAATCCGTAAACTTGACTCACCAGTGGAGGGATGTGGACGAATAGAGTGGGAATAGCGGTTGAGAGCAATTTTCGCGTCGCTCGCGGTGTTTTCTTCTTTATTAGCAATGATGTGGAGTACATGTCTGAGCTAAAGTGCCTGCTGCAGATGCGGTATCGATCACCCCTCTTGTCCGCAAAGACTTCTAGGACTCTACTTTGAAGCTCAGACGGTGGATATCCGCAATATCGGACCCATTCTCTTATCTGATCTATTGTCTTAGGGAAAACATGCATTATAGTACCTTCAGATTTATTATGGGTCTTCGAAGGGCAACCGCCAATGGAATAGGCAGGCATTGTGGAAAGTTCTGAAAAGTAAAGATCAACAATTCTCTATGAATACCAATGTGTTAAAAAATTAAATGACAAATAAAAGGTTCAATGCAAGGTTCGTTTTGGTTCTTGGAACTATACACGTTATTCACATGCGGATAAGTATTTGAATAACTTTAAAAAAATAGAAAAATAATTTGACTAAACTCAGAACATGTGACTAGTTCCTTGCATGTACTGTCTTGAACGAAAAGAAAACATGGATGCAATTTGATGACTACTAGCAAATAACTAGCAAAGTTCACAGAGACGAAGAGCAGATAACCAGCACCTTCACGGGTTGACTAGCAAAGCGCAAAGAAGTTCTCATTAGAAATATGAAGTGGGTTATAAAGAATTCGAAACAGGGGTGTGTTTGTGAATGAATGACGTGTATATGTCGTGGCATTATGCGGTTTGCAGGGGGGCGTCCAGCGTGAGGGGGGGATGCTTGGCAGGAGACACGGGGTCTGGAGGTAGACATGGGAACAACAACCCATGCTCTATAGACCACTTTGAAGTGTACATGGTCTTTGGCACCTCTTGGCCTTTATCGCTCCCTGACAGCTCCACTTGCCAGCGCAAGTACCCCGGTGCGAACTGCCTTTGATAGGGCGGGGGGTGGATTGGGGCGGTGGTCGTGCAGACAAGACTCGTTTGCCGCAGGGCCTCACCAAGGAGAGGCCATGTAAGAGGCAGGCTGCAGGATCTAGTACATGGAAGGCAGGGGGGTGAGTTTATAAATACCTCACCCTCCCAGGAGAATATATGGGTGCAGTTCACCCTGGAGACCCTGGATGCCTAGGCAGTTAGTCAGCAGCAGGCTGGCCTGTGGTGGCAAGGCGGCACGGCCAGAGGGGGTCATCTCTGTACCCGGTGCCCAAAAGGATGATTTATTATGATCAACCATATTGATTATTTACCTATAACCATGTTTTGTATCAATAAAATCCAACGGCCTTTTATTGCCAACGCTTGAACAAAGTGGTGTGGTAAGTATTTTTGGGGGAGGAGGCAAGGCCGGGAGGCTTGATGCCAACCCGCAAAATAACATATGTATGTCTGCTGCATATGGGTTCAACGGTTATGTGGATTGAAGGTGGGCAGCCAGCGTGAGGGAGGATGCTGGCCGGAGACATGTGGTGTGACAAGACAAGGCACAGGAAGACTATTCAATGGAGACGCACTAGATTCATTTAAAAAATCAAAACAACCATTGTTAAAATATATGTTGGGTTTTATTTTAGATCTTAATTTCAATTGAACATAAATAATACACATTACACATTGTAAAGTTCCGGTTGCAGCACATCCAGGGAAAATCCGCGGTATTGTCCACTGTCGCTGGGGAAATGTTGTCTAATGGCAAGTACCGCACAGGCAGGTATTACTCTCCGAACGCGGTGTCCGAGCCTCCCGTGAAACCACCAAGTGACACAACGATAGGACACCAGCCTGTACCACCTGTGAAAAAGAAAGATGCAAATAAAATGACAAAACTTTCTTATCAATGTCGATTCAGGTAAAAAATGTCATTCTGCTTAAAATTCTATCTAGAAAATGCACAATATGGAACCAATTTACATGCGTTCGAATGATATGTAGATGTAATTTTATATGTGGGAGACGACCATGAAATAGTAGTGGCATCACTGACATCACAGCCAGAGTATACTTACTCGTTACTCGGATTACGCGGACGAACAGTGCCGCGAAGTTCGTGCATAAGCACCATCATCATCCTCAGCACGGTCCGTGAGAGGCAGGCTTCCCTGAACTCTGGCAGCTCGGTGATGCATTGCGGACTTGGCTCGCCTTCCGAAATGTAGGCCAAGCACCCGGAATTTTCACAGCAGCAGCAGTTCTCCTCCTCAGTTGGCATTAGCTTGCACCGATTGCACGTGCACCAGGTGGAGACGCCGTCCATGCGACATGGTCCAGGCTCTTCATCCGTTGACTGGTCCTCCCAACTGCCGTCCGAATCCCCATCGTTTTCCCGTGCTTGCCTTTCCAGTAGTTCCTCCTTGGTGTACTCGAGCTCGTACATATACGGCATTATTGTAGCCATTGTGTGGTAAAGAAAGTAAAATAATTTACAGAGATGGTACAGGTGTTCACAAGGCCTAGAAGCGGCGAAGGTAGCTGACCAGAGCACAGAAACGAGTCACAGAATACTCAAAGTAACACAGAGAGAGTAATGGAATCGAAAATCTGCTGCTGTTTGTTGTGAAACGGTGTGTTTATACTTATTGAGGAAAGAGGCGTCCTGCCATTTCCATGGCGACACTTCATTAGCTGAGGCGCAGCGATTGTTGACACGAAACGTGCTTTGGCGTTGGGAAATGGGCGGTACGCGTCTGCTGATGTCAGGCTCAGGGGCTGTATTGTGAGATGATCTAAGACCCTGTGTACAGCAAAGGAACATCGCGTGCCTCAAAATGAACTTTTTGGAACGTGAGCAAATAAAAATGCAAATCGCTGAATATTCTCTAAACATTTGATGTCAAATAAATGTACTTTACCAAATTTACAATCTTGCGGTTTGATTTAAAAGTACAGTTTCATATTACGAATTGTGGCGCGCTGTGTTGTGAGCTGATCTGTGTTGGTTTCCGGGTTCTGTGTGGAGTCGCGTAGAAGACGCCTGGGCGCGTTTGCCTACGCAGCACAGTCACGTCACGGATAGAGGCGGGGAATATGAATGTTTTGATAAAGTCTGTTTCAGGGGCGGGGGGACATGATTTAGTGCAGCAAACGCAGGTGAGCCAGGTCGATGGGGGGGAAATAATAGGATTATCACAAAATGGCGGCTGATTTCGAGTGCGTTAATGGACGAAAAGTCGGGTAAGGTCCATAGGAAAGTTTTCTACGATATACCGATTTATGCTTAAAAACACATGGCCGAACCGTAGGGACAATAAAAAAAAAAGTCCCGGAACTATCCTTAAATGCTTCCCATGACAGATTGGGGAATGAGCAGTGTTCTGAGACCGATAACGCTAATAAAGGCTGTGCTCTGTGCCTATTTTTTAGGACACTACAGTACTGAAGTTCAATCACTTCCAGTTGAAGTTCAGGTGGCCCATTGTCATCAGCAGAGAAAGGGTCTGCAAAAAGTTTAAGAGGCTCGCTGAGATTTGAATTGTGTGAAACGATTCTCAACATTTTGCAGTTCATCCTGGACCTTCACATGCTACATACTTGTCATGGGGGGAAAACCTCTGGACTTGCGGAGAAGTGTAACAGCATCCTGTAGAGGAGGTCCCAAGCACGACCCGCACTCCAACTGTCCATTTTGAAGTACCATTCACGCTGGAATATGTGACTTATGATGAGCAAATAAACTAGCAGAGAGCTGCAGTCGGGCTCTGTCCAGTACCTATCAAAAGAACAGCACCTGTTGAAGTACAGACGCCTAAGAAAACCTGGACAGTAAGGTACCCATTGAGAAAGCAATACCGACAGATGAAACAAAATGGAGGGTGTCCAAGCACAGTCCCCGAAGAAGCTAAAAAGATACTGAAGGAAGACGGATGGTGACGTCCCAAGAACCCGGACTGACTCCCACATAGAAGATGTGATGACCTGCGTATGACGAAAAGAGACGAAACACCATGGATAATGTACATCCTGACCCAAAAAGGGAAATAACGATGTCAGAATATTATGCCATAAGCATAATGAAGATAATTCAGTTAGTTTACACGTGTACATATGCATGGAACCGCAAGAAGCAAAGAATCGTGAAGCTTGCTTATGCTTAGTAGTAAGATAGATTGCGGCAAGAGCCACCTATGCATATCTACCTCAAAAGGAGCACTTTATATAACTATACACGAGTAGAATCGACCAAAGGTTACTAAAGGTCTCGGGAGAAGAACCCCTCAGCAAGCAAATCGAAAACTAAAGACAGAGTAACTCTGACGCATGCAAATCGTGCCAAGAAGCCAAGGTTGTATCGGCTGAAATAGACCAACAGTGGATACAATTAATGAAGCGAAGAACAGAGTATCCTATTCTGAAAAGTCAAGATAAGCCACAGAAGGCAGATGGTTGGCAAAATTAAATCAAATGCACAAATTGCATAAAGAATAAGTTGATTTCACGGTATCTGAATCACTTGACCCGCCAAGCGAGAAGGGATGAAACTTTCACACCTAATATGTGTGGCTGCGTGCCATGCACAAATATCTTAGTTTTTCCAAAATATCTTAGTTTTTCCAGACTGAGAAGCAGTCTCGAGGCCAACCACAAGGAAATAATAATTTACACATGACCACTGAGGTGATGATTGATTGTAGCAATAATTGGAGGAAGACTGGGGGAGCAGATGAGCTCCCTGCACCTGGCCGGCTATTCTGCACGCTGCTAAGCTAGTGGAAAGGTATGAGTGGGGTTGTGGCCAACCCAATCATAGTGCACCAAGTAATCTAGGGTCCTATAGTAGTGGAGCCAATCAGACGTTGTACTTTTAGTGACGTCTACAGTAGCCATTTTGCAGGAAGGGCTTAGATGCCCCACCTGACTGTTTATACAATCCCCTCACTCTGTTACCATATACAGATATAGTGCCTATATTAAAGTTACCTTCTTAGACCCAGTAGAATTACATGCAACATTTTAAGCATTGCACGTCAGTAATGACGAGTTTTTAGTATAAAAGATTTTATTTATGATGTTCATTGGAGTTGTTGAAGCGAGAAGGAAGATAGAGCGATTGCTGATATTCATGAACTCCCCGTTATTTGTACTTGTCATTAAACGGACTCCCTTTGCCAAACCATTGAGTTGTCATTATTGATTTGATGCTAGAGTATTAATCTGCATCCCCATCCACCTCACGGGTGCTGCTTCTCATCTTAAAGTGCTATTGGGAAACCCCCAGCTTTATGGGCCGGTTAGGGTCCTAGTGCAAAATGCCTTTCTCGAGTTGGGCTGTCAGAAGCCTTAACTTTATTTCAAAGGTGCAAACTGCCTCAAACAGATCAGATATTAGGTTTTTGCTTCTTTGTAACTTCAAATTTAAATCATTCAAATGGCCTGTCATGTCAAGTCAGAAAGCAAAGTCAGCTACCCAGTCAATACCCTGCATGACAGCAGTGTCCATTTCCCTTTTCATCAAGGAATGCTTTTATTTCCTGGCATAAAGCAAAGAATCTCTTCAGGACGTTGCCACAACAAAGCCATCGAACATCAGTGTGATATTGGACATCACCATAATCGGCCTTTGCCTCTTCTAAAAACGCCTGAAACAATCTGTGATTTTAAAGTACCTGCACGGATAAAATTATTTTTCTCAATGAAGTCCATGACTTCTGTGAATTTCCAATGTTTTGCACATAATGCCTCCTTATGTATGATGCAGTGATAATTTCTTTAATGGACAGTCTCACCCAAGTGTCTTTTCAAGCAGCCAATAAAACAATTTTGCTTCTCAACCATGGCTGCTGCCCCATCAGTGGTCACACCCACCTGTTTATCCCATTGCAAATTTAAATAATCAATTACTTTTTGAAAGGTATTAATGTCAACACAGTAGTCCTGCCATGCAAAGATACCAGGGAAGCAAATTCTTGAAATACTTTGCATTTACTATGGACTACCCCCCCCCCCCAAATGAAAATTAAGGGCTGGGCTGTGTCACTTGCATCTGTGCTCTCAAGGGCCACTGAAAAGAATTGTATGTCATTGTATTCCATTTTCAGTTGGCTGTAACAATTGTTAGCCATGTCTTCAATATGCTGCTGAATGCTTATCCTTGAAAGGGGAACATTTGTAAACGCCCCCTTTGTTTCCTTGCACACTGCCTTGCAAATCTCCATGGGACAGTCTTGGCCCAAGGCCTCCAGATAAGGTGCGTACAAGGCCTTTTTACGCATGACAATTTTGTAAATACGACCACTTTATTTTCCTGTGTACATTTACACACAAGTTTAGAGCAGAGGGCAGTGCAAAGGTCAGGTTACTTGACAGAAACCAGAAAGCTCCTACAGAGTTTTCATGAAAAGTAAATGCACGTGATGTCATCAGTGATGTCATCTATGACGTCATCTATGACATGTGATGTCATCTTTGATGTCCTGGGTGTTAGTGTTAGCAGTGCACAGTGGCTCGAGTTATGGTTGCTATCTATAACTGCCGAATTTAAGGGGTTTTTCAGTTTTACTTTGAACCATAACGTCCCTTTAACAAAGTTTTTTTTTTACTGAATTTCATGTTTTTAGTAGCACAATTTAACCATTTTTGTCCGCAGACTACCGCCATGTCCGCGATCATATCAAAAATCTGAGCGTGGTGAATGTAAATTTAAATAGTGTGCCCCATTTCCCCTTTGAGGTTGGCTCTGAAAAGAGCCGTTTTTTTTGTTTTTTTTTGCAGATGCTTGACAGACACCTGTTTGTATTTTTCTTTTCTTACTTTACTCCTAAAATCTTCACATAAACTTCTCCAAAGCAACCCTTACATTCCTAAACAGAATGGCATTTCCCATAAAAGATAAGGAAATGCCATCTTCTTTAAAATAAACAGCATTACTAGAATCAATATTCTCATTATTACAGAAGAACATACCAGCTCTAAGCATGAAGGCACACATGCTTCGGTTTATTACACACCTAGCATTGTTTTGCTGAGGACCAAAAACTGAACTATAGGTATCGATTGCTTCCTAGAAGGTGTCCAGGATGTAGCTCTTTGGCTTGAGGCTGCTGGGAAACGTGTTTTATCCTGGGTTTTGCCTCCTCTGAGTCTCCTGCCAGCATTTGGTAGCCTGCCACACCAAGTACACCTGCAGGAAGGGCAGAGGTGGCATCTGCTCAGTGTAATAGCTCCACAGTACCTGCAACCACCTTATGCCTGCACTTTCCCTGGGGCTTGGGCTTTATGACAAGTGTATCTCGAGAAATGTTTCTTGAGATAAATTGGGGCCGAGCCATACAAACACCTATAAACAAAGGTCAGGGATTTGAATAAGATCATATCTTCTATCCTCAACAAGTGCAGAGATTTCCTGCCTTCTGTTACAGGCTCTCTGTTCTTAATCCCTTTAATGATGTGTACGCCATTGTTCTCCATAACCTGGCATTGCTCTCTCCTTCTTAGTCGCCCCTAGCTGCAACACATTGCCATAGTCCCGGCGAGATAGGATAATAGCCCTGGCAATGGTAGCAGTATTTTCCTTGTTTAGAAATGGTCGGATAGCTCTCAATAGGCGTAGGTAATAGGCATTATTCTTATGAAGAAAGTTAACCTGTGCCACTGACCTCACAGATGCCTCCATAATTCCTAAGGTTTTGACTTGGGACGTTACAGGAATGCTAGTGTCCTTGATGACAAAGGCTTTATATTCTGTGCCTAATTTTGCTCTACATTTTACATTTATTTATGTATACCGTGCACAATTGACTCACAGGCATGATGGCGCAACAAGACCTAAAACAAAGAAAAACAAAAACAAATCTAAACATAGGCACAGGAATTAGAAATAACGGTGATAGAGCCAGATTAGAATGCAAGAAGGACAATCAACGCAACTATACCCATGGATCAGTTGAACACAATGTTCAGCTTTCAGGACTGTGATAATTTTAGTAATTCTATTTAAAAACCTAGGTGAGCTACTCAGACCACACCCCACCCCAATACAGTATGTATTGTCCTCATTACACCAGTTCTCAATGTGGATTCTCCGGAAAACTCTAATTTCCTATTAAGCCAAGCTAAGATTTTGTTAATTAGGGCTTCTCTTGATTCAAAGTAAGAAGGTTTCTGAACATTGGTGATTATAATATTTCTAGAGTCCAATACAAAGCTCCTCAAAGTGGAATCAATAATTTTAGCCATTGTTTGTTTTTTCCAGTCGGGGATCCTTGTGGCCTATTTGGGCAGACGTCCTTTAGTGGATCTTCCATCCCCTGACTAGTATCGGGGACTACTACTTTGATCTAGCTTGGCGTGTGCCAAAAATCATCAACTTTGTTTTTGTATTGGTCAGGCACATCCAGTTATGCTTCATCCATTTATCTATGAAGTTATATACTGCTGTTATTTTGGCACTATCAGATGATTATCTTCCAGCTCGAGAACTAGCTGGGTGTCATCGGCGTAGTTCATGAAAAACCTGCCAACGCTTTCCAGGAGATCACAAACACATCTCATATAAAGATTAAACAGGGGCGATAAGCCCGCTCCCTGTGGAACTGCAAAGTTGATGTGGGCAGCCTTAGAGAATTCCCCCCCACTCCCCAAAGTGCTTTACGGTCCGCTAGAAGTGCAGTCGGTGAGCATCCTGCCATTTTGTCCAATGCCTTTTGCAGTAGTTGGTGGTCAACCAAATCAAAAGCGGCACTAAGATCCAGGTGCATCAGGATCCCCCGCCTTGCCCCTATCGAGAACCTTGAGCAAACATGTCTGCAGATCTAGCATAGCAGTCTCTGTGTGCCGCGCTAAAACCTGATTACTGCTCCTGAAGAATTCCCTGGGCTTCTATATGGTTTTGAAGTTGATTGGTGGCTACCTTGTACGGAATTTTTAGAATAAGTTGGAGTTGGTGATCGGGCACATATTGACTGGGTCCTTGGGGTCCAAGCCGGCCTTCAAAGGTAAGAGCTTAATAGAATCTCTAACTGCAAGATCCCCCTAGCCCTCTAGCAAGCAGTTTCTGTTCTTATTGCGGTCCCAGAGGGTTATTATATAATATCACATACCGGCCCCACTGGGTCCCTTAGCCACGTCTCAGTGAGATACAGAATGTCAAGTTTTCTTGCTCCAGGATCATGTCCTGAATACTGTGAGCGTGCTTGATTAGGGAACGGGTGTTCAGGAGGCAAACTTGATTAGGGAACGGGTGTTCAGGAGGCAAACTTGGAGAATATTCTGGGCCGTCTGGTGCAACGTTTGTAGGGTTGCGCACATCTACTGCTTGCTCTGGTAATGCCTTCCTACACGTAGTGGTCCTTTTCTAAAACACTGCTGCCCTAGTAGGCCCCGTTGGCATGAATGATCGTGCCTGGAGCACTAGAATCCCCTAGAGTGTTTACTGAGGTGGTCTTTACCACGTACTCTCTCCTGAGACATTACGGACGATGTCACAGATGTGGCTGACCGGGCGAAGGACTCCTAGCCTTCGCAATAGCCTCAAGTACTTATTTGATGCCCATGCGGTCTGATTTCAACTGGGAATCAAAGAATCTTGCCGCACCTCTGCGTACTACCACGGACTGCCACCACAGACTGCCTGTCCGCGCCGTGTATGAAGGGAGAGGTGCTGGAAGAACTACACCCAGGGAACTGTAGATCCGGAGATGAAACCACGTGTGTCTAGTGGCTGATTCGCTGCTCCAAATCGCAAAAGTGGAGCAAATAATTAAAAGGCTACCAGTACAAGCTTACAGGCAACAGTTATAACACCAAAAAGGCATTAAAAAATGTTGCCGCAAAAGTAAGATTACATTTTTACACAATCTTATTTTCCAATTAAAAACAAGTAAGAACGTTTAGCTAAAAGCTTATTTGTAGTCTTAACCGTGCCACTGGTTGCTTGCACACCACCACCAATAGATCGATATCCATCTGTGGCTCCCCCCCCAAGCTCTGTCCTCCTAGCTCCAGTAGTTCCAGAAGAAAAGATCCATGCCAGTTTTTGATAGGTGTGCCCTTCCCTCACGTAGTATTCGGCTGATTTCAGATTGATTAGGCCATGTCTGACTTGGGTGAAACCCCCTTCCCGTGCAAAACCTGGCAATTGATCCGTCTGCTCTGCTGCTGATTGAGAACCTGCTCCTCTCCGTGTTTGTCTTGGAATTATTGATGACCACATGATTTCTTAGTCTTCCCCACCAATTCTTGCGGGGTGCCCATCATCTCTCTCATCAGCACTCCTCTGACCATATTTGTGAGATCATGTCCCTCTAGGTGTATCAGTAAAATGGCGTGTTTGTGGTATTTTGCCATAAGCTGAGTAGCAGTGATGGCCACTGGGCCCCATGTTACTACCCCCCCCCCCCTATTTAGCGTGTTAGTTGGATAAGTATCCTGTAAAATAAATTATGGTATGGTTCTCCATAAGTGTACCCATTAGAATTACGTATATTGTTACATACTTATTTTCTATCTGGTATACGGGGACTAGTATAATCATATGTGACCTGTAAAGTCTAATCCTATACTTAAATATTCGCTCCGTTATAAGCTTGGACTCTAGTTCCGTTTGATAAGAGTAACCCAGTATCCCTGTTCCTTAACCATCCCACTTAACTCAAACCGTAAAAATATACGCGATAAGTCCAGCACACCGGCGCCTTCGCTTTTGTTGTTTATAATAATGCAACGTATGACACAAATGTGAATGTGCGCATGCTGTTGCTGGAGCCATACTTGTAATCTCTTTTACTACTGTGGGTAATCAGTTACCTGTTGATAGGAATTTACTCAACTAAGATCTGAAAGTGCAGCTGAGGCCCTTACCCATTTTACCATGCAATGCCATGTGCTTTAGCCATTTATGAGTTTGACATATTTCAATTTAAATACATTTGCCCGAGTAATCTTTCCGTTTTTAACCCTAAAGCGTGCATGCAAACCATCTGTTGGTTGTCACGGTTTAGCTTTATATCAATAAGTGAGATTACTGTTACTGCTGCGTATGTATCTTTTGCGGAGAGGTCTGTAATCTCACTCCGGAAAATGTCTTTAGTTTCATGCACAATATCACGTGAACTTTTCAGTTGACTGTTGTAAGGAAGGAGCGGTTGTTAGCCCCCCAAACATTCTTCACAGAAGGGATACCTTGTTCCCACGGCAGTTGGATGGGACGTCTACCTTGCCTCTTATAGAAAGAGACCCTGCAATGGGACATGGGCAGACTACATTTTTGTAAACCCCAGACTCCATTTTGGAGTAGTCCATGTTCCGATTAATGCAAAGTTTTCTCTCCCCTCCAAATGTGCTGTGCACACGAGCGCAAATAGTCCCCACCTTTTGCAGCGCTGCACACGGAGAACACAGACACAGATAACCCCCACCTTTTTTCTCTGGCGCCTGTGTCGGACAAGCCTATTCCTCACAGATGCTCCACCGCGAAGTGTTCACACAAAGAAGAACAAAAAGCCACGTATATACACCCTATTATTTCAAGGTGTTAGTCATTAAGGTTTTCTTTTAAGAGACCTGACCCAATGCTCCATAAGAGTCATCAGAAAAAGAAAAAAAGGAAATATACACTTGTGTCTTCAAAATTAAATGGTTTTAATTCTAACAAAATGTATTTATGAATATTGATTTAAAACGCACAACGATTAAGCAATAATTAGAACAAAAGATAAGTGTAAACAGGAGAGAAACACTGTTAAACAGAAAAAGAACACATTTAGAGTCAAATATAATATGATAAAAACAATACAGAAAAAACTCAAAGTTCAAGAAGATACTTTATTCTGTGTATCCAGCGTTTATATGCATCAACAATATCACTCTTGTTTTTCGAGATGAGTAACTATTTGTACATGTAGATGCCCTTGTTTATGTCTGCATGATCAGAATCTAATCATTTCTGAATTTACAAACTTGCCAAATATGCCAACGTGTTTGCCTGAGTTTCAAAATATTAAGCTTAGAGCTTCCTAAATTGGTAAACCATGACCGCATTACACAAAAAAAGAAAAGAGAATTAATGTGGTTTAGATGAAACTCTGTTGCACGTTTCGGCTGGCCGGAATTGGCGGCATCTTAGTTCAGCCTTCCTTGGGGCGAAAAGAATGACCGCAGTCTCCTAAAATGTAGGTAGAGATGAAGGGGGGGAGCAAGTGGGGAGAACAGAAAAAAAGGGTGGTGTCAATTAGGTATGGTCTAGACCAGGTGCTAACTAGGTTCATTTTTTCAAACATAGACACCTCAATACTCGCCCTGAAGTAAGTCCAGAGGTATTGGAGAGGTGTAGTTGGATTTCCAGAGTCAGATCTCCTGTGGTGGCTTTTGCTGATGGCTGTAGTTGGTATTGGCAAGAACTATGTAGGGCTGGTGTTCTGGTTCTTGGGATGTATGATTTGGCCTAAGACTTGAGATACACGGCAGTCGGAGCGTGATAGCTGCCTGGGGTGTAAGAAAGGTTACCTGAAGTGTATTAAAAAAAGTGCCCTATGTTTAAAGTAACTTCCACTAATGTGAAGCATAGATAAGGAGGAGGGAGATTCCTACCTTAGGATCTCACGGGGAAAGAAATCGCACATGAATATAAATGGAGATCTGCCAGCTTCCATGCAGATGTGCGGTGTATTTGAGGCGATCAGATTGAATCAGCATAAGAGTAAATCTTGACCGTTCTGGCGAAGACAGAAAGAACAGAGTGGGAGACGTTATTAGAAACAAGCCACTACTGGGAATAGTAAATTATGTGCTATGGGTGCAAAGCATGTCCTCGACCTAAATGGGGACTTACATGGCAAAACGCCTGCCGTTGACGGAGCGGCAGGAATGGCATGTCTGTGATGCGGCTGCGTCCTCGCTGCAAGAGGAGAGGAATGGTAGCGAACAGGGCATGCGCAGAGAGATAGTGTCTCTGGTTACTCGAATAGTTGCCATGGCGACTGGGGCTTCATAACAACAAGGCTGCTTGTCTGGAAAACGGTAGGTGTAATATTAAAAAATCGGGAAAGGGAACAGACTATTAAAAAATCGGGAAAGGGAAGAGACTGGGCATGTTTGCCCAGTACAACTGAAGTAAACAACATGATGGTGTGGGCCAGGACAGCGTGGGTTTAGGAACACTAGTGATTAGTGTTATGAGTATGGGCAAATACGTATAGAGCATTGCAGAGTATGTCGAAATAGTGCCCATGGAGCCCTTAAATGGCTAGAGGCAGTTTCCTAGGCATCATTTTACCCATGAATGTTGGTAGGTGCCACAGGGTCTAATCTCAGATAGATGTGTATCGAAGCTGGTATACGGCTAGTGTTAACTGGCCACGAAGGGACCTCGGAATTTGCCTAAGGTAGGGGATGGGGAGCCAAAATATGGTCTGTCCTTGCTGAGGCATAGTAAATATGGTGTCCTGACTTGTGATGCTGGCCTCTGTTAGGTGGGGCCTGGACCTTGGGAGGAAACTAGAGCATCTTAATTGAGGCCATTATGTCCTGACTTATGATGCTGACCTCTGTTAGGTGAGGCCTCATGGATGTGAACCTTAGAAAGGAACTAGAAAATAAATCTTCATTGAGGCGATTATTGAAGCTGTCCAATCTATGTATCCAGCGGGCTTCTTTAATGAGTACGCACCTGGTGACATTAGCTGAGTTGTTCACCGTGTCTACGATCCACCATATTAAATATTAAATAATCTACGGTATGGTGTTTCTTCCAGGTAGTGGTTAACCAGGGGTGCACCTTGGTTTTTGCATCTAATTCGTGATCTGTGTTCACATATTCTCACATGTACAGGTCTGGTTGTTTGGCCCACATAGCGCAAGCCACATGGACATTCTATTACATAGCTTGCTTGTTCTTAAAATTTGTAAGATTGTGTAGTGTCCAGACTCGCTCTCCTATTGTGAAGTCTTTGATTTCTTTGGTAAATCTGCACACTCTGCAGCTACCACATGGAAAGTGGCCCACAGTAGAGTGAACTAAATGGTCTTTCAAGTTCTTTGCCTGTTTGTAGGCAATGCGGGGCAGGGGTTCATTTGGTTGTGAGGGCCCAATGTATAGATACAATTTTACGAATTTGGAGGGCATGTATTCTATGTGTGATGATGCAGGTGGTCCTTGGTTCATGTCGAGCCCTAACTACCATGCTTTCTCCAGCTAGCATAGATTCTCTATTGCTGAACCTTGCTCTTTTTTTAGAACTTGAGTTAATATGACGTGGATAGCCTCTTCCTAGAAGTCTACGGTCTAGATCAGAGGCATGTTGGTAAAAATCACTACAGTTCCTCCTAGTGCAGAGGCATTGGCTGTAGGGGAGATTTTCCCGTGTGTGCTGTGGGTGATCACTGAGGAAGTGTAAGAGCGTATTTTAGTCACTGGGCTTCCTAGAAAGATTACATTTCAAAACCCCATTGGCATGTTGGATTTTGAGATCTAGAAAGTTCACCTCAAGGTTACTGTATTGCATAGTAAATTGAATATTAGGATTTCTAGTGCTGAGCCATTGTTGAAATGTGCTGAGTTCATTAGATGTGCCAGCCCAAATAAAGAGGATGTCGATGTAACATTTCCATTCTGTGATTTGATCTCTAAAGGATTTGTAACCGATAGGACATTGGTTTCCTCAATCTGCCATGAAGATTATTGCGAGGCTCGGAGCAAATGTTGCCCCCATTGCGGTTCCTTTGATCTGAAAGTAAAATTGTCTGTCGAATTCAAAATTAGTTTTTGGATAGCGCTAAGATTAGTAGCTCTATTATAAAGTTTTCCGGGATTCTGTTTTGCAGATTAGATTTAATTGGATATTTACGCATACATTAAATGGCTTCTGTTTGGGGTATGCTAGTGTATAGGGAACAAATGTCCATCGTCACCAGAAAGTGTGTGTTATGAAATGGTAGACCCTCAAAAGTTTGTATGGTCTGGGTGGTATCACGTAGGTATGTAGGTGTCATCATACTGATAGGTTTCAGGAAGGAATCAATAAATTGGCATAGGGGATCTAAAACTGAACCGCACCCTGAGACAATTGGGCATCTGGGTGGGTTCTCCAAATTTGTGTGGATCTTTGGGAGCACATAAACCAAATTTGTGTGGATCTTTGGGAGCACATAAATGGACGGTATACGTCCCTGGTTTGTAGTAAGGAACTCAAGTTCCTTGTTGGAGATCCATTGGCGGTCTCAGGCATATTAGGTCATATCTATAATTTCATTAGCGATGATCTGAGTAGGCTCAAGTTTGATTTTCTTGTAATTTCCCTCATCTGCAAGTAGAGCCATAACCATGGCTTTATGCTGTGCGCTAGGCAAAAGGACAATTCCTCCTCCCTTGTCTGCCGGTGTTCTTGGATAGGTCAGTTAGAGCTTCAGAGATGTTATGATAATGGCCCTCATTCCGAGTTAAGGGAAAAACTATGCCGGTAAAGGATTACCGGCATCGCTTACCGTTACGGGCTATTCTGACCTACCAGACCGCTATTAACGGCACTGTAAAGTACGATGCCGTTAGTAGCGGGCTGGGTGCACGTATGCGTCCCACCATGCCGGCTTTAGCGGCATGCCGTCAACCGGAGTAGATCACAAGTGAGGCGGACATGCAAATAACGGCCTCATTAAGGTGGAAAAAGTGCCTACCGGCATGCAGTAAATACCGGCATCGCCGACCTGTCATAAAGAGCCCTGAGCAGTGATTCCAAGTGCCACAGGTGCACACAGTCAGCACAGGTGGAGGCAATGGAGACAGGCCCAGTACAAAGGAGCACACCCACACACCACACCCCCCCCCACACCAAGATGATTGCAATAGTAGTGGCATTACTGGAGCTGGAGGATCTGCTTGCATTGCCTAAACATCAACAGCCGCCACCACAGAGGAGATGCAGGAGGAGGAGGGTTAGACAGGCCCAGCATGCCCCACCATGCCCCACCATGCCCCACCAGTGCAGCCACCATTACCACGCCGGCAGCCCACAATCACTCGCCCCTCGCATCAGAGCCAGTCCTTTCAATCTAACCCCTGAGCAGATCCACACCCTGTAACGGCTGGATCGTGACACCACCACCATCATCATCATCACCACCACCATAGTGGACCTGATACACGATGACCTAGTGAGCCTCATTGAAATACGCACCGCCATCCCCCCTCTACTGAAGGTAGTGTCTGTGCTCCACTTCCTTGCCACAGGCACCTACCAGCACACAGTGGGGCACATGCATGGCATATGACAACCATTATTTTCCCGGATTCTGAACCAAGTGCTGGATGCCCTCCTCGAGCACACAAGGGACTACATATCCCTACCACGGACAGGAGATATTCGATCCTTCCATGCACTGGCAGGCATGCCAAATTGTGTAGGTGCCCTCAACTGCACCCACGTGGAGTTGGTGGTCCCGCATGCCATGGAGGTGGTGTATTGCAACCGCAAGCAATACCACTCCATCAATGTGCAGATGGTATGCAACACCAGCAAGATCACACATTGTTGTGCCCTATATCCCGGATTAACTCGTGACTCAATGGTCCTGCGGAACTCCACGCTTCATGGAGCGACATGCTGGATGACGTGCCTGGCTGCTTGGTGAGTTGTCTGACTGGGTGTAACGCTTACCTTAGACTCCTCAGGGACACCACGTGATATTCTGAACTTCTCAGGGTGCGCAGTTATCTTTTGTTCACTACCCCAACTGGACTCTCTTTCTATACCACAAAAAACAAATTACCACACGAAATGAATGAAAAGAGTTCTAATGCAGTGAAAATATTAAAAGGTTCAAATTCTTAAAACTGTTTAGTTCCGTTACCTTAGTTGGTGATTTGGTTAGCTCTCCATCCTGTTTCTGTGCAGGGGTGCATGTTCTGAAGAAGGGTCAAAACTAGGGAAGATAGACTGCCCAATATGAATTTTCGGTTATAAATAAATGCCTATGGTGAGGGTGAAAGAGAATAACCTATTTTCAACAACACAACCGTGACTGAAGAGGAAGGGTTGTTCTCTGGAAATCCTAAAAATATCTCAAAGGTGCTACTCCTAAAATATACCCAGTCAGGAATGGTATTGCAACAAACTACTTACAAGAAAAAACCTTACTGTGTCTAAAACCGAATGTGCACAACCCTAAACATTTTATGTTCCTTAATGTGTGGAATTAGTGTACCTAACTGTGACAGAAAAAACGGAACACTTCTGTTCTTAGAACAAAAAATCTCCTCACAACCCCCGAACTCCGTAAGGCTAATACGATACGGTGGTTAAACATACACTCACCCTATAAGAACAATGTACACAGCGCACTAGCCTTTTAGGAACCGTTAAATCGGTATAGAGGAAAAAACAAATGGGTAACGAATACTTGCTGTGGAAGGAGACCAAACAGGAATGAGTGCCTCGAAAATCTCCTCACAAACCAAACACCAAAAGGAAATGCGTCTCCGCCAGCTCACACACTGACGAACGCAAACTCCACACAGAGTTCACAGAATTGTTGCCGCGGAATGGAACAGGAAAACAATGACCATGGCACTACAGAGAGGGTATCTATGGATTACAAGGGAAACTGAGGAATTCCTGTCAGAGGGATGAACCGCGGTAAGCGTCCGCTGACACAGCTGAAGACGCGAAGCGCCGTTGAACAAGGGGGAGGGGCTTAAGTACTCCAGAGTGACAGAAAACTAGACCGCTTGCCCAATCTAGTGGTTGTAACATCAGGCGGCCATGTTGGTTGATGAGGAAGAGCCCCACCCTACCTATTCCTTGACCAGGACTTGTAAGCGGCCACCCAGGAAATTTTGGAATTTCTTTTGAGAGGGAACCCCGTAGTCATGACACTGGGCCATGGCAGTGCATCGGGTTGTGTGGGTGGATGCATACTCCACCTCGGTGTGAATGGGGGTGGGGGACCACCTCGGTGTGAATGGGGGGGGAATGCATACTCCACCTGGGTGGGAATATGGGGGGGATGCAGGGGATGCATACTCCACCTGGGTGGGAATATGGGGGGGATGCAGGGGATGCATACTCCACCTGGGTGGGAATGTTGATGGGACTGCACGATGTGCACATCACTGAACACTGTGCCCCAAAGCATCACAAACAGTACATGACACCCAAATCCCATAGTAATGAAGTAAGGTCGACACCTATCACAACATGACTGACAGGAAACCACCCCACATTCCACAACACATTCCACAACACATGCACCACTCATCAGCGGCCCTCATCCTCCGTAAGGCCATCCTGCACCATGCAGTGCATATGCACTATGTTGCTGTCTCCAGCATATCACCACACAGGACAATCATCCCTGGGAGTGCATTGAACTGAACCAACGAGGGACTCCACAGTGTATCACTGGGTTGGCACACCCACAGGAGTGCTGCATGTCACCATAGGAATGATCAGCGCTGAATGCCCAATATTGCACGCTCCCAAGTAAATATCACACAACACAACACATCACTAATTTGACTCCAACACTGCTGTATGCATACACGATGCACATGCAACAAGATGTCAGTGCACACCATGTATCATCTTGGAAGATTCGACCCACACCGTTATTCCATGGCACAGGACACATAGATGGACTTAAAATGGGGTCAATGCATCCAGGGACATGTGGGCAACGATTACCTGCAGGCATGTGTGACTAGTACAGCTGTCCATCATGATTTGGCAAACATTTACCTTCATTCCCCTCTCATGCAGGTGATGGTGGCTATCCCTTGAAGCCGTGGATCCTCACCCCTGTCCGAAACCCACAGAACAGGCACGAGGAGGACTACAATCGTTCCCATAACCATACACGTGTGGTCATCGAGCAGGCCTTTGGCTGCCTCAGCCGGTCGGGGCACTCCATGAGAAGGTGGCCAAGATCACCATGGCATGTGTAATGCTGCACAATATGTGCATCCACCAGAACGTGCCCCTGACATGTAACTGCTACCACCTGATGATGATGAAGGGGAGGAGGAAGATGTGGCAGGACCTCGCCACGGTGACAGGCAGTCTGTGATTGCACAATATTTCTGACACACATGTCAGCAGGCGGTGACATAATGTTTGGACATAGGGCACTGGGTTTGGGGGTACATGTACACTACATGTACGCTATGCATGATTAAATGACACATGCACAATGATGAATGTCCACTCAGGTCTTATTTTTCACACAACTGGTGTATTGAATGTAACA
This sequence comes from Ambystoma mexicanum, assembly GCF_040938575.1. Taxonomy (NCBI): domain Eukaryota; kingdom Metazoa; phylum Chordata; class Amphibia; order Caudata; family Ambystomatidae; genus Ambystoma; species Ambystoma mexicanum. The sequence continues at coordinate 1,179,995,903 of NC_090926.1, forward strand.
AAATTAATGTAAGTGTTAAAACCCTACACCACCCTCCCCCGTCCTCCGACAACTCCCCACCCCCCCACAAGTCCCATTGAGTCCACGAAGCCTACATGAGGCTGCCATAACATTCCCTCGGCACTCCCAGAGCCAGGGTGTGGCATGTCACGTCGGCGCAGTGCCCGGACCGACCGGCCGCTTCATGCCGGTAAGGGCTTTTTGGGAGCCTTTTGCGGCATGGCGCAAAACTCGTGCCCGCAAAGTCGTAAGCACGGACACGCTATTCGCATGATGCCGGTAAGGGTCGTTACTTATTTCAACTTTGAATGAGGGCCAATGTTTCTGTTTGGTATTTTTTAACTTGTTTAAATCTGACATTACACATTTTTCGAATGCAATGATTTCTGGTGGAATTTGGGTGTCCTGGGGACAAAAAGTGGAGGGCTATGTGACATGCAGCACTGAATCAATTTCGTTTTCTGGGAGGCTTTGTTCTTCAAAGAATACTTTAAGACGTAATGTTCTGAAGAATGTTCTAATTTCTAACTCTGACTGGAACCAGTCTGTCTGGTGAGTTGGTATATATGAGAGACTTTTAGATAGTAGAGATGTTTGTGCTGGGTTTAGCTCAACACCGCGAAGTGTTGCCATTTAAACAGTGTATTGTCTTCCTTCCTTTGAGCTCATCACCCTGTGTGTGACCGGGCTGCGACTCATCTTCCTCTACAAATCTGGTCTTGCTTCTCTTGCCCCCACCCTTGACAGTAATGGCATAGATTCCCCCAGTGCCCCTCCGTTCCCATTTTCATGTAGCAGGAGTGTGACCCTTGATTGCTGACCACCCTAGAGTACCCCCAATACAACCACCCGCATGTCCCCATATATTTCATCCTGTACTAACATCTTAACACTAATATCTTGAGCCTCAAAGCACAGGTTACATCTGGCCCACTGATAACAGCCTGGCAAGCAGGGCCACTGTGCCCCTTACTCCTACAAAGGCTTTGAACTGGAAAGTGTTTTGTGTATTCAATTTATAGGTATCCTTGCATTCCAAGGGCTACAAATATCATGCATTATTCATTGTGTACTAGAAAATGTTAAGTAGTTTAGTTGGGGACAGTGACCTCCCCCCAGCCCCCTCCTGCAAGATTTACCCTGACCTTCGCACGGCCCAGCCGAGTCTGGCCGACCCACGTGCCACATGAAACACCAGCCTGGGACCAGCCAAACGTGTGAAGCAACTCAAACTACTATACTGAACCGCAACTTCTCCCCAATCCCCATTAACTTGTGCCCCTATATGCTATATCATCAATGACGCTAAATGTTAGCAGTTTTGTGTCATATCTTGGTTCATTTTCTAGGAGCTAGAGAGTTGTTGATCATATTTTCCATAACTAATACTCAGTTAGGTAGTAGGACTGGAATGGTCTATAATCTATGCCTATGGATAAAGGAATATTATTTTGTATCTCTCTTCCGCTGTTTAGCGTAAATTCCATCACTGACATTCAGTTTAGTAGTGACTATAGATCTGATTTATATTAGAGGTCAGACAATAGCTGACCGCCTTCTGATAGTTCTCAGAATTATTAATGTGGTGCATGCTAGAGCATACGTATAACAGGTTCCATTTATTTATTAATCAGAACTTCTCTCAAATAGCCTGTACTGGTTGTTTGGGTGCCGCATACAGATCTTTGCACAGTTAGTTACCACAAACTTCAGTATTTCAGAATCATTTCATGATCTGCATTTAGTCCCTGTGTAACACAATGTATAAGACATATGCATTTTGATTCCATTCAAAGTAATTTCATTTTGAGGTCCCCCCTCTCCCCCTCTTTTTCCACTCTTAGCGCGCATCAGGCCTATGAATTTGATATCATTTCGATTACCCATCTGGTGGCATTCCTGCCAGTGAACAGCCAGTAGCAACCTGTTGTCTTGGCTATTAAGATTGGCCACGTGTTCCCTAATCCTCACCCAAAGTTGTCTAATCGTGATTCCCACAAATCCTCTGCCATACACAAATAATGGCATATACAGTGTATGAGCTACAACAATTGATTTTAATGACGATACCATTGTTGTATGAAAGAAGACCTAGGCTATTAGTCTTCGTGTGGGCCGAACACCTGTAAATCCCGCTGAGGGGTAATGTAATTCATTAAAATTCTTTACATTTTTTTGTATTCTTCAATAATCACTTGAGTCTTTGATTATTTTATCAGTGATTACATTTATACATTCTTTTCACCATATCTTGAATACCATCAATCTTGTTTCAAGCAAACATGTAATTTGGCCAATGCATTTCGGATGCTTGATCCTTCATCAGGGCCTTATCTAATCATATTTCCACTATATGTAACATTAGCAACATAATCACGTATGGTATCACATAAGTATTCTAACGGGTCCCACAACAAAATAATACGAACAAACAAAAACATGTAAATAGAACAAAAAAATCAATTACATCTGTTAATAAACTCATAATTTAATATTTTTGTAGTTCAACCGAATATTCAACAATGTATTGTGCTCCCATAACGTTGTTGTTAACCATATGTGTTAGCGTAAGTAAAGAGCAGTGTACTTATTCAGATGGGCCTCATTACAAGGTGGCGGTAAGGAAAAAACGATGCCGGTATGCTAATACCGGCATCGTTTACCGCTCTGGTGTATTCCGACCCGCAAACCCGCCAATAGCGGCATAGGCGCGTACAAGCAAATACCGGCATGCCGGTAATAGGGGGACATCACAACCCACGTGGACATGTAAATACTGGCATCGCGAAGCCAGTAATCACGGGCTGTGATGCCGGCCATACAGGCATTGCGGACCACCTGCAAACAGCAATCGGGATACAAGGCAGCTGCCACAGGTGCGCACAATCCCCACAGGTGGAGTCAATGGAGGTTGGGCCAGTATAAACTGAGCACACCCACACACCCCTTCCAACACCAGAATGCTACCACTAACTGTTGCAATCATGGCGCTGGAGCACATGCCCGTACAGCAGCAACTACTACAGCAGCAGCAACAACAGGCAGCACAGAGGAGACGCAGGAGGAGAAGGAGGGTAAGACAGGCCCAGCAATTACCACCAGCGCAGGCAGCAGTGCCTCATAGGCAACCACCATCCCTCGCACCAGACCCAGCCCTTTTAACCTAACCCCTGAGCAGATCCACACCCTGTACCGGTTGGACCGTGACACCATCACCACCATAGTGGACATGATACTGAACGACATTGCCAGCCTCATAGAAATACGCACTGCCATCCCCCCGCTACTAAACGTGGTGTCTGTGTTACACTTCCTGGCCACAGGCACCTACCAACACACAGTGGGCCAGCTGCATGGCATTTCACAGCCACTATTTTCATGCATGTTGAACCAAGTGCTGGATGCCCTCCTTAAGCACGTAAGCAGCCAAATATCCCTACCACGGACTGCCCAGGAGATAGCCACCCAGGAGATAGCCACCCAGGAGATAGCCAACACCAAAGTGGGCTTCCATGCACTGGCAGGCATGCCCAATTGTGTTGGTGCATACGACTGCACCCATGTGGAATTGGTAGTCCCCCATGCCATAGAGGCGGTGTACCGCAATCGCAAGCAATACCACTCCATCAATGTGCAAATGGTATGTGACTCCCGCAAGATCATCACACATTGCTGCGCCCGATATCCCGGATCAACAACATGATGCCATGGTACTGCGTAACTCCATGCTACCCCGTCACATGGAGAGACATGCTGTTCCACGTGCCTGGCTGCTTGGTGAGTAGCACAACTGTCCTATGGCAGTGCTTTGGGGTACTGATGTGTGGGGATGCATAAGGGGGGGCATACTGCACCTGGGTGGGAAAGTGGAGGCATACTGCACCTGGGTGCCAATAGCCAGTGATTGGAGAATGCATGCAGAGCTAAACACTCCTGACCTGATCCAGCCAAACGGAACATGACACATCACTGGGCCACATATCACAATCAATGCATATCGATGACAACAAGTAAGATGCCACCATGTTGATGGCAAGCAATGCATGAATGAACAGGATGGCAACTGTGGCAATGTGGTCAGTGTGACCATGCATAGTGAGGGATGAACAGCATGAATTGGAGGCTAAACTTTGTTGCACTACCACAGCACATCTGCTTCAGCATGCTTGATTACACCCTGCATCATCTATCGAACGCCATCCAGACTACCACACCTCATGACAGTATAGATTGCATCTAGGTAACATTTTTGCATGCGTACAGGGACATGATAGCCGAAGAGGTTAAATTGGTGGCTGGGTCTAGCGGGTCGCAGCAAAGAGCAGAAGAGAGCAGAAGAGAGCTTTGGCCTGTTCATCCAACATTTGCTGCCTGCCTGCTTCACCATCCAGCTCGGTATTGTAGTTTCCTTTTGTTTGCCCAATCTGAATGACCCATGCTCAGCAGAGCATTGTGCGTGCTTGGGTTCATGTCAGTGGCCAAATTCAGCATTGTAGCCTCCAGGCTGTGGATCACGGAGCGGAGGGCGAAGGGTGGCTGTATAAGCTCCCAATCGACTTGATCCATCTCCGGGGATTCCGGCTGGTTCGACTAGGTCTAGCATTGTCTTGGAGGCAGACGTGTTCCATTTGTTCACCGTCCTCAGCCTGCATCTCTTCTTCAGATTCCTTCATCCCCTTGGGTGGATATGCAGATCGCCAAAGGGGTTAAATTGGTGGCTGGGTCTGGCAGGTCGCAGCGAAGGGCAGAAGAGAACTTTGGCCTTTTCATCCAACATTTACTGCCTGCCGGCTTCACCATCCAGCTCTTTATTGTAGTTTCCTTTTGTTTGCAGGTTGCCCAATCCGAATGTCCCATGCTCAGCAGAGCATTGTGGGTGCTTCGGTTCATGTCAGTGGCCATCTTCAGCGTTGTAGCTTCCAGGCTGTGGATCATGGAGCTGGAGGGTGGCTGTATAAGCGCCCCATCTCTTCGATCCATCTCGGGGGCTTCCAGTCTTGATCCTCCATTTGTTGGCCGTCGTCCTCAGCCTGCATCTCTTCTTCAGAGTCCTCTTCATCCCCTTGGCTGGATATGCAGATCGCCAAAGGGGTTAAATTGGTGGCTGGGTCTGGCGGGTTGTAGCGAAGAGCAGAAGAGAGCTTTGGCCTATTCATCCAACATTTGCTGCCTGGCGGCTTCACCATCCAGCTCTTTATTGTAGTTTCCTTTTGTTTGCAGGTTGCCTAATCCGAATGGCCCATGAATGGCCACCCAGGAGGTCCGAGGACAGGATGCACACCAGAACCCACCTGCGTGGATCCTGGGAAGATAAAACACCTCCATGGGCTCATGGCCCACACGGCTACCCTATTGTGGGAGTATCACTGCTGTTGCTATTATCACCCTGTGCAGCTGCATCCGGAGGTGGTTGCACTATGGGAGGCAGCCCACGCAAGGCCCTAGTCTGCTCCTCCATGGCTGCAAGCATGCGGGTGTGGTAGTTCTGGTTCTGGAGGATGAGTGTGCGGAGGTCCCCATGCAACAACTCACGGGATGCCCGGACCTCCGCCCTCGTTGCCTGCATCTCAGCTGAGAGCGTACGGGTGAGACGCTCCAGCTGCTGTTCTGTCCTTTGAAGCCTCAAGCTCAACAAGAGTCGTCCTGAGGTGAAGGAGCTCCTGCCTCAGGGCTTCCCTGTGGCCCTGGGACTCAATGGAGATGGCCTCCTGCAGAGTCGCCAGTGCCGCCCGCCTGTCCCTATGGGACCCCAACATGTCCTCCCTGTGTGACTGGCAGATGGAGTCGGTTGCCTGCTCTAGTCGCTCCATCAGCCTTTCTGGGGGGACAATGGAAGTGGCCACCCTATCCCTGGCCTGAGCCATCATCTCGGATGATGCAGCCTGTTGGGTTGCCATACCGTAAATGGATTGCTCCCATGCGGTATTGCCGGGTGGCGTACGGCCACCACGTCGGCGGGCACCACACCTGTCTGGGGCAAGGCGAACTGCGCCTTGCTGTGCCGGCACTGCCTGAGGCTGCAGGACTGCATTCCCCCTCTGATCTGCTGGCCCAGGAACAGGATCAGATGTCGCGGAGTGTGACCCTGCATCCGTAACCACCGAAGGCGTAGCTGCCAACACTGACATCCCCATGGAGGGTTCTGACCCTGGTGAAGGTGGGTGAGACAGAACAGAATCCCTCCCTGGAACACTCACCTGCGACGGCACGTAGGTCTCATCCGAATCAACACCTGAGTACAGCTCGGGGGAGGTGCAGCCAGAGACACCCCTTGAGAGCACGACCTGCAGCACTTGTGGGTTCTCCCCCACCACCACACCACGTCCCTCACTGGTGGTTGGTCGGCCCTCGGACCCCTCCTGGGTCTGCACCATCTCCACAACCCCAGCAGTATCAGGTGCGTCTTCCCCTGCAAAGACATGAAAACAAAGAAATGGAAACGGGCATTAGCACCATGGCACACAATGAGGGCTGAGAAGCAAGAGAACCAGTACTTGATTGACACATGTCCCACATGACTAAAACCCTCCCATGCATGCACCCTCACTGCGTATGAAGTGCAGGCAAATGGCACACACTGATGACACCAAGATGGAAGATGAACACATTTTCTGCATGCTGCCTGGCAGTGGCATCACACATTGGCCTGTGATTGCCAGGTGAAACACACATGCCATCACACAGATGGCATGTACCATTGCTATTGAGTGAAGATGGAGAGGAGGGCAGCACCTATTCATTCAGTCCAGTTCCCGCATGTAATCGCTTTTCTGATTCTAACAGGTCAGATTTTTCACCTGGAGCTGCCAGTCTGAAATGGTCCAATTGCACAGGGACATGTGTTTACAAATGATAGCCAGGTAACAAAGTCACTCCACTTTACCATAGCCATGTCAGACATGTGACTAGTGGACAGCGACATGGCTAGTAAAAGTGGGGGAATGCAAACAATCTGACTGAATGAACAGTGAAAAATAAGCAACTATGTTGTGGCAAGGTGACACTTCAAGGGCAACTGGCGTGCAGTTGGGCTAGACGTCTACTGTTGGCAGAAGGGATACTGCTATGGCCAAATGCAGCTGCGCAGGAAGTATTGCATGAAGCACATGGCTGACCCATATACGACTCAGGCGCACACACACACACACTCACCTGGCACACAAACAGAAGCCCTCACACACACACCATGCACATGGATGACACACACATGCATGTGCACTCACCGGACAATGCCTCGTAATCAGCCAGATCTCCCACGCCTTGGATCTGTTCCTCCGTGACGTAGGTCCCAGCGACTGACTCATGTGGCGTGAGTTCCATGTCTACTACTGGAGACCCACCTCCAGTCACTAGAGTTGCGGCATGACTTGAGGCCAGCTTACTCTTTGCCCTGCGCTTTAGGTCATTCCAGCGCTTATAGCAATCATTGGCTGTGCGCCTCACGATTCCCAGGGCACTTACGATGTCCGCAACGGTCTGCCAGTGTGCCTGGCGTTGTGCAGGTGTGGTCTTGGATCCTGCAACAATGACCATCTCGTTGTCATGTCCGGACACATACTCGACAAGTGCATTCAGTTCGTCATCCGTGAAGCTGGGCTTCCTGGACGGGCCGGACTGTGTAGCGGTGTCTGGGGCATCAGCCTGTGCCGGACGAGCACTCTTCCTCTTCCGCTTGGAAGGTGGTGGTGATCCTGAGTGTCCTGCGCCGCTCTGGACACTAGGGGCAGGAGCCCTGGTGGACTCTGTATCAGGAGTGTGGGATTGCACACTCAGCATGGGAGTTGGTGCAGGCATTGGCTCTAGTGTGATGGTGTCAGGGGGAATGTCAGCAGCATGGACTAGGACCGACACTGTCCTGGCTGGGTGTGTGAGGGCTGGGGTGGATGGAGCCGCAGCTGCCCCTGCAGCCTCTCCGCCCTGCCTCCTTGGTGCAGCAGATGACCTTGCTGGCTCAGATGCACGTGGCATGGTGACATCAACGTGCACCAGCGCACGTGTCATAGGCCTGCTGACCTGGAAGTCAGCCATGGAGTCAGCCAGGTCTGGTGCCACAATGGGCTGGTCCAACAAGGGCTGAGCATGGATGGTGTCAGCCACATCAGCCTCAACGGGAGGGGGGGGGGATTATGGGTGCCCTTGACTGGTCCTCCACACATGGGGGGACAGGCTCACCCTGCAAGTAACGACCACGTCCCCTACCGGATCCACCACGGCCACCGCTTGTGGCTCTTCCACCTTTGCCACCCTTACGGAATCCTCGCCTCCCAGCCATGGCACTGATGTAAATGTGCGTATGGGAGTGGCTGTAAACTATTGTCCTGGGCAATTGGGGGTCAAAGGGGTTGGGTACCAGCTGGTAATTGTACCCTAGTGCTCTTGCAAGGCTGATTGTAACCCCTGGGGAAAGATGACGGGTCACGCTACGCACAGGAGCCCCAAAAAAGGGAGATGACGTGCACGCAACATCGAATGCAATATCGAATTATTCTGTGAAGCTGGCTCAACCAGTCGATTTACAAGGCCTGTGGGAGGCGGGTCTAATGGAGGTTCAATATCCCCATACCTGGGACACCGAAGATGTAACTGAGGTGAAGTTTACCATCATGCGTGAAGGACCTATTGAACTGTTACAAGCTGGGTTTCTGCATGGTTTTACCCCAACATACAAGCATTGTTAGATGATGTGAACAGGAGAACTATTCTGATATACAGATGTTTGTGGATAATACGCAGAGGAAAGCACTGCTAAATTCACCCGATCCTACCACAGAGTTTATATGTAACGTGAAACTCTCGAGGCTGTTGAGCACCGCAAAACATGAGAAGTAATAAAGCTTTGGACAGAACATGCGTTGATATCAATGGTGGATTTTACAGCCTCATGATCTACACTGATATAATAGAGTATCATAAGGTTGGAGACTCATGCCTCCCCTGATGAGAACCGCCCAGGTCAGAGGTGAAAATAACGGGATTGTTAATCTACTATACATGAAACCTGATTATATGCCTGTTTCTAATTGTCATTTTGACACCATCAACATACAGATAAGGGACGATCAGGGGGCTCTGGTCTCATTTAAATACGGAAAAGTCCTAGTGAAACTACACGTGTCCTAGACGGGAGAAAGACAAATAAAACCTGGTAATCATGAAGAATTACGGAGAGCTGCACTCTTATAGGGATTATTACCGCAGACAGGCCGGTAATGGAAATCAGCCCTACTTCCACGACCGACCATCATGGCGGCACGTATATGTCGGGACTACGCTCTCCTTAAATGCTCGTAACGGCACCACCCCAGCAATGCAAGGCCATTCTGTGCTTGGCTTCTGATCTAGTAACAGCTATAGCTGAGATTGCCTTCAACACCATCAGGGGGAACTTTCCGCTTTCCAGCCGCCAGTTAAAAGCCTTAAAAAAGAAAAAGCTCAGCCTCAAGAAATTGAGTAACAAGCGGGCCTCCCTAAAAGTTAAAAGAAAACTTTTAAAGTAATCCAGAGATTTCATGGGCGCGCTACTAGGCCTTGCATTGCCTCTGATCACCAGACTTCTAGGGCCCGGTTAATGGAGCACAGTCAGAAGATGTATCTGGTGGACCAGCATCAGCTGGATGGCCTGAGCACCCAAAGCCGTGAAGAATAGATATTTAGAAAATCTGCCACCCTGCGGTTCGATTCTGAAATGCAGGAGGTCCCACGACGTCATGATTTATCGGACTACATCAAGGTTACTCTCTAAAACTATTCTCCAACACATTGAAGGGTCCGCCGATGGTGTTGGACCTCCGGGTCCTGGGCGTGGCATCAGATGTTGCCGGTGGGCGGTTATGGCGTTGGACCTTCAGTGTGTGTATCTGAAATAAAATCCAAGAAAACATTTACCTGCATGTCCTACATCAAGGATTCACATGCAGACATATGCTTCAAATACATAATCATATTTTACACTAAAGACTCAATTCATGGAAAACACCTGGGACCCTATTAAAAAAAAAATACATGCTTTACAGCGCTCAACCTTTAATGAACATAACCAAAGTGACAGCAACAATTACCTACTAGAGTGCCTGCTGCCTCTCTCCCAACCTCAGAAGATCCTACTGTTGCGCGTCATTGGTCTTGTCATGTATCACAGCTACGAAAAAAATAAACAGCCTATGTCATTGTAAAATTATAACTAGAAATCATAATCTAGTCACAACTTTTCAAATATGAATAGCCATCGTCAATACCCGAGATTAATACCCAATATTATATTACATTACATTATATTAACAAATGCCTTTTGCACTTATGTGGGCTGTCCATGGACCTTGGTCCCTATAGCTTATACATATGCTTTAGGTAACATCCATCTGTTTGTCAAGGTCAACCCAACAACCTTACTCATCTACGGGGGCTGGTCCTGATCTCCACTCTGACTTCTTCAGCTGTGGCCTCAGCCTGATTCTTTTACACTGCTAATGCCCTCTTCCATCATTCCGTTCTCAACAACCCATTTAGCAGGAACCATTTTGTACATTCCAGACTGCAAGTCTGTGGCTGTTTGTTTGGCGATTCGATCTGCGAAAGCATTGCCTTTCCCAATACTGTCAGTTATTTACAGGTGGGCTGCTCATTTCGGAATTGCTAGCTGCATAGTTAATGCTAGTGCTGATAAAAGCTGCACTATCAAGGACCATGCTCAATCTTGGTGCCATGGGATGTCATAGTTTTTTTTGCCACATTGTTTCCTTAACTTGTGAGCTACACCAAGGCATACTGGCTGTTCATATAAATTTTACTTTCATCCCTTGAGATACAGCACAAGCTTGAGACGGGGCAATTATTTCTGCTGCTTGGGCGGAGTTGTAAGGAATCCTCCTAGTTTCTACCACTGTATATAGTTTGGTGATTGCATAGCAGCAGTAGAAGTATTGTCTAAAAGTTTAAAGCGAGAACCATCTCAAAATATTTCTCCATCTGAGGATGCCAGAAGTGTCAGTCAAATCGATTCTTCCTTTTTTTTTATCACTGAAAAAAAATCAATAAAATCAATGTTGATAATAAAAATGCAATCCTGATTGCTATCAGGAATGCTACTCTCCTCTAGGCGAGGTAACAGTTCAGCTGGTTTTAACGTGTCACATTGTTTAATTTTGTTGTGAGGTTCAAACAAAATGAGCCTGTGTCTAGTGAGATGCTGTGTTTGCGTTCTGTTCAATAGTACATCTACTGAGTGAGGCACCATGATGGTTAAGGAGTGACCCAAAATAATTCCTTTGCTCAGTTGTGCTGATGTGGCAGCAGCCACAGCTTTAAGACATTTTGGCAAAGCGCATGCAACAGGGAAAAATAGCAGCGCATGTTCTTTGCCCCATGTTCCTGCATTAAAACAGCCAAAGCACAACCTGTCAGAATTGTACCAAAGTATCAACTGAAAAGGATACAATACTCAAAAGGATACAGGAGGTAGGGTCTTCCGGATCCCTGTTCACCCGACTTGATAGTCGTGAAGTCAACAAAGACCTTCCAAATGATACAACCCTCTGGCTGATAAAACAGGCAGAGCGATGGATCACTGGAAAGGGCGTGGGTAAGGTATAGTAATCCAGCCTAGGACAAATTAAAGTATCATGAATAACTGCTCCAATCTGAGTATGATGAATTAGATAATGACAGGAATGATCACACTGACCTGTATCTCTGGGTAGAACAATCCAGAAGTCTCTTGATGGATTTGAAATGAAGAACAAAACGACAGGGAAGGGAAAATTAGTAAGGGAGACTTATCCCGAACGGAACGAGGCTCACGCTAGATACGGGTTGAATTCACCACAGGATAGCGTCCAAAGTTCAGTTCAAAGTCACTTCCAATGATCCTTGAAAGGCTTCCTTCCCACTTTAGGGATCAATCCTTCTGTTAATTCCACAGATGCAGGAGTTAGAAGAAAATAGCGTTTGAAGACAACGTGAGCGTGTGGATTTACACGCGGGCAGGATTCGCGCAGCCTGGGCCAGCCGCGTGTGAAGACAACGTGCGCGTGTGGATTTACACGCGGGCAGGATTCGCGCAGCCTTGGCCAGCCGCACTTGAAGACGAAGAGCGCGTGTGGATTCTACACGCGGGCAGGATTCACGCAGCCTTGGCCAGCCGCGTGTGAAGACAACGTACGCGTGTGGATTTACACGCGGGCAGGATTCGCGCAGCCTTGGCCAGCCGCACTTGAAGACGAAGAGCGCGTGTGGATTTTACACGCGGGCAGGATTCGCGCAGCCTGGGCCAGCCGCGTGTGAAGACAACGTGCGCGTGTGGATTTACACGCGGGCAGGATTCGCGCAGCCTTGGCCAGCCGCACTTGAAGACGAAGAGCGCGTGTGGATTCTACACGCGGGCAGGATTCACGCAGCCGTGGCCAGCCGCACTAGAAGACAGAAGAGCGCGTGTGGATTTTACACGCGAGCAGGATTCACGCAGCCTTGGCCAGCCGCGTGTGAAGACAAAGAGCGCGTGTGGATTTTACACGCGGGCCGGATTCACGCAGCCTTGGCCAGCCGCAATTGAAGACAGAGAACGCGTGTGCATTATCACGCGAAGGGATAGCTCCAGGAATCAGCGTGTGGCGGAACACACGCTATCGAAGGCCCAAAAGTAGCTGTAGGATTATGCCAGGATGTAGATCAGAGGTTCAGCTACACAACGCCAATAGAGACGATCAGAAGCAGCGAGTGAAGTTTCTACGCTGCTGAAATACGTAATACCGTAGTTCACGTGACGAAGCAAAAGTCACGTGAAGTTAGCGACGTGAAAAGTGTAAACGTCGTTTTCCCGGTAACGTATCGAATAGCCTCCATTTGGAGTAGAACGGTCTCGCTGTCCTACGAGCGTAGCGTCCAGCATGCATGACACAACCTCCTTAGTGTAATTTGGTGTGTTCAATACTGGCACGGAACAAAGTAGTTTTGTGCATATCAAAAGTATCTTGACAAGCTGTATCCCAAGGTAGAGCATCACCATCTTTCATAATGGCTAACAATGGCTTAATGAAAGAGAAATTTGGATTCCCATTGCCTGCAATAGGAAGGCCTCCCGATAAAAGTTCTAACTTCAGTTTGTGTGTTTTGAACTGCCATATCAGAGAGCCTGTATTATTTCTGGTAATACACCTACCCTCCTTCCGCAACCTCCTGTTGACAATATTGGATTTTCTTCAAAGAAGCCTTGTGACCCTTGGTATAGTATAACAAGGGGTGTCTGGCCCTAGTGTCTTCAACATTCATCAGTCTTGCATGGTTTTGAGTCTAGTATTTATGCAGTACTTAAATTCCAGTTGGCTTCCTAGATACACTGATGGGGTGTTGCGATGTGTCCTAGACCATAGAATTTTTGGCTGGTGGTGTAAGCGCCTTCAACTGGGCCTTTGATTGGCTGGCTCTGTGGTGAGAGAAGACATAAATTCATGTGTAACCCACAGGCTCTCGTATGAAGTGTGCTGATGTAAAAAAAAAATATATTTTTACCAAGAGTTCTGGTTCTAGAAAGGTTAAAGTGCTGAGGTCTTTTTGAATGCCCTCTTGTTACCACTGACTTTATCTGGCTTCTTGTGTCTGCTGCTGGGCAATGTTCAGGGGGGGGGGGAATGGAGGGCTGAGTTCTTTTCTAATAGGTGTTTTCTATTTTGCACTAGTATTTCATTTAGTAGCGTGAGGAACTTCTGTCTAGGAAAAACAGAGGTGTAGTGCGCTGTGTAAGAGGATTCAATTCAACACTACAGCTAAGTCAGCGCCTAGTTTATAGTACTGAATGAAAACCCTTATTGATATACCTTTATGTCCAGTTCATGCGTTCTGGATGACTACCCCTATATAACACCCCTCTCTTGGAATCCCCCTGACCCCACTGAGCCAAGAAGTAGTTCTGGTTTGCAAATTAAAAGGTTTATTCGATAATTTAAACAATAGATATGTATATCACACTTTATAATAAATTAATAATTGAATATCACACTTAATCTGATATGATAAATATTAACAACAGAGAATCTGGCACTAACACGCTTCTCTATAATCAATAAGGAGTTGACATAAAATGGATAAGGTAGCACACAGGTGAATAGGAACAAAAGAAGAAGGTGGTACAGAATGCTTTATGTAAGCTCAGGTGGATGCAATATTCAATGAATGCAGTACAGAAAATACTCAATATGACTTCAACCAAACAATGTAATCACTTTTCTCTGGCTATTCACTCCCCCCCCTTTATGGGATGCAAGGAAATGGGAGGAAAGCACACAGTTCTCAGAAATGCAATCGATGTAATTCAGTTCAATCCCCCCCAAGCACGCTTAAAGAAAACAGATAGGAGTTTTGAAAACACAGGCAAAATGCTTTGATATGTGCTGGCAATTCAGTGAAAAGTATGCTAAAATGCTTTTGATTCCCTCTAGAGGTTCAGGGTGAGTGGTATCTAGTTAATATTAGCTCAGGCTCACCCTTGCAATGATTCAGGGATAGTTAGCAGGTTAAACGAATTTCTGGCAAATGGAAGGCAAGAAGCTTCTGTTTTCACACGTGGAGAAATTTGCAAATCGCGGTAAAATTCGCGGATGCGTGTTCCGCGATATAGGGGGTAGGAATGCGGTTCTAGGTTCGTAGGAAAGCCACGATTCTAAGCTTTCATATGAAAGTTATTGCAAGTCTCTAAGACAAACGGTCGCGGAGATATGAGCGATTTTGTGAAGGTCGTTTTTCAGATTTGAAATTTTAAAAGCTCAAAATGACAAGTGACAGATTTTGCAGCTAGAATGACAGGTGACAGATTTGGAGCTATCAGGCAGTTCTACTTAGGTTAAATAGATTGAATTAGATGAATTTAAACTAAGAGCTTTGGTTTGGTACAGTTTGGCGGTACTCACACTATGTTCTTGAGTGAAATGGGCCTCGCCATGGATCTGGTCAGGTTTTAAACTCGCCTCTGGTCTCTGCACTTCACAGTGATCTGGGTCAGCTCTCTCTGGTTCTCTGGTCTGGGTCTCTAGTTCTGGATAGATTGAAGTCTCTAGTTTGGCTCTCTGGAGGTTTGATGGAGGTCAAGTATGGATTTTTCCGGCAGAGCTTCCAGCAGCAGATGGATTTGAAAAGTCCCTATCTGTCCTGTCTGTCTGCTTTTATGTGTTTAGAATGTGGGTGTGTTCTAGCATCACTGACCCTACCTCTCTCTCAGCTTCTAATTGGTCAAACTTCCATTTCTCATTTGATTGGGGAAGGAACTGTGAGTCAGAGTGATGTCATCCATTTATGATCTCTTGAAAAACCTCCCCTGTCATCTGTGCACCCAAATCTATATATGATCAAAATCCATATTTCACAGTTACACAGTTGTTTGAAATTACATATACATGGTGTGGCTGAATTTAGCCATGTCTCTGTCCAAATCTGCTGTTTCTAAGAGCTTGCATTCAGAAATGGCACATAATTGACTTTTTAACTGATTTTTCAATTTCTGACATTGACCCAACTTTACATACATGTGCGCAGGGAGTATGGACATTAACTGATGAAGTGTCATATTTTTAACATGCATACATTTAGAGTAATATACACTTTTCCGCTAACACCCCCCTGAACATACCACCGGTTCTAAAAACCTCTTAAACTGTGGGCAGAAAAATCACAAGAATTATGGTATCATTTATAAAATTTTCACATGTCCGCACCATGAGTTATTCATCTTTTTCTAAACAATATTCTGGCTACAAAGGGGTGTGGTTTCCCAGGTCACATGGTGGAAATACTGGTTTATCCAGTTCTGCCAAGCCAGCTTGCTCTCACAGGCAGTGCCCCTCCCAGCTTCTGCCAAGAGGAAGCTACATTTTACGACCGCTGTAATAAAACCTTTGCCTGAGTCAAGACAGGCTTTGTTCAGAGCTCCTGTATTCTGTGGGGCTCCCCTTAATTCAATTATCAGAGAGATGGCATATCCTTAGTGTGGCCAGCAAAAGGCAGATGGGCCTGGGAACACAGTTGTGACTCAAGTTTCACTCCTGATGGGGGTAGCTGTCAAGCAAAATCAAGTTCCTTAAGCCAGACTTTCAGCTAACTGTCAATGTTTTTTTTTTTTGCTTTTTAAATTAACTTGCAATTTTACACATGCAGCTAGAATGCTGATTCTACGTGCAAAACTATGACATTTCAACAGTTACAAAGGCATGTGACACCAAACATAGGTCACTCATTTATCTAAACATTTTCGATTTTAGTGTCTTTAAATCCAGTGCAACTTAAACTGCTGACTCCATAGCAGTTTTGTTATAAGCATTGTTTTGGGCTCTTCATTTCCCAGATTTTGTAAGCACACAAAACTCCATTCTGCCAAATGTCTGCTGGTGTTCAGTGAATATTTTGCACATGTTGCAATGTTTGAAAATAGGCATTTTGAGCCTGCCTTCAGAGAAACGCAGGGTGGTTTTAAAACGCCGGCTTTTGGATAGTGTGAGTACTGGTACTGCACCCATTTTTGGGATTTAAGAAATGAATTCCCCACAATTCTAGGTTGCATTTGGCAATCAGCATTGCCATTCCCAATGGTTTCAGACTACTGTGCGGGTAGTCCAATGGTGGTTTTAGGCGCTTTGAAGCTAACCGGCGCTACTGTTTTTCCTTTGGCAACCCATTTCCCTCATGGCAACCCGGCCTTTCATTCTCGCACTGGTGGGTGGCAAGTGAGGCAACCATTTTGGTGTGCGCACAAACAGCGCAGCTTTCCTGGATTTCGGCGCACATGTGGGTTTTCCGCCATCTTGAATTTTCTAAGCCCACAGCACCAAATGTTGTGGCATGATAGCTTAAACGTGGGTCAGGACACCCAACAGCTGCAATCAGTAGTTGGTACATGAGGCTCTATAACCAGCAAATCCACTGTTAACTGTTTTAACTGATTTACAGCGTTTGGGAGTAGATCATGAGCCTTCCCGCACTTGGATGTGCGTGCGCCTTCGGTGGTCAGCTTGCATCCCATTCTGTCTGGGGGTGCAAGAGGGGCAGGTCACTGTTGGGTATTCAGAAGGGCAGAAATATTTCGGGAGGGTTGTAAACTTACTTTCTGTGATGGAGCCTGGTTGGAGGCATCATGCCAAGACTCCTCTGTGAGATCGGGCATCTCTGTGGTAACCCGGGTAGTGTTGCTACACTACGCTTGCACATTCAGTGATTATTTTACTTTAGAAGCAATGTATTTGCGCATGCGCGTGTGATGGACGCGCATGTGGTTGGTGTTTGTTTCTTGGGCAGACGCATTCTGGTTGTCAGGGAACTGGGCCAGAGTGGGTGTTGTAATGCCATCTGTAGATATTGAGGGTCCCTATAAATATATAGAAGTGCATGTCATGCATGTGGGGAATAGATCTAATCTGTGTTACTTCGCATTAACCTTGATGCTCTGCTGCCTGTTGGCGGATTAGGTGTCTGCAGATGTGGATTAGAACTGCATGGAAACAATTCATTGGGAGCCTAGAATGTATATTTGTTACAATGATGCATTGGGTCAGACTACCCCCAGAGACGTGTTCCTAGTTGGTGGTCGTTTTGTTGGAATTAGAGACCTGTAAATTTTGGTGTCAGATCATGAAGCCTGTTGGTGGTTTTTAGTTTGAATCCAGCAGGATTCTTTATGTAATAGACCATTGATTGTGTTGGGGATTCTTACAGGGTCCACTATCCACCACTGATTGTGTTGGGGATTCTTACAGGGTCCACTATCCACCACTTGATGTCAGGGCTATTTTGTAGTTCAATGTAATGTGTAACCATTGGGGCAGTGTAAGTTTTACATCCAGTTCTAGAGCAGTGCTCCCCAATTCATTGGTTCACTTTTTGTTTGTCCTACATATCTGAGTCTGCATGGGCATTCGATAACATAGATGGCATTTTGGTTTTTGCAATTTGAGAAATTCCTCAGTCCATTCCTTGTCTGCCACTGAGAAAGTTTTGGTCTTTTTGGTGAACCTGCAGACTGAGCATGTCCCACATGGGTGGTGACCTACGATTTCTCTTAAATTGCTATAGAGTTGTCTTTCTTTTCGAGTCTAGCAATGGGTAAGATGTTCCTTAAAATTCTTAGCACATTTCAGAGCCATCCTGGGCGTTGGTTCTCCCGGGATGCTCAGTTGCACTAGTGGCCAGAGTTGTTTCATTCTTTTAATAATTTTGCTGGCATTTGGACCAATAGCAGTTAGTGCGTTGTTGTTAGTTTTTCCTTCATTGGGGCTCAGTAGGGCTTCCCTCTGTGTATATTCAGCTCCTTTTTGTGCGATCTTGTGTAATTTGTTCGGGTATCCTATGCTGGACAATCTTTGTTCCTCATCCTGAGCATGGTGTATGTATTGGGTCAGCTCTGTGCAGTTTCGGCGGATGAGTAAAAATTGTCCATACCGCAGGTTGTCTTTTAGATTCTTGATTGCTCTGATAATGTAGTAGCGTGTTCCTGTAATTTTCTTATAGAGTGTACATGTTAGTTTGCCTTTTTTGTTAATGATGGTGAGGTCTAGGAAGTCAATTGACTTTGGACTGCTGCATAGTGTGACCTAGATCACTGTGGTTGGATCATTTAACAATTTTTGGAATTCAAGTGCTTCAGTGTCTGTTCAAAATGAAGATGTCATAATTTGCTGACTCTGTGTGAGAAGGGTTTTATTTGTATTTTTTTTTATATTGCGCACCTTGCCCCGAAGGCTTCTGGGCGCATACTTTGAAGCAAAGTGGTTAAAAGGTTACACATTAACTTTCCACAGGAAAGGGTACATCTTGGAGGAGACAAATTGTATGAATAAATATACAGTCCTGGTATACACTAAACATGTTGGGGTGAGATGCAGGATAAGGCAGGCATGTGGCAGGGTTAAATCCCTAGTCGTATGTTAACAGTTCGGTTGGCAACATGTACCAATAAACAATGAGTCAAGCATGTGTCAACTCTCATGGGCGTCCCACTAAGTTTAGGCAGATGCTAGCGCAGCATCAAGTTCGTGGAGCCAGAGTTTGATTTTATTTTTGAATGAATGGAAGGAAGGTTCTGTTCTACTGGTGGTGGGAAGCGTGTTCCACAGTTAAGCCGCTAGGACTGGGAAACTTGAGCCACCAGCTGTTTGTATTTTGAAGCTAGGTATAGTCAGTGTGTGTATTTGGGCAGACCTTAGGGGTCTCGATGCGGTATGGCGCCTGAATCGATTGGACAGGTAAGCAGGCGCCTGGTTATTCTGGGCCTTATGTGTTAGGGCAAGGGCTTTAAGGGATATGCGACGTGAGACAGGGAGCCAGTGTAGCTTGCGTCTTGTGTCGGATATGTGTGCTCTCCTTGAGACGTTAAGGGCGGCCCTGATAGCGTTGTTCTGAGTTACCTGTAACTTATCCAGATTTCTTTGGCTTGTCCCTAGATAGAGGGCATTACAATAGTCAATTTTGGACATGAGAGTTCTAGCGAGGACTATACAATTGTCAGTTGTCAGGAAGCGTCTGCAGGCTGTAATGAGTTTGCAGGTGTAGACCGATGCCATTAGTTTGTCTGTTAGTGGACAGGGTTGAGTCTAAATATATGCCGAGTGTTTTAGTGACGTTTGACACAATAATAACGTTCGCATCAATAGTGAAAGATTTCTATTCCAGGTCAAGTTTGGCGAGTTTGGAGGGGGACGGAAGGAGAGAGAAGGTGCACACTCACAGGTTTGTGAATAGAAGGTATCGGAACAAAGTAGAAACAGTCATAATATCTGCTGGATGCGGGGGAGGAAAAGTGGCCCTGGCACAGGGCTACCTAAATACACAAAGAGAGAGAAAAGAGGATCCAAACTGGAACCCTCCCGTCCCCTGCACACCGTAATAGTGCGTCAATACGACGCCTTAATATTCATTCAAGAAGGTACTAGTGTAAAGACACATTTAATACATTTCAATAGAGAAAACAGTTTCAACTAAAGTTAATGATGCAATCCAATCTTTAAATGTAAAAAACAAATCTTGTTTATTCCAAACGAAGAGGCCAGAAAAAATTTAGTTCATTGAGGATGGCTGATGCGTTACGAGAAGTATATTCTCTTCTTCATGAGCAAGAGATCATGTACAAGAACTAAAATGAAAACAATGTAGAGAAAAGAAAAGTATAATTAGGATGTTGTTGTTGTTGTTAAGTCAATTCCACAATCTGGTATTCATCATCAAATAGTTTAAAACTACCAGTGAAGTGACACAAACAATGTCTCAACAATTGTATTGAAAAAGAACCGATATTAGGAGTCAAAGTACACAGAATACAAATTCAGTTATATCTAAAGCCACAAACGACCAGAACGAAGGATGGCCAATCAGTCAATGGTAAGGGAGGGGAGGAATGGTGAAAAGAACACTGACAAAAAGGTGTTCTAAACGGAATAACAGTAGGTATGCGCACCAAGACTAGGGAAGTCCTGAATGTTGATGCGTTTAAGGAGGTCACTCTGCATAGGTAAGGGATTTCAAATAAATGATGAATCATACAAATCATTCAGCGTGTGGTGGGTGCCCAGTGGACTGTAACGAATAGAATACAAAGCCTAAAATGAGCAAGAATTCTCAAAATGTCAACCAGCAAGACATAGAGTAAAGGGACAAACACTCACCATTGTGAGATGAAGATACGACTTGGAGTTTTAAGATTCTACTCGGTAGGTGCCATAGGTGACGTACGACCGTTGATCAAGTATCAGTAGTGATATAGTGCCTGGGTCTGTAAACAGTACAAGAACGCTGTGTTTTAGTATCTGAGCGTCTCTGCCAAAGCGTGATTAAAGTATCACAGAGATAAACGTGTGTTAAATGTAGGTGCTCAAACTTACTGTGTCAGCAGCGTAGTGTACAATCCAAATAATCTGCATCTGGCATGCAGTAATGGTTCAATACAGGTCGCGCAGCCCAGCCATGGGTGCGTGGTCGTAGGTGGAGATTGTTGCTATGAGAGGGACACTTCCCATGAAGCGAGAGACCCTCTAGCGTGCATTACCCAGTCTATCAAGGCCGTCGTGCATCGAAACAGTAGACGGACTAACTGGCGGGATCGTGTTTGAAAAATGGTAAGTGTCAGTGCAAAGCGGCGGCCATCTTGAAAGTGATGATGCCCATACAAATACTAGATAAGTAATGCTATGGTTGGTCTGGAATTGAATGGGGTGAATATAATCAATGGGATACGAATCAAAAAGTAGAAGGAAATCGGCAAAATTCGACCATCTGGGTTCCAGTGGGGTGGCTTTGAATTTACAAAGTATAAACTGTGGTGAAGAATATATAACTGTTATATGGTGAGTTCCACAGAATAGAGCAGTTTCCATTATACAATGTCAGGTCACATGTTAGTATATAGCGGTTCATCAACAGTATTTGAGTGTAGATACTATTTACACAATGGATAGAGATGGATTAGACACATATAGAGCCTGATTGGACAGAGAGGCAAAATTAAAATATGTAAACCATGTCAGATGAAACATTTCAAGAAAAATTCATCGTTGAGACCCCCTAGGGAATAATGTGTTCAATGTATGAATCCAGTACTTCTCTCTACGCGAGAGAATGGATAGTCACCACCCCTATAGGGTTTTTTAACTACTTCAAGGGCTTGAAATTTGAGCTCAGCAACTGTGTGGTTTGTGTTTCTGCACCTGATGTTCGATTTATGCTCTGTGAAATGTTCTTTAACAGATCTTGTAGTTTGACCCACATAGAGTTTGCCACAGGGGCATTTGATCGCATAGATCACTCCAGTGGACATGCAGGTAGCGTAGTGTCTTAGTTTAATCTTTTTACCAGTGAATGGGTGAACGATATCACCTTTGGTAACGTTGTTGCAGTGTGAGCAGCAGAGACAAGGGAAGGTTCCCATTTTTTTGGTTTGTTGTCCTTAGGTGGTATTTCTGCTCTTACTAGTGTATCCCTGAGATTCCTTCCACATCTGAAGGCAATCATGGGTGCTTTAGGGAATAGTTCCTTGAGTGTCTGATCATTGTGGAGGATGCTCCAATGCTTCCTGATGATTTTCCCTACTTGAAAGCTTTGTCTTGAGTATTTGGTGATGTGGAGAAACGGTGTTTCCTTCGTTTTAATTTTAGGGACAAGGAGTTGTTCTTTGCTAACGAGTTCAGACCTTTCTTTGGCTTCCTTAAGAATTGTATCTGGATTTCCTTTGGCTTCAAATTTCTCAAGTAGTTTGCTGCTTTCTGTATGGAGACCGGCCGGATCTGAAATTATGCGTTTCAATATCAAGATTTGACTGTATGGTAGGCTTTTCAACATTGATTTTGGGTGATGGCTTGTAGGGAGACTAAGATGAGAAGCTCTGTTTTTCATCATTGAGGCAGAGCCCATGATGTGCCATCCAGGCTTGGATGATTGAATAGACTGCATTGAGTGCTTTGGCATCTGTGATATAGTCACCTCTGATGGGGATGAGTATCTGGGTGTCGTTAGTGTAGGAGACACCCAGATAGTCAAGTATATCGAATGGAGGTTTAGTAAACACATTGTAGAGAGTAGGAGAAACACAGGAGCCTTGTGAGACACCGCACGGGACGTGGGCTGGTTCAGCAGAGGCGAAGGGAGAAAAAACACCCTCATTGTTTTATTAGATAGAAAGGATCCAATCCAGGAAGTGGCTTCATCTGCTATTTTGAGGTGGTGACAAAGGATTTGATGGTCAACCAGATCGAAAGCGGCTGAGAGATCAAGGAGAAGCAGGAGTGCTTGCTTGCCCTTGTCTTTCAGATCCTCAATTTGTGTTTTTAAAATCGATCAAGGCTGTCTCCGTCCCATGTCTGGGTCAGAAAGCTGATTGTCTGAGGCTTAGCAGATTGTTTGTTTCGAGGTAATACTAGATTTGAAGGTATGCTGCCCTGTCCAGGATTTTAAGTAAGTATGGTATCGTGGTGATAGGCCTGTAGTTGGACGGGTTACTCGGGTCAAGTGTGGGTTTTTTAATTAGGGGGATGACCCGCGCATACTTAAGGTTGTCTCGGACAATACCAGATTCGAAAGAGGCATTTATGAAGGTGGTGATGAATGGTGCAAGGTCGTATGCAGCCTTAATGAAAGGTCCAGGATGATGGAGAGAGGTGCAAAGCTGAATGGTTTGAAGGGGTGATTAGTTGTAGGGATGTTGTATAATGGGGGTTGCCAGCAGAATCAGAAAGGTGGGGTTTTTTTTGCATCGATTTCGGCTTGGAGCTTAGTGGTCTTGTCTAAAAGTGCCTTTTGTATGTTGGAGCACCAGGCAGTATCCTTGATGCATGCGTCAGGCAGGGCTACTGGAGTCTCTAATTCCTTGAGGATTTTAAAGAGTTCCTTAGTGTTTGATTGAGCTAGCAATATCCGTTTGTTGAGCACATCTTTTTTAGCGTCAAGTATGGCTTGTTTGTAGGTCGAAGTAGCGATAGTCAGAGGTTGATTTTGTTAGCTAGAGATGGTGAACTACGAAGGAGGAGATGGGTTCTGGTGGCCTGTAGATGAGATGCACTGTGGCTGTATGATTAGGTGAAATAGGTAATTTAATGGACAGAAGTTCAGCGGACGGGATTCGTAGGCTAGGGATGGATCTTGAGCTCTTAAAGATGAAGGCTAGTCCTCCACCCTTGATTTGTATGGTGTCCCTGCCACACCTGATGATAGAATAGTTATCGGGAATAGCTAAGGGGAGGGCAGGGCCTGCTGCCGCATGCAGCCAGGTTTCAGTAATGGCTAGGTAGTCGAAGTTTTCGGTTGTGATAAAGTCGGCGATATCTAGGGCATGAGCAGGGAGGGAACGAGTATTAATGAGTGTACCTTTGAGCTTGATGTCTGTGGGAGTGCTGTGAACCAGAGGCAATGGAGCATTTTTGTTGAGGGTTTGTGCAGTGGCTCTAGTATTAGGCGCTGGTGATTTGTTGTTGGATGTGTGGACTTATGGATAGGATGGATGGTTGCCGCATATTTGGAGATAGTAGGTATCTTTGAAGAGGGACATTTCTGGATAGGGCCACCTCTAACAGCTCCACGATGAAATTAACTGGTACTCTTTTCTGTGCCATTTAGTTAGTGGGGTGGTTCCTTATGCATTCAAGCGCTTCTCCTTGTGGGATGCTTGTGTAAAGGGCTTTGATGTCTATGGCAACTAATAGCTGGGTGGTTGGGTTGGATTGCATGGTTTATTTTTATATTCTTTGAATGTTGTGTTTGTATCTTTTAGATATGTTGGTGCATAGAAGCCTGGAGTCCTGTCTTCTGAATTACTCCAATGGTATTGTTCTTTGTTGTTGATCCATCCGTGTTCTAGGGCATACAATGCTTCAATCTCTTAATTTCTGGTGTAGGGGTCCTTCCTCAGTTCTTTATAGTACTTACCGTCTTCTAATAGTTCCGTGACCATTTTTTTGTATTGGCATAAATTCTGGACGCCGATGCCTCAACCTTTTTGGCAGCCGATTTTATCACAATTTCTTTGTTGTTGGTGAGTTTGGTAAGGGCTAGTCATTCTTTATTTGTCATGTTGCCTCATGTTGTTCTCACTCATGACATATAATTGACATGATAATTTCTTTGGGGGGTTTCATTCTCATTTGGTCTGAAAATTGATTTTGGGATAGGTCCTATGTCTGCCTCCTGTTCTGTGTAGTTATCCTTGAAAAATGATTTTAGGTGGATTTTTCTGAAGAAATTCTTTCTCATTTTCTAGTGAAAACCATAGCAGTGACGCCCCTTCAAGGGCCTGTCCCACCCCATTCATCCCTCTCTATCCCTGACCAATTTTTCTTTACATTTACTTTCATTGTCTTTTAATCGTTCATTTCTCCATTCCCATTTTTCCTTCTTTTCACCTGTTATTTGCCTTCATATTACCCATTCTTTTACCAACGTACCCTATTTACCCACTTCTCCTTTCGTCTTGGTGAACTTGGTTTTTCCTGACATTTTCCAGCTCTGCATTGCGTTCTTCCCTTACCCTATCCTAATTTCCCCCCCTTCCTGCGCTTCTTCAACCCAGTGCTGATTAAACTTCCCCTGCCTTTGAGTGGTCCCCCCACCAAGCCTTGCATTGCCCAGCTCCTTACCGTGTCGCCATAATATTCTCTTCCGAGGCCCGCCCCGTTAGCTACCTTCCACTCTGCTCCCGTTATCCAATCCTTTCCCGATGTTCGTCCCCTTTTTTAGGTCCTAAAGGTCCTGCCCTATCCTCTATTGCCCCCTTCCCACGGAATTCCCGGGTCCCTGTTCAAGGCATTCACAATTATCTACCTAAGCGGACCCTTCCACTCCCTCCTATCCCCACCCTTCTGGTCCCCCTTTCCCTGGTTTCCCTTTCCCTGGTTTCCTTCCCCATTCTCTGCCTACCCCAATCATTGATTCCTCCTTACTTCCCAGAGCCCCGTTTCCTCACTCCCCTTTTTGGGATTCATAGTTTACTCCCCTTCAATACACTCACAACCCTTCCCTCTCGCCCCATTTTGTGGTTGATGGGTCTTCCAAGCCGCCTTGCACTCCTTTTGCATGGGCTAATGCCTCTGAGTGCTGTTCTTTCTAAGCGGACAGCTGTGCAGTCCCCTTGTGGTATCTGCTAGTACTTTCTGAAGGGAACGACCTGTGACCCTGCCATGACTCTTTTCGGGATAACCAGCGGCAGCGAGTCCCCCCCACCCCACCTGGTCGCCAGTACTAGACGCCCCCCACTAGGCCCCATTCCATGCTCCTGCATCCCCATTTATTCCTCTCACGCCACAAACAAACTGGCCCTCCGTGTGGAAACAGAAAAATAATGAGGCCGGGAAGCCCAGAAAAGAAACACACCAACACAGGTTACAAAGAACATACAAGTGCTTTATTTAAAAGCTACAACAGTTACCAAGTCAATTGACAAACGAATAGCTATTAGGCTCTCAGAGTAACATAACGAACTTCAACGAGGGTTCGATGCGTTGGTGAGAGAGACCGTACATTGAAATACCTGGGTCTTTTATACAGTTTGTCCAGCCCTTGGCCAACCCTCTTGCGGGTTAACCATTCTATGAGCCGGGCCTATGGGTTCCTTGCCAGGTCAATCCTGTAATATATGCATTTCGGTTAGTTTCACTGATATAGTTGTACATTTACACATAGGTCAACGGTAGGACAAGGTCTCAGTTCGCGACCCCGACAAGTGGCCTGCAGGCATATTAATTATTCATGTGTACGGAGGTCACAACACGGCCAGAATCTTAATCAGAATGTCATTCGGCCTCCATTTTGATGTTCAGGGTGACTTCCATATAACAAGAGAACCTAAAATGGTGGCTTAATCCAAGATGGCGACTTACATTACTTTCTCTAAGGTCAAGACCTTGACGTGGAGTTTGTTCGCATATGATGTTTAGACAACTTGGCGTAGGCCAATACACATACAATTGTTACGATAGGAGGCATAATATTGTTTCAATTCCGACATCCAGACTTGGTTGGTGCTGTGATTATTTGTGCTTGGGATCCCTGTCCCCGACCCTCACCCTTGCGTTACAGCATTTTTGGAAATTGCTCTACGAGCATGGCTGGTGTATCTGGCAGGATCCTAGACAGTGGCCTGCTGGACTGAGGTCATCCCTTGACCGTGAGGTTTCTTACTGTAGGAGCCCCCCCAATGCAGGGGGTGTGTTGAGGCACCTATCAGCCATTGTGCTCCATTCTAGGGCCCTCGCTTGTAGTTAATGGCGTAGAGATATTACATTCTGTGACTGCCTTCCCCCTTTGTCTCCCTCCTCCCCTAATTTCTTCCCTCGAGCCTTGTTTACTTGCAGCCCACTTCCTCTAAGCCATCCTTTATATCCACTAACATCAACCCTACCCCGACCTCAGACAAGAGCACTTTGTCCGGAAGCAGCCTGGCAATTTTAAAGTAATCACCGTGTTTAATCCAGCCCATGCAGCGAAGAGCAGAAGAGAGATTTGGCCTTCTCATCCAACATTTGCTGCCTGCCGGCTGGCTTCACCATCCAGCTCGGTATTGTAGTTTCCTTTTTGTTTTCAGGTTGCCCAATCCGAATGGCCCATGCTCAGCAGAGCATTGTGGGTGCTTTGGTTCATGTCAGTGGCCATCTTCAGCATTGTAGCCTCCAGGCGGTGGATCATGGAGCTGGAGGGTGGCTGTATAAGCGCCCCATCTCTTGGATCCATCTCCGGGGCTTCCGGTCTTGATCCTCCATTTGTTGGCCGTCGTCCTCAGCCTGCATCTCTTCTTCAGAGTCCTCTTTATCCCCTTGGCTGGATATGCAGATCGCCGAAGGGGTTAAATTGGTGGCTGGGTCTGGCGGGTCACAGCGAAGAGCAGAAGAGAGCTTTGGCCTTTTCATCCAACATTTGCTGCCTGCCGGCTACCGCATCCAGCTCTTTATTGTAGTTTCCTTTTGTTTGCAGGTTGCCCAATCCGAATGGCCCATGCTCAGCATAGCATTGTGGGTGCTTAGGTTCATGTCAGTGGCCATCTTCAGCGTTGTAGCCTCCGGGCTGTGGTTCATGGAGCTGGAGGGCAAAGGGTGGCTGTATAAGCGCCCCATCTCCTCGATCCATCTCCGGGGTTGCCGGCTGGTTCGACTAGGTCTACCATTGTCTTGGAGCCAGACGTGTTCCTCCATTTGTTGGCCGTCCTCCTCAGCCTGCATCTCTTCTTCAGAGTCCTCTTCATCCCCTTGGCTGGATATGCAGATCGCTGAAGGGGTTAAATTGGTGTGGCTGGGTCTGGCGGGTTGCAGCGAAGAGCAGAAGAGAGCTTTGGCCTGTTCATCCAACATTTGCTGCCTGCCGGCTTCACCATCCAGCTCTTTTTTTTTTAGTTTCCTTTTGTTTGCCCAATCCGAATGGCCCATGCTCAGCAGAGCATTGTGGGTGCTTGGGTTCATGTCAGTGGCCATCTTCAGCATTGTAGCCTCCAGGCTGTGGATCATGGAGCTGGAGGGCGAAGGGTGGCTGTATAAGCGCCCCATCTCCTCGATCCATCTCCGGGGCTTCCGGCTGGTT
The DNA here is from genome assembly GCF_040938575.1 of Ambystoma mexicanum. Classification (NCBI taxonomy): domain Eukaryota; kingdom Metazoa; phylum Chordata; class Amphibia; order Caudata; family Ambystomatidae; genus Ambystoma; species Ambystoma mexicanum. Next base: position 1,180,023,917 of record NC_090926.1, read on the forward strand.
CGACTAGGTCTACCATTGTCTTGGAGGCAGATGTGTTCCTCCATTAGTTTGCGGTCCTCCTCAGCCTGCATCTCTTCTTCAGTCTTCTTCATCCCCTTCATCCCCTTGGCTGGATATGCACATCGCTGAAGTGGTTAAATTGGTGGCTGGGTCTGGCGGGTCGCAGCGAAGAGCAGAAGAGAGCTTTGGCCTTTTCATCCAACATTTGCTGCCTGCCGGCTTCACCATCCAGCTCGGTATTGCCGTTTCTTTTTGTTTGCAGGTTGCCCAATCCAAATGGCCCATGCTCAGCAAAGCTTTGTGGGTGCTTGAGTTCATGTCAGTGGCCATCTTCAGCGTTGTAGCCTCCAGGCTGTGGATCATGGAGTTGGCGGGCAAAGGGTGGCTGTATAAGCTCCCAATCTACTCGATCCATCGCCGGGGATTCCGGCTGGTTCGACTACGTCTAGCATTGTCTTGGAGGCAGACGACCTCCATTTGTTCACCGTCCTCCTCAGCCTGCATCTCTTCTTCAGAGTCTACTTCATCCCCTTGGCTGGATATGCACATCGCTGAAGTGGTTAAATTGGTGGCTGGGTCTAGCGGGTCGCAGCGAAGAGCAGAAGAGAGCTTTGGCCTGTTCATCCAACATTTGCTGCCTGCCGGCTTCACCATCCAGCTCGGTATTGTCGTTTCTTTTTGTTTGCCGGTTGCCCAATCCAAATGGCCCGTGCTCAGCAGAGCATTGTGGGTGCTTGGGTTCATGTCATTGGCCATCTTCAGCGTTGTAGCCTCCAGGCTGTGTATCATGGAGCTGGAGGGTGGCTGTATAAGCGCCCCATCTCCTCGATCCATCTCCGGGGTTGCCGGCTGGTTCGACTAGGTCTACCATTGTCTTGGAGCCAGACGTGTTCCTCCATTTGTTGGCCATCCTCCTCAGCCTGCATCTCTTCTTCAGAGTCCTCTTCATCCCCTTGGCTGGATATGCAGATCGCCGAAGGGGTTAAATTGGTGGCTGGGTCTGGCGGGTTGCAGCGAAGAGCAGAAGAGAGCTTTGGCCTGTTCATCCAACATTTGCTGCCTGCCGGCTTCACCATCCAGCTCGGTATTGTAGTTTCCTTTTGTTTGCCCAATCTGAATGACCCATGCTCAGCAGAGCATTGTGCGTGCTTGGGTTCATGTCAGTGGCCAAATTCAGCATTGTAGCCTCCAGGCTGTGGATCACGGAGCGGAGGGCGAAGGGTGGCTGTATAAGCTCCCAATCGACTTGATCCATCTCCGGGGATTCCGGCTGGTTCGACTAGGTCTAGCATTTTCTTGGAGGCAGACGTGTTCCTCCATTTGTTCGCCGTCCTCCTCAGCCTGCATCTCTTCTTCAGATTCCTTCATCCCCTTGGGTGGATATGCAGATCGCCAAAGGGGTTAAATTGGTGGCTGGGTCTGGCAGGTCGCAGCGAAGGGCAGAAGAGAAGTTTGGCCTTTTCATCCAACATTTACTGCCTGCCGGCTTCACCATCCAGCTCTTTATTGTAGTTTCCTTTTGTTTGCAGGTTGCCCAATTCGAATGGCCCATGCTCAGCAGAGCATTGTGGGTGCTTCGGTTCATGTCAGTGGCCATCTTCAGCGTTGTAGCTTCCAGGCTGTGGATCATGGAGCTGGAGGGTGGCTGTATAAGCGCCCCATCTCTTCGATCCATCTCGGGGGCTTCCAGTCTTGATCCTCCATTTGTTGGCCGTCGTCCTCAGCCTGCATCTCTTCTTCAGAGTCCTCTTTATCCCCTTGGCTGGATATGCAGATCGCTGAAGGGGTTAAATTGGTGGCTGGGTCGCAGCGTAGAGCAGAAGAGAGCTTTGGCCTTTTCACCCAAAATTTACCGCCTGCCGGCTTCACCATCCAGCTCTTTATTGTAGTTTCCTTTTGTTTGCAGGTTGCCCAATCCGAATGGCCCATGCTCAGCAGAGCATTGTGGGTGCTTGGGTTTATGTCGGTGGCCATCTTCAGCGTTGTAGCCTCCAGGCTGTGGATCATGGAGCTGGAGGGTGAAGGGTGGCTGTATAAGCGCCCCATCTTCTCGATCCATCTCCGGGGCTTCCATTCTTGATCCTCCATTTGTTGGCCGTCCTCCTCAGCCTGCATCTCTTCTTCAGAGTCCTCTTCATCCCCTTGGCTGGATATGCAGATCGCCGAAGGGGTTAAATTGGTGGCTGGGTCTGGCGGGTTGTAGCGAAGAGCAGAAGAGAGCTTTGGCCTATTCATCCAACATTTGCTGCCTGGCGGCTTCACCATCCAGCTCTTTATTGTAGTTTCCTTTTGTTTGCAGGTTGCCTAATCCGAATGGCCCATGAATGGCCACCCAGGAGGTCCGAGGACAGGATGCACACCAGAACCCACCTGCGTGGATCCTGGGAAGATAAAACACCTCCATGGGCTCATGGCCCACACGGCTACCCTATTGTGGGAGTATCACTGCTGTCGCTATTATCACCCTGTGCAGCTGCATCCGGAGGTGGTTGCACTATGGGAGGCAGCCCACGCAAGGCCCTAGTCTGCTCCTCCATGGCTGCAAGCATGCGGGTGTGGTAGGTCTGGTTCTGGAGGATGAGTGTGCGGAGGTCCCCATGCAACAACTCACGGGATGCCCGGACCTCCGCCCTCGTTGCCTGCATCTCAGCTGAGAGCGTACGGGTGAGACGCTCCAGCTGCTGTTCTGTCCTTTGGTGTGTTGAAGCCTCAAGCTCAACAAGAGTCGTCCTGAGGTGAAGGAGCTCCTGCCTCAGGGCTTCCCTGTGGCCCTGGGACTCAATGGAGATGGCCTCCTGCAGAGTCGCCAGTGCCGCCCGCCTGTCCCTATGGGACCCCAACATGTCCTCCCTGTGTGACTGGCAGATGGAGTCGGTTGCCTGCTCTAGTCGCTCCATCAGCCTTTCTGGGGGGACAATGGAAGTGGCCACCCTATCCCTGGCCTGAGCCATCATCTCGGATGATGCAGCCTGTTGGGTTGCCATACCGTAAATGGATTGCTCCCATGCGGTATTGCCGGGTGGCGTACGGCCACCACACCTGTCTGGGGCAAGGCGAACTGCGCCTTGCTGTGCCGGCACTGCCTGAGGCTGCAGGACTGCATTCCCCCTCTGATCTGCTGGCCCAGGAACAGGATCAGATGTCGCGGAGTGTGACCCTGCATCCGTAACCACCGAAGGCGTAGCTGCCAAGTCTGACATCCCCATGGAGGGTTCTGACCCTGGTGCAGGTGGGTGAGACAGAACAGAATCCCTCCCTGGAACACTCACCTGTGACGGCACGTAGGTCTCATCCGAATCAACACCTGAGTACAGCTCGGGGGAGGTGCAGCCAGAGACACCCCTTGAGAGCACGACCTGCAGCACTTGTGGGTTCTCCCCCACCACCACACCACGTCCCTCACTGGTGGTTGGTTGGCCCTCGGACCCCTCCTGGGTCTGCACCATCTCCACAACCCCAGCAGTATCAGGTGCGTCTTCCCCTGCAAAGACATGAAAACAAAGAAATGGAAACCGGCATTAGCACCATGGCACACAATGAGGGCTGAGAAGCAAGAGAACCAGTACTTGATTGACACATGTCCCACATGACTAAAACCCTCCCATGCATGCACCCTCACTGCGTATGAAGTGCAGGCAAATGGCACACACTGATGACACCAAGATGGAAGATGAATACATTTTCTGCATGCTGCCTGGCAGTGGCATCACACATTGGCCTGTGATTTGCCAGGTGAAACACACATGCTATCACACAGATGGCATGTACCATTGCTATTGAGTGAAGATGGAGAGGAGGGCAGCACCTATTCATTCAGTCCAGTTCCCGCATGTAATCGCTTTTCTGATTCTAACAGGTCAGATTGTTCACCTGGAGCTGCCAGTCTGAAATGGTCCAATTGCACAGGGACATGTGTTTACAAATGATATCCAGGTAACAAAGTCACTCCACTTTACCATAGCCATGTCAGACATGTGACTAGTGGACAGCGACATGCCTAGTAAAAGTGGGGGAATGCAAACAATCTGACTGAATGAACAGTGAAAAATAAGCAACTATGTTGTGGCAAGGTGACACTTCAAGGGCAACTGGCGTGCAGTTGGGCTAGACGTCTACTGTTGGCAGAAGGGATACTGCTATGGCCAAATGCAGCTGCGCAGGAAGTATTGCATGAAGCACATGGCTGACCCATACGACTCAGGCGCACACACTCTCACCTGGCACATAAACAGAAGCCCTCACACACACACCATGCACATGGATGACACACGCATGTGCACTCACCGGACAATGCGTCGTAATCAGCCAGATCTCCCACGCCTTGGATCTGTTCCTCCGTGACGTAGGTCCCAGCGACTGACTCATGTGGAGTGAGTTCCATGTCTACTACTGGAGACCCACCTCCAGTCACTAGAGTTGCGGCATGACTTGAGGCCAGCTTACTCTTTGCCCTGCGCTTTAGGTCATTCCAGCGCTTATAGCAATCATTGGCTGTGCGCCTCACGATTCCAAGGGCACTTACGATGTCTGCAACGGTCTGCCAGTGTGCCTGGCGTTGTGCAGGTGTGGTCTTGGATCCTGCAACAATGACCATCTCGTTGTCATGTCCGGACACATACTCGACAAGTGCATTCAGTTCGTCATCCGTGAAGCTGGGCTTCCTGGACGGGCCGGACTGTGTAGCCGTGTCTGGGGCATCAGCCTGTGCCGGACGAGCACTCTTCCTCTTCCGCTTGGAAGGTGGTGGTGATCCTGAGTGTCCTGCGCCGCTCTGGACACTAGGGGCAGGAGCCCTGGTGGACTCTGTATCAGGAGTGTGGGATTGCACACTCAGCATGGGAGTTGGTGCAGGCATTGGCTCTAGTGTGATGGTGTCAGGGGGAATGTCAGCAGCATGGACTAGGACCGACACTGTCCTGGCTGGGTGTGTGAGGGCTGGGGTGGATGGAGCCGCAGCTGCCCCTGCAGCCTCTCCGCCCTGCCTCCTTGGTGCAGCAGATGACCTTGCTGGCCCAGATGCACGTGGCATGGTGACATCAACGTGCGTGTCATAGGCCTGCTGACCTGGAAGTCAGCCATGGAGTCAGCCAGGTCTGGTGCCACAATGGGCTGGTCCAACAAGGGCTGAGCATGGATGGTGTCAGCCACATCAGCCTCAACGGGAGGGGGGGGGGATTATGGGTGCCCTTGACTGGTCCTCCACACATGGGGGGATAGGCTCACCCTGCAAGTAACGACCACGTCCCCTACCGGATCCACCACGGCCACCACTTGTGGCTCTTCCACCTTTGCCACCCTTACGGAATCCTCGCCTCCCAGCCATGGCACTGATGTAAATGTGCGTATGGGAGTGGCTGTAAACTATTGTCCTGGGCAATTGGGGGTCAAAGGGGTTGGGTACCAGATGGTAATTGTACCCTAGTGCTCTTGCAAGGCTGATTGTAACCCCTGGGGAAAGATGACGGGTCACGCTACGCACAGGAGCCCCAAAAAAGGGAGATGACGTGCACGCAACATCGAATTATTCTGTGAAGCTGGCTCAACCAGTTGATTTACAAGGCCTGTGGGAGGCGGGTCTAATGGAGGTTCAATATCCCCATACCTGGGACACCGAAGATGTAACTGAGGTGAAGTTTACCATCATGCGTGAAGGACCTATTGAACTGTTACAAGCTTGGTTTCTGCATGGTTTTACCCCAACATACAAGCATTGTTAGATGATGTGAACAGGTATCTCGCAAAGATAGAGAACTATTCTGATATACAGATGTTTGTGGATAATACGCAGAGGAAAGCATTGCTAAATTCACCCGATCCTACCACAGAGTTTATATGTAACGTGAAACTCTCGAGGCTGTTGGGCACCGTAAAACATGAGAAGTAATAAAGCTTTGGACAGAACATGCGTTGATATCAATGGTGGATTTTACAGCCTCATGATCTACACTGATATAATAGAGTATCATAAGGTTGGAGACTCATGCCTCCCCTGATGAGAACCGCCCAGGTCAGAGGTGAAAATAACGGGATTGTTAATCTACTATACATGAAACCTGATTATATGCCTGTTTCTAATTGTCATTTTGACACCATCAACATACAGATAAGGGACGATCAGGGGGCTCTGGTCTCATTTAAATACGGAAAAGTCCTAGTGAAACTACACGTGTCCTAGACGGGAGAAAGACAAATAAAACCTGGTAATCATGAAGAATTACGGAGAGCTGCACTCTTATAGGGATTATTACCGCAGACAGGCCGGTTATGGAAATCAGCCCTACTTCCACGACCGACCATCATGGCGGCACGTATATGTCGGGACTACGCTCTCCTTAAATGCTCGTAACGGCACCACCCCAGCAATGCAAGGCCATTCTGTGCTCGGCTTCTGATCTAGTAACAGCTATAGCTGAGATTGCCTTCAACACCATCAGGGGGAACTTTCCGCTTTCCAGCCGCCAGTTAAAAGCCTTAAAAAACAAAAAGCTCAGAGCTCAGCCTCAAGAAATTGAGTAACAAGCGGGCCTCCCTAAAAGTTAAAAGAAAACTTTTAAAGTAATCCAGAGATTTCATGGGCGCGCTACTAGGCCTTGCATTGCCTCTGATCAACAGACTTCTAGGGGCCGGTTAATGGAGCACAGTCAGAAGATGTATCTGGTGGACCAGCATCAGCTGGATGGCCTGAGCACCCAAAGCCGTGAAGAATAGATATTTAGAAAATCTGCCACCCTGCGGTTCGATTCTGAAATGCAGGAGGTCCTACGACGTCATGATTTATCGGACTACATCAAGGTTACTTTCTAAAACTATTCTCCAACACATTGAAGGGTCTGCCGATGGTGTTGGACCTCCGGGTCCTGGGCGTGGCATCAGATGTTGCCGGTGGGCGGTTATGGCGTTGGACCTTCAGTGTGTGTATCTGAAATAAAATCCAAGAAAACATTTACCTGCATGTCCTACATCAAGGATTCACATGCAGACATATGCTTCAAATACATAATCATATTTTACACTAAAGACTCAATTCATGGAAAACACCTGGGACCCTATTAAAAAAAAATACATGCTTTACAGCGCTCAACCTTTAATGAACATAACCAAAGTGACAGCAACAATTACCTACTAGAGTGCCTGCTGCCTCTCTCCCAACCTCAGAAGATCCTTCTGTTGCGCGTCATTGGTCTTGTCATGTATCACAGCTACGAAAAAAATAAACAGCCTATGTTATTGTAAAATTATAACTAGAAATCATAATCTAGTCACAACTTTTCAAATATGAATAGCCATTGTCAATACCCGATATTAATACCCAATATTACATTACATTAACAAATGCCTTTTGCACTTATGTGGGCTGTCCATGGACCTTGGTCACTATAGCTTATACATATGCTTTAGGTAACATCCATCTGTTTGTCAAGGTCAACCCAACAACCTTACTCATCTACGGGGGCTGGTCCTGATCTCCACTCTGACTTCTTCAGCTGTGGCCTCAGCCTGATTCTTTTACACTGCTAATGCCCTCTTCCATCATTCCGTTCTCAACAACCCATTTAGCAGGAACCATTTTGTACATTCCAGACTGCAAGTCTGTGGCTGTTTGTTTGGCGATTCGATCTGCGAAAGCATTGCCTTTCCCAATACTGTCAGTTATTTACAGGTGGGCTGCTCATTTCGGAATTGCTAGCTGCATAGTTAATGCTAGTGCTGATAAAAGCTGCACTATCAAGGACCATGCTCAATCTTGGTGCCATGGGATGTCAGAGTTTTTTTTGCCACATTGTTTCCTTAACTTGTGAGCTACACCAAGGCATACTGGCTGTACATATAAATTTTACTTTCATCCCTTGAGATACAGGACAAGCTTGAGCCTGGGCAATTATTTCTGCTGCTTGGGCGGAGTTGTAAGGAATCCTCCTAGTTTCTACCACTGTATATAGTTTGGTGATTGCATAGCAGCAGTAGAAGTATTGTCTAAAAGTTTAAAGCGAGAACCATCTCAAAATATTTCTCCATCTGAGGATGCCAGAAGTGTCAGTCAAATCGATGCTTCCTTTTTTTTTTATCACTGAAAAAAAATCAATAAAATCAATGTTGATAATAAAAATGCAATCCTGATTGCTATCAGGAATGCTACTCTCCTCTAGGCGAGGTAACAGTTCAGCTGGTTTTAACGTGTTACATTGTTTAATTTTGTTGTGAGGTTCAAACAAAATGAGCCTGTGTCTAGTGAGATGCTGTGTTTGCGTTCTGTTCAATAGTACATCTACTGAGTGAGGCACCATGATGGTTAAGGAGTGACCCAAAATAATTCCTTTGCTCAGTTGTGCTGATGTGGCAGCAGCCACAGCTTTAAGACATTTTGGCAAAGCGCATGCAACAGGGAAAAATAGCAGCGCATGTTCTTTGCCCCATGTTCCTGCATTAAAACAGCCAAAGCACAACCTCCTTAGTGTAATTTGGTGTGCTCAATACTGGCACGGAACAAAGAGCAGTTTTGTGCATATCAAAAGTATCTTGACAAGCTGTATCCCAAGGTAGAGCATCACCATCTTTCATAATGGCTAACAATGGCTTAATGAAAGAGAAATTTGGATTCCCATTGCCTGCAATAGGAAGGCCTCCCGATAAAAGTTCTAACCTCAGTTTGTGTCTTGAACTGCCATATCAGAGAGCCTGTATTATTTCTGGTAATACACCTACCCTCCTTCCGCAACCTCCTGTTGACAAGATTGGATTTTCTTCAAAGAAGCCTTGTGACCCTTGGTATAGTATAACAAGGGGTGTCTGGCCCTAGTGTCTTCAACATTCATCAGTCTTGCATGGTTTTGAGTCTAGTATTTATGCAGTACTTAAATTCCAGTTGGCTTCCTAGATACACTGATGGGGTGTTGCGATGTGTCCTAGACCATAGAATTTTTGGCTGGTGGTGTAAGCGCCTTCAACTGGGCCTTAGATTGGCTGGCTCTGTGGTGAGAGAAGACATAAATTCATGTGTAACCCACAGGCTCTCGTATGAAGTGTGCTGATTTAAAAAAAATATATATTTTTACCAAGAGTTCTGGTTCTAGAAAGGTTAAAGTGCTGAGGTCTTTTTGAATGTCCTCTTGTTACCACTGACTTTATCTGGCTTCTTGTGTCTGCTGCTGGGCAATGTTCAAGGGGGGGGAATGGAGGGCTGAGTTCTTTTCTAATAGGTGTTTTCTATTTTGCACTAGTATTTCATTTAGTAGCGTGAGGAACTTCTGTCTAGGAAAAACAGAGGTGTAGTGCGCTGCAATCAGTAGTTGGTACATGAGGCTCTATAACCAGCAAATCCACTGTTAACTGTTTTAACTGATTTACAGCGTTTGGGAGTAGATCATGAGCCTTCCCGCACTTGGAGGTGCGTGCGCCTTCGGTGGTCAGCTTGCATCCCATTCTGTCTGGGGGTGCAAGAGGGGCAGGTCACTGTTGGGTATTCAGAAGGGCAGAAATATTTCGGGAGGGTTGTAAACTTACTTTCTGTGATGGAGCCTGGTTGGAGGCATCGTGCCAAGACTCCTCTGTGAGATCGGGCGTCTCTGTGGTAACCCGGGTAGTGTTGCTACACTACGCTTGCACATTCAGTGATTATTTTACTTTAGAAGCAATGTATTTGCGCATGCGCGTGTGATGGACGCGCATGTGGTTGGTGTTTGTTTCTTGGGCAGACGCATTCTGGTTGTCAGGGAACTGGGCCAGAGTGGGTGTTGTAATGCATCTGTAGATATTGAGGGTCCCTATAAATATATAGAAGTGCATGTCATGCATGTGGGGAATAGATCTAATCTGTGTTACTTCGCATTAACCTTGATGCTCTGCTGCCTGTTGGCGGATTAGGTGTCTGCAGATGTGGATTAGAACTGCATGGAAACAATTCATTGGGAGCCTAGAATGTATATTTGTTTCAATGATGCATTGGGTCAGACTACCCCCAGAGACGTGTTCCTAGTTGGTGGTCGTTTTGTTGGAATTAGAGACCTGTAAATTTTGGTGTCAGATCATGAAGCCTGTTGGTGGTTTTTTGTTTGAATCCAGCAGGATTCTTTATGTAATAGACCATTGATTGTGTTGGGGATTCTTACAGGGTCCACTATCCACCACTTGATGTCAGGGCTATTTTGTAGTTCAATGTAATGTGTAACCATTGGGGCAGTGTAAGTTTTACATCCAGTTCTAGAGCAGTGCTCCCCAATTCATTGGTTCACTTTTTGTTTGTCCTACATATCTGAGTCTGCATGGGCATTCGATAACATAGATGGCATTTTGGTTTTTGCAATTTGAGAAATTCCTCAGTCCATTCCTTGTCTGCCACTGAGAAAGTTTTGGTCTTTTTGGTGAACCTGCAGACTGAGCATGTCCCACATGGGTGGTGACCTACGATTTCTCTTAAATTGCTATAGAGTTGTCTTTCTTTACGAGTCTAGCAATGGGTAAGATGTTCCTTAAAATTCTTAGCACATTTCAGAGCCATCCTGGGCGTTGGTTCTCCCGGGATGCTCAGTTGCACTAGTGGCCAGAGTTGTTTCATTCTTTTAATAATTTTGCTGGTATTTGGACCAATAGCAGTTAGTGCGTCGTTGTTAGTTTTTCCTTCATTGGGGCTCAGTAGGGCTTCCCTCTGTGTATATTCAGCTCCTTTTTGTGCGATCTTGTGTAATTTGTTCGGGTATCCTATGCTGGACAATCTTTGTTCCTCATCCTGAGCATGGTGTATGTATTGGGTCAGCTCTGTGCAGTTTCGGCGGATGAGTAAAAATTGTCCATACCGCAGGTTGTCTTTTAGATTCTTGATTGCTCTGATAATGTAGTAGCGTGTTCCTGTAATTTTCTTATAGAGTGTACATGTTAGTTTGCCTTTTTTGTTAATGATGGTGAGGTCTAGGAAGTCAATTGACTTTGGACTGCTGCATAGTGTGACCTAGATCACTGTGGTTGGATCATTTAACAATTTTTGGAATTCAAGTGCTTCAGTGTCTGTTCAAAATGAAGATGTCATAATTTGCTGACTCTGTGTGAGAAGGGTTTTATTTGTATTTTTTTTTATATTGCGCACCTTGCCCCGAAGGCTTCTGGGCGCATACTTTGAAGCAAAGTGGTTAAAAGGTTACACATTAACTTTCCACAGGAAAGGGTACATCTTGGAGGAGACAAATTGTATGAATAAATATACAGTCCTGGTATACACTAAACATGTTGGGGTGAGATGCAGGATAAGGCAGGCATGTGGCAGGGTTAAATCCCTAGTCGTATGTTAACAGTTCGGTTGGCAACATGTACCAATAAACAATGAGTCAAGCATGTGTCAACTCTCATGGGAGTCCCACTAAGTTTAGGCAGATGCTAGCGCAGCATCAAGTTCGTGGAGCCAGAGTTTGATTTTATTTTTGAATGAAAGAATGGAAGGAAGGTTCTGTTCTACTGGTGGTGGGAAGCGTGTTCCACAGTTAAGCCGCTAGGACTGCGAAACTTGAGCCACCAGCTGTTTGTATTTTGAAGCTAGGTATAGTCAGTGTGTGTATTTGGGCAGACCTTAGGGGTCTCGATGCGGTATGGCGCCTGAATCGATTGGACAGGTAAGCAGGCGCCTGGTTATTCTGGGCCTTATGTGTTAGGGCAAGGGCTTTAAGGGAAATGCGACGTGAGACAGGGAGCCAGTGTAGCTTGCGTCTTGTGTCGGATATGTGTGCTCTCCTTGAGACGTTAAGGGCGGCCCCGATAGCGTTGTTCTGAGTTACCTGTAACTTATCCAGATTTCTTTGGCTTGTCCCTAGATAGAGGGCATTACAATAGTCAATTTTGGACATGAGAGTTCTAGCGAGGACTATACAATTGTCAGTTGTCAGGAAGCGTCTGCAGGCTGTAATGAGTTTGCAGGTGTAGACCGATGCCATTAGTTTGTCTGTTAGTGGACAGGGTTGAGTCTAAATATATGCCGAGTGTTTTAGTGACGTTTGACACAATAATAACGTTTGCATCAATTGTGAAAGATTTCTATTCCAGGTCAAGTTTGGCGAGTTTGGAGGGGGACGGAAGGAGAGAGAAGGTGCACACTCACAGGTTTGTGAATAGAAGGTATCGGAACAAAGTAGAAACAGTCATAATATCTGCTGGATGCGGGGGAGGAAAAGTGGCCCTGGCACAGGGCTACCTAAATACACAAAGAGAGAGAAAAGAGGATCCAAACTGGAACCCTCCCGTCCCCTGCACACTGTAATAGTGCGTCAATACGACGCCTTAATATTCATTCAAGAAGGTACTAGTGTAGACACATTTAATACATTTCAATAGAGAAAACAGTTTCAACTAAAGTTAATGATGCAATCCAATCTTTAAATGTAAAAAACAAATCTTGTTTATTCCAAACGAAGAGGCCAGAAAAAATTTAGTTCATTGAGGACGGCTGATGCGTTACGAGAAGTATATTCTCTTCTTCATGAGCAAGAGATCATGTACAAGAACTAAAATGAAAACAATGTAGAGAAAAGAAAAGTACAATTAGGATATTGTTGTTGTTGTTAAGTCAATTCCACAATCTGGTATTCATCATCAAATAGTTTAAAACTACCAGTGAAGTGACAGAAACAATGTCTCAACAATTGTATTGAAAAAGAACCGATATTAGGAGTCAAAGTACACAGAATACAAATTCAGTTATATCTAAAGCCACAAACGACCAGAACGAAGGATGGCCAATCAGTCAATGGTAAGGGAGGTGAGGAATGGTGAAAAGAACACTGACAAAAAGGTGTTCTAAACGGAATAACAGTAGGTATGCGCACCAAGACTAGGGAAGTCCTGAATGTTGATGCGTTTAAGGAGGTCACTCTGCATAGGTAAGGGATTTCAAATAAATGATGAATCATACAAATCATTCAGCGTGTGGTGGATGCCCAGTGGACTGTAACGAATAGAATACAAAGCCTAAAATGAGCAAGAATTCTCAAAATGTCAACCAGCAAGACATAGAGTAAAGGGACAAACACTCACCATTGTGAGATGAATATACGACTTGGAGTTTTAAGATTCTACTCGGTAGGTGCCATAGGTGACGTACGACCGTTGATCAAGTATCAGTAGTGATATAGTGCCTGGGTCTGTAAACAGTACAAGAACGCTGTGTTTTAGTATCTGAGCGTCTCTGCCAAAGCGTGATTAAAGTATCACAGAGATAAACGTGTGTTAAATGTAGGTGCTCAAACTTACTGTGTCAGCAGCGTAGTGTACAATCCAAATAATATGCATCTGGCATGCAGTAATGGTTCAATACAGGTCGCGCAGCCCAGCCATGGGTGCGTGGTCGTAGGTGGAGATTGTTGCTATGAGAGGGACACTTCCCGTGAAGCGAGAGACCCTCTAGCGTGCATTACCCAGTCTATCAAGGCCGTCGTGCATCGAAACAGTAGACAGACTAACTGGCGGGATCGTGTTCGAAAAATGGTAAGTGTCAGTGCAAAGCAAAGCGGCGGCCATCTTGAAAGTGATGATGCCCATACAAATACTAGATAAGTAATGCTATGGTTGGTCTGGAATTGAATGGGGTGAATATAATCAATGGGATACGAATCAAAAAGTAGAAGGAAATCGGCAAAATTCGACCATCTGGGTTCCAGTGGGGTGGCTTTGAATTTACAAAGTATAAACTGTGGTGAAGAATATATAACTGTTATATGGTGAGTTCCACAGAATAGAGCAGTTTCCATTATACAATGTCAGGTCACATGTTAGTATATAGCGGTTCATCAACAGTATTTGAGTGTAGATACTATTTACACAATGGATAGAGATGGATTAGACACATATAGAGCCTGATTGGACAGAGAGGCAAAATTAAAATATGTAAACCATGTCAGATGAAACATTTCAAGGAAAATTCATCGTTGAGACCCCCTAGGGAATAATGTGTTCAATGTATGAATCCAGTACTTCTCTCTACGCGAGAGAATGGATAGTCACCACCCCTATAGGGTTTTTTAACTACTTCAAGGGCTTGAAATTTGAGCTCAGCAACTGTGTAGTTTGTGTTTCTGCACCTGATGTTCGATTTATGCTCTGTGAAATGTTCTTTAACAGATCTTGTAGTTTGACCCACATAGAGTTTGCCACAGGGGCATTTGATCGCATAGATCACTCCAGTGGACATGCAGGTAGCGTAGTGTCTTAGTTTAATCTTTTTACCAGTGAATGGGTGAACGATATCACCTTTGGTAACGTTGTTGCAGTGTGAGCAGCAGAGACAAGGGAAGGTTCCCATTTTTTTGGTTTGTTGTCCTTAGGTGGTATTTCTGCTCTTACTAGTGTATCCCTGAGATTCCTTCCACATCTGAAGGCAATCATGGGTGCTTTAGGGAATAGTTCCTTGAGTGTCTGATCATTGTGGAGGATGCTCCAATGCTTCCTGATGATTTTCCCTACTTGAAAACTTTGTCTTGAGTATTTGGTGATGTGGAGCAACGGTGTTTCCTTCGTTTTAATTTTAGGGACAAGGAGTTGTTCTTTGCTAACGAGTTCAGACCTTTCTTTGGCTTCCTTAAGAATTGTATCTGGATTTCCTTTGGCTTCAAATTTCTCAAGTAGTTTGCTGCTTTCTGTATGGAGACCGGCCGGATCTGAAATTATGCGTTTCAATATCAAGATTTGACTGTATGGTAGGCTTTTCAACATTGATTTTGGGTGATGGCTTGTAGGGAGACTAAGATGAGAAGCTCTGTTTTTCATCATTGAGGCAGAGCCCATGATGTGCCATCCAGGCTTGGATGATTGAATAGACTGCATTGAGTGCTTTGGCATCTGTGATATAGTCACCTCTGATGGGGATGAGTATCTGGGTGTCGTTAGTGTAGGAGACACCCAGATAGTCAAGTATATCGAATGGAGGTTTAGTAAACACATTGTAGAGAGTAGGAGAAACACAGGAGCCTTGTGAGACACCGCACGGGACGTGGGCTGGTTCAGCAGAGGCGAAGGGAGAAAAAACACCCTCATTGTTTTATTAGATAGAAAGGATCCAATCCAGGATGTGGCTTCATCTGCTATTTTGAGGTGGTGACAAAGGATTTGATGGTCAACCAGATCGAAATCGGCTGAGAGATCAAGGAGAAGCAGGAGTGCTTGCTTGCCCTTGTCTTTCAGATCCTCAATTTGTGTTTTTAAAATCGATCAAGGCTGTCTCCGTCCCATGTCTGGGTCAGAAAGCTGATTGTCTGAGGCTTAGCAGATTGTTTGTTTCGAGGTAATACTAGATTTGAAGGTATGCTGCCCTGTCCAGGATTTTAAGTAAGTATGGTATCGTGGTGATAGGCCTGTAGTTGGACGGGTTACTCGGGTCAAGTGTGGGTTTTTTAATTAGGGGGATGACCCGCGCATCCTTAAGGTTGTCTCGGACAATACCAGATTTGAAAGAGGCATTTATGAAGGTGGTGATGAATGGTGCAAGGTCGTATGCAGCCTTAATGAAAGGTCCAGGGCAAGAATCCCCTTGGCAGTTAGCTTGAGTTTCCTCATAATATTTTCAACTTCGATGATGGAGAGAGGTGCAAAGCTGAATGGTTTGAAGGGGTGATTAGTTGTAGGGATGTTGTATAATGGGGGTTGCCAGCAGAATCAGAAAGGTGGTTTTTTTTTTGCATCGATTTCGGCTTGGAGCTTAGTGGTCTTGTCTAAAAGTGCCTTTTGTATGTTGGAGCACCAGGCAGTATCCTTGATGCATGCGTCAGGCAGGGCTACTGGAGTCTCTAATTCCTTGAGGATTTTAAAGAGTTCCTTAGTGTTTGATTGAGCTAGCAATATCCGTTTGTTGAGCACATCTTTTTTAGCGTCAAGTATGGCTTGTTTGTAGGTCGAAGTAGCGATAGTCAGAGGTTGATTTTGTTAGCTAGAGATGGTGAACTACGAAGGAGGAGATGGGTTCTGGTGGCCTGTAGATGAGATGCACTGTGGCTGTATGATTAGGTGAAATAGGTAATTTAATGGACAGAAGTTCAGAGGACGGGATTCGTAGGCTAGGGATGGATCTTGAGCTCTTAAAGATAAAGGCTAGTCCTCCACCCTCTATTTGTATGGTGTCCCTGCCACACCTGATGATAGAATAGTTATCGGGAATAGCTAAGGGGAGGGCAGGGCCTGCTGCCGCATGCAGCCAGGTTTCAGTAATGGCTAGGTAGTCGAAGTTTTCGGTTGTGATAAAGTCGGCGATATCTAGGGCATGAGCAGGGAGGGAACGAGTATTAATGAGTGTACCTTTGAGCTTGATGTCTGTGGGAGTGCTGTGAACCAGAGGCAATGGAGCATTTTTGTTGAGGGTTTGTGCAGTGGCTCTAGTATTAGGCGCTGGTGATTTGTTATTGGATAGGATGGATGGTTACTTCTGGCAGCAAGTCTCAGGTTTATGTTTGTTGAACACTTAGTTCTACTCATATATTCTGCCATAAAGATTACTGGTAGGCTTGGTGCAAAAGCTGCTCCCATGGCGTTGCCGCATATTTGGAGATAGTAGGTATCTTTGAAGAGGGACATTTCTGGATAGGGCCACCTCTAACAGCTCCACGATGAAATTAACTGGTACTCTTTTCTGTGCCATTTAGTTAGTGGGGTGGTTCCTTATGCATTCAAGCGCTTCTCCTTGTGGGATGCTTGTGTAAAGGGCTTTGATGTCTATGGCAACTAATAGCTGGGTGGTTGGGTTGGATTGCATGGTTTATTTTTATATTCTTTGAATGTTGTGTTTGTATCTTTTAGATATGTTGGTGCATAGAAGCCTGGAGTCCTGTCTTCTGAATTACTCCAATGGTATTGTTCTTTGTTGTTGATCCATCCGTGTTCTAGGGCATACAATGTTTCAATCTCTTAATTTCTGGTGTAGGGGTCCTTCCTCAGTTCTTTATAGTACTTACCGTCTTCTAATAGTTCCGTGACCATTTTTTTGTATTGGCATAAATTCTGGACGCCGATGCCTCAACCTTTTTGGCAGCCGATTTTATCACAATTTCTTTGTTGTTGGTGAGTTTGGTAAGGGCTAGTCATTCTTTATTTGTCATGTTGTCTCATGTTGTTCTCACTCATGACATATAATTGACATGATAATTTCTTTGGGGGGTTTCATTCTCATTTGGTCTGAAAATTGATTTTGGGATAGGTCCTATGTCTGCCTCCTGTTCTGTGTAGTTATCCTTGAAAAATGATTTTAGGTGGATTTTTCTGAAGAAATTCTTTCTCATTTTCTAGTGAAAACCATAGCAGTGACGCCCCTTCAAGGGCCTATCCCACCCCATTCATCCCTCTCTATCCCTGACCAATTTTTCTTTACATTTACTTTCATTGTCTTTTAATCGTTCATTTCTCCATTCCCATTTTTCCTTCTTTTCACCTGTTATTTGCCTTCAATTACCCATTCTTTTACCAACGTACCCTATTTACCCACTTCTCCTTTCGTCTTGGTGAACTTGGTTTTTCCTGACATTTTCCAGCTCTGCATTGCGTTCTTCCCTTACCCTATCCTAATTTCCCCACCTTCCTGCGCTTCTTCAACCCAGTGCTGATTAAACTTCCCCTGCCTTTGAGTGGTCCCCCCACCAAGCCTTGCATTGCCCAGCTCCTTACCGTGTCGCCATAATATTCTCTTCCGAGGCCCGCCCCGTTAGCTACCTTCCACTCTGCTCCCGTTATCCAATCCTTTCCCGATGTTCGTCCCCTTTTTCAGGTCCTAAAGGTCCTCCCCTATCCTCTATTGCCCCCTTCCCACGGAATTCCCGGGTCCCTGTTCTAGGCATTCACAATTATCTACCTAAGCGGACCCTTCCACTCCCTCCTATCCCCACCCTTCTGGTCCCCCTTTCCCTGGTTTCCTTCCTCATTCTCTGCCTACCCCAATCATTGATTCCTCCTTACTTCCCAGAGCCCCGTTTCCTTACTCCCCTTTTTGGGATTCATAGTTTACTCCCCTTCAATACACTCACAACCCTTCCCTCTCGCCCCGTTTTGTGGTTGATGGGTCTTCCAAGCCGCCTTGCACTCCTTTTGCATGGGCTAATGCCTCTGAGTGCTGTTCTTTCTAAGCGGACAGCTGTGCAGTCCCCTTGTGGTATCTGCTAGTACTTTCTGAAGGGAACGACCTGTGACCCTGCCATGACTCTTTTCGGGATAACCAGCGGCAGCGAGTCCCCCCCACCCCACCTGGTCGCCAGTACTAGACGCCCCCCACTAGGCCCCATTCCATGCTCCTGCATCCCCATTTATTCCTCTCACGCCACAAACAAACTGGCCCTCCGTGTGGAAACAGAAAAATAATATGAGGCCGGGAAGCCCAGAAAAGAAACACACCAACACAGGTTACAAAGAGCATACAAGTGCTTTATTTAAAAGCTACAACAGTTACTACAAATTGACAAACGAATAGCTATTAGGCTCTCAGAGTAACATAACAAACTTCAACGAGGGTTCGATGTGTTAGTGAGAGAGACCGTACATTGAAATACCTGGGTCTTTTATACAGTTTGTCCAGCCCTTGGCCAACCCTCTTGCGGGTTAACCATTCTATGAGCCGGGCCTATGGGTTCCTTGCCAGGTCAATCCTGTAATATATGCATTTCGGTTAGTTTCACTGATATAGTTGTACATTTACACATAGGTCAACGGTAGGACAAGGTCTCAGTTCGCGACCCCGACAAGTGGCCTGCAGGCATATTAATTATTCATGTGTACGGAGGTCACAACACGGCCAGAATCTTAATCAGAATGTCATTCGGCCTCCATTTTGATGTTCAGGGTGACTTCCATATAACAAGAGAACCTAAAATGGTGGCTTAATCCAAGATGGCGACTTACATTACTTTCTCTAAGGTCAAGACCTTGACGTGGAGTTTGTTCGCATATGTTGTTTAGACAACTTGGCGTAGGCCAAGACACATACAATTGTTACGATAGGAGGCATATTATTGTTTCAATTCCGACATCCAGACTTGGTTGGTGCTGTGATTATTTGTGCTTGGGATCCCTGTCCCCGACCCTCACCCTTGCGTTACAGCATTTTTGGAAATTGCTCTACGAGCATGGCTGGTGTATCTGGCAGGATCCTAGACAGTGGCCTGCTGGACTGAGGTCATCCCTTGACCGTGAGGTTTCTTACTGTAGGAGCCCCCCCAATGCAGGTGGTGTGTTGAGGCACCTATCAGCCATTGTGCTCCATTCTAGGGCCCTCGCTTGTAGTTAATGGCGTAGAGATATTACATTCTGTGACTGCCTTCCCCCTTTGTCTCCCTCCTCCCCTAATTTCTTCCCTCGAGCCTTGTTTACTTGCAGCCCACTTCCTCTAAGATGTTGAGACAGCCATTGGGCTCCATTCTAGGGCCCTCGCTTGTAGTTAACGGCGTAGAGATATTACATTCTGTGACTGCCTTCCCCCTTTGTCTCCCTCCTCCCCTAATTTCTTCCCTCGAGCCTTGTTTACTTGCAGCCCACTTCCTCTAAGCCATCCTTTATATCCACTAACATCAACCCTACTCCGACCTCAGACAAGAGCACTTTGTCCGGAAGCAGCCTGGCAATTTTAAAGTAATCACCGTGTTTAATCCAGCCCATGCAGCGAAGAGCAGAAGAGAGATTTGGCCTTCTCATCCAACATTTGCTGCCTGCCGGCTGGCTTCACCATCCAGCTCGGTATTGTAGTTTCCTTTTGTTTGCAGGTTGCCCAATCCGAATGGCCCATGCTCAGCAGAGCATTGTGGGTGCTTTGGTTCATGTCAGTGGCCATCTTCAGCATTGTAGCCTCCAGGCTTTGGATCATGGAGCTGGAGGGCGAAGGGTGGCTGTATAAGCGCCCCATCTCCTCGATCCATCTCCGGGGCTTCCGGCTGGTTCGACTAGGTCTACCATTGTCTTGGAGGCAGATGTGTTCCTCCATTAGTTTGCGGTCCTCCTCAGCCTGCATCTCTTCTTCAGTCTTCTTCATCCCCTTGGCTGGATATGCACATCGCTGAAGTGGTTAAATTGGTGGCTGGGTCTAGCGGGTCGCAGCGAAGAGCAGAAGAGAGCTTTGGCCTGTTCATCCAACATTTGCTGCCTGCCGGCTTCACCATCCAGCTCGGTATTGTCTCTGTTTGTTTGCTGGTTGCCCAATCCAAATGGCCCATGCTCAGCAGAGCATTGTGGGTGCTTGGGTTCATGTCATTGGCCATCTTCAGCGTTGTAGCCTCCAGGCTGTGGATCATGGAGCTGGAGGGTGGCTGTATAAGCGCCCCATCTCTTGGATCCATCTCCGGGGCTTCCGGTCTTGATCCTCCATTTGTTGGCCGTCGTCCTCAGCCTGCATCTCTTCTTCAGAGTCCTCTTTATCCCCTTGGCTGGATATGCAGATCGCCGAAGGGGTTAAATTGGTGGCTGGGTCTGGCGGGTCACAGCGAAGAGCAGAAGAGAGCTTTGGCCTTTTCATCCAACATTTGCTGCCTGCCGGCTACCCCATCCAGCTCTTTATTGTAGTTTCCTTTTGTTTGCAGGTTGCCCAATCCGAATGGCCCATGCTCGGCATAGCATTGTGGGTGCTTAGGTTCATGTCAGTGGCCATCTTCAGCGTTGTAGCCTCCGGGCTGTGGTTCATGGAGCTGGAGGGCAAAGGGTGGCTGTATAAGCGCCCCATCTCCTCGATCCATCTCCGGGGTTGCCGGCTGGTTCGACTAGGTCTACCATTGTCTTGGAGCCAGACGTGTTCCTCTATTTGTTGGCCATCCTTCTCAGCCTGCATCTCTTCTTCAGTCCTCTTCATCCCCTTGGCTGGATATGCAGATCGCCGAAGGGGTTAAATTGGTGGCTGGGTCTGGCGGGTTGCAGCGAAGAGCAGAAGAGAGCTTTGGCCTGTTCATCCAACATTTGCTGCCTGGCGGCTTCACCATCCAGCTCTTTTTTTTTTTTAGTTTCCTTTTGTTTGCCCAATCCGCATGGCCCATGCTCAGCAGAGCATTGTGGGTGCTTGGGTTCATGTCAGTGGCCATCTTCAGTGCTGTAGCCTCCGGGCTGTGGTTCATGGAGCTGGAGGGCGAAGGGTGGCTGTATAAGCGCCCCATCTCCTCGATCCATCTCCGGGGTTGCCGGCTGGTTCGACTAGGTCTACCATTGTCTTGATCGTCCATTTGTTGGCAGTCCTCCTCAGCCTGCATCTCTTCTTCAGAGTCCTCTCCATCCCCTTGGCTGGATATGCAGATCGCCGAAGGGGTTAAATTGGTGGCTGGGTCTAGCGGGTCGCAGCGAAGAGCAGCGAAGAGCAGAGAAGAGCAGAAGAGAGCTTTGGTCTTTTCATCCAACATTTGCTGCCTGATGGCTTCACCATCCAGCTCGGTATTGTCGTTTCCTTTTGTTTGCAGGTTGGCCAATCAAAATGGCCCATGCTCAGCAAAGCTTTGTGGGTGCTTGGGTTCATGTCAGTGGCCATCCTCAGCTTTGTAGCCTCCAGGCTGTGGATCATGGAGCTGGAGGGCAAAGGGTGGCTGTATAAGCGCTCCATCTCCGGTGCTTCCGGGTGGTTCGACTAGGTCTACCATTGTCTTGATCGTCCATTTGTTGGAAGTCCTCCTCAGCCTGCATCTCTTCTTCAGAGTCCTCTTCATCCCCTTGGCTGGATATGCACATCGCTGAAGTGGTTAAATTGGTGGCTGGGTCTAGCGGGTCGCATCGAAGAGCAGAAGAGAGCTTTGGCCTTTTCATCCAACATTTGCTGCCTGCCGGCTTCACCATCCAGCTCGGTATTGTAGTTTCCTTTTGTTTGCAGGTTGCCCAATCCGAATGGCCCATGCTCAGCAGAGCATTGTGGGTGCTTGGGTTCATGTCAGTGGCCATCTTCAGCGCTGTAGCCTCCAGTCTGTAGATCATAGAGCTGGAGGGCGAAGGGTGGCTGTATAAGCGCCCCATCTCCTCGATCCATCTCCGGGGCTTCCGGCTGGTTCGACTAGGTCTACCATTGTCTTGGAGGCAGATGTGTTCCTCCATTTGTTCGCCGTCCTCCTAAGCCTGCATCTCTTCTTCAGAGTCCTCTTTATCCCCTTGGCTGGATATGCAGATCACCGAAGGGGTTAAATTGTTAAATTGGTGGCTGGGTCTGGCGGGTCGCAGCGAAGCGCAGAAGAGAGCTTTGGCCTTTTCATCCAACATTTGCTGCCTGCCGGCTTCACCATCCAGCTCGGTTTTGTAGTTTCCTTTTGTTTGCAGGTTGCCCAATCCAAATGGCCCATGCTCAGCAGAGCATTGTGGGTGCTTGGGTTCATGTCAGTGGCCATCTTCAGCGTTGTAGCTTCCAGGCTGTGGATCATGGAGCTGGAGGGTGGCTGTATAGGCGCCCCATCTCCTCGATCCATCTCCTCGATCCATCTCCGGGGCTTCCGGCTGGTTCGACTGGATCTACCATTGTCTTGGAGGCAGGCGTGTTCCTCCATGTGTTCGCCGTCCTCCTCAGCCTGCATCTCTTCTTCAGAGTCCTCTTGATCCCCTTGGCTGGAGATGCAGATCGCCGAAGGGGTTAAATTGGTGGCTGGGTCGCAGCGAAGAGCAGAAGAGAGCTTTGGCCTGTTCATCCAACATTTGCTGCCTGCCGGCTTCACCATCCAGCTCGGTTTTGTAGTTTCCTTTGGTTTGCCCAATCGGAATGGCCCATGCTCAGCAGAGCATTGTGGGTGCTTGGGTTCATGTCAGTGGCCATCTTCAGCATTGTAGCCTCCAGGCTGTGGTTCATGGAGCGGGAGGGCGAAGGGTGGCTGTATAAGCTCCCAATCGACTTGATCCATCTCCGGGGATTCCGGCTGGTTCGACTAGGTCTAGCATTGTCTTGGAGGCAGACGTGTTCCTCCATTTGTTCGCCGTCCTCCTCAGCCTGCATCTCTTCTTCAGATTCCTTCATCCCCTTGGGTGGATATGCAGATCGCCAAAGGGGTTAAATTGGTGGCTGGGTCTGGCAGGTCGCAGCGAAGGGCAGAAGAGAACTTTGGCCTTTTCATCCAACATTTACTGCCTGCCGGCTTCACCATCCAGCTCTTTATTGTAGTTTCCTTTTGTTTGCAGGTTGCCCAATCCGAATGTCCCATGCTCAGCAGAGCATTGTGGGTGCTTCGGTTCATGTCAGTGGCCATCTTCAGCGTTGTAGCTTCCAGGCTGTGGATCATGGAGCTGGAGGGTGGCTGTATAAGCGCCCCATCTCTTCGATCCATCTCGGGGGCTTCCAGTCTTGATCCTCCATTTGTTGGCCGTCGTCCTCAGTCTGCATCTCTTCTTCAGAGTCCTCTTTATCCCCTTGGCTGGATATGCAGATCGCTGAAGGGGTTAAATTGGTGGCTGGGTCGCAGCGTAGAGCAGAAGAGAGCTTTGGCCTTTTCACCCAAAATTTACTGCCTGCCGGCTTCACCATCCAGCTCTTTATTGTAGTTTCCTTTTGTTTGCAGGTTGCCCAATCCGAATGGCCCATGCTCAGCAGAGCATTGTGGGTGCTTGGGTTCATGTCGGTGGCCATCTTCAGCGTTCTAGCCTCCAGGCTGTGGATCATGGAGCGGGAGGGCGAAGGGTGGCTGTATAGGCGCCCCATCTCCTCGATCCATCTCCGGGGCTTCCGGCTGGTTCGACTGGATCTACCATTGTCTTGGAGGCAGGCGTGTTCCTCCATGTGTTCGCCGTCCTCCTCAGCCTGCATCTCTTCTTCAGAGTCCTCTTCATCCCCTTGGCTGGAGATGCAGATCGCCGAAGGGGTTAAATTGGTGGCTCGGTCTGGCGGGTTGCAGCGAAGAGCAGAAGAGAGCTTTGGCCTGTTCATCCAACATTTGCTGCCTGGCGGCTTCACCATCCAGCTCTTTTTTTTTTTTTTTAGTTTCTTTTTGTTTGCCCAATCCGAATGGCCCATGCTCAGCAGAGCATTGTGGGTTCATGTCAGTGGTCATCTTCAGCGTTGTAGCCTCCAGGCTGTGGATCATGGAGCTGGAGGGTGAAGGGTGGCTGTATAAGCGCCCCATCTCCTCGATCCATCTCTGGGGTTGCCGGCTGGTTCGAGTAGGTCTAGCATTGTCTTGGAGGCAGATGTGTTCCTCCATTAGTTTGCAGTCCTCCTCAGCCTGCATCTCTTCTTCAGAGTCTTCTTCATTCCCTTGGCTGGATATGCACATCGCTGAAGTGGTTAAATTGGTGGCTGGGTCTAGCGGGTCGCAGCGAAGAGCAGAAGAGAGCTTTGGCCTGTTCATCCAACATTTGCTGCCTGCCGGCTTCACCATCCAGCTCGGTATTGTCGTTTCTTTTTGTTTGCCGGTTGCCCAATCCAAATGGCCCATGCTCAGCAGAGCATTGTGGGTGCTTGGGTTCATGTCATTGGCCATCTTCAGCGTTGTAGCCTCCAGGCTGTGTATCATGGAGCTGGAGGGTGGCTGTATAAGCGCCCCATCTCTTCGATCCATCTCCGGGGCTTCCGGTCTTGATCCTCCATTTGTTGGCCGTCGTCCTCAGCCTGCATCTCTTCTTCAGAGTCCTCTTGATCCCCTTGGCTGGATATGCAGATCGCCGAAGGGGTTAAATTGGTGGCTGGGTCGCAGCGAAGAGCAGAAGAGAGCTTTGGCCTGTTCATCCAACATTTGCTGCCTGCCGGCTTCACCATCCAGCTCGGTTTTGTAGTTTCCTTTTGTTTGCAGGTTGCCCAATCCGAATGGCCCATGCTCAGCAGAGCATTGTGGGTGCTTGGGTTCATGTCAGTGGTCATCTTCAGCGTTGTAGCCTCCAGGCTGTGGATCATGGAGCTGGAGGGTGAAGGGTGGCTGTATAAGCGCCCCATCTCCTCGATCCATCTCCGGGGCTTCCATTCTTGATCCTCCATTTGTTGGCTGTCGTCCTCAGCCTGCATCTCTTCTTCAGAGTCCTCTTCATCCCCTTGGCTGGATATGCAGATCGCTGAAGGGGTTAAATTGGTGGCTGGGTCTGGCAGGTTGCAGCGAAGAGCAGAAGAGAGCTTTGGCCTGTTCATCCAACATTTGCTGCCTGGCTGCTTCACCATCCAGCTCTTTTTTTTTAGTTTCCTTTGGTTTGCCCAATCCGCATGGCCCATGCTCAGCAGAGCATTGTGGGTGCTTGGGTTCATGTCAGTGGCCATCTTCAGCGCTGTAGCCTCCGGGCTGTGGTTCATGGAGCTGGAGGGCGAAGGGTGGCTGTATAAGCGCCCCATCTCATCGATAGATCTCCGGGGTTGCCGGCTGGTTCGACTAGGTCTACCATTGTCTTGGAGGCAGACGTGGTGTTCCATTTGTTCGCCGTCCTCCTCAGCCTGCATCTCTTCTTCAGAGTCCTCTTCGTCCCCTTGGCTGGATATGCAGATCGCCGAAGGGGTTAAATTTGCGGCTGGGTCTAGCGGGTCGCAGCGAAGAGCAGAAGAGAGCTTTGGTCTTTTCATCCAACATTTACTGCCTGCCGGCTTCACCATCCAGCTCTTTATTGTAGTTTCCTTTTGTTTGCAGTTTGCCCAATCTGAATGTTCCATGCTCAGCAGAGCATTGTGGGTGCTTGGGTTCATGTCAGTGGCCATCTTCAGCTTTGTAGCCTCCAGGCTGTGGATCATGGAGCTGGAGGGCGAAGGGTGGTTGTATAAGTGCTCCATCTCCGGGGCTTCCGGCTGGTTCGACTAGGTCTACCATTGTCTTGATTGTCCATTTGTTTGCCGTCCTCCTCAGCCTGCATCTCTTCTTCAGAGTCCTCTCCATCCCAATGGCTGCATATGCAGATCGCCGAAGGGGTTAAATTGGTGGCTGGGTCTGGCGGGTCGCAGCGAAGAGCAGAAGAGAGCTTTGGCCTTTTCATCCAACATTTGCTGCCTGCCGGCTTCACCATCCAGCTCGGTATTGCCGTTTCTTTTTGTTTGCAGGTTGCCCAATCCAAATGGCCCATGCTCAGCAAAGCTTTGTGGGTTCTTGAGTTCATGTCAGTGGCCATCTTCAGCGTTGTAGCCTCCAGGCTGTGGATCATGGAGTTGGCGGGCAAAGGGTGGCTGTATAAGCTCCTAATCTACTTGATCCATCTCCGGGGCTTGCGGCTGGTTCCACTAGGTCTACCATTGTTTTGATTGTCCATTTGTTGGCCGTCCTCCTCAGCCTGCATCTCTTCTTCAGAGTCCGCTTCATACCCTTGGCTGGATATGCAGATCGCCGAAGGGGTTAAATTTATTGCTGGGTCTGGCGGGTCACAGCGAAGAGCAGAAGAGAGCTTTGGCCTTTGCACTCAACATTTGCTGCCTGCCGACTTCACCATCCAACTCGGTATTGTAGATTTGTTTTGTTTGCAGGTTGCCCAATCCGAATGGCCCATGCTCGACAGAGCATTGAGGGTGCTTGGGTTCATGTCAGTGGCCCTTTTCAGCGTTGTAGCCTCCAGGCTGTGGATCATGGTGCTGCAGGGCGAAGGGTGGCTGGATAATCGCCTGCTATGCGGGCGGGTCTTCATCATAGACCGGGTAGGACACCGTTGACTACCAGGACAGCACACGCACACTGGCAAGCCATGCCAGAGTGATCCTCACTGGGGTGTCGGGCAGGCAGTGGTTTTTCCCTGAAAGTCATCCCTTGTAGCTGATTGCTTTGTGGTTGGTGAAATGGTCAGCAACCATGGACCTCTGTAACGGCTTTAACGCCTGGGAGGTAAAGATGAAGCCTATCCTGGAGCACATGGAGATATCGGGACGCCGCCAGGAGAAGTTCCTGGTCTTCGTCCCCATACCTCCGATGACGCATCCCTCAGCGAAGAATCCCCGACAACCTCCCAGAGCAGCTGGGACGTCGCAGCCATACCTGCAGAGCTGGGGCTTGTGTGTCTACCCTCCTCTATGCTGCAGTTAAAGTCGCTGCCCCCTCCCCCATCAGGATAGTCCTGGAGGTGACGAGCAGAAGCCACAGGTTCTCAAAGAACACCAACCATTCATTCTTGGTCGGGGGTGCATACATGTTGATCAGTCAGACCAGTTTGCCCGGCCATGAGCCATTGATGGACAGCACTCTGCTGTTCACCTGCTCGATTACTGATTGAACCATGAGCTGCCTCCCCTGGCCACAACAGAGTACCTGTAGTCGTCCCTCCCACCCCCACCTCCCTGGGACCAGAAGGATGGCCTGTGACTGCACTCCGCCTTGATTTTTGTACAACTGGTGATACAGTATTACACACTCTTAGGCGAAGCACACATCACAGTTCTGGGCTGCCAGGAAGCTTATTGTGCTTGCCCTTAGGTAACAATATTTCATGCTTCTGTGAACAGTGAGATTGCCATCCTTCCAATGTTTAAGCTATGGTCTATGGTACACAGGTTTTTTTTGTCCTGGTCCCTGTTTATACCTCGACCGAACGTCACCCTTCACGTGTTCTATTTTGTCATCTTCTGTGCCTTCTCTGGCCCCTTCTCCGTCGTCCGTGCAGCCCTCCTCTGTCTACCACTTGACCACCATCTGGTTGATCAATGCTAGCTGTTGGAGTATTGACACCTCACTCATGGGTCTGGCCATATCCACCTCTTCGTCGGTCTTTGAGGGTGAGACCACCACCACTTCATTGTCTACGAAGGCTACTTTTTTGTTGGAGGTGCAGAACTCCTCCTTCGTTTGCAAAGATCTTTTCCTCGTGGCCCGGGTTGGTCTAGCTACCCCCCTCCATCAGTAGGTTGTGTGGATGGGGTTTTGCGGTCTGGCCTGCTCCTGTCCGACACACTTTTCTGGCCTTTCTTAGCTTTGTTTTTATTTTTTTGTCCCTTTCCCTTCGGCGCTTGGGTACTCATCGGAGTCTGTCGTCTTCTACCATTGGGTTGGGGTGGTGACCACCAGGTCCTTGGTCTGTGACCTGCTGTGCCTCTGACCTGTCCACCAAGGTTGCCTCCACGTCAGGGGTGGGGGTTTCTTGGGTTGTGGCTTCAGTCACTTCTGGGTTTGCTGCTGGGCTCTGCAGCCCCGGGGCCTGCAGGTGTACCACTGGCTCTGAGTGTTCTCTGCCCGGGTTGGCCTTCTCCTGTGCTTCTTTTGCCTGGTTTGTACCTTCATTTCTGATCTTTGTGATCTTATCTGTAATAAAGAGTATTAACAAGCCCAGTCCATTAATGTTTAGAGAGTCTTGTTTCTTGGTAAAAATGTTCAACTACCCCAATGTATCAGTGTTAGCAGAGTTTCTTTGATGGTTAGTTGGTGGACTCCCTTTAAAGCAGGAACCACAAGGCTTCTAGATTCATTGAAAAAAAGTGAACATGTGTGTCAAGACTGCAGCTTTGACCTTTGCGGTGCTCTTCGATGATCTATCCTCCCCTCCCCTGCACTTGCGCGATCTCAATGTCACCTGGCCTAGTAAGATCGTTGTCTGTCTTGCCTCTGTTCCCCTCACCTCGCCGCGCCTTGAAATACTTGTGTATAGGTGTGTTATAAATGCCATATCATATAACGTGGAAGTCCTGTGAAGATGAGGTGTGCGGTCTACCTCAATGCAAAGAGTTTGGTGCCTCAAAGGAGACTCGGTGATGAACGTAGGCTTAGCAGCGGGCATTGGGATAACTTCGGAGATCGGGACTCGACCACAGGCTGGACGTCGGATCTTCACTCGTGGGCGTCTTCATTGACTTTGGGAAGCAGGAAACCCACTGGCAGACTTTCCTCGGTCGTTGATGACCTCAACTTTCCCCGGCGGGACAAAGCTGTCGACGGTAATGGCAAGGGATCCCTTTGTTCAAATGTTCTTGGGCAAAGTGGAGCCTTGTGGCTCCGATCGTCAAGCAGCACAGCGTCAAGCTGTCCCTGCTTCTGGGCAATACCACCTGACTAGCTTCCAGCAGTTACAGAAATCCTCCGAACCCGGCCTCAATGTCCTGGTGCTTTAATTCAAGGTTCTCGTGAATCCTTCTCAACTGTCTTTCGGGACTGGCTGCCAGGGTACCTTGATCAGCTTCTGCACGATGTTCCCTTGTAGCTCTGGGAGAGGTCTCCCAGCCAGGTGCTCTCAGATCAGTCCTCGTCAGCTTTTAGGTTTGGTCGAAGGAAAGCAGCAGACATTCTTCTTCCAGCTGGGCTTCAAGTTTCAACTTCAGCTTCTGACCAAATTGGGAAGTGAGAAGTCTCCAGATATACACATCTGTCACTCATTGCTGAGCCAAGCTCAGTCGGCCAATCAGACAGAAGGGAATGCAGGCAGCCAGCCAGCCAATCAGGCTCACAGGCATTCAGACTATTCACTTCCACCCAGACACCCATAACAAGGAATGTGGATTGGGGCAAGCTCAGCACACCACACTGCATTCATGTCAGTTTCAGGCAGGGCTGTCTCATTCATTGTGTCACACACAGAGAAACCAGACACCCATAACATGGAATGCATATTGGTACAAAGGTCCCACCCCGAAGGTGTACCCACAACATACAGTCACTGGGAAGTCTCCAACCAGTCTGGCCTGGTCTTCCCCACAATAACATATATGGTTCTTTCACTCAACAGCCAGTCAGGGGAAGGGACAGTTAGGGATCCCAGGACTTTGGGAAAACAAGGTAACAGGCAATAGGAAGCAAGAGGCCTCAGGGGCCATCCTGTCTCCTATCAAGAATACACTGATTCATATGGCAGGACCTGGGTATCCCAAAATAGAGGATACTCAGAGCACCTGTTCAATTCAGCATGGAGCTGCCACCAGCCCATACCCTGCTCTGTGTTCCACACACAGGTGTCCCAAAAACATACACTAGGGGTACAGGGTTGTACCCCCACCCATGGGTGCATTAAGGGTATCCCAATGGTCTCTGTTCACCATGAGCAAAATGAGGAAGAGCTGCACTGCCTGGAGTCCCATCTGGACTCCTGTGCAGAATAAAACACATAACACACATGATAAAAGAATACAGGGCAAGGACATGGAGGCCCTGTCCCTCCAATGCATTTTCAGCATCACATTCATCTTGTCTTAATGGTTTAATTGGAGCCTTCTGAGGCCTGTTTTTTAAAGTAAGGTAACACTTGAATTAATTTGTCTCAAGAGCTGAACCCTGCATAAACTCACATCTTGGCTTTAACCAGAGTTCAAACCACGTTGACAGTTTATTGAGATTACAAGTAAAGGAGAAAAACCTGATCTTTAGTAAATTCTCATTACCGGTAAAAATAGGTGTAGGCGTATCCAGGAATCGAACTCCATGTATCGTAAATTGTTAAACATATTCTGTCTTATGTTGAAGAATAGTGTACCCTATTTGTATAGGTCTGCTTGTTCATCATGCTCCATTACAGCATAAATACAGGAGTTATTTGAAATGTCCAATTTTGGTTTTGAAAAGGAACACTTAAATGCTATTTTTAAATGTATTGTCATTCGAAAGGCACACTAGAGCTGTACAATCCCCAGACATTATTTTCCCTCCTTCTCATTCCTTATGGGCAAACTGCTTCACGCCACCTGCTGCACCACCTTACAATTCTATGCCTGATTAACTTAAATTGGTTTCTTATTTGGAACGCCCATATGCTGCTTGATACAACCAAGCTTCGGTGACAGCTGATCCAATATTTTTTATTTGGAGTGGCATACAATATTCTTCTATTCCAGAGTGAGCAAGTGTAGTGAGGGAGCCAAAACTAATTAAGGTGGGTTCGGGATGGAGAGGCCCCCTCCCCTCCCTAAACATGTTGAATACAATGGTTGAAAATGGCGCATATTGCAGCCCGTTTTCTGAGAAAAATTGGGTAAATACAACACTATTTTCAATCGCTTTTTGGAGAGTAAGACATGAAGAAATACAAACAATGCAGGTCCTCAACATTGGACAGGGGCATTTTCAGGATGCTTTTGCCCTAATAGGATAGTATAAAAAAAACCTTTTCATGCTGGCTGTACCCAAACACATAGAGGCTGGTTGCACCAATTATTCAAATATAAGAACACCTTCTCACCCCTAACATTTTATCACATGATTAAGTGAGCAATATATCACCTAGAGACATTTGAGTTCAAAATATGCACTTCAATAATTAATAATTTCAAGGCAGGTGTGTGTCTGAAGACGAGTGCATGCGACATCAAGGGGGGGAGGGGCAAAAGTAACACACGAGCTTCCTTTAAAAAGGATATGGCATTTCCTTCCTCAAGGAGTGTGCACAACATGTATGGCAGGAGGTTTCTTTTAAAAAATGCAACCGTAATCGACAAAGCTTTTGTGTGTGTGCATGGGATGGGTAGACAGCAGCTGACGTGAGTATCTGGGCATACTAAGGCAGTGCAAATTAAACTACTGGCTATGCTATTGCTCATTTGTTAAAATTGTGTGCAAGGAACAGATGTGAGGACACATATTGAATACAAATCGTGTTGATTGACTTGGGTTACATCTACAATTACGCCATTTCCTTTCAGGAGACCTGTTGGAGAAACACACACACTCTAGCAAACTAAATTGCTGTAGTTACTCTTACTGCAGGAGTGCGCTAACTCGGATTCTAGATTGGAGGGATTTCCATTGACATTAGAATTGTTTTAGGAGGTGTATGGATGAGTAAAAAGCCCAAGATAAATTGGTAGGGCACTGGGATACCTTTTGTCAAAGTGACAGGTGGCCTTGACCCAGAAATCCTGCCATGTCTCAAATGGATGTCCCCAACCACCGGTTGAAAGGCCACCCCACATTGAACCGGATGTACAGCCTCAGACAGGTTATGCAGGAAGTGATGCAAGAGCCCACTATACACGGATTATGCCTAGATCTCTCTCGGAGGAAGTGATGTGTTAACTGCACAGGCCCAACCCTTTAACATTGTCTTTGAGAAAGTGATATAGTGAACTAAACCCCATCATGGAGTTGTGGCTGCTGTGTATATGTGAGGTGGTCATGCCATAGCCACACGTGTATCTTCCAGATACCTGATATGCCCTCACAGTACTATGTTGAGTGAATTGAAGGATAAGGTGCTGAAGGTATTCTAAAAGTGTTTGAAATTGATTTGGATCTCAGTCTTCAAGATCTACGGTGATTCTTTTCTCTCATACAATTAGGTGATAGGTGATGCTCCTCTACAAACATGCTTGATGCATTTATTCAAAATAATAAAGCGGTTGCAGAGCCTTTTGATGGAATCTACGAGGACATGGCAGTACTGGAGGAGCTATTTCCAGAGGCCATGCCTGCAGAGGATCAAGGTGGCGGTACGAATGAAAGCTCCACAACTGGGATCGTAGATCATGCTCTGCTGGAGCTGGTAGTCTTGGATCAATAATCCTGTGTATGTGTTAATGCCCTGTAAATGTATGATCATGCACGCTCATGCACCACAGATTAGATGCAAAGTCTTATTACTTTCTTTTTTGAATTGCAGTGTGTACCAGAAAAGGTTGTCGGCTCTGAGCGTCGACAGTCCAAATTGAAGTTTTGTTCTGTTTGCTGTTGAAAAGAAATTATTGAAAAGCCCATCAACACAAGTCGAAACAAGTGTAAGGCGTGTGTCGTTGAACAAATATTCGGACATGTTAGTCCTCAACACTGGAGGATGCATCAGAAGTTAATTGGTTCACAGCTGTTTTAGTAAAAGAGTAACATTTCATAAGAGATGTTTTATAAATGGTGCTATGCTCCTGAGTGTCGCGAGACAGCATACGGATCTAGAGCAATATGTAAGTACTGAAAGATTTTAAAAAGGTTCACAATGATCTACAGATTAACGGGTATGCAAGTGCATGATATGCTGAGTGTGTTGAATGATAACCTAACAGCATTCAAATAGGTCCCTTAAAAAAAGAGGTTTTTAGAGGTTTGGTGCCTGGCAAAAATACAAATACATACAATGCAAATGTTTGAAATTGGCATCTGTAGCTCTTATTATATGCCTAGAAAACTTGGAGGCTGCCAGGCCACCAGTAGGCTGTTTCTAGTTGATTAGCGATGTTGTCAAATAAAATTAAACAACTTATTTATGTGTACACTTTTAGGACCAATCCCCTGAATTTCAATCGATGCAAGTGGATCGTGAAGTAAAGCCAAGGTGTCAATGGCTGTAAGCATTTTTATTCTGTGTATGCCAAAAGAGAGTATCTGAGATGGCTTGAGAGTGTCTGAAATACCTACAAGAGCCAACGCCTTCACAGTGGCTATTGTGAAAGTGTAACTGGTGACTGTTTTTTGAATGAATATAGTACAGATGCCCTATATCTACACCAAATTGATTGGCTGAATCAATATTTCACAATTAAAGGACTTTTTATTATGATAGAGCTGTATGCATAGTCTGATGTGTATGCAAAGCTTTACATGGAGTTTGAGCTCCGCTCTTTATGGCGCATAAAACAAATCATACAGGCTATTCTGATGAACATCAGCAGCTGTTCTGTACAAGGAACCGCTTAAGTGTGGTAAGGCATGGCTGGCTAGTCAGGAAGCATACACGCTGCACAGAAATGTTCAAAAACACTTTAAAAGAAGACCTATAATAGTGTCCGTTATCTACACACTGGCAAGCAGATCTGGTGGATAGGCGGTTTGAAAAGCAGAACGATGGTGCAAGATACATCTTGACTGTCGGACATTTCAGCAAAATATGCACATGAGGCTTTGAAGGATAAATGGGT
The DNA here is from genome assembly GCF_040938575.1 of Ambystoma mexicanum. Classification (NCBI taxonomy): domain Eukaryota; kingdom Metazoa; phylum Chordata; class Amphibia; order Caudata; family Ambystomatidae; genus Ambystoma; species Ambystoma mexicanum. The sequence continues at coordinate 1,180,057,494 of NC_090926.1, forward strand.
TTTTTGGTGGGTGGCAGCTGCTCCAGAAATCCTTCAAGGGCCGAGTGGCAGCAAAGTTATAAACTGATGCTGCAAAAGAGGTGTTAAAGAAGCCGGTGCAGAGCCTGTTGCAGCTCTCGAGTCCACCACTTCATGACACACAGAAAAGCCAAAATGTCTGTGGTAGAATGCTTTAAAAGTTCTCTCAAGACCAGAGGATTTTTATTAAAGCTACTAACACCCGCAGTTATTTGGATGTATTCACTTATTCATAGATTTGTATATCGGCAGCTATCACAGTTCTGTTAAATCACCACCCGCAAACCTCTTTAATTGTGTGGTGAAATATCTACGGCAGAGGCTAATGGAGAAGGTGAAAAGAGCTGCTGCTCAAAGTAGGTATCATATCCGGCTGTTAACCTAAAGGGGTCTTCGCAAAGGGTTACCAGCAGCCCTACACCAATGGCCTTTTCATAGTGGAGATTGCTGTTGCGGACAAACTACCCCCCCCCCTCCACCGCACGACCCCCAACCCCTATACTGGCATGTTGATTGTTATGATGAAAATGTAGGAGGTGCTTTAACAACGATGTACAAAATGTTCCATAAGATCCAGAGTGTATAGGATAGAGAACATTGTTGCTAATAAGGGCAGGGGTTCCAAGAAACGACTGTTGAATGGTTGGAGTGGCCGGCTACAAACATTTAACACTGACTCTCTAAAGGACGGAATTCTGCAAGAGGGAGAAGAAAATGAAGCATTCTGCATTTGATATAACTGCACACAGTAATGCATCTTTTAAAATGCAGGCGGGCAATAAGATTGCAGACTGTATAGTGAAACTTGCGAAGCCTGTTGATTTGCAGGGACCGTGTGATGTTGCAATAACTGCACACATTTTCCAGAGCTTAAGTGAAGTTCACATTAAAGCATACAGGACCTGTCAAATTCATGCTTACTGGGATCCCGGCCGGGTACTACCTGAGCATTACAGACTGTGATTGATGCCATTAACAAATAGTTCTTCATACTGTGCTATTTACATCTACAGTTAAAGGGGAAGTTTGTTAAAAAATGTTATTGTCCTGATCGTTCGTGCATATATTTTCAAACATACTGTAAGTGATTGTAAAAATGTTACCTATGCATGGTACCTTAGTTTTCCTCAATTTTACTCCTGCAAAAACGGGTTGGGCGTCACCATAGTGTGTTAATCTTATCTGTTGCTGCATCGTACTGAGTTCAAGTGCCCTCATGGCAAGAAAACAGATTGCCCGCCCATCAAACTGACATCACTAGTCAAAACTATATGCTCCACTCATTTTCATGACCTACATGGCCAGCGTAGCCAAACGTGCCTTGTCATCACCCACGCCATAACGTTGCTTAACGCAGAACAAGGAAGATAAACACATCCTCTCACACCGCATAACTTTTCTTTCTTGTCCCCCAAAAAAAGAGCAAATCATTTATTTTTGAGAAAACATCAATAGTCTGCAATGTAACAAGTGCTTTAATTTTGCAAAGAGCACTCACAAGAGCAGATTAAATCCACAAAATGAACGATGTCTTTTTGCAATACAAGTTATAACTAACAAACCTGGCACACTACAATGTTTTTTTTTTTTTTTAGAATGGCCTTATGATGCGCCGATTGTGTCCAGCAATCTATCAGTCCCTGTACATGAATTCTTGTTTTTCCTTATATTAAACTAGCAAAACTTTCTAAGAACACACCTTTTCACATCATAAATGCTGACCGGTTGCTCCTTATTGCTGGTACTGCAGATTGGTCCCTGTCGGTCGTCCCAGATAACGGTTATCAAATAAGTGTCGTTGATGATTATCTGCAAATGTTGATTGAAGAATCCATCGGAACTATGGCACGCGCAGAACAGAAAAATATAACTGTGGATAACAGAACAAAAGTATATATTTTAGTAGCTGTTATGCAATCAAATATAAAAAGTTACCTTATAATTCAGAACCAGATTAAACTTAATCATAAACACAAACCACACAGATTGAACAGACATGTCAACCTGGGGGAGTAGGTCAGACCACGACATGCATGAAAGGTTAGTGCTGTGAAGTAGTCCTACCTCTCAATGGGAGGGAGAATCAGATAGCAGGCCCTACCAAAAAATTAAAACAAAGATAGTTATGTTTTCAGTTGGACCACAGACAGATGGCATTATAATGGAAGCGGTGAGAGTTGTGATCGAAGAGAGACCAAATGCTCATGCAAAAGGTTCTGTTGCCTCATCTTTGCCGTGCACAAGGATGCAACGGTGACAGCAAACCAGGATATCCCATGTGACAAAGCGGTGTAGATGTCATTAGCCTGCTTACAGGTTGTGGGTCTGGGACTTTGAGGAATCATCACAATATGGTCCAGCTATTCACCAATAACTCTGCACAGAATATATTAGTGGGCAAAGCCAGTAAGCAATTTTAAAAAAAAAAGTCATACCTCTATTCACACCTCTTTAAACTAAACACAAATAACAATCATTACTAGACGGAACAAAAAAATGCCAGTTCCGCACTCAGGTTTTTATAGTGCATGGTATAAATATCATTCAACCTAACGTACTGTCTCAATTCATTTGTTCAAATCACACATTTGCGTTGTAGTGCCAGCCCCATTGGCCACCCCCTTCCTGGGTGGGGGTGGGGGGTCAAAACAAAGAAATTGTGCACCGCTTCTGATTATAACTGTCAAGCAGTCATTTTTCGGGACCACTGAATCTCGTTGACTAGGAGTCACAACTGTCCCTAAGTGATTCAGTGCCCGTCGTCCGAATTTGGCTCGAGTGTGGCTATCGGGAAACTGGCCACGGCCGAAACCACATCGTTAAACTCCTCCCTGGCTAGCGTAGTGCTGAAACTCTGCCATGCTTTGTGGGTGCCCCCCTCCGCTGCACCAATGCCCCCACCCAACTCACCAAATGGTCTAGTTGCAGCTAGCCTTCATCAGTGCCCCCAGTAGTGAGGAAGAGATGATTCCCTTTTTTAGATAAATGCACCCCATCTGCCTCAAAGTGCGAAGGGAGCGAATTCAAGCAAGCGTGTCTAACAAATACCAGGCCCTCCTCTGCCTTTGCACATTTTTCGATCACTTTGTTTAGTCTCTGCCTGGACTTTTCCATCCCTATGTGAGACGCAGTCTCCCACCACAGTATCCTGGGCACCACCTCTGAACAGATTATGTCATTGCCAGGCAATTCCTGTGCCAATGTGCGCAGGCCCACTTGTATCTGGGCCTGTAGTTGGCCCCTCCCCATCATGGCGATGTTGTGCCCCCCCTGAACTCTGGGTGCCGGCCTCCACGGCAGCTGCTTGCGCACCACGGAATGCCACCTCATTCCTGGTGCCCCGAGCCAAACCACCGTGTTCTTTTGTAATCCTAAATCTGGAGTCTGCATCCATCGACGGGCTGCTTTCTCAGCCTGAGTAATAAATGAATGCCCCATAATCCATATCACATCATCTGTTGATACATTTAGAAAAGGCACAATTAGTCATAATAAGAGTCAGTCCCTTAACGTGCTGAGATCTCCCTCTAATTAGTACTTGCACTGCACTCTGGCTCGCCCTGTGGCCTAACATAAAGCTGAAAGCGGTTTGACTGCCATCTGCCTATTTATTTATTGCCGGTGCTGGCACGCCCTGCAGGGAGGCAGTCGTGGTGGCACCTATCTGGAAACTGTGGGAGGACCATCCCTTGCCAGGAACTCCCACTGCACCCAGTGTGGTTGAAAGAATTCTTTTAAATTGGTAGTTGGTCAGTGGAGCTCTGCTAGCATGCATAAGGTGGCCTGGCTGCTAGGGCCTCTTAGCCAAGAAAGCTGTCAACCGCGCAAATGGACAACTGCCGCTGAGGGTGGTTTTGTACAGCACAACCCACTTCCCCTTACCCCCCTTGGTCAGTCCTGCACTGTTGCAACTTGGTGTTCAACACCGCCCTGTCAGCCCTTAAAGAAAACTGCACATCCTTTAAGGCTATAGCCTTGTTGGAGCGGTCATTCTAAGCTGCTGCTACTAATACACTGACACGGAAATTCCCTAAAAATGGCAGTGAAAATGCTGCCCTGAACAGTGCCACTTCAAAATCATTAGAACATACCCCAGGCAAGGTGCTGCAAGGCGTGCAATAGCCTTTGCAACAACTCAGTCGATGGGTTTCCGACAGTCTGATTTTTGCAATGCTTCTGACACACTCAAACCTACGGTAGCACTGTTTGTACCTGGACTTAACGCCTGCTGTGACCGATCGCTCCCCCGAGTTCCAGAGCGCCTTGTTTATGACACCAGCTGCCACCACTCGCTCCTGAACGCCCCTCCTTCCTTGCTGTTGGATGTGCCTCCAGAAACTGCCACTAAAAACACGAGCATCAGCGGCAACATTCACCACACCCTGTACTGGATATTCCTGTGTAAGCAGACCTCCAGCAATCGCCTTAGAAGGCTCGGAACCGCCAATCATGATGCAGACTGCAGGTAGGTTTATGTGTAATGAAAGGGGGAAAAAACTCAAAGGCATAAAGGGGACAAATGAGCTAAACCACTATCACACAAAGGGGAGTCCCCTAAATGAATAACTTCAATTTCTGATTCAGTAAAGCCACACCCTTTTTTCAGTGGGTCCTACAATCATACACATATTGAGTATAATTCAAGTTATACAAATAAAGCAATTAAAAGAAAAACGTGGTAAAACCCCACCTAGAGCTTGTTGTTCGGTGCAAAATCTTACATGCTGGCAGACCCATATTGCAGTCAATTATACCTAAACATGATTGTTTTCAATTACAAAAGGAATCAAATCTTCTTTGTTTTACAACAATTAAGAGCGAAGACATTCAAACAAATTATTTTTTAAACAGCTGTAGATATGAATCAATCCAATTATCACAGCAACCTAGACCCAATCCTTTACTTCTGGCCCTATCTGACTACTTTCAACAGAGTACATAGGTGCCAGTACCACATAAAGGAAGCATGTAAGTTATTAGTAAAACTAAAAACACATCCCAGGTCTACGTCCCAAATACATTGACAACCCCCAATGATTTTTGTAGTGCCAGGGTTGTGCAAACAGGACGTTTCGGCAGAAGATGATATTCACTGCCTTTTCAGGACCCCAAGGGAAGTAGGAGCTCTGTGGATGTGATGCATCAATTATTACTACAACGTTAAAATGGTGATAACAAGAACTGAATAAAAAGAGAGCGGAGGATGCAGGACCAGCATCCTCCGCTCCAGAAAATTCCAACTATAACCGAAGGCATCACCTGCTGTGTGTGTAGTCACCCTAAACCTAGAAGCCTTAGAATGAAAAAGGAGAGAAGAACATTATACATCTTGAGAAAACGGAAAAGGCAACAAATAAACAAAACAAAATGATTTCTGTGAAGAGTGAGGCGAGTTCCAGACCTATCGAGTAAACAACCTATAATCCAGTGCTTGAGCAACTAAATACTACAAAATGTAGACTTTCTATGCAATAATGATGTATATTGTGCTCAAAAAGGTATTCTGTAACGGAGGAGAACTGATATCTGTAGATGTGTCGCAGTTGTTCTGATGTTGAGGCCTAAATTCAGCTGCATAGATAGAGGTGCACATAAGCAAATAAAAAAACCTCATGGCTGTAGAACTTAGTAGACAAGTCAGATTGACAGCTGCCAATCGTACCCATAATGAATAGTTGGACTACAGACTCAGAACCACTTACTGCTGCGTGATGGCTTACAAATCGACTGATTCCATTCATGACCAAAAGCATGAGTCCTACTTACCCAAGAACCATTATGAGGAAAGTATCTCAATGAGTCTATCAATGTTGAGATGAGCTCTGGCAATAAATTGCATATCCGCCCGTGGGTAACTCAATATGGTAACCCCAAGCCTAGAATGTTTAGGGGAAATATTCACTGTATGAGTGCTATTCATTCACTACAGTACTACACCAAAGATGTCACGAGAGGGGGGCAGGGATAAGGATAATTACACAACAGCAATTTAAGATGGAATACTCACCCTCTAAATTGAATCTTAATGTTCAAGAAGTAGAGGCACAATACGCCTGCCCTGCTTTTATCGTGGCCCAACCAATCTGTGGCCAATTGCGCATGTCAATTTGTAAGACAAATGGCGCACAGCTAAACATTTATGGTATTTTAAGTTGACAGCGCTACCTTAATCATGTTACGGGACACATGGCTGTGGAAAACAGTTGCAGTTTATACCGACATGTTGCCAGTCTTGCAAGCAAATAAGTTGAGCTGGGAGCGTGGACGTGTACTAAAGCCCAAAGTAGATTGTGACCCTGTAAGTTGATTGCCGTGCCATAGTCCTTTAATGAAGCATTCAACTAATAAATTGTCTGCTCTCGCGGCATGCTGCCGATTTATTAAAGGCAAGTGAATGAGGCAGGGGTGAATACTGAAGCCCAAAGTATAATTCAGCCCAGCACCCCAAATCGCCTCCTTATCTTTATGAATAACACTAGCCTCATGCAGCCAGAACACATAAATAAAATTGTTAATTGCTAGAGCACCTCACCTGTTCCAACACCACGAATATCTGTCGGCATGCCTGCTCAAGGTAGTTCAAGCAGCTCTGCATTAGTTACCCAGCTCATTATAAATCAAACGTACAGAGTCACCTGTCCACACACAAATGGTAAGCATGGACAACAAAATGGGACTACAATGTGAGTGGTCAATCAGTATCTTTAAAAGTAAGTAGGCTTGTTATCACATCCGCTACCATCAGGATTTTTATTTGAAAAATGGTGCAATGTTGGAAAACTCCTCGCAATGAGGGATTCGCACAACTGTATAATGGACAGCAAATCCAGAAGTTGTATGTGCAAACATACTATGGAATCTGGTAGTGGGTGAGATAAATTAAACCTCATAGACCCCAAACCACCTATGCACATAGACAGTGCTGTGACAGGTCCCAGATCTTGATATCAGTATACTGGACTGTTCAGTCCTTGAGTCATAGTTAAGTCCAGCACATACAGTGCAGGCCAAACACAATCTGACCTGGTACGGTGTCCCCTACACCATCAAATAATTTGAATATGTATAGTGCAGATCCAGCAGCGAATCTACTAGTAGGTTATCAAGATGGTGTAGCCGGACCACAAAGTAGGGGCTAGGCATGTACTATGCTGGTTCCTATACTGACCCAATGTGTTTGTCTGGGTACAGTAATGTGGGCCCAATGAGGATATAAGATGGTGATCCCCATGGCCCCAAAGGAATGCTGAAACCCAGTATCACTTAAACTCTAGATGTAAAAAAAAAAGTCCAGATGGAAGATAGTGGAGTATATTGTGTTTACTCCATACTGGATCTCATCTGGTACTGCAATATATATTGCTGCCACTCAGTTTACCAGTGCTGTGGAAGGGCCTCATTAAGGCCGTTTACTATGGTGTCCAGTCGGTGCATCCACCTTGCCTGTGATATATTTAACTGCTGGGCCGTACATGTGCTCTTATGTAGGGCTTCAAGTACCCACCATGACAGATCATCAGTTGAATGTCCATACTCCATATAATGGGATACCAACGGCGCATTTATGTTCTTGCACCTTATGCAGGACATGTGTTCACAATTCTCGTGTGTACAGATCTTGACATTTGTCCCACATATTTCAGTCCACTGGGACATTCTACACAATACATGGCATTGGGAGTCTTGCAGTTGGTATGTGCACTTAAAACCCATTGCCTGCCTCTTACTTCAAGTTCCTTGATTGTTTTACTGTATCTGCAAACAGGACATCCACTACACAGGAAGTGACCTGTCTAGGGACGCAGATCCAAGCCCGTCAGTGTTCCTGGTCTCCTGTAGTCTGGAGTGGACAAACAGATCCTTAAGATTTTTCTGACTTGTCATAGCAAACAAGGGAAAAGTTTTGTCTGTCAAATCAAGTCTGATAAGGGGCCAACATTTCTTGATGACCTTCTGAATGGCGAACGGGGGTGTAGTGTGTGATAACACACATGCCAATTTCTCTTCCTTCCGTGGTCATTTTGGGTTTAATAGAGTTTCCGTAGGTGTATATCTGGCCCTTTTCACTGCTCTTGTCACCAGTTTACTGGGATATACTCTAGCCACCAAGCGTTATTTCAGATTATCTGCATGGAATAAATAGTCAGAGATGGACGTACAATTTCTCCTTAATTGAAGGAATTGGCCATACAGTAGGTTATCCTTTTAACTCCTAGGGTGGAAGCTGGAAAAATGGAGCAAAGTATTCCTATCTGTAGGCTTTCTGTTCTCCAGCATTGGTATCTTTCATGGATTCACATGCTTGGATTCACATGCTTAGAATATTCCCCGTCGTCAGACTGGGAACCCTCGGTACACATATATAGTCATTTCCCATAGGAAAAACTTCCGACACTTGTGTGACCTATCCCCGTCCACGTCCTCCACGGGGCCGCCTTACGCACGCCCCGTAGGACGCCATGGTATATAAGTCCCGCCCCCGCGGGACCCTTCAGATTTCGGCCCCTCCAAAGAGAACGGGGGAAAAACTTGCTTAAATACCTACATACACATTGCAGTCCGGGGAGGCCGGTGGGCGCATGTGAATCCATGAAAGATACCAATGCTGGAGAAATGGAGTTACAGGTAAGAAACTACTCCCTTCTCCAGCATTGGATCTTTCATGGATTCACATGCTTAGAATAGATTATAAAGCAGTAACATCAAGAAAAGGAGGTGAGAATGCAATGTAACTTACATTCGTGCAGACACCCCCAAATATTACATACTTTCACCATGTATGTAAGCAACCCCATATTATACTGATACAAAAACAGATTTTCACAGTACAATGCTATGCTATATACAATCAGAAAAACAGTTTTAGGCCAAGTGAACGACGGCATTTTCATCGTAACATTTGGCTTACCTTATTGAAAGAGGTGGCGCAGCACTGCCCGCCCCATCTGTACCTCGTCCGCATGCTGCTTTTCCAGGCAGTAGTGGCGTGTAAACGTGTGTGGAACAGACCATGCCGCCTGGCAGATGTCTGTCAGAGGAATTCCTGCCCATAGCGCCGCGGAGGAAGCCGTTGCTCTCGTGGAATGGGCTCTAGGGCGAACTTGTAGGGGTCTCCCAGCCTTGGCGTGACACAGGGTTATTGCTGAAGAGACCCAGCGAGCCAAACCTTGCTTGGAGATAGCCTTTCCCCTCGCCGAGGGACCATAGGCGATGAACAACTGTCTGGTGGTTCTGATGTCTTGCGTTCTTTGCAGGTAGAACTTTAGCGCCCTTTTGACGTCTAGCGTGTGAAGGGCTTTCTCCGCCGTCGACGACGGGGACGCAAAGAAAGTAGGAAGCACCAGGGTCGAGTGCTTGTGAAAGACCGATGGTACTTTTGGTATGAACGTAGGGTTAGTTGATAAAATTACTTTGTCCCTAAAGAACCTCATATACGGAGGATCTATGACCAATGCCTGCAATTCCGACATTCTCCTAGCCGAAGTGATGGCGACTAGGAACGCTAGTTTCCAGGATAGGTAGTGTAGGGGTGACGAGGACATTGGCTCAAATGGAGGCTTCATTAAGGCAGCTAGCACCACATTCAGACTCCACGAAGGTGGGAACCGTTTTGAAGGAGGGAATGTTCTAAATAGACCCCTCATGAAATGCTTCACTAGTCTGTCACTGAATAGCGGTGAGGACTGTCTCCTCCTTGTAAACCTTGAAACAGCCGCCAGGTGTACTTTTATGGACGATGATGATAGTCCGTTCTTTGCCAGGTGAAGAAGATACGGGAGGATTTGCTCCGGCGTTACTTCCAAAGGGCGAATATTGTGTTGAGTTTTACACCACATACAGAATCTTTTCCATTTGCTTATATATGATTTGTTAGTAGAAGGGGCTCTAGCCGCCTGCAGAATCTTACGGCAATCCATCGAAACATTCAGGTTCCCGAACTCCGAGAAGTCAGGAGCCATGCAGTTAAGTTCAGACTGTCCGGATTGTGGTGCCATACAGTTCCCTTGTCCCTGGACAGGAGGTGTGGCACTTTCCTGAGTGGTATCGGTCGATCCAATGACAGGTGAAGGAGGTCGGAAAACCAAGGTTGTCTCGGCCAGTGCGGAGCCACTAGGATGACTCGGCAATTGTACCTGCGGATCCCCTGGATCGTCCTCCGTATGAGTGGGAAGGGAGGGAAGGCGTAGAGGAATTTGCCTGTCCACGGAAACGAGAACGCTTCCCCCAGGGAGCCCCTCTGGGGCCATCTGCTCGCGAACTGGACACATTTTCGGTTTTCTTCCGTTGCGAAGAGATCGATCAATGGGGTCCCCCACCTTTCGAAGATTTCTTGTAGCTGACTGGAGTCCAGTTCCCACTCGTGTATTTGCGACATCGTCCTGCTCAGGGAGTCTGCCTGCACATTCTTCACTCCCGGTAGATGGTACGCCACCAGGGAGATGTGGTTTTTCAAAGCCCAATGCCAGATCTTTTGAGCTTCCTTCGAGAGGGTCCTGGATCTGGTGCCACCTTGCTTTATCAGGTAGAACATGGCTGTTGTATTGTCTGTGAGCACTCTTACTTTTGATCCCTTGACATGTGGGAGGAAAGCTTTCAGGGCCCATCTCACCGCTCTTAGTTCCAGCACGTTGATATGTAGACGCGATTCGGCCGACGACCACCTGCCTTGGGTTTGATGATTGTTCATGTGTGCTCCCCAGCCCGACAGAGAGGCGTCCGTAATGATGGTGTTCTGAAATTCCGGTTCTTGCAGCGGAACCCCCCTGTCCAGGTTGCGATCGACTTTCCACCATTGGAGGGAGTCGATAACTCCTTCGTCGTCGAAGGTTATCTTGTCTGACCAGCGGCCCGTGGCCTGCTTCCATCTGTCCGACAGGAACTCCTGTAGGGGCCTCATGAACAACCGGCAGTTTGCTACTAGGTGGATACACGATGCCATGGAGCCTAGGAGTGCCGCGTATTTTCTCACTGACATCCTGCTCTGTAGACGAAGTTGGCTCGTCAGTCGCTTGATCTTCGACATCCTTTCCAGGGACGGCTTCACGATCCCCGCACGGGTGTCGAATCGAGCGCCCAGGAACTTTAAATTCTTTGAGGGCTTTAGAGAAGACTTTTCGTAGTTCACTGCAAATCCCAGACGTTGTAGTAGTCGTAAGGTGGCCAGTAGGCTGTCGCTGGTCGACGCTGGGGAGGATCCCCTCACGAGCCAGTCGTCGAGGTACGGGTATACATGATGCCCTTCCTTTCGCAGCCAGGCCGCCACAGGTGCCAGACATTTCGTAAATGTTCTTGGGGAGGACTTCAGGCCGAATGGGAGCACTGTAAATTGGTAGTGTGTTTGCCCGACCAGGAACCTCAGAAACCTCCTGTGTGTTGTGCACACTGGGATGTGAAAGTACGCGTCTTGCAGATCCAGTGACGCCAAGAAATCGTCCTTTTGGACGGACCTGATCACCTCCTGTAGTGTAAGCATTTTGAACTTTTGACTCAGCAGGGTTTTGTTGAGGTCCCGCAGGTCGAGGATTGGGCGCCACTTTCCGTTTGGCTTCTTTACCACGAAACAGCGTGAGTAAACCCCTAGGCCTTTCTGTGATGCAGGGACTAATTCGATGGCGCCTTTTCTTAACATGAGCGCAACTTCCTGACACAAGATGCCCAGATGTGGTTGGGACAGGTGTATCGGTGGACGTCTTGGAGGTTTGCATTTGAACCTTAGGGAATGCCCTCGTCTCACCGTGTCCAGGACCCACTGATCTGTCGTGATTGACTCCCATTCCTCGACGCAGCGTGACACCCTTCCGCCTAGGACGTCATTGTTGGTCTTTTTGTTTTCCCGTCGACGACGGGTAATTGGGCCGTCTCTTGGAGGATTGGAAATTTCTGCGCCGGGTTGAGGATTGCGAGGCGCGCCTATACCCTTGGGAAGGGTATGATGATCTTCCAAACGCTCTATCCCTGGTAGCTGAGAATCTAGAGTTGCCAGTAGCGCCTCTAAAGGGGCTAAAGGAACGAAAGGGCTTACCACTCTGAAGAGAGCCCAGCGAGCGTGCCGTCTCAGAGTCCTCCTTCATGCCTTTCAAGGCCTCATCCACCTTTTCGCCGAAGAGAAGGTCACCTTCGAAGGGCATGTCCACCACTTTATATTGCACCTCGGGTCTGAAGCTGGTGCACTTGAGCCAAGCCTGGCGTTTTAAAACAACACCGTTGTTAATTTGTTTGAACCCCGAATCTGCCAGGTCCACTGCTATATTAATAGCGTGGTTCGATGCTTCCTCGCCTTCACGAACCAGGGACATAGCCGTTTTTCTGTGTTCTTCTGGGAGGTGGTCCATAATAGGTGCCAGTCTGTGCCACATCTCCCTGTCGTACCTGGCCATAATTGCCAGGGAGTTGGCTGCTTTTACCGTTGACGCCCCCACTGACAGGACCTTCTTACCGAACGCGTCCTGACGCCTAGCCTCAGAATCCGGAGGAGTGGAGCATTTATGTTGGGCCTTTGCTTTCCTCGTCGCCGCCGCCGAAACCACCGAGTCCGGTGTAGGTTGAGCAGAGAGGCATTTTGGCGTGGAGTCAGGGACTTTAAACTTTTTCTCTATGCGGCCCTTGACCGCAGGTTCAGAAAATGGGTGCCGCATAGTTTGTACGCCTTCTTTCCACACATGATCCAGGATCGGAATCGAAAAAATTGAACGCCGACTCTTGCCCATGTGGTCAAAGAGAAAACAGTCCTTCTTTTCTTCCTGTTGGGCCAGACCGAACTCCTTGCAGGCCTTTTCCATCATGGAATGGAAGGCGCCTATATCATCCGGCGGTGACGGATGAACGGGACTTTTTGGAGGTTCCACTTCCACATCCGAAACCCAGGATGGGTCCCTCGACGGTGAGAGGGAGATGTCTGATACTGATCCCCTGTCAGAGAGGGAGTCCGAGAGCTCGCCCTCCTCTTGGACCGCTGGAGTAGTTGGAACTACGACCGATCTAGTAGGCCGGTGTGAAGGGCCGGGCTCGTCGACGACCGATCTAGTAGGACGGTGTGAAGGGCCGGGCTCGTCGACGAGGGGGGTCGTCGGTACAGGTGGAAGCCTTTCGTCCAGCGATTTCAAAAGTGAATGTAAGGAGGAGAGCACCTCCATGGAGAGGGTAGCCTGGTCGCTTGGAGGCTGGGTAAAAACTTGAGAGCATGTTGCACCAGAAGGAAATCTGGCTCGTAGGCCAAGGTCTTCCGGGTTCACAATTGTGAAGCCGTCGTCTTCTTTCGAGGCAATGGACACCGCCTGTTCTTGCAGCAGTGTGTCAGGCAACCCCATATCGAACACCTCTGGTCTCCATGCCAGAACTCCCGTCGACGAGGGTACCGTCGATGTCGACCCCATGTGTATGCCAGGTGACTGCGTCAGAGCGGGTACTGACTGGATCGTCGTCGAAGGTGGGCCTGCAGGTGGCTTTGGAGGAACCCCCTTCACGGAGCTCTCCCTGCGTTTATCCGCCTCTCTACTCGTGGCTGATCTGCTTTGATCGCCCGAGGAGGATTTTGGCCTGTCTTTGTCTTTCTTCGACGAAGAAGATGAGGATTTTTTCGCCGAGTCTTTCGATGAGCCCTTCGAGGAGTGACTCCGTGGCACGTCCTTCTCCGTGGATTTTGTTGATGGCGCCTTTTTCTTGGCCGGGGGTTCCGATGAATGCGAGCGTCGGAGGGCCTCAGATGTTTTTGCCGAGGCGACACTGCGCACCGAGCCCACCTCAGACTGAGGGTACGCCCCTGCGCCATCGTTCAACCACGAAATCAGACGCCGATTCCGGTCCTTCAGGGTTTTCTGTGAAAAACCCTTACATATATCGCATTGGTCCGCCGAGTGGTGAGGATGGAGGCAGTAGAGACAGTCTAGATGGCCGTCCCCCTCATAAACCTTTTTCAGTCCGCACGTGGCACACGGGCGGAACAGAGGCTTACCCGACATTATGAAGGAACCAGAAAAAACAAAGGTCGAACAATTCGATAAGTATCCGTAGAACTACTCGAGGAGATCCCACTATCTTTGGAGACGGTTGAAATCTGAAGGGTCCCGCGGGGGCGGGGCTTATATACCATGGCGTCCTACGGGGCGTGCGTAAGGCGGCCCCGTGGAGGACGTGGACGGGGATAGGTCACACAAGTGTCGGAAGTAGTTTATTTCGAGTGCAATGGTTAGCAATTCCAAAATGAATTCCGCCGATATGTCCCGAGGTGGTGGTTCGGTAACAAATATCTCGGGTATACATTGGATTGCATCCTCCTGCGGGATACTCGTATATAGTGCCCGTCTATCCAAGGTGACCAAAATGTCCTCATTTGATTTAAAGGATCTGCCCTCAACTAGTTGTATTGCTGACCTACTGTCACATAGGTAAGTGTCTGTTTTTTGACTGAGGGGCTGTAAAAATGTGTCAATGTACTTAGAAATTGGTCCCAAAACTGAACCACAGCCCGCAACTATAGGGCGCCCTGAGGGTTTGGTGACATCCTTATGGATCTTTGGTATTGCGTAAAATGAAGGGGTATGTCCCTCTGTGTTGAGCAATTCAAATTCATCATTGGTAAGCCACCTTTGCTCCTTGGCAAAAGTTGTTACTGCCTGTATCTCCTTCTTGAGGTCGCTACAAGGATCTCTCCTAATTTTTTGTAACTGTCATCCTGTTCGAGGAGAGCCATCACCATTTCATGATACTGTAAATGGTTACACCACTATCCCACACCCCCTGGTCCGCAGGCTTAATCACAAGGTCGCGGTCATTTGATAGTGTACTGATTGCATGTCTTTCTGCATTTAAGTTGTACCTCATGTCTTGATTATTCTGTTCCAGCTGTCCGACTTCCTTCAGGACACATTTTTCAAATGTCACGATTTCCTTTGAGACCAGATTATCAGATGGTGTAAAGGTCGAGCGACACCTCAAGCCCGTCTTTGTAGTGATTTCAGATAGGCCGGAGTCCCTAAAAATAAAAAAAGAACCTTCATCTAATCTTTCTCAGAAATGTACGTATGTCAGTCTGGATTGAAAACCAATCAGTATTCCATTGGATGGGCCTCCCGGAACGTGCACAATTGAAAACGAGAGGACGTCAGCGGCAACTTTCACCACACCCTGTACTAGATATTCCTGTGTGAGCAGACCTCTACCAATCTCCGAAGCGATGGGCATGCGGCAGACTGCAGGTTTATGGCCTGAACCACTGCCTTATCACACCAGAAGCACACCCTCTTGTTTTCCAATTCCATGGCCCACAATGTGCGTGCTACGACAATAGGGAAGAGCTTGAGCGCCATGATATTCTTTGTTCTCCCCTTCTTGTGCCACTGGGTCGGCCATTTTTGTATGCAACACTTCTGACCCAATATTACCCCAAATCCTTCATTACCTGTACATCTGTAACTCAACAGTAGTTTACCATGGGCTTCTCCACAATAGCACTCAATTAACCTCCAAGAGGAACGACCGCCACATGCACAAATTATCCTTTAAGCCTGACCCCAGCCGGATGTGGTGATGCCCCTGTGAAAACCCAGCCGTCGCTCTTGCCAATCTGCGAGCAAACCCTCTGCCTGCAGGAATGACCATTGCCACAAAATTCAATTTTCCAAACAATTGCTGCAATCCCTCCAACGTGGTCCTATATTTTGACACTGTTCTCAATTTCTGTAATCAACTCAGACACTTCTCCTGTGGCAACCTGCAGGTACCCTTTACTGTATCTATCTCAATCCCTAAAAACTTTACTACCTCAGTAGGTCCTTGGGTTTTTCCTTGTGCCAGTGGGATCCACATCCTGTTCATCAAGTTTTTAAAGGAAGACAGAGCAAGACCCCAGTCCATCGACCCCCTCAAGGACAATGTACATAACGTCATTGAGATAATGGATGATGTTACCCTGCTGCTCCATTCTGTGCGCTGTCAATTCTAAAAAGGTGCTAAATGCCTCGAATAGTGCACAAGACACAGAGCAACCCATTTGGTTGCATTTGTCAATGTAGAAATCGCCCTCCCATTTAAACCCCCAAAAATGACCAGTGTCTGGGTGTACAGGTAAAAGAAGAAATGCTGATTCTATGTCCACCTTGGCCAAGAGTGCCTCTCTCCCCCCATGGCGGTGGTCATTAACATGGCCTGGTCAAATGTGGCATAATGCACTGAGCAGAGGTCCTGTTCCAGCCCTCTTTGACCGAGTCACCTTTCGGGTACCAAAGGTGGTGAATCAATCTAAACTTGCCCTTTTTCTTCTTGCGCACAATGACCAAAGGGAGGGACTATGCAATGAGGGAGCAGGCGGGTGGAGGAAGGGGCCAGCCACCCTGCCCAGCTCCACTTTCTCTATTTTTTTTCTTACCACCTGCGGCTGCTGGAGTGCTGAATGGAAGTTCCTGGCCACAAAACCGGTCAGTGGTCCACCATAAGGGATCTCCAACCCCTTGCTAACGCCTTCCCACAACAAATCCTGCTCCTTCACCTTTGGTTAATCATACAAAAATTCCAGCAAAACTCTCCTGTCCACCATGGAAGGGCCTTTCACCCATTCCATACTATTGGCCACCTCTGTGGTGCCCTCTGCCCCTTGCGCCACCTTCTGTCTTGAAACAGCTTGTAACAGCTTGTAATTAGGTGGCTTCCCCACATTTGGAGCATTGGTGTTGGAATCTGCACCTGGGCCCCCAGGTACATGACCCCTTGTGAAACAGGTCCGTCCAGCCGAAAAAACTCCTCTGTGCTCATTACCCCTCTGTGTTGAGGGGGCGGGCTGAAAAGGATGCCACGCTGTGAGGCTTCTGAATGTGCTCAGACTATACCAAACCACGGCTTCCTTGAACCTTTGTATACTTCAACATTTATTTTTACTGATCCTGTCCTTTCCTCCCATGAATGACACCCAACGTTCCATGTCCTTCTGATCCCATCCCATGTCAGAGCCATTTTAGACCTGATATCTGTCAATCTATCCAACCTGTGGGGCCATACTTCCTATGTTTATTTACAATAACATCCCTGTATTTCCAAAAGGCCGGACCCTGTCGTGGATCTCTTTCCATCTGGACCGCTTCCAGCTAAGAGAATGCCTAGTTCCAATTGTGTATGTTCTCTTCTGGCCTCCTTCTCTTGCCTCTTCATGTCATCCTCTTTACTAATGGTAATGCCAGGGCCTGATGTCTCCACTGATAGTGAAAATATATCAAAATATTCCCTCTCCCAGATCCTTTCCTTCACCTGTCTATGGATATGCCAAGCCATGGTGGATCTGAGAGATAAGAAGGTTGCAATAGTTACTAGAGGGGGGGCCAACATCTCCTACACAGTGCACTCCGGTGTTGGCCACACCTGTCATCCCAGCTAACATCCCACATTGCCGAACGGGCTGCTGAGTTGGCACTTCCGCTGATTGTGATGCCCCCGCCCTTCTTGTCAGATAGGAACTGCACCCCTGTGCCCCCAAAAACTCTCTGGGGCAGAACTAAAGAACTTGGAGAAGTCAACCCCCCACTACACCCGAGACCCCTGCGATTGCAGCAGGCTCTGGGGTGAGGGGGCCCTTCCCACACCCCTCTAATGGTTGCGCTGGCTGAAACTTCAATTGGTGTCTGCAGTGCTCCACGCAATCATGTCAACATTTCTCCCAGTGTCTCATTCAATTTTTCACTCATCCCTGCAACTACTGCCGGGAGTGAACTTACCAAAGTGCCACCTAGCTGTTCAATGATGCTTGACATCACATTGTTATTTGCAATACACAAATAAGTAGCTGCAACCAATGCCTGTTGTTGCACTTCCCCCAGGGGACCTGCGGGATCGTCCACCAGGACTACCCCGTCTTACCCTTTTGTTTTTCACACTGCCCGTTTCTTTGGTGGTGTTGCCCCAGGATGGCCCTCACCCTGAGACAACACCTTCTGGCAATAAAGATGCAACCTTGCCCTTCGGCACCCATGCTTGCTGCCCTTTTTGTTTTGGATGGCGTTGCGTCGGTCGATAGCTTGCTAGCCGGTGGGGAGTCCAAAACTGGGGGTGCACAATCTGATGAGAGAGCAATTCCTGTGCATCCTCCAACCTCTTTTTTGCCCAGTCTTTCCCCCTCGTATGCATTTTCTCTTAGAAAAGTGCAAATATCTCGGCCTCCTCATCAAATTTGTCCCCGCAAGAACTGTTAAAAACTAAATCTATTCCTGAAAACATATCTGGCAACCCTAGTTGAGACATGGCGTGAGTCCTGTATTGGGCAAAAACAATTTATCAGTTATTTGATGGCAAATGTACTCGATGCTACGTTTCCCCCCTTTAATCTCAGCAGTCTCTAAACACCATTAATGCAACCCAACACAATTCCGCTTGCCCTCCTACTTATCATGGGATCAAAAATTATTATATAATCCTGCAGTTTATAAACTTAATCCTGTTATGGCCACCTTACTGGTTCGTTTCTGCTCTTCCACCGTGCCTTAACCGATTCAAACACAAGCAATCGTTTCCTGCAAACTTAAACCTGTTTTTGGTACAAAATTACTTAATTATTAACAATGCCCACTGAAACATTCAACTTTACCTGTTTGTGCTGCCTTTCCCTGCAGCCCTAATTTTCTATATCTCCCACACTCCCTATAGTCCCATACCTCATAAATGTGTTGCAGTTCTAATGTGCTATCCCAGCAATCAAAAACATGCCCTTGTGTAGTATAAATATAATAACAAGGTACCCAGATTTCACATTTTGCAAAAACCGCATTGCTCTGCGTCGTCCTGCTTCCAAGATGAGCGCCATTGTGAATTTTTAAATGTTTATTCGGGAAACCTGGTCAAAACAACTAGCCGAATACAAAGCAATTCATCCAACTGGATAGATGGGCAGCAACTCAACCAACTAGCCTCACAAGTGGCCCAGAAAAGGGGCACAAAAGCTAACTTTAAAAAAAAATCAGCTATGGGCCTAATGCCTTCTACGCCCGTTCCACCCCCTAATAAATCAATGTGCGCCATGCAGGCTTATGCCGGAAGTGTGCGCTTAAATTCCGCCCCCAAATTAAAATAAATGTGCGCCACTCGTGATACACCCAGCTAGCGACTAGGGGACCATCAAACGGCCAAATCCGCTCCTGAAATGCAGCCCAGCAATACCCTGTCCACTTAATTGCCATGGCCGCACAAGCTCACCACTGGGTGGCCCCTTTAACCCTCACAATGCCCTTCAATAATTTCCGCAGCTTCAAGGCAAGTCCTAGATCAAACCTCCCCAATGAACAAAGTGATACAGTGCCCAAAACCACATTTCCTTGCATCCTCCCGCTTCCAATTTGAATGTGCAGTTCTATATATTTCAAAAATCCAATGCTGCGCTATGTCTGAAAAACCATCTCCTACTTGTTGCTTCTACCAATCTGAACCTCTGGACCCCAAGTCACCACGCGGTGCGGCGCTCGACAGTTGGAGACAGAAAACTGAGAAGCCTCAACCCAACCTGGCCCTGCAGCACCTCCCGCCAGCAAAGCACACACTAGGTCGGCGAACTGTGTCTGCCTCCAACGATGCTGCTGCAGCCGTGTGCATGAGGCCAAAATTCCCTTTTAAAGCAGCCACCCCGTGCAGCATTCAACTCAAGTGGGGAAAAGCCTGAGCAGGGCCAGCCGATTCCAATCCTAAACACAAACATCGTATGCGATGGGCGCAGACCACAAAGTACACCAAAAATTCCTGCATTTTTTAAGCACACAGCATGGCAGCCGCGAAAACAAACCTTGCTCTCATAGATTCCATCACAATTTCGACCGAACAGTGCATGTAAAACGATGCCCGGGGCCACAGCGGCCAAACCAGGAGTACAACATGTAACAGCACCAGAAGCCTGCTGGTGCGCGACCGGGCGGGCTACAGATCAAGAATCATGCAGAACACATAGGGGCACAGAGGCCAAACAGGGAATAAACCAAGCAACTGGCTAGAAGCCCGCTGGTGCGGCGAGAAGCAACTGGCTAGAAGCCCGCTGGTGCGGCGATCGGCAGACATGGCAAACAGAACAGAGCAATCGTGCAACAGCATAAATAACGCAACAATTGGGTGCATGTCGGTTACACCGGGAAAAACATTCCAACACTACACGATTTCAAACCTCATCTCCCCCATGGGCACAGCGGCCGTCGAGGACAGTATACATAGCGGGGAGATCCCCATTGGACACCCCCATCTCCTTAGGTCATTATCATAACACGATGAATATGAATAAATGAATACACAGACAACTGTATTAAAGTTCTTGGGAAAAAACACAAGGTCACAGTTTATTTATGGAGCAAGACAACTTGGGACGGTCCCAGCCACATTACAAACAGTCAGATACGGGTGAACCATGTCACCACTTTAGCCACTGGCCAAACTGACAAACTGCTGGTTCTTCCAGCTACACTGGCACAGCCAGCAGGAACCAGGGGCACTGACCAGGATGATTGTTGGCCTAAAGCCCTAAGGAAGGGAGTCAGTGCCCGTCGAGGGATCGGCTCGAGCCCGGCCAATCCCGAGCCGCTGCAGCGTGAAGTACCTCATTGGCTAGGACCGCCCCGATACTCCGCCTGTAACAAGAAACGAAAATATTAGGAACAACTCAAACAACACACTGCTTATTTTATCACTACTTCTACTCTGGCACTCTACTAATTCTACTGATGATGCGAAAGCGTCACCACACTCCTCTCACCGGCCTGCACGTATTACTCCCGTTTTAAAACTTACCAATATTCAACCTGTTTAACCTCAGCACTATGCTCACTGGCGTGGGTGGGTGTTAATTCACACTGGGCGGGAGCTTCTGGGCAAAGAGACTGATGTCCAGCAGCTCCCGCCCTTATAAGTGTCCGCAGGGGGACCTGACCGGAAGAGGAGGAGAGGAAGAGGAGAGGCTTGACCAGCGACCGGAAGGGGGTGGCCAGAAGGGACAGCCCGCTATGTAGGCTGTCCCTCTAGCGCCCCCTGCGGGGGCCGGTCCGCCTCTTAGCGGGGAGATCCCCATTGGACACCCCCACCTCGGGGAGATCCCCATTGGACACCCCCACCTCCTTAGGTCATTATCATAACACGATGAATATGAATAAATGAATACACAGACAACTGTATTAAAGTTCTTTGGAAAAAACACAAGGTCACAGTTTATTTATGGAGCAAGACAACTTGGGACGGTCCCAGCCACAATACAAACAGTCAGATACGGGTGAACCATGTCACCACTTTAGCCACTGGCCAAACTGACAAACTGCTGGTTCTTCCAGCTACACTGGCACAGCCAGCAGGAACCAGGGGCACTGACCAGGATGATTGTTGGCCTAAAGCCCTAAGGAAGGGAGTCAGTGCCCGTCGAGGGATCGGCTCGAGCCCGGCCAATCCCGAGCCGCTGCAGCTGCAGCGTGAAGTACCTCATTGGCTAGGACCGCCCCGATACTCCGCCACGCTTTGATGGTGGCTGACGCTGCCATCAATGCCCCCAAACCCTAGGACCTTGCTTCTCTTTCAAATTTACTAGACAATTACAGCTTGCTTTACTCACCATTGAATTTATCTGCAACCTGCCCTCTTTAGCTCGCACAATAAAGCCGTTAGGAAAACATTGTTGCCTTTATCAGATAGGTGGACCCCGTCTGCTTCAAAATGGGAAGGCAAGGAGCTCAAACAGCAGTGCCCCACGTACCCCAGGCCCTCTGCCTTGGTGAATTTAGCAACACTTCTGTTGAGTCGCTTTCTGGACTTCTCCATGCCGGCTACAGAAATGGCGTCTCTCCATACTTGCCTTTGCACGACTTCTGACCAGAATATTTCTGTGCCTGGCAACTTGTGCGCCATTATACGCAACGTAACCTGTATTTGTGCGAGCAAGCGTCCGCGACCCAACTTGGCCAGATCGTTGCCTCCCAAATGAATAACTAACCACCTTTGTGCCCGCCGCCACTGGAGTCGCCAGTGAATTGCCGGCAGCAAGGAATGCCACCTCATGCCCGGAGTGCCCAGCCACACACATTCGGTAGCCTTGAAACCCAGGTTGTGGCCGATCGTCCATTGCCTGGCCCTTTTCTCAGCGCGTGTCACAAATGAGTGGCCGATCAGCCATACTGCATCATCTAAGGGGAAAAACATACCATACCATCAATACTTTGATCCGCCCGGGTCCAACAAACACTACCCCGCCCCGACCTTGATTTCCCTCTGTATCTAGTATTCTTCTGGCTATGCATTAAGCTGGGGGCGGACATACAATCGATAACGGCCCGACTCCCACCTCCCCACCTTCATGATTGCCCGTGGAGACATGCCCTCCTGAAAGGCAGTGGTAGCTGCGCCTATCCTGAAACTATGGGTAGACCACCCATAGGCCATTGTCAGCACCTTGCGAAATTGAAATACAGAGAGGGTGGAAGTGTCGGCGTGGATTAGCAGGGTACCAGCGCATGTCATGTAGCTCTTATTTGTAAAAACCGCTTAAAAAGGTGCACAGGGCAGCAATCCGCCAGGGGGGCCCCATGTAGGCATATGTGAAAACCTTTTCCCTGCTGATCCGTCTTGCTTTTCCTCAACCATATACTGACCCCTTCACCTGACTCTTTGTGGAACAGGGATACATCACCCAAAGCAATGGCCCTCCCAGAGGTGTCTTTCTTGGATGCAGAAACTAGCTCACTAATCCTGAAGGCCCCATTGATATGGGGGGAGAGATGCACACGCCATCATGTTGTCAATGTTGATGTGACTGCACAATGTTCACATCACTGAACACTGCCCCAAAGCATCACAAATGGTACATGGCACCCAAATCCCATACGAAGGAAGTAAGGTCGACACCTATCACTGCATGACTAACAGGAAACCATCCCGCAACACGTGCACCACCCATCAGCGGCCGTCACCCTCCGTAACGCCAATCGGCACCTTGCAGAGTATATGCACTATGTTGCTGTCTCCAGCATATCACCACACAGGACAAGCATCCCTGGGAGTGCAACAAATTGAACCAACTAGGGAATCCACTGTCTGTCACAGGGATGCCACACCCACAGTAGTGCTGCATGTCGCCATGGGAACGATCAGCGCTCATTGCCCAATATTGCACAGACTGCTGCCAACGCTCCCTCTGAGTACATCTCACAGAACACAACACCTCACTAATTTGCCAATAACACAGCTGTATGCGTACACGATGCATGTGCAACAAGACGTCAGTGCACACCATGTATCATCTTGAAGATGCAACCAACACCATTAATACATGGCACAGGACACATTGAGGGATTCAAAATGGCGTAAATACATCCAGGGACATGTGCATGTGGGCAACTATTATCTGCAGGCATGTGTGACTAGTACAGCTGTCCATCATGAATCAACTAACATTTACCTTTTATTGTCTCTCATGCCGGTGATAGTAGTCCCTTGAAGCCGTGGCTCCTCACCCCTGTCTGAAATCCACAGAACAGGCAAGAGGAGGACTACAATCGTTCCCTTACCCATAACCATACCCTTGTGGTCATCGAGCAGATCTTTGGCCTGTTGAAGGCACGATTTCACTGCCTCAGCCGGTCGGGTGGGGCACTCTTCTACAGGCATGAGAAGGTGGCAAAGATCATCATGGCATGTGTCATGCTGCACAATGCGTATCCGCCGGAACGTGCCCCTGCCCCCTGACATTGAACTGTTACCACCTGGTGATGATGAAGGGGATGAAGGGGATGAAGATGTGGCCGGACATTATTGCGGTGCCGATGTACAGGAAGGATGTGTTGTGCGCCAGTCAGTGATTGCACAATATTTCTGACACACATGGCAGCAGAGGGTGACATGATAGTTGGACAGAGGGCACTGGGTGTGGGGGTACATGTACACTATGCTCTGTATATGAATAAATGACACCTGCGCAATCGTGAATGTCCACTCAGGTCTTGCTTTTCACACAAAGGGTGTATTAAATATAGCCATGTTAACGGAAGTGCAAAAACCCCAAAACTCCCCCACACATGTCCCATCAGGTGTCCAATGCCTACATGAGGCTGCCCTGTCTATCAATTGGCACTCCCTGGTCCAGGTGCGGCATGTCTTGGCAGTGCAGGGTATGTGCCGACCTGCAGAGCAGGCTTGTCTGCGTCGAACTGGAGGGTGACGGTGTAGCCGCCTGCTGGGATTGGGTAGCAGGATGCCCTGCCTCCATGGCATCCGCTATGCGGCCGAGACCTCATTGCAGAGGCGGCTGGTGTTGTCTGCAAACGATTTGGCCATGGAGGCAGTGTTGTCCGTGATGGACCTGCCTAGAGAGGCGAAGTTCTCACGCCACTCCTGTCTGGACAGTCTGTTGTCCTCGACAAACTGCTGCACAAGGGCCATAAGCTGTTCCGACCGCTGCGGCCCTGCGGGTGCACCTATGGATATTGTTGGTCCCTGGCTGTCCTGCTCAGCCTGCTCAGTTGTCAAAATGGGACTGAAGTGCCCTTCCATCTGCTCCTGACCAGAGTGCTCTGGGGTGGTGGCGTGCTCTGTATCGGGGGACGATATTTGTGGGGATGCCAGTGGACTTGGTGTACGGACCACTTCCGATACATCATCCTCAACGGGCACCCAAATGTCTTCCTGTGGGTCCTCCACAGCCAGGGTGCTGTGGCTGCCACCTCCCCAGCCAAACTGGACTCCTCTGAATGTGGTGCCTCGCCTGATTCCTCAGGAAGGCCAATTGGTGGTGTTGGTGCTTCGCCCTCTACGAGCCTTGGCGGCACCAGTGTAATGGCTACTGTGCAGGGGTTGCGTCCTGCCCATCACTGTCATGGTCAGAGCCTGCCTGTGGGGGTCGAAGAGAGGGACGGCATGAGTGATGTTTTGATAGGCATCATACATACGAATTGATCATCCACACAATTGCTGGTAATAGGCATTTGTGTTTGGATGTGCACGTTGTTTGATACATGGGTGGGTTATGCAGGCATACGTCGGCGTCACTCATGTTGGCCAAGAGCAATTCTATCTGACATATATAGTATTTTGGGCCTGCACGCTGTGACTCATGGCATTGACATCTTTGTGTGGTATGTATCAGGTACGGCATTGCCTTGCAACAGGCATCTGCATGTGTCTGTAAAGCGTCCGCCTACTTTGCCGGGAGTGTGTGTTGGACCATCGCTTGACTATGTGGACTGACATATTGGTTGACTTTCATCAGACTTGGCATTACAATGTTTTCTTAGGGCACTCACCTCCATCGCGGCGCCACACTCCATCTCGCCAACACCTTCCGTCCCCTCCATTCCTATCATGCTGGCGCAGATGTCCTCCCATGGTGTGAGCTTGATTGGTGAGCTGGGACCTCCTCCTGTTCCCATTGC
Organism: Ambystoma mexicanum; assembly: GCF_040938575.1. Taxonomy (NCBI): domain Eukaryota; kingdom Metazoa; phylum Chordata; class Amphibia; order Caudata; family Ambystomatidae; genus Ambystoma; species Ambystoma mexicanum. Next base: position 1,180,082,867 of record NC_090926.1, read on the forward strand.
CTGGCTCTGGTTCACTGAAAGAATATTTCTAACTCTCAGTTGCAGGTCGTCCCAGCGCTTGCGGCAGTCTCTGATTGTGCATGGGGTGTTCCCAACAGCACTGACCTTCTGAGCAACAAGTGCCAAGGTCTCCTTTTTCTTCAATACTGCCTCCGTCTTCATGTTACTGGAGAATACTATGCCAGCATGCTCCTGCAGTGTGTCAACCAGCATCTGCAGCTCATCCTCATTAAATCATTCTTTCCGCTGGCGGTCAGCTCCCTTCTTCAGGGCCTTGGGCATAGTGGTGTAATAGGTGGATGTATTCACGACAACAGCAGAGTCCGACGGGTCCTGTGTGGTGAGGATGGCAATGGATTGTTTTTAAAGATGGCCGCCGTGCTCCTTCCCGTTCCTGTGCGATGACGCTATTTCCGGTTCAGTTTATTAGCGGTGACCGTTATTAACGGTCATCGCTAATTACGGTCACCGCTAATGCCGCATTGAACCTTGTCGGTAGTGCTATCTGCTCTGTAATTGATGCAGCTATGGGCATTTATGGTGCCTTTAACGGCATGGCGGTAATGACTTTACCGGCATGGCGTAAAGCTTGTGCCCGCAAAGTCGTAATAGTCCTCTATTAGCAGACTGATTGTCAAACTAGAAATTATATCGTGCCTCCTATCGCAATGAATATATATGTTTTGGCCTACGCCAAGTTGCTCGTAAAATACTTGCGAAGAAATCCGTGTTGCAAGGTCCTGACCTTAGAGTCAATGTAAACCTCCATTTTAGGTTCTCTCTGTAAAGTCACCTTGTGAGCTAAGATGGTGGACGATGTCATTCCGAATACAGCATGGCCGTCATGACCTCTGTGTGCAGCTAATGTGTAACTTACCTGCAGGCCACTTGTTAGGGTCATGAACTGAGACCTTGTCCTTCGCTGGCCTGTGTGTAAAGGATTACTCTTGTCAATGAAACTAATCCATGTGCATATGTTAAGAACAATGTATCCAAATACTGAACTGAGAACATCTGTTTGTACTATATTGTATTAATGTTTGAGAAGACTTCACGAGGGATCCTAAATCACATTGTTACCGCGTCGACTTGTTGGCAAATGTATTAGAGGCAAGCCTTAAGCATATTGTCATACGAACCTGGCATGAACCCTAGATCAGTGATGTATTAGCGGAATATTAAACAGGAATAGTAAGCAGACGGGTTGGACATCATGTTCGCAAAACGTATAAAAGCGGGACTACTTCTAATGACTAATTCTAATGTACAGTCCCACTCACTGAGCACACCGAACTATGCTGGAGTTCGCTGTTTTGTACTGAGGGCCGATAGCTATTTGCTACTTTATGCTTGACGTAACTGGTTAGTATAAATAAAGACCTTTGTATGTTCCTTTGTAACCCGTGTTCGGTGTATTTCTTTTTGGGGTACTCAGCGCTGCACAACCTGATCCCTGGATGATTAGCTTGTGGTCCGAGACGGCATCTTGACGAGGGTCCACTTATCGAGGCGGGCAGATTTGCCGAAATCACCAATCACGAGGTAAAATTAGTTAGGTAAGTTTTCTTTGTGATCCGATCGGACCTCCTTGGGTTTGGTCAGGTGAGTCGTGACCCGACTCTTAATTAAACCCTGACAATTTGAATTTGGTGCATTGTATCTGCAGACACAATTATTGACCAGGTAACACCAACAATTTGATATGCCTGAGAAATTGTCTACCTGCTTCAGGGCATTATTCCACAGCGATAGACAATCTTTGGAATTTAGCCGTCCGGCACCACAGAAGCGGTCGCCGGCATGTACTGTAAGCAGGGCATTGGAAGTATAGTGTTTAATGATATTTGGCACATACAAACCAGACATATTTCCGAACTTCAAAGGCCAATCAATGGTAGGTTTGAAATCCCTCGTATTGAGTATTTAGAGTCAGTCTTGTTAAAGAAAAAAGCTAGACCTGCAGCATTCGATGTTTTGCAGAATTGGAAAAAAGAAGCGTTACAACAGCTTAAGAGTAGAGCGAAGCATGCACGCCGTCATAAAACGAATGCCGAAAAATCGTTGTTGTATGACCAGGACAAACAGTCTGAGTCGGTTAGAAATATGGGTAGGGCTTTCTCTTGGTGTTCAGAAAATCTATCCTTCTAAAGATTTCCATGTTTCTGATGAGCCTCTGCACCACCTCCGTATGTTCCTCTTCCTGCTGTTTTGCCTCTTCTTGCTGTTATTCCTGCTCAGCCTGTTGTTCCTGCTCCTCCTAATGTTCCTCTTCTTCCAGTTGTTGTTCCTCCACCTGCTCCTCTGCCTCTCCCTATTTCTCCAGTAACAGTACCTCCATTGAATTTGCCTGCACCCGCTCTTCTAAGTAGTCTTGTACTGCTTGTAGTCAATCAGGGTGCGGGGGTCAAGGGTTGTCACTCGTAATACTGTATCTTCAGAAAAGAAACGTGAATTGATTGCATGGGCTAAGCATTGTATGGAGAAGGTTGATCAAGCTAATATTCTTGCCACACTTTCCAATATGGATAGTCTTCCTGAGAAAAATGTTTTTATCGAAGGTTTAGGAATTCATTTGTGTGTAATGTGGGGAAAATTAAATAATGCAGATCTCCCACAAGGGTTGAGGGATCTAAACACTTTAGCATTTTCAAGAGACACTGTGGAGAAAGTAAATGAGCATGTTGAGAGGATATTTGGGTATAGAGAGGAGTTGGAAAGGTTACGGAATGAGGATGATGAAGAGGAAAGTATGTATGTACGGAAACAATTCCTTCCTTGTCGTAAATCGATATCTGAGGAAATACGAATTTGTACGAGAGACGCGCTTAGATGGATCTCAGATACGTCGAAAACTCCAGTTGAGGTATATGACACATACAGTCAGTATACGTTAGAAATGCAGAGGAAAGTGATACAGGTAATGGTAGAGTACCTACAGGATGATTGTGTAAAAAGAAAGATTAGTTGTCCCACAGAATTGTTAAGCATTTGCAAGAGAGCTTTTTTTCTTCGACTGCGTTGGCGCTTGACTTGGCTCTGTTGCTTAGTAAGCGTTCGCAGTTGCCTATTTCTCAGTTGCCTATGAGAGAGGTTCCTCTGACATTTGTCCCGAAGGTTGAGATTGCGGCTGATCCTACAACGAATGCAGTAGCTGTGAATATTCCTGCACATTATGTATCAGTTTGTTCACGTCCCGTTCTCACGACAGGAAGTGAACACCATTAGACAATCTATTCCTGACATTAGGAAAAATCCGACCGGGTCCTATAAAGAAATACAATTCGTCTTGCAGTCCTCAGTATTCATCCTAGGCGACATTGACCTGTTATTTCCTGTACTCCTGCCCGTAGATTTGTGGAAACAAGTTAGGACTATAGATGACGTACCAGGGTTGGGAGACACATGGGTTAACATATTTAGACTCGATGGAGAAAGGCCAGCTGGTGAAAGACCGCCTCAGGTGATACTAACTTTGCCTGATAGAATCATTGCAAAATTGAAAACTATAATTCCCGAAAAGAGAATTATTTGGGACAAGCTTACCCAAGGAAAGTCTGAGGGTGCTACCGAGTTCTTTAATCGGTTCGAACAGGTATTCTCGGATTTCAGTGGACAAGACGTAGGCACAGAGTCTGGGAAAAGGTTCTTTGTGGACAAATTTGTGCCTGGATTGCCACCTGACATCCAGTCACAGATTATGTCTTCCGAGAGCGCTTGGCAGGCGAAATCCCAATCAGAAGTACTGCACATGGCTCAGTACTATGAGAACCGTGTCAATAATGAAAAAGATAGAGCCGAGAAGAGAAAAGGTGATTTAAAGACTAAAGTGTTGTTACAGCAAATTGTTAGAGGCCCCAGAGGGGGTAGTTCGCAGATTAGAGGTCAGTATGTCCCACAAGGGAATAGCCCTTGGGTCCTGTGAACATTAACCAGTGTGCCTATTGTCGGCAAGAGGGTCATTGGCGTGCACAATGCCCTGTCCTTCGACAAAGGTCAAATAGCACGTTTGGTAATATGGGTAGACGATCCAGAGGTCGCCCAGGTGTAGGGGGCCCTGGTAGAGGTCAGTTTGCACAGGATCCTCGGCAACCTTTTTCACAGAATAGTCAGACTCCGAGTGTGGATACTAGAAATATATTTGATCATCCTTCTGCCGCTTACCTATCTGAAGAAATTCCTTTTGATGATGATTTGTTTCGTTAGGATTGCCCGAAACAGGGTTTAGAACCTACACCTATTCCCGTTAATCAGAAAGGTCCCTACGTTGAAATGGTAGTGGGAAATGGGAAGCCTCTGTTTTTGATGGATACTGGAGCACAGAAGTGTTCCATTGATCAATCACGGGTTCCAAACATTCCACTGTCAGGGCAAACTAATGTTTCCCTAGGGTTTTCTGGCACACCAGTTCTCTGTCCAGTTTTTTTACCAGTACCTACTTCTTTGGGTCCCTTTACGGACCGCTGTCCATTTCTGCTGACTTCGAATTGTGGAGAGAATTTGCTGCGGTTGAATCTGTAGAAAGAATTAAATGCGGCAATTCACAGTTCTTCTGATGGAGTGCGTTTGACGATTTCACCACAGCAATCTTCTGTCTCTCAATTCTTGACTAGACCTTTACCGCCAGAATTCAGTAATGTACCAGAGTGTTTATGGGCGGTTCACGAGAATGATGTTGGTGTCTTACAGATCGAGCCTGTTAAAAATAGTCATGGGATAAAGCTGCCACGCATTCCACAGTATAAAATTTCAGTTGAGGGTGAACAAGCTTTGAAAGGCATCGTTTCTGATTTTGTGCACCGCAGGGTGATTGAGGAAATTGCAGGTAGTTTGTGCAACAGCCCGATTTTATCTGTGTACAAAAAAGGCGATAATGCAATTCCATTCCGTTTTCATAATTGATTTGCGTGCTATTAATAAAGTCGTCCCTCCGCAATTTCCAATTGTGCCTGATGTGACGACAATATTAACTATGATTCCAGCTACAGCTACTTACTTTAGTGTTGTGGATCTGAAGAATGTGTTCTTCAGTATTTCTATACACAAGGATAGTAGATACTTCGTTCACATTTACTCGTGCACCTCAAGGTTATACTGAGAGTCCTAGCATTTATAGTAGGGCTTTGAAAGAACAGCTTGATACTCTTGTATTGCCCTCTACTTGTACGCTGATGATTTGCTTTTAGCTGCAGACTCTGAGAGCGCTTGTAAGGAGGGCACTGTGTTGTTGCTTATTCATCTAGCTAACCATGGTCACAAAGCTTCGCTTAAAGTTTCAATATTGTTGCCAGGAGGTCGCCTATTTAGGCTATCTCCTGTCAAAGGAGGGAAGAAGATTGACGCCTGAAAGAATAAAGTTAATTTCTGGCATGTCTGTCCCAAATACGCAGAAGGAAGTTAAAACCTTGATATGTATGGCTTCTTTCTGTAGGTTGTGGATCCCGAATTTCTTACTAGTGATAAAACCGATGTTGGCCTTGACAAAGAAGGGCATTTCTTCGCCATTGCCATGGAACACGGAACACCAGCAATCATTTGAGTTGCTCAAGACTGCATTATGCTCGGCACCAGTTTTGGGCACACCAAATTACGAAAAAGGCCTTTGTGTTGTTTGTGCATGAATGCGATGGATGTGCTTTTGCTGTATTAACGCTGGAACATGGAGGGAAGAATAGGCCATGCGGTTACTTTTCTTCCGCCCTTGATCCTGTAGCATGCGCTTTGCCAAGGTGTTTGCGAGCTGTCGCTGCTGCTGCTGTGTCTGTAAAACAGAGTGAGGGAATGGTCCTAGGCCATGATCTAACCATGATGGTGCCTCACTCTGTAGATGTTCTACTGAACAGAACCCAAACGCAACACCTCACTTCGGCACGGTTGACGAGATATGAATTGATCTTGTTTGCTCCTCACAATCAAATTAAGAGGTGTTGTGTTCTTAATCCGGCTGAACTCCTACCTTTTCCGCAAGATTCTGCTTGCAGTGACGAAGAGTCACACGACTGTTTGTATACTACCAAACAAGAAACAAAGGGTAGAATTGTTCTAAAAGACACTCCTTTGGAAAATCCACAGGGGGAGCTGTTTTGCAATGGCTCCTGCTTCAAACTTCCGGATGGTACATCCACAGCTGCTTATGCAATCACTACATTGAGCACGGTCGTGGAAACCAAGAGAATCGCATTTAACTCCGCGCAGGCCGCAGAGATTATAGCATTGACCTGAGCTTGTGAACTTTCCAAAGGGCTTACAGTAAACATATATACCGATAGCCAGTATGCCTTTGGGGTGGTTCACAACTTTGGGAGACTTTGGTCAGAAAGAGGGTTCTTAACTTCGCATGGCACCAAGATTCAACATGGCTCCCTGATAGTACAACTGCTCTCAGCGCTTGCGCTCCCTACTCAGTTAGCGGTCGTGAAATATGCTTCACATCGAAAGATTACAGATGAGGTAGGAAAAGGGAATGCTTTCGCTGATCAGATAGCTAGACAAACTGCTACCAATCTCTTTTCGGAGATGTATGTTTCAAGGGAGACTGTAGATTCCTCTGCAATGGATGAGGGCTTTGGGTCTGTATGGGATATCCAAGCTGATGCCACAGTAGAAGAATCTAAGAGGTGGGCTGAAGGCTTGGGGAAAACTCGACGATGATGGGTGTTGGGTGGACATGGTTGAAGGGAAATGGCTACTTCCTGACGCTAATGTGATGATGATAGTCATCATGGCACACGGCCCAACACGTGTGTGCCGAGCAGATTACGAAAATGTTAGAGAAAGTTTGGGTAAATAACAAGATTTAAAAAATTGCTCAGCGCTATGTTCAGAATTGTATGATTTGCCTGCAACATAATGTGGGAAAGGGGACATCCATTCCAAGGGGAAGTTATCCACTTTGATTTTATTGAGATGGAACGGTGCAACAATATGAAGTTTGTGTTAGTTGTCATCTGTGCTTTTAGTAAATGGGTTGAGGCTTTCCCTGTCAAAGATGCTACAGCCATGACCACTGCGAAAACTGTTAAAGGAGTACTTTCCCAGGTACGGGCTACCAAGAGTTATCTGGTTGGACAATGGTCCACATTTTGTCGCTGCTGTAATTCTGCAGATATGCGCGGGATTACAGATCGACAAACGGTTCCATTCGGCCAGGCACGCTCAGAGCGCCGGACTAGTAGAGAGACACAATGGTATCATCAAGATCATCAAGAACACGCTCGCTAAGACGTGTGCCGGCACCAAATTAAAATGGCCGGATGCCTTACCGATCGTGTTACTAGCCATGCGTACAACCCCTTAAGCTAAGACTGGGCTCTCTCCATTTGAGGTGGTAATGGGGAGACCTGCCAATATTTGGATCCTTCTGAAATCTATGTAATTGAGAAATGTTGAAAATGTATTCCTTTCAGATTATTGCAGACAGTTGACTAAAAACCTGTATTTGATTTATCACCAGGTGCGAGAGGCTTTACCTGTTCGATACGAGGGCCTGGGCCACAGCATACGGCCTGGGGATTGTGTGCTTGTGAAGGCATTTGAGCGCTCTTCCTGCCTTGCGCCTCGGTGGCGGGGCCCGTTCCAGGGCCTGCTGGTCACTCAAACAGCGGTGCGGGTTGCAGGACGGAAGCATTGGATCCACGCGTCGCAGCTCAAGAAACTTCCTCACCCAGTGCCACACACTACAGAAGAAACAGAACCCCTCGCTAACGCTGCAACCAACGATCCCAAATCCCAAAGCAGTAAATAGCAGTGAGAGTGTTTCGGAGAATCTTTCTGAGCCCGTGGGGCTTGGGAAATCTGCCATCTTGTCTCCACACTCTCCAAAAGATTTGCTTCCGGAAACTGTTGTTTCGGATTCTGCATCTTCACTTGCTCTGGATACGTTACTTCCAACGGGAAGTGATGACACATTGTTTCCGGATCAGTCAGTACCAGAAACAGCAAGGTACAATCTGCGTCCAAGAAAATAGACATACGGCACGGTTCGGCTGTGCAATCGGAGAAGGAAAAGAATCATCAAGAGCTTGTTTTTGCCCAAATTTGAGAAAGGGGATTCTATTGGCTAGGGTTGTGGAAGGACTAAGAAGTCGCGCGGCCGGGAGGTCGCCAGCCAAAAACAATGGGGTTTTTTCATTTGAAGGCTGCAATGCCTGCTACCGCCACAACTCGTATTGAACTTGTAAATGATCGTGTGACCAGCCAGGACAATGGACATAAAATGTGGGCCCCGAAAACGTATTGCTGTGTTTTTATGATATTTGGTTTTTTAATAGTCGCTGTTTTAGGTCTGTGGCACTTCGAGGAAACTTATCCTTTAGAGTCTTTGTTACTGACTGAAAATGTACCTACTGTTTCTACTCCTTTTGTGCATTTGCATACTCTGTCCCCTAGGGACTCCCAGCATAGACAAAGGTATTACAATAACACCTTGTTACTTATTATGAATGCAACACATGCTATTTTTAATAGGTCTAACTGTTGGGTCTGCTCACATTAACGCAGCATGGGGACAAGGGGCTAGGTTGGTATATTCACCCTTTACCTTTGACATCTGCTTGTTATTCCAACGGCCAAAGAACAGTGCTCTAAGAGAAGCATGATAGCATCTCGGGGAATTTTGATGGAACTAATTTGAATAGTTTTGAGAAACGTGTTCTGACTCACCTGGGATGCTCGCTTTTTTCGCAAATAGGAGTAAGCTCAACGTTGCTTCTATTAGGCCACCTGATAGACTGTCTCGTCCTTTCCAATCTTTGATTTCCTTTAAGATGGCTCAGATCGGCAATAAAGATGCCATGCCTCCTTCTTATACTGTCAACCATAGGCCCGATTCAGTTTCTTTCTGCATACAGAGGAATGGTACTCAGTCAATTGGAGATTTTGAAGGTTGCGCCAACATTGCGAATTTGACTGGGGAAGACATACCTTTGTATGTAGGCGAACCTATCTATTTCATTTGCGGTAATGTAGCATTTCCATGGTTACTCAGGGACTGGCAGGGAACTTGCTATTTAGGGATCCTGTTACCTGGGGTGTTCATAGCTAGTACTATAGAAGTTTCAAAGGCTCGTCCACAGCGGGACGAGAACGGTGACACTCCAGCACAGGTTTTGGGAGATGTAGCAAAATCGTTCGTGCCATTCTGAGGACAGGTAGCAAATTCCAAAGACATCAGGAGTCTAGCGAGAGTACTAGAGAGAACCATCAACCGGACCACAGACATACTCTATAATATGACATTAGAGCAGAAAGCGATAAGATTAGTAGCACTCCAGAACCGGATGGCATTAGATGTCATTCTGGCTGAACGTGGTGGAGTATGTAAATTAGTGTTGTCCGCTTGCTGTGTTTTCGTGCCAGATTCCTCCCCAATTATCTTCAAGGCAATACAGAACCTGCACGTCCTTAGTTCAGAAGTGCATGTTCCCGAGCGAAACTGTGATTTTAGCGCTTGGTTCTGGGACTTCTTGCGATCTTGGTGATGGAAAGTACTTTCAGTCTTGCTGATCATTTTGGGGATTTTGTTATTTTTTTGCTGTTGTATCCAATGTCTACCTAGTATATGTTCGATGCTAGGGGGATATTGCGCTCAGGCGATAGGTATGATGGGACATAAAGTGTATGACCCGGATAAAACCTCTAAGGAATGTGTTGAAAGTTTTTTTTTTTACTTTGTTTTTATTGACATCATGCAAATAAGGTAGGGTGTGCGGGCAATCCCTGCCAGCAATACATTCAACAAGCATAGATGGCAGTTTACATTTTTGATTTTTTTTTTTTTATCCAACCCCCCCCCCCAATTTTTTTTAACATACCAGGTCCAGAGGTTTTGCGGGTTATAGGAGCTGCAGAGAGAGCATTCAGAAATCAATACGTTATTAGACATTCATTTTGACATAGTGGGGTCAGATCAGTTCACAGCGAGTAAGGGGCCCAAGCTGGGTCCCTGGGCTTGGTGGAGAGACGTGTGAAATGGGGGTGTTGAAGGACGTACTTTACAGACGCATAGAGATGCAATCGTCATTAAGAAGCACTGCGGTCCATTCCTGTATAAAATCCGACATGGTGTCATTTGTTATCGCAGAGAGTTTTTCATAGGTGAAGATCGACCTAAGTTTACAAAGCCATTCTTCCTTGGATTGAGCTAGGGCTTTTTTTCCATTTTTGAGCTAGTGCTAACCTCCCTGCCCTCAACATGGCCCCAATGACCCTTGGGAATGCGGACTGTTCTGTCTCCGGCATAGGAGTACCCAGGAGGATTTCCAGTGGCTGTAAGGTCGGGGAGTACCCTTCTATGCCCTTGATCCAGCTGAGCAGTTCCGACCAGTACACCTGGATGACCGGGCATTCCCACCACATGTGAAACCAAGTGCCCCGTTGTTGACATGTCCTAGGGCAAAAGGGAGACACCTCTTTAAACATTTTGGACAGGGTGGCTGGATGGCGATGCCATGAGTGGAGTATCTTAAAGCTATGTTCCATGGCAGCGGTGTACAGTGAACCCGTGAACATAGCTTTAAAGATTGCCGACCATGTGTGGTCGTCCAGCGTCATGCCCAGCCTTTCCTCCCATATTCGTTTGAAGGGCTGCTTACCCTCCAGGTTAACTGTTATCAATGTGCCATAAAACTTAGATAAGGAGCCTTTCCGGGAGGTGCTTTTAGCCAGGACAGTTTCAAAAGGCGTGAGGGGGCATCCCTTTCAGGCGCAAATATTCGAAGACTGAGGGCAGGTTGTCGCCCAATGCCTCAGTCAGCTGTTCATGAAATCCTCCTCCCGAGAGAGTTGAGAAACCCTCTCCAGGCCCGAGTCCGACCATGCCTGTGTGTCTCTAAAGCCCTTGGTGTCTAGATCGATGGGGGGGACCCCGCAGCGATGTTAAAGGAGACGGCCAGGATGACAGCAGCTTGTTGTCCTTGTTCGGCTTCCAGACTGCCCAGAGGGCCGCTAAGGTTGGGTGCGCTCTGAGGTGGGGGGGAGGGCCTTAGGAGGGGCCCATAGCAGGTCCCCATAGCAGGTCCCGGAGGGCCTTAGGAGGGGCCCATAGCAGGTCCCTGACTTTTTTCAGGTGGGTGTGGACATCCTCAATGAAAGTCCAGTATGTCCCCAGGTCGTCCCTCATGTGCTCCAACATCACCCGGAGTTGAGCCGCTTTGTAGTAAAGTCTAAAGTCCGGGAGGCCAAATCCACCATGAGACTTGGGGAGAGTTAAGGTAGAACATTTGACCCTTGTTCTTTTGCCGGCCCAGATGAACTGAAGGACTCGGGACTGTAGTGTCTCAAAGAAGGCCTCCGGGAGCACCATGGGGAGGGCCGCAAAGAGGTAGAGTAAGTGGGGCAGGATATTCATTTTAACATTGACCATACGCCCAAACCAGGAGAGTGAGAGGTGCCCATCGTTTAAGATCACTGCTAATCTTGGCCAAGATCCCCGGGAAGTTACATTGATAGAGTTGTGACAGATCTCTGGGAATGGTGGTGCCCAAATACCTGGTGGAAGTCCGCTCTATTCTTACTCCCAGGATTTTGGAGTTACCCCCGATGTCATGGTCCCCGGGAGCCATGGGCATAATGCTAGACTTGGACGTGTTCACCTTGAGCCCCAAAAAGGTGCCGTAGTAGTCTATAAGTCCAAATAATCAGGGTAGAGAGTCCTGAAGGTTAGTCAGGTATCCCAGGATGTCGTCTGCAAACAGGGAGAGTTTAAAGTCACAATTGTCACATCTAATCCCTGTGATTTCCTGGTCAGCTCTGATCGCTATAGCCAGGGGCTCCATTGCCAAGGCGTAGAGAAGGGGAGACAAGGGACAGCCCTGACGGGTGCCTCTAGACAGGGCCAACGGGTCTGAGGTGCCACCATTGACTAAGACTCTTGCCGATGGGCCGTTGTAAAGAGCTGAAACCCAACCACAAAAGTTGTGTCTCAGACCCATTTTCCGGAGGACTCTACCCATAAAAGACCACTCAACGTGGTCGAAGGACTTTTCCGAATCTAGTGAGAGGAGATAGCCCTCCACCCCCTTACTTGAAGCCTCATGCATGAGATCCAGGGTCTTCCGTATGTTATCAGATCCCTGACGACCCGGGATAAAGCCCACTTGATCTCCGTGTACTAGGGAAGGGAGGAGTCTCGCCAGTCTATTTGCTAACTGTTTGGCCAATATCTTTACGTCGGTGTTGAGGAGGGATATAGGGCGGTATGATTGGCACTGAGAGGGGTCCTTCCCTTCTTTGGGGAGCACTACTATCAAGGCGGACATCATCGTGGGTGGAAGGTAGCCCAGTTCCAGTGCCGAGTTGAACATTCTGGCCATGAATGGGGCCAACGTAGACCGGTAGGTCTTGTAAAACTTAACAGTGAACCCATCATCCCCCGGGGCTGTACCACTCTATAAAGAGGATATGGTGTCTATTATTTCTTGTGGGGTTATGGGAAGTTCTAGTGTTTCTGCCTTGTCGGGAGAGAGGCCTGGGATCGGGAGGGAGTCGAGGAAGCCATCTATTTTGGTCCCGTCCACTACATACTCCGAGCAATACAGCCGTTCGTAATATTGTCTGAATTGCTCAGCTATCTTGCTGTCTCTCACTGTCGAGTCCTCTTCCGGGGTGCAAATGGAGTTCACCCTCCTACTATTTCTGAGCTCGCGGAGCCTCCAAGCTAGCATCTTATCTGCTTTTTCCCCCTTTTCCATGTATTTCTGTTTCAAGAAGGACAGCTTCCTTTCCGTTTGTTCCACCTGGAGGTCTGCCAGCCCAGAACGCAATCTTTGTAGCTCTTCCCATTGTCCGGGGAACATCTGCGTTTTCAGTCCCCTCCCCCGGTTGGATAGCATCTATCTTTTCCCTCAATAGCTTCTCCTCGTGGCCCCTCTCCCTCTTTTTTCTCGAACCTATCTCTATAAGGACGCCCCTAAAGGTTGCCCTGAATGCTTCCAATACACCCATGACACCAACCTCCCCATTGTCATTGGTAGAGAAGTAATCTTTTATGGCATCTAAAAGGGTTTGGCGTACTTCCTTATCGTGCAGGAGGGGTCGTTGTACCTCCACAGGGATCCAGATGCGGGGGCTAGGGGAATGCCCAATTTTATTCTAACCAAATCGTGATCAGACTAAGGGACAATCTCCACCCCCGAATCCGTAACCTCACCCTGGAGCGTGGCGTCAACCAGAATGTAATCGATACGGGAGAATGGGTCATGAGGCTTTGAGTAGAAGGTGAAGTCGGGGTCTCGGCCTTGCTTAAAGGGGTGCGTATCACTCAGGCCCAGTTCTCAATTGACTTCTTGGAAAACTTCCACCAACCTTTTGTGGTAACATGAGTTTGGACATGAGTTTACTGACTTCCAATCCCACTCGGGGCAAAGAACCATGTTAAAGTCCCCACCTACCAATAGGGCGCCCTCGGAGAAAGCCATCATTTTCTTTCATCCTTTGCCAAAAGGTATCCTGTGCCTCATTTGGAGCATAAATACAAACCCAAGGTGAACAGCCGGCCCCTCACCTCCCCCTTGACCATAATATATCGTCCTTCCAGGTCCGACTTCTGAGCTTTGGCCACGAAGTGGGCCCCAGGAGAAACCGGAAGGGCCACTCCGCGTTTTTTAGCCCGGAAGGACGCCAAGTACACCTGATCGATGTTCTTGGCCCGGCCCTTAGCTTGGGTTCCTTGCCCCGCACCCAGTGCGTTTCTTGTACAAACAGGAAATGAAGGTGGAGCCTTGAATTCTCTCGCTACCAGCGACCTCTTTGTAGGTGAGTTAAGCCCACAAACGTTTAACGACCCCACTGTCAATAATTGAAGCGAATCATCCATCAAAACGATGATAAAAGCTCATGGCTCCCTCCGAGGAGCGCAAAATGACAATCCTCCCGCAGAACTTCCGCACCCTGCTGGTGCCCAGAAACACTTCTATACATGCAAAGTGGACCTGAAAACCTGGTGTGACCCAACAGAATCACCAATAAACGAGCCCCAACTTTTCCCTCACCACTCCCCCATCCCCCCTGAACGCCTGGTTGATTAGTGGCTTCATCCTGTCGCCAGTCCAGGCCACCATTGTCTCCCCCCTCCGGGTTCCCAAACTCTTCAAAAACAACAACTCGAGCCCCCCCACCCCCTTGTCCTTATCCGTCCATAAACAGATGTCGCCTCCCCACTCACAGAATCAGGTACACGCTTGATCGTCGGGCTCCCGTTGGCTCTTCAAGTGTTGGGCAGCTCCGGGGATGCCGGCGCCACTCTTCAGAATTTCCTCTGGCCTCGGAGCTTACGCCTTTCCTGTGGAGCCCTCGTCCATCCGGGGCCAGCTGGGGCTCTCTCGCGTTCTCGCTCGGCCACTTCCATATTTGGATCATCCAGGAGTTCCCCCGACACCCTGTGAATATCGTCCTCCATGACCAGGGCGTACTTGTAGCCGTCTAGCTCGAAGGAAAGTGAGAAAGGGTATCCCCACCTATATCGGACCCCTTTGGTCTGAAGCATTTTCGTCAGCAGGGAGCAGAGCCGATGTCTCGCCAGGGTGAAGGCAGAGATCCTGATACACCGAGATCTGGGCCCCCTCCTAGTCCACCGGGCCTTTCTTGCGGGCCAGTTCAAGAATTTTGCTTTTCTCCGCAAAGTAGTGGAAACATACTAGAATGGACCTGGGGCCTCTGTTGGCTGCACCTGCTCTATGGGCTCTGTCAATAGACGGTTCGTTCGTGTTAGCCCCTTCAAAGAGTGATCGCACCACCGCGTTAACAGATTTTATAATGTCTGCTTGAGTTTCGCCCTCATGTTCCGGGAAGCCTAAAAAGCGCAGGTTACAGCGACGTTCCCTGTTCTCCAGATCGTCAAGCTTTAGGGAACATTTCTCTTCCCTCCTCTCGAGCTCCGCCAGGCGCATGTCAAATTGCGTCTCAAAGATGTCGTTCGAGGCAGTATTATTTTCTAGCGCTTGAACACTGTCATCTATATTGTCCACTTTTTTGTCCAAAGTGTCCAGACGTAGCGTTATATCCGCCCTGAAGCCTCTGATCTCCTTGAGGAGGGCGGCCATAACCTCGGTGACCGTGCTAGTGTCTGTTAGTTCCTGATGTGTCGAGGCCGCCATCACGGGGCGAGTCGGGGAGCCAGGGTGCAAACGTCTGAAATTTCTGCAGTGAATCTTTCCAGTTCATAGGCCTCCCCCGGCTCCTCACCTCCCCACGGGGTCCACCCCTCGGAGCCCCAAGTCCAATGGGCACCGCCGCCGGGCCACAATATGCCTGAGGAGGTCCTGCCTGCTCGTTGTCCAGGCCCCGCACCCACTGTTGGGGAGGGGGGTTATTAAGGCCTATTCTCCGGTTCTAGGTCAATGGCCGGCCCTCTTTGCCCCCAATATAATGCAGCGCTTTAGGGCAGCCTCTCACCTCGTGGGGGCTCCGATGCCCCCTCGGCACATCACACGATCAACCGCCAGGTCAAGGGAGGGCCCGAAGCCCAAAGCGGGGGGGGATTGGTGGTTTTGCTCGCTCTTCCAAGTCGCCGGCGGGGGGGGGGGTTCCGCTCTCGCCGGACACCGATGAGGGGGTCGGGGAGGTCGAGGGGGCGAATCAGCTCTCCAATGGGCCCTCCTCGGCCGAGTCCACTGAGCACTGCCGATGCGCTACTCCGGGGTGCGGCCCCAGTGGCGGAAAGTCGTCCAAAGTGTTGCGTTGCCCTGCCTGGGCTCTGTGGGGCACGGGAGTCCGCTGCGGTCAGGTTTGGGGGGAGGGGGGCTGCTCTCCCCACGCTGTCTGATGAAGTTGCAGGCCTCACCTTATCCGCGGCTCTCCGTTTTCATGCGGAGCCGCGACGCCGGGGGAGGCGGGGCACTCCCTCCCTTCAATCTTCGCGGGCTCACTGCGCAGCGAAGGCGCCACGTCGTGAGACCGGAGTTGGGGTATTCAGGTGCCCCACGATGTTAGAATGCTGCGGTGGGGGTCGCCCTTCGGAGGTGCATCTATGCGCCTCCTGGTAGTTCTCCGAAAGAGGTTTTATTAACTGATCTGATGGCAATAGATATCTCTGACAATGATTCAGGGTGCATGGACGATGATGCATGGAGTTATTTGCAAGGTGATCAAAAGTAGTTTAGCACTTGGCATAGGCCGAAAGGAGGGTTTGTCAAACTCGAAATTATATAGTGCCTCCTATCGCAATTAGTATATATGTATTGGCCTATGCCAAGTTGCTCGTAAGCTACTTGCGAAGAAATCCGTGTTCTAAGGTCCTGACCTTAGAGTCAATGTAAACCGCCATTTAAGGTTCTCTCTGTAAAGTCACCTTGTGAGCTAAGATGGTGGCAATGACATTCCGAATACAGCATGGCCGTCATGACCTCTGTGTACAGCTAATGTGTAACTTGCCTGCAGGCCACTTGTTAGGGTCATGAACTGGGACCTTGTCCTTCGTTGGCCTGTGTGTAAAGGATTACTTGTGTCAATTAAACTAATCCATGTGCATATGTTAAGAACAATGTATCCAAATACTGAACTGAGAACATCTGTTTGTAATACATTGTATTAATGTTTGAGAAGACTTCACGAGGGATCCTAAAGCACATTGTTACCGCGTAGACTTGTTGGCAAAAGTATTAGAGGCAAGCCTTAAGCATATTGGCATACAAACCTGGCATGAACCCTAGATCAGTGATGTATTAGCGGAATATTAACTTGCTGAAGGGTTGGACATCATGTTCGCAAAATGTATAAAAGCGGGACTAATTCGAATGTACAGTCCCACTCACTGAGCACACCGAACCATGCTGGAGTTTGCTGTGTTGTACTGAGGGCCAATAGCTATTCGTTACTTTATGCTTGACATAACTGTTTAGTGTAAATAAAGACCTTTGTATGTTCCTTTGTAACCCGTGTTCGGTGTATTTCTTTTTGTGGTACTCAGCCACGATATTTTCTCTCTTTTCACATGACTTCCCGGACACGCTATTTACGCCATGCCGGTAAGGACTGTTACTTACCTCCAAACTCGGAATGAGGCCCATGTTTTCCTTCGAACTGTTTCTTATTTTTGCGCATGGCCAAATAACAATACCAGCCTGTAGGTTTACATTTTTGGAAAGAATTCCACACAAAAAACACTGGACAAGACGCTGCTTAGGGCAAGTGGATCAGAAAACCAAGGACAGTTACAATCAGTGATGTTAAATGTGTGCTGCGACAGGAAGGTTAGAACAAACCACAAAATTATGTGTTGCTGTTGCCTCCGGGGATATATCGCCTCTGTAAGAAAATTACATCTAAACAGCCTTCTCTCCCTCGTCCAGCACTATCTCGTGGCACAAAGCATACCTCTACCCCTAGTCTCCTGTATACCTACAACCCTTCGTTACTATGTCCCGGTTTACTCCTGAATCATTTGTTTGCTACTTACACATTTGGCATATATTGTATGGCTCTTACTATAATTCATACATGTCCATTCATGCTGGCTTGCACACCTGAAGCAGCCTGGTCTATCATCATGCAAGACTGGATGACATTGCTTGCACATACTAAATATGTCTCCTGTGTGTTTATTCGCATGCCAGTTTGCCACACGAAGAACAAGGTGAAGATTTGTACCCCACATTCTACAATAAAAATCTATTTGAAAGCGCCACAATGTGAAATGGGAACGCTGGTTGTTCAAAAATAATTCCAAAACGATAAGTTACATTCCTGCTCTGATTAGGCCTTGCACAGATTCAAAAATAAGGGGTGCCGGACTAGAATCCTTATTAATTATTATTTATTTATATTGCGCCGGTAGCTTGCAAGCCTCGGGGCGGGGAATCATGGACACGTGTGCAGATAAGAATTCAGGCATAGACACGAGACTAGACGCAAGGGTGTGGAATAATGTCTAAAGGGGTCAGGTTATTTAAAGATGTGGCTTTTCACAAGTCTTTGGAAGCGTAGGTAGTTTGCTTTCATTATCTGGGCAGGGAGGATGTTCCATAGGCCAGCCACCAGAACTGGAAGGAATTTCCTGAACCAGATTTGCGCTTGTGGGGTGCAATTGTGATTTGGTCTTAGTCGGAGGATCTGAGTAATCTACCAGGTACGTACAGGTAGATTTTAGCTTTTAGATAGGCGGGGGCGTTCCCGTAAATGCACCTATGCACCTATGCACCAGCGTCAAGGCCTTGAATTGAGTCATATCCTCAATCTTTAGCCATTGTAACTCTCTTCTGGAATTAATAATATGTTCTGATTTGGTCTTTTTCTTGATGATCCTCACTGCGTTTTTTTGGATGACTTGGTAGCTATGGATGCATTGTTTGTTGGATTCTAGCAGAAGTGCATTGCCGTAGTCTAGGCGCAACAGAATTGTGGCCCTTGCTATGGTGGCACAATTATTTTCAGATAGATGAAGCCTAATAGCTTTTAACAGTCTAACATAGTATGCACAGGTTTTCTTTTTGTATTGAGCTTGGGATTTGGTCCCTAGTGATGCTTCAAGCATCATGCCCAATGTTTTGACTTTGCTCAAAACTTGTATTTGGGTGTCTTTTTTTATCGGGAATGCTTGAGATAGTTTGGCTCTGGCATAATGTGAGCCACAAAGCATAAGCTCTGTTTTTTTCTCCATTTAGACACATCCCGTTGGTGTCCATCCACCGTTCCACTGTACTGTAGATCCTGGATAGATGTTCGCTATCTTTCTTGTAGTCCGCACTAGGTTCAATCACCAGCTGAGTATTGTCAGTGTAGTTTGTGAATAATGTATTGGTGAGGTCTAAGACTAGGCACAGGTATCTTAGATATAAGTTGAAAAGACGTGGTGACATACTGGCCCCTTGTGGGACAGTGCATAGAATTTCCTTTTCCGGTGAGAATTTGTCTCCCCAATGTTCCCTAGAGAACCTGTTGGTTAAAAAGGACATTATCCTGCCAATTGCTTCTTCCAAGCAGTTGGCTGTTTTTTTTTAGGGTGGTTTTAAGTATGTTGTGGTCCAGCATATCGAATGCTGAACTAAGGTCCAGGAAAATGATGAGGCCTGCCCTCCCCTTATCCATGATGCTAAGCATTTTTGTTTGGAGGTCAAGCATGGCGGTCTCAGTGCTATGGGATGGTCTAAATCCTGATTGTTGGAGATGCAGGGATTCATGTGCCTCAACGTGGGCTTGAAGGTGCATAGTTGCGATTTTATCCATGATCTTTAGGATAAAATTAGAGTTGGTAATAGGCCTAATGTTATTAGGGTCTCTTTGATCTAGATTAGGTTTCTTGACTAAAGATGTTAGCGTCACTTTTTTTATGGCGAGTGGTATTGCCTGGTCTTTAAAAGATTTATTGATTATTTTTGTCAAAATAGGTGAAAAGATGTCTGGGTGTTCTAAGATTATTTTGGGTGGCAGGATATTCTCTGCACAGGTAGTTGGTCTCATATTGGCAAGTACTGTTGTCATGTCCTCAGGGGTTATTTCCTTGAATGTGAAGGCTTCTCTGCTTTTGTCCTTTGCCTCAGTTGCGGGGGTAGTTCTCATCATGTTGCCTAATTGGGTTTTTGATATTCTATCCCTAGCCTTAGTAATTTTGTTGAAAAGGGCGGTCTGTGTGTTTTCACACTCTTCTTGGTGCGGAGTGAAAGGTGCTGTAATTTCCTTGATCCTTGTATTGTAGAAGTTCTTTTTTGCCTCTATTATTTTATTCTTAGAGCTTTTGTCGCTTTCCTTCCATAATTCTCTATTGGCTGAGTAGTGATTTTTTTAGCCAGTTTTCTTTTTTTTCTTTTTTTTATCTGGGAAGTTCTTCTGAAAACAATGTTTGTTGTTTTAGGTTCGCTCTAGCGGTTTTAGATTGTATTGGTGGTTTTTGGTCTACCAATTTCTTGAGGTGAAGTAACAAATTTGTCAGCAGGATTTCACAAGAGTCGTCCTCATTGTGGTTCCTCTTCATTTCGTCTAGACACAGCTCTAATTAATCTCTGTATGTTTTTGAAATTTCGGTCTGTTACTTTAATCGAAGGATTGGGAGTCTTAGCTTTAGGTAGTGGTGGGGTGGTGATAAATGTCACGCTAGAATGGTCTGAGCATATGCAGGGTTGAGTTTTATATTTGCTTGTGGCCAAGTTGTTTGTAATGACCCAGTCAAGTTGGCGTCCGTTGTCCATTGTTGGCCCATGGTTAGTGACTTTAAAGTCTACGTTCATTAATGACTCTAGGTTGGTGGCTTCTTTATCACTGGGGTCTTAATAAAGTCACCTAGTATTAATGTAGCTGTGTTGGGCCCTTTGAGCAAGTTGAGAT
Organism: Ambystoma mexicanum; assembly: GCF_040938575.1. Classification (NCBI taxonomy): domain Eukaryota; kingdom Metazoa; phylum Chordata; class Amphibia; order Caudata; family Ambystomatidae; genus Ambystoma; species Ambystoma mexicanum. Next base: position 1,180,103,117 of record NC_090926.1, read on the forward strand.
GGTGGGTCCTTGGTCCTTCCGGCCAGATAACATTTCAAAGAACAACATTATGGATCAATGGATGGAGGATGACAGATCACACTCATTTATCGTTTCTCATTTATCAAATGTTTGTTTCAAATCAATTTTTATTTTGAATAAATATTCAATATTTAAAAACATATCACAAGTTATTTACCACATAAATTCAAAACAACATTTTTTGGCTCATCTTTCCCCACCATTCATTCATTCACTCATATTCTATCTCCATACACTTTCTTCAATACATACAAAAATGACACACTACACTAGGTCACTACATACAGTTCTAAATGTCAACAATATTTGGTTCCCTATGCCCGTTCTAGGGTGACTCAATCTGTATATAAATATTTCAACAGATGTTTGATCGACATGTGTTTTGGTTGTCAATATTGATCTTCATAAGTAGTGTTCATTCATGCAACCTTCATCAGGACAAGAACAGGAAACTCAGTATGTCCTGTTTCACACCGTAGGGTGAGCCACACCACCTATAAAAACAAATAAAACCCATTGTAAACTCAGTATTTCTGTCTCTTATAACACTATCAATGTGATATCCAGTGATAATTAGCAGTAATCGTGTAGTCTGACTTGCCTCAATCTATAGTTTATGGAGGAGGTACAGATGTGATGGATGAATCCTCACTCCACATATAAGCTTGACCAAATATTTCTGATCTAAACTAAAAAGATGAAATGACGGAGACCCAGTTAACTAAGGTCTCCTGATTTGAATCGTGCAACTCGATCCCAATCGTAAAACATTAGGTGCACCATATACTCACTTCTATTATAGAGGACATGTCTAGTTGTCTTCAACTCAATATCGTATCTCCTCTGAGTATCTCTAATAAATTGTATTAGGTTCAAAAGGCGTTAATTCACCTGTAATAGACATCCATTTTTCAGTCATCTTTGCCATTTCTTTGTTATATCTCAAAACAACTGAGTGCAAGAGTAAATACCCTTACAATCTCTGTTGAGCGATGCCACTAAATACTACTTAGTTGGTTAGACCCACTATCTATATTACATATTCTTTAGCCAGTCATGAACCGGCATATGGACTTCCTATTCGGTTAAATTCTTTTCCAGTCACTAAAACGCAACAAAAAATCTCTATGAAAGCATACTCGTTCCCGCATCTATTCTAAATTACACCACTAAATATATCATGTGCCCATGGTGTATAATCACATATAGATCTTGAATTATTAGGCTCCAATGGTAGGTCCACCCACTTACGGCGTTAGCTGTTTAGTCTTGCAACTTAATACAGATGCCTGCAGTTGATTCCATACTTCTGATAGTATTGGGAAAGTTTTTTTGTGCTGTGAAGGAAGGGAACCGGATCACCAATCAAACTCCTTCCATCAATTTCCATTATTGTAAACAGTGTCTTTTTTCCTACCTGACATTTTTTTAGCACGATTCCGCAATACTTCTGGCACGCCATCACTATGGGCCTCATTACGAGGTTGGAGGTAATGGAAAAACGATGCCGGTAAAGGATTACCGGCATCGCTTACCGCTCCGGTGTATTATGACCCGGCAACCCGCTAATAGTGACACCCTAAATAACGGTGCCTCTAATAGCGGAAGGGGCGCAAATACCGGCAGTCCGGTAATAGGAGGACATCCCAACCCACGCGGACATGCAAATACCGGCATCCAGAAGCCGGTAATCACGGCTTGCACGATGCCGGCCATAAAGCCATCGCGGATCACCCGCAAACAGCAATCAGCAATCAAGCCAACTGCCACAGGTGCACACAATCACCACAGGTGGAGTCAATGGAGGCTGGGTCAGTATAAAATGAGCACACCCACACACCACATCCCTTTCAACACCAAAACGCTACCACTAGCTGTGTCAATCATGGCGCTGGAGGACATGCCTATACTGCTACAACTACAGCAACAACAACAGGCAGCACAGAGGAGACGCAGGAAGAGAAGGAGGGTGAGACAGGCCCAGCAATTACCACCAGCGCAGCCAGCATTGCCTCGTAGGCAGCCACCAATCCCTCGCATCAGACCCAGGCCATTCAACCTAACCCCAGAGCAGATCCGCACCCTGTACCGGTTGGACCGGGACACCATCACCACCATAGTGGACATGATACACAACAACGTTGCCGGCATCATAGAAATGCGCGCACTGCCATCCCCCCGCTACTAAAGGTGGTGTCCGTGCTCCACTTCCTGGCCACAGGCACCTATGAACACACAGTGGGGCAGCTGCATGGCATTTCACAACCACTATTTTCACGCATGTTGAACCAAGTGCTGGATGCCCTCCTGAAGCACGCAAGCACCCACATGTCCCTACCACGGACTGCCCAGGAGATAGCCGACACCAAAGTAGGCTTCCATGCACTGACAGGCATGCCCAATTGTGTTGGTGCCCTGGACTGCACCCATGTGGAATTGGTAGTCCCCCATGCCATAGAGGCGGTGTACCGCAATCGCAAGCAATACCCATCCATCAATGTGCAAATGGGATGTGACTCCAGCAAGATCATCACACATTGCTGCGTCTGATTTCCCGGATCAACACATGATGCCATGGTGCTGCGCAACTCTACACTACCCCGTCACATGGAGCGACATGCTGGACCACGTGCCTGGCTGCTTGGTGAGTTGCCCAACTGGCCCATGGCAGTGCTTTGGGGCACTGATGTGTAGGGATGCATACTCCACCTAGGTGGGAAAGGAGGGGGGGGGATGCATACTATACCTGGGTGGGAAAGGGGGGGATGCATACTCCACCAGGGTGGCATATGTCGGTGATTGTAGAATGCATGCAGAGCTAACCACTCCTGACCTGAACCTCCCAAACAGAACATGACACATCACTGGCACACATTTTACCATTCATGCATATCGAAGACGACAAGTAAGATGCACGACCAGGCCACCATGGGTATGACAAGCAATGCATGACTGAACAGGATTGCAACTGTGCCAATGTGGCTAGTCTGACCATGCACAGTGTAGAATACACAGCATGAACGGGAGTCTAAACATTGTCGTACAACCACAGTACATCCGCCTCAGCATGCATTATTACACCCTGCATCCTCTATTGAACGCCATCCAGACTACCACACCTTATAACAGTATAGTATGCATCAACGTAACAATCTTGCATACGTACAGGGACATGTCCACACCAAATAGCTGCGGCCATGACTGTGCTTCCTGAAGGTGGCAGCTCAGAGTGACACACACCTATTTGTATTTGCTTTCAGGTGATAGAGGATATCTCTTGAGGCTGTGGCTACTTACCCCTGTGCGGAACCCACCGAACAGCCATGAAGAGGAGTACAATCGTGTGCACACCCGTACCCGTGTTGTGATTGAGCAGACCATTGGCCTGTTGAAGGCACGTTTCTGCTGCCTAAGCAGGTCTGGTGGGGCACTTCCATATAGTCCTAAGAAGGTGGCAAAGATCACCATGGCCTGTGTCATGCTGCACAACATGTGCGTCAGGAGAAATGTACCACTGCCATCTGAAATTGACATGCATGCACCGGGTGAGGATGATGGAGATGGAGGTGAAGTAGCCCCCCCTGCCAGTACGTGATGCACGGGATGGCCATGCAGTATGCCAAGCACTGATTCACGAAACTTCGGAACCACAGGGACTATGATAGACATGTGTCACTGACACACTGGGTCCATGTGGACAGGTGTATCTGTTGTAACAGAGAAAAATGTGACCACTCCCCCCACCCCCAAGCCCCAGTGAACTTCCAAACCCACCCAACAAACCCCAAAAAATCCCAGTGAACTCCCAAACCCACCCAACAAACACCAGAAAACCCCAGTGAACTCCGAAACACACCCAACAAACCCCAAAAGTCCCCAAATGTACTCCATGAAATGGTCCCCTTCACCCATAACCATGTGTCCCACTCCCATTGTCTGGCCACACTACTTCCGGGACTTTTTGCTGTCCGGGGGTGGCATCTCCGAGTGCTGTGCACTTCTCCGGGTTGGGCACCCAGGGCTTGCGGGGACTGAGGATGCAGGTGTGGTGGCTGTGGATGAGTCTGAGGCAGGTTCCACGACTGCTCCAAGGCGTGGCCGCTGCATATGGAGCAGGATGGAAGTGAGGACTTGGGTTACTGCCCCCAGACAGTCCCACATGAGCACAGCCGACGCATTCATGGCGGCTGTGTTCGCTGCGAAAGCCACTGTGGTCCCCGCAATGGCAGTTGCAATACCCCTCCTTGTGTCCTCACCATCGTCAATATACTGCTGCAGGAGATCCAACATGGCCTCCTGTCGGGCCTCCACCCTCGACAGGCGTGACTCCAGATTGTTGGTGGGAGCTGCATGCACGGGGCCTACATCCTGGGTGCTGTCCTCCTCGAAGGGGCACAGGTCCAAATCCCTCAGGTCAGAGTCATGGAGGCAGGGATCATCACTGCTGTAGGTGTTTGAGGTATCCATAAGGGGCGGGGGCGTGCAGGGGGCTTGGAGTGGGTATAGAAGTCACTACTGTGACAACCTCAAGGTCCACATTGCCATCCAAGACATCCTCGATGGTGGGTGGCGCAGGAAGGGACCCCCTCCAACTGGTGTGGGTGTCGGCTGCTGGTCCTGATGTGTGTCAGGCACACTGGCCCTGATGTGTGTCAGGCACACTGGCAGCAGGTGTTGGTGGCTGTGTTTCCACCCGGTCAGGTACACTGCCTGTGGCCTGCTTGTCTGCCAGGGGGGGTGGTGGTGGCGGCGGAGGCCCTTTTCTTATGGTGTGATGTGGATGCCCTTGCGGTCTTCTCCTGACTGGCATCTTCCTCATCGGTGCCTGGGGGTAGAAGAGATGCAGGTCATCAGTGATGTTGTCACATGCCAGAGGCATACAATTGTGCTGTTCAATATTCATACATGCATCCATGTCTTACAGGTGTGTCACACTTGGTGTTCTGAGGGGGCATATTGGCATTCAATGCATGGCAGGTGGCATGCCGTTGATTTGGGGTTTGTGTGATGTGTTACATGGGCACGGTCCAGGTGTGTTGGCCGTGTGTTGGTTATGGGATTGTCACACAGCATGCATTTCTGTGTGGCAGGGTTTGGCCCGCAATCTGGACTTGGGTATGTTGATGTGGGTGTAGGGACATGCATTCCCTTGCCTAGTCTCTCTTCCACATCACTTGTGCTACGTCATGGTTTCCCCTACTGGGATGTGCAGGGTCACTCACCTCCTTCTGGGGATGATGCGGCACCCATCTCCATCTCCCCGAATCCCTCAATCGACTCAGAATTGATGAAGCTGCTAGCAGTCTCCTCCCAGGGCATCATCTTTGCAGGTGAGTGGGGACCCCCGCCTGTCGCCATGGCCGACCCCTGTTGCTCGACATGTTTCTGACCCTCAAGCCGAGGTCGTCCCACCTCTTACGGCAGTCACAAACAGTACGTGGGATGGTCCCCACGGCCGACACCTTCCGGGCAAGCTCCTGCCAGATTTCCTTTTTCTTGAGCTGGGCCTCGCGCTTCATATCATTTGCTTTCATGATTTCATGATTTCTGCATGTGCAGCGAGAGTGTCCGCCAACAAATTCAGCTCTGCGTCTGAGAAACGCTATTTCCGCTGCCGGGGAGTGGTCTTCCGGGTAGCCTTGTACATCCTCAGGGTGTTTCCACAGAGCACAACAGGATTCGACTGGTGGTTTGGGAGGATTGCAATGGATTGTGTTTTTAAAGATGGCCGCCGGCCAATTTCCTGTTCCGACGCGGTTATTTCCGGGTCCGGTTTTACGAGCCCGGTATTAGCATGTTGGTATTACCGGGTCGGTATTTAGGGGTTCCTTCTAGGCGGTGGCGGTATCGGCGGGTCCTGTGATGCTATCTGGGGGTTGGTGGGCCTTTAGCGGCATGCCGGTATGGCCATTACCGGCATGGGGGTTTGCGCGTGCTTGCGCACTCGTAATCACCCGCTATTTGCGGCGTCATACGAGCACGGACCCACTCGTTCCGCCATGCTGGTTATGAGCATAGTTTTAACGCGCTACTCATAATGAGGCCCTATATTTGGAAACTCACTACCTACATGCATATTACTAATTTCACTCACTAACCAAATTCATTCTTTTAAATTGGTTTACGGTTATCACTTCTTCATTTCGCTCTTTAGTCTCTACTGGACAATTCATTGTAAAACCATGTTCATGCCGATCTATCAGGCACCTACTGTTCAGTTATTCCACCTAGTATATTGACCCATTCAATTGCGGTCTACCCTCCTTCTTTCGACCGAAAGTTGCTACTTTCCAAACAAGTGCAGTGAAGTGAACACGCTTCTCCCATCTACACAATTTCACTTCCCTAAATACGATGCACTCGCGTCTCCCTTTCGTCTTGCACTATCAACTCAGCGTCTTCACTACGTCAAGGCGAAAAAACGAAAACGCCTGCGTCAAGTTGGATTAGATTATGCATTCCAATCATAGTCAAAGAAAGAGGACTATACGCTGTTCTCCCCTCTAAGCAATAATTTGAGTATTTCTGCAAGTGCCCTCTATTATGATAGATATATTTCTATGGTGACAGTATCAGAAACAAGTGTTCAGGACTTATTAAGTATTTACATTACACCGCAGAAAGACCAAATCGGTCCCTCTAGTTACTGATTTCATCACGTGAACTACCTCTATATGTGAACGGCTCTTGTGTACAACTTCATCCGCTTGATCTCATCTCGGAATAGGGGGATGTTGAAGTCCATCTCTCCATTCCTAGACAGATGCGACGCAGTGCATACTACAATGCATGCGTCTTTCTTTGACCTTCTGATTTAAATACAAAGGGTCCCACAAATTCTATTTACCTTGTCTGCCGCTCCATCCGATGGTAACCTCTACCTTTTGACAATAAGATTATTCCACTCTACGGACACATTAAGCCCCCGCCTCACCGTATCTAGGGCTTATATCCACCGCTGCTTTATCCTATGTAGAGCTGCAGCCATGTCTCCACCCCTACTCTGTGGTCTAATGCATTGTGTGAACAATAAGAGGCTGCCCGGGGATGGGGAGGACTGGAGGGCATGTAAATCTATGACTCGGGGGTGGTCCTACCCTCTAGAATTCAAATGCATGCAATACAATTTAACTGCACAATGGTTTGAACCCTTGTGAACACCCAATTGGATGGGGCATTCACCATTTGAAACAAAAGCAAACTGCTAATGAACACATGTATCCTTCATTTTTGGTGATTCAGCTTTTTATTAATTAGCTGAGATTCTGGTTTTGCTTTACATATTTTTTTTGAATATTTTTTGTGAACTGCAATTCATGATAAGCATAGTAATGAAAAACAATAGAGGTTGAACATAGTTGTGTCTAAAATACAGTACACAAACCTACAAGTTTACACAGCGTGATGGATACGCTAATACATTTGGAAAATAACTTGTAAATAGGTGAAAACCAACATGTATTTAAGCTCAATAAACAGAGTGTAAATAAAGTGGAACAAAGGAGACCTTAGCTGAAGGTCTCCTATGCCCGGCTAGAGTCTGACCTTGTAGTTGGACTACGTCTAGGTGAAATGTTAGAGATATCAGTGCAGCAATTGGTAAGGGCCCAGGATAGTCTGGGTCTGTGTGCTGCTGACGTTTCGGCTGAAGAGATGAAAGCCTTCTTCTAGGGCCAAGAGAGCCAGGGCACTCTGTGTGGGAGAAAAGTAAAAGAATGGATAGATGTATTAAAAAAGCAGCTGGGTGCTTAAGTGGGCAAAAATGTGTCTAATCATGTTGACAAATCCTATGAAGTTCCAGTTGCATACACCACTCACCACTGGTCATGCTGGGAGCTGGAGTTGATGCTAGTATAGGTAAAGGCTGGGCAGTTAGAAGGTCGGAAGTCCAAAGTAGGACAGATGGTTTGATGGTAGCCGGAATGAGGGAGGCAAAACGGCCTGGTAGAGGCTGGGCCCTCCTGATAGTTTAAATCAGAGTCCGGGAGGTTGTCTTGGGGCAGGAACCCTGAAACAATAGAGACACGAAATTTGCTAAGTGCACACTGAAGAGAGGTATGCTGGGTGCTAGACAGGGTCAAGGAAAAGAGTGAGAGAGCACTGTTTACCTTAAAGGTCGATCTGAATAAGGACAGGAGCTGGAGTGGTCTTAAAGGTGAGCAGCCCAAGTGGAAGCCATCACTTTGAATGGCAGGCAGAGAAACTGCAGAACTCGCCCTGTGTGCGAAATAAAGGAAAAATGAATGAATGAATGAATGAATGAATGCAGCAGGAGGCATGGCAGAAGCCCAAAGGCGAGTCTGAGTCTGCTGTGCCTCACAGGGAGAGAGGCCAGCAGTTGGGGCGGCAAGGATTACCTGCTAAATCTGGGCACTGTGGAACAGGCCAGGTGTCTGAATATGAAGCCTGTACTGACTCCGGTAGCAAAGAGCTGAGTATATGCGCTGCCGAGTTTGTTGGAAGCGACTGCGCATGCTCCCGGGAATAGTGTCTCTCGGTGAAGCAGACGGTGCACGTGTATAGTGTCACCAGTTGTCATCGCGCATGTGCGTGGAGATGGTGGCCCAGCTGAGAGCCAGTGTGGCAATGTTGCATAAAGGAGAAGCTCTGGTATGTGCCTGTATGGAATGCAAAAATGCAGTGTAAAGTGAAGCCAGCGCCTAGGTCTGGCAAGCAGTGGGCAGGAGAAGCGCTGAGCGTGACCAGTGAAAGGGTAATATTGAGGGCATTGGGAGATCAAAGCAAGAGGTACGTAGATGCTGTGTCCATGGTAGACAGGGCAACAGGATTGAATAGAGGTACAGCAAATGTGTGCCTATGAAGCTGTGAATGGACCAATTTGGAAATAGGCACACGGGCCAGCTGGTGGTGTCTAGTGCATTATACATTTCCAAGGGGACAAGGCGCTGAAGGCCAACAAGGAGGGCAAAAACCACATTAAGTGCAAAGATAAGTGATATACCAAATCATATACAGTATCATAGGTACATGATGAACGGTATTAGATCTAAAGAAGTGCACATCAGAAGGTGGTGGGTACCCATATATAAGAAAATTGGCACAATGGTCATAACTGTGTAGTCCATTGGCAAGCAACCATATCACAGATTGTGCACATCTGGTACTGAAAGTATCACCTTAGATGGAGGCATCCAGAGCCAGGGGGCACAGCCAAAGAGAGGGAGGGAGGAATGATTGGAGGTTAACTGGTAGAGCCGTGGATGGAGGCTAATTAAGGGTTTGCATTGGACAGAGTGTGGATAACACAAGGAGCTAAGTGCTGAATTGTCCTGATTGTGTCTCGTTGAGGTCTTTAGTGGTGGATCATCCTTGCGGGAAATGCACGGCATGCAGACAAACACAGAAAATCAATTCCTTCACTATTGAAGGCAAAGAGTGGCAAATCAGGCACTTCTCGAACTGTAAGTCTGCCAACGTTATCTATGTGATCCAATGCCCCTGCGATGCGTAGGGCAAACTTCTAGACCCATCCATAAACGCATTGGAACATAGATCCAGAATACGTTGCAAAAATGCCACTGCTCCCTTGGTTGACCACTTCAACGAATTCCACCATGGCCCAGACTCCTTTACCTGGTGGGTGGTGGACAAAGTCCAAAACAGGACCAACATTGCAAATGCTTTGAACTTTAAAGAAGCGTGGTGGATGTAAAAACTCAAATCCACCACTAAAGGCCTCAGCGAGGCACAACCAAGGCAATTCAGCACTTAGCTCCTTGTGTCAGCCTTTCACCAAGTTCCAGTTTTAGAGCACAAGGCTTGTTTGCAATGTTCCGAGGCATTGTATGTGTCCTGGGAACAAAATTGGGAGCCATTCCATGCATATGCATGACTAACACAGTCCATGTCAGATAGTTCACAAATTCAAAATTTATTTTCTGGTATATTGGCTTGGCGACTGATTGTTTGCTTGGTTTTGCAAAGGCCTTGAGGTAACGAAGCATCCCGAAAGTTCCTTTCATTTTTGCTTGTTCCCTCCCAACATTCTCATTGTGCGCAAGTACAGCCAGTCTTGATCTGGCCTCCATACAGTCTGTGCCGAAATGCTAACTTTGGCCTGTACTTTAGGCACATATTAACAAACGTCTCCAGTATGGCAGAATTCGGTGAGTTCCTTCAGGTCTCTTGAAAACGTTTTATTGTACACAATCGTCTGTGCGGTGTGTGGAGCGGAAAACGTTACCAACCACTCCTTCTTGCACTCCTGCTCCTTCGATAAAGGTCCATTCATGGAAATTTTAGTATTCTCTCCATGAGTGTATGTTGGAACAATGGTGAATCAATGAATGCCATTTTTCAAGTAGAATTTCTACAGATCCATCACAAGTTTTGGTGCTCCACCAAAGATGGTTGCTGATAGACTTAGACCACTTTAAATCTGAACCCTAGACTGAGACCACTTTAAATCGGAACCCTTTTTTATTTTACCAGTAGTTGTAATTTCTTTAGTGATTGTTTTGGCAACGTGCCATACATCCAATAGATGCTGAATGTGTGGAAACTGCTCTTGCATGGCCTTGCAATTACAACATGCCTTTCAGTGGTTATTGGGTCTATTTGCACCCCCTGGATTCCAGATGTTGATGGATTTAATGAAACCATGTTTCTCCTTGGCCACTGACGATGTGCATTCAGACATCTGCACAATGACTGAACTCTTAATGTTTTCTACTTTCCATGTCTTGAAACATGTACGTACAGTATAGCGGAAAGTCCTGGACTGTCACACTGTGACTATTTTGCCAGAGTGTATTGTCAATTGACATCTGTTTGAGTTTCCAGGTATGACTAATAGCAGGGAACAAGAATTCCCTCTGATACTTGTAGTACTAGATTTTAGCAAGGAACTCCAATCCCACAATTTGACAAACTGGAAATCTTACTGAAAGTTGATCGGCTGAACAGTAAAACTGCGGAACAAAGCACATTTCCAGGAGGCATCGATTGAGCAGACCATGAAAATGTGTTATGAAGGTGGACACAGATGCCCTGGATTTTCAGGTTGGTGCATTGGAATACACTAGAGAAATTCACCAATGGCTCACTGAATATGCTCCCACTTAATTTATGATCACATTTAATCATTTGTGCAATCTCCAGCAGGCAGCAGTTCAATACATCTTTAATAGCCAATCGTCCTGCAGTACTGTTTTGCGACTCGACAGAGGTGGGCAAGTCCCCCAAACTAGGCATACTGATGTCGAGATATTGAGCACATTCATCAGTCAATTTTGTTGATGATTCAGCCTCTGGTAGTTCGGTTTATGATATTTCCTCATGAATTGGTGAAACAGGTAACATTGCATGTTTGGTGGGTGGAAAACTTTTAGAGGCTATAGATTGTGTCAATGGGTCTGTAAGCAATTATAATGCATGTTCGGTTTCATCTGGGTAACTTTTCACAAAGTAGTAATGGTCCATGGTCACTTTATATCGTTTTCAGGTGAGATTCCATTCATTTTCTGGCCACTGGACATATGCATCAAGACTATGAAGCTTGACTGGACCACGCGGTGCCTCAAAAAGTAGTTGCTCCATTGTGAAATCCATTTGGCAAGCTACATCTTTGGTTTCAGTTCTAGTCTTTATACCCCTCTTCCTGCTGGGCCTCTAACAGATTTATAGAAAAACATGCTAAATGAATACAGAAGATAAAAACATATGACTAAAATATCCACTTTAAAACTTCTCCAAAAGAAACTGGTTTGTTCTTTACCCTTGTTTTCTTAGCTTCGAAACCAGACTTTGCTTTGCTGGCCGCAACACCAAAACAAAAGACATGTACAATATATACAAACAGAACCAACTTGATGGACGTCAAAACATTACAACATTTTAAAAATGTCATCCCAATCTGATGTGATGCTCAATTGTATTTACTATTATATGAATACTTCAGGTCCATGTGTCGCTTCAATTTTGACATCTTAATACATTGCTTGGAAAGAAGAATCATAATACAAAATGTAAATGTCAATCTAACTTAAATGTTTGTTAAAATCTTTCTCACAAAGCACTTCTCCACAAAGTACTTTACAATGATTGCGAACCTTATAATATAAGGTTTGATGTTGCAACACAAATAGAACATTTCTATAAACATAACCTCAAACTGTGTACGTGATGTAGTCATAATATACATTTCACCTGATAACCTTCGAGATGACACATGGGCTTGATATGAGATCGCTTTGCAAAATATAGTGATTGTAATGTTGCCTTCAAAAGTATCTTGCTTTTGTAATTTTTCCTTTTTGAGTGTATTCTGCATTAGGTTGGAAAGGTAATGTTGGTACGAAAAACAGAAAACTTACAAACAGTGCAAGTTTACATGTATTTCATTCTCAAAGTATATCGATCTTTTGTAGGATTTACTTGCATTGTAGCAAGGAAACTGTATGCATACTTCATACGCTGGACCTGTTGCAAATGAGGAAGTGATTGTAGTCGATGTTCCAGCATCCTCTTATAATATACTACTTGTTTTAACATGAGATGCAGATGATGGTCCATACTGAGACACCCATACAAGCCATTTGTCTAAATAACTAAAACTATACATAATACATTTTCAATATGCTTTAAATTTTAAGCAGAACACATGCATGTATTGTTCAATTGCTTATAAAGGACTAGTACAATATCATTACTTGATATTCGATTGAGGTTGCTGTTGACTCCGGAAAAGTCATTGATGAAGAATCTTGCTCCTTAACATTCAGTACATTGTCAGAAAAGAGTGCACTGGAAAAGGTACATAAGTAGTGAAAATGTGGCCACATCCAACGCTCCAAAATATCACTTTGGGCATGTTGGTTGGGCTCACCATTGGGATACTAGATATGCCAGTGGTATCGTCACTGGTGAGGGTCTGTGCTTCCGTCAGTGAGCTCTCTGTAGAGAAGGACATGCCAACCAACACATTTCTAAAACATTAGGCGACTTTTAAAGGAAAACCCTAAACAGTTCATCAAGTTACCTTTTCAGTACACAGAACGGAGATGAGTGTGTAAATAGTTGTAGAGGTTTATTTAGGTATAGTTTACATTAAATATTAAATATAGGTATATATAATAGGGAAGGAGTCTGGAGGGAGCTGCTTCAGTATCTCCAACCGTCGTCTTAATGCCTGCATTCCACCTCCACATTCTCCTTCTGGAATCCTTGTGGATTCCACATCAGTGTAGCACATGATGCACCATGCTACACATACCCTTTCTTTCCAAGCACATCTTCACTCTCTATAGTCCATTAATCGTTCCGGTCTTCGGTATCTTCTCCCAAACCTTGACATCGGAAACTGTGTTACATTCAATGCATGTATGGAGTTCATTGGTAAGGAATATTTCTTATTCTCTCTAATGTCACCAATATCACTTTTGTCACCAATATTTTCTTCGCCTTCACCATCATTCTCACCAATCACCCCATAATTCTTCCATTATTCGACACCCTTCCATCACTTGTTCGTATGGCATGCTTAAACACCTTAATAACTTGAATGTGATCAGACCACTTAATACCTCTCACTCTCAAAGATTCCGGAAGCTTCACTCTGACTACGCTCCCTACTTAAGGTATTTCATTGCCCCTGAATCTCTTCTTATCATACTCTGCTTTGTTCCTGCATTGTCTCTGCTTAATCCTATCTACAGCATTACTAGTTCCAACTTCCATATTTATCACTTCACCCATCCATTCAGGACAGAGCTTGGTGATTGCCTTTCTACCCCTGCTCAATTCAAAAGGTGATATACCTGTAGACCTGTGCGGAGTAAATCTGTGTGCCATGATGACATTCTTAACTTCTTCTTTCCAGCCTATACCGTTGGCCCATGCCCACCTAATGGCATCCTTAAGAATCCTGTTGTACTTTTCAACCATCCCATTGGTTTGTGGGTGATAAATCGCACTGGTCACATGTTTAATCGATCCTTTTCCTAAATAGTCTTCCATTTCTTTCGAGACAAATTGAGGGCCATTATCAGATAATATAACTCCAGGATATCCTTCCCAACTACATACTTCTTCCATGAAATTAATAATGTTTTTAGTAGTGACACTCTGCATCATTTTTACTTCTGCCCATCTTGTCAAGATATCAATCATAACCACATAAAACGTCTGGCTGCCTTCACTCCATATGGGACCCATAATATCAATTCCCACTTTCAACCATGGTCTGCTCGGCACATCAGTCATAACCATCGGGTACTTGTTACTCACACAACCTTTATCAGATTTATTACAAAGGATACAGTTTCTTGTGACTCTCTCGATCTCTGCATCGCATCCCGGCCACCAATATGTGTTTCTTATTCTGGATTTGGTCTTGGAAATAACTTGGTGGCCTTCATCGCCCAGATCAATTATTTTTTTTCCGTAGATCTTCAGGTGGAATTAGTCTACCCCTCTGAGTAAGTATCCATTTGTACACTCAATTCATCCCTGACACTCCACAGTCCTTGCACATCTGCCTCCTTGATCTTGTTGAGAGGAAGTTGTCTTTTGTTTATATTTTCCATCACAAATTGCAGCTTGGCATCTTTATTCATTCCTTCGAGCCATTCCTCCTTATCAACGGCTGTGTCCTGTACTGCACATATCATTTCCTGTTGATCCTCTTCACCATCACTTTTGTTATTTTCCTGGGTATTTGTAAGCCTAGATAAACAGTCTGCAGCATAATTCCTCACTCCTGGAATATACTTGACCACCACATTGAACTCCTGCATTCTAGGTACCCATCTCTGTATCCTTGCCGACACTTTGTCCATACCTTTGTTCATGAAAAGTTCCACAAGTGGCTTGTGATCTGAATTTACTTCAAATTGCGTTCCCCAGACAAAACTCCTGAACTTGTCCACAGCCCACATGATGGCTAAGGCCTCCTTTTCAATAGTCACATATTAATTACTTTTCCTCTAGAGTAATACTCAGCCATTCCCAGGAAGGTTCTTAGTTCTTCTTTGTTGCCGGGCTGAGCCATATCATTAATTGCAGACAACAAATCCGGCTTGGGTGTGTCGGGGGGAAATTCTGCCGGGGTCGGCCGGGCCGTCCGCAGACCTCCGGGCAGGGAGGCCCCAACTCCTCCCGTATATCCCAGATGAGATAGAGTATGAGACACACACAAGGAGCAAGGTGACTCTGCTGTTTATTATGCAAACGGCAGGGATGGGTCAAGGAGCGTACGCGTTCGTCCTGACACACACACAATCGTGGGGCTCGCAGGCCCTTTTTACTGTATTATGACGCGCTACTTGCGTCACGTCAAAAAGTTAGCAAAAAACCTATCGCCACTCTTAATTGGTTGCTCGAGTGGTAGGGTTAGTATAGTACACATATAGAGAATGATATTAGTGGACAAGGTGTAGTCAGGTGGTATATCTGGGTTGTCCCTACAATTAGATACATAAGAATTGTTACATGAAGACTCCTGAGGATTGGCTAATGTTACTGACGTCTGAGATGAGAGCCCCATGTTCTGATTGGTGCACCCGTGAGCTTCCCAGCCTGGGACCACCGTTGTTCCCAGCTCTCGGTGTACCTGTGATTGCAACAACGTTTCAATATGGGTACGTGCAGACAATGTGAGGATTTATTCATAGGTGGAAGGCTGACCGCTCCCACTGTAGCAGATGTCCATTGAGCCTTTCAAGTGTATTGGCCTGTGTCTCGTAGCGAGGGACCCAGACGCCTTTTTTCTCCTGGGCTTTGGCATCTCGTCAGGTTCGGCTTGGTCACGTGGGGAGGGACCGTGAAAGAGGCAGAATTCTGCACAATTAATATTGCTTTTTCTACTGCGCGTCTGGTTTAATTTGCCGGCGTGACTTTAACGTTGGTGCGCGGGGTGCGAGGTTGCAACATCGTGCTTTGATGATTTGTTCTTGGACTGTGAGTTTGCAACATTACGACCTTGGCTGGTCTTTCTGCAGGATCAGCAACCTGACTCGTGCTTTGTTAATGTCCACGGGAGCTCTTGGTTGAGGCCTACTTGGGCCTGGTGCATAATTAGTCCGTTTGGTGCATAGGTGCTTTTAGGTTATAATAGCATATATTTCCATGACCAGTATCGTGTTTCCATTATACCTCTATGGTGGTAATGGGTTTCAAGAGAAGCGTGAGAAAGCGTTATAAATGAGCTCATGATGCGTCTTGCGTTTCTGCATTCCGAAAGCCTATATAAAAATAATAAAGATGCATGTCCGTGAATATGCCTGTCGCCTACGTCAGAGCACTGAGTATGTTCTTCGTGTAGATTGGTGTGGAAATGTTCAGTGTGTATATTTGTACAGAAGTGCTTCCCGTTGTCTAGGTCGTCATGGCATCTCTAACGACGTGTGGATTTTAGTCTAGCTGATCCGAACCGCAGGTGTCGGCATGGCCAGTGCGGGCTGTTGGGCAGGCAGATGGACACATCCGTATGTTCCTGTACCAGGGTACCTGGTCGTCTGGTAAATGGACAAACTCTTCTCGCGGCGGGTGTCTGGGCCGTGATCCTCTAGGCCAAGCGCGAGAGGTGAAGGACGGGAGCCTGGTCTTCCATTCTCCCACTTCAGTCCCCCCTCTGGTCGACTTGTCGACCACAAACATATCCTTCTCGTTATCTCCTCTTACCCTCCATATCTTAGTTATCCCTCCGAGATGTCCATAATGGTTTACATGATCTTCAAATGACCAATACATATATTCACATGTTCCTCCAGGAGTACAGTATACCCATCTTCCTATGTAGCTCCTGGGGTTCCTTGGGTTCTCGATCTTCACTGATGGTGGGTCTAGATGGTTGGTGATGATTTGGGTGCGCAGCTTCTCCCTCTCTTGTATTATCACCCCTGTATGCTGGCCATCATCTGCTGGCATCAAGGGGTGCATTCCCACCATTTCCAGCAACTCGTCAGTCGTGCGTGCCTTCCGGGCTTTCCAAAATCTAATTATGATCAGAGTAGCTCCAGCCAAAATAGTACACCCCACTATTATTTTCAGTCCATCTGACAGCCAAGATGGCATCCATGACCATAATAGTGAAAACCAGCTCTTATCCTTGTCTACACCGTTACTTTCATCCATCATTTTGGAGTGCATCTGGGCCAATTGTGATACTGCTTCTGTCAGTGTACCATTGTCAGCATCGTTGGCAGGTATGAACGTGCAGCAAGATTGTCCTATCTTTGCACAAACTCCTCCTTCCATTGCTGTGAGAAGGTCCAATACATATCTGTTCTGTAGTGCTACCATCCTTACAGCTCGCAGCTCCTCTTTAATTGCGTTGAACCCATTTACTGTTGAATTGATGGTCATCATTAGTTCCCATCTGGTTATTTGGAGCCATTTTGCGTTTGCGTATGCCTGCAGTCCCGGATGTATTATTGAGGAGAAAAACATTGCTGCTCTGCTGAATAGTCTGTGTTCTGGCGGTATTGACGTTAGTTCCGTTTCCGACCTTCCCCACAGGTAATTTCCTGTCAGTGGCTCTCCTTGTCGTTTTCTCCTATTTAGGACAGTATCCTCGCTGTTGGTCTTGTTCTCTTGCTCCTTCTGGAGTGGTGCAGATCTCTTTCTTCTCTTATCCCCTTCATCCATTTTAGGAAATTTCGCCACATTGACATGCTTCTTAGGTACCACTAGTGATGGTACATTGACGTGTACCATTGTGCACACACCATTCCACAGGGGAGGCAGTGTATGATATGCCTTTTCTCCACAGGCCCAATAATGGTCCATTATTACTGCTGTTCCCGCTCCCCCCTCAGGTAACTCCATCACGCTTGCACAGTTGGTGTTATATCCTACGTCCACCTCTCCTTTATGCTGGTAGCATACTTTGGGCGCAGTCAATGGTAGTATTGTTATTGGGTCTTCATCTTCTTCTACCCACGTGAGCATTGGTACGTACTTGATCCACGTCGTCCAACATCGATGATTGTGTGTCTCGATGGTTGAGATAGTTTCTTTTGTTACCATGTTGCTGCCAATTACTCCTATCTCCCAGCTGTTGTCCAGATACACTTTTCCTGTTATCGTCAGTAGCGGCCTCTCCCAGCATCCTTGTTTACCCGGAACTTCAGTGGCGTACCAATCACATGGTAGATACTGCAGTGTTACCTTCTTTGTTTCTCCTTTTGCAGGGCCACTTGTTATGTATTTGAATGCTTCAGCATGTAAACTGGTCTTGTGGTAACTCAGATAGGTCTTAAGGAAGTTGTTTTCATATGGGTATGAGTCTCGTGTTTTCCATGTCATGTGCACTACTGTTCCTTGAAATCTTCCTTTCGTTTGGAACAGGGCCAAATATATTATGCACTGTGCTGTCTTTTCATCTATTTCAGTGGCAACAAATGTTCGTGAAGCGCTCATGGCGTATGGTATTAATGAGCAAACGTAACAGCTATCCTCAGTTGTCTGCTTACCAATGCGGGTCATGTGCTGGTACCATATGTTTGTGACGTGTGCTGAATCTTGTACATAATTATCAATACCTTTATTGTCTGAGTATGTGCTGCGTTTAACTCTATTTTGCTTGGGTGCAATGTTACTATTACCACCTGACGTAACACCTGTTGCAGCAGGGAACGGGGGTATATTAGGTTTGGGTGCAGCAATAAAATGGATAGCATAGCTGTACTGCCAGACAGAGGCAGCCAAGAACCCGGTGATCATAAAAATCCCTATTATTTTTATTACATATGCTAATTTCACCGGCATTTTGCTCTTACCTTGCTGCAGTCCTGGCAGCGTATTCTTGTGACGTTAAAGTTGCCCGCCTAAAAATTCTCAAAAGTGCTCGTTATTAAATGTTAGTTTTGTTTTCTTAAGCTCTCCCTATCAAGTAGTCATTCAGTGCCCAGGTGAAGAGCTGCTCCCACGCTACTCTAAGTGATCGGTCTCTTAGGACCGGCAAGTATGGGCGGAGGTGGGGCATGTAATTTTCTATGGCCAGGAGGAAGGCTGTGTAGTAGACACGTACCCTTCTCCTTTTTAAGTATGTTGGCCTTTTTATTTCGTATACAAATTGGTGTGACAATTCTTCTGGGTAGTTATCGTCTGGCAGCACCATCTACGCCTGCACACTGAATTTGTTAATTAGCTTTTCTTACAATACAATATTACGCAGTTCCTGTATGTGCGGGAGAAAAAAGAGAACATTCACGTGTTTACATGTGTATTGGTGCAAGCAATGTCCTTCAGTTTTAATTACAATTGTACTTAGCAGTCAATGGGGGGGGGGGGTTTTCTCAAATGGCGGAAGTATTTTTACTCTTTGAGCGTGTGACCATAGGGTGGGCAGTATGGGGATCACCCCTTTCTTCGTCAGTTATTGTCTCCGAGGGAACAATTGGGTCGTTGTCTGTGATGGAACTTTCTTCCGCTGTCGGGGATGTTGTTACTGTCCTTCCAATGGACCTGTCGTTGGCGCTGGGGCGGGTCTGCAGTTTGTAGATCTTTACGTCATGTAGGTGGTTCCAGGCACGCTTATCCTTTAGTTTTACTGCTCTTGTTGATACGTCCTCCACCAGATGGGGGCCAGTGAACCTCTTCTCGTTCCACTTTCTATTGAAATTGCGAAGTAGTCCGTGGTCACCTTTGGCAAGTTTGCACGAGTTCTCCTTTCCCAATTCTGTATTTTCGTCTTTTTCTTGGTTGCTGGTAGACCCGCCCCGTGTGCGCTCGAGCTGTTGAGACACAAACACGACACTAGTAATCAAAGAAGACACATATTGATACATTTCATCACCTAACACATTCGCTGAACTTTCGTGGTCGGTGAATGCCCTTGACGTTGGTGTTAGGGGAAGGCGCATTTGACGTCCAGTAACCACTTCGTGAGGGGTGAGGTGGTGGTCGGACCCTGGCCTGTTTCTAAGTTCAAACAATGCTAACGGAAGGCAATACAACCAACTTTTCTTTGTTGTTTGTTGTATTTTAGCAATTGCCTCTTTCAATAAGCCATTCAGGCGTTCACATACACCATTAGCCTGTGGGTGGTATGCACATGCAAATTTGTGTTTAATGTTCAGCAGGGATGTGATATGCTGGAACATTTCGTTTGCGAAATGGGGGCCGTTGTCTGATCTTAACACCTCGCACACTCCCCACCTGGGGAAGACCTCCCTTACTATGAATTTGGCTGCTCTAAACGCATCAGGGTGTGAACAGGGCCCTGCTTCAATCCACCTAGAAAATGGGTATACTACTACAATCATATACCTATTACCTTGACATATGTTGATCATATCAACATAGTCAATGTGAAGGTGCCGAAAAGGTCCTTCTGGCCGGGGTATGGTACCTCTTATCACTTTTAAAGTATGACCGGCCGTAAACTGTTGACATGTGAGGCAATTGCTGATAAAATTTGACACATGAGAGGTTAACTCGGGACAAAACCAATCTTCTCTAATTCGTGCTGCAATTATTTCCTTGCCTGTATGGGCAGGGTGATGTAATTGGCTCAGGGCGGTATTTAACAGTGCCAACGGTATTACAACTTTCCCAGTGCCACCCTGGCGCCATAGTGCGTCGGTTGGTGACATTGTGCATCCTCTTTTCACCCATACTTCTTTTTCGGCCATTGGTGCAGCCGCTTGTAGTTCCATAATCTGTGTGGCTGGGAGATGGGTGTACCCTTCTCTTATTAACATCTCCCTAGCTATTCCCCTCCCTCTCCCTCTCTGTGAATCTGTGGGGTTCCATATCTCACCAAAATATGCAGCATATTTCGCATGTGCGTCTGCTGCTGCATTTCCTTTTGAGACGTAGTCTTCTCCATTTGTGTGTGCGGTGCATTTTACTAGGGCTAGTTCTTGGGGGTCGTTTATTACTTCAATTAGTTCAGCCAACAAGAGGGCATGTTGTACTGGAGTGCCATCAGCTCTCCTAAACCCTCTTCTTCTCCATTTTGATAGCCCTGAGTGGACAGTCGATGTAACATATGCACTGTCGGAATATATAGTTACTCTTTTATTAAAACTTTCCTTTAATGCCAATATTAGTGCAACCAGTTCCGCGGCTTGAGCAGAGTAATGCTGTGGTAATTGTACACACTTCATAGCCACACACACCGGCGCCTCCATCATTTTTACTACTGCTGCCCCAGTCCTTCGTATCCCATCTCCTTGATCAATAGTTGATGACCCATCAATAAACAAAAGCTCACCTCCCTCTAGTGCGTTTTCTTCAACTTTCCTAGTACATGAGTACATTTCAGTTACTTGGGTGCAGTCGTGGGCGTAATCTCCCTCTTCAATTACTTCTGCTAGGAACCTTGCAGGGTTAACCGTGCTACATCTAACAATTGCTAGTTCAGCTTTAGACAAAATAATCTCATAACCTGATGCCCTCTGTGTCGTTAGTGTGGACTTAGGTTTATTCAATATCGCAAATAGTGCATGTTCCACAAATAGTGTAGTTGGACACCCCATAGTTATTGCTGATGCTTTTTCTACTGCAAAAGCAGCTGCAGCAAGACCTTGTTCACAAGAGAAGTGGCCTAACATTATAGGGTCTAAGTGACCGCTGTAAAATGCTACTGGTTTATAGCCCATGCTAGTTTTTTGGGCCAACACTGCTTTCATCACTGCTGAGTCGCAATGTGAAAATATAAAAAAGCGCCGCTCATAGTCTGGGGATGCCAGTACTGGAGCAGTTGATATCGCGTCTTTTAATTCGTCAAATGCCTCCCTCATTTCCATAGTCCACCCCAACTTTTTCTCCCCTTTATTTGCTTCCTTCAAACCCTCAAGCAGGGGTCCTATGTATGAGCTATAATCAAATACCCATGCTCTACAGTAGTTGCACAGCCCCAGAAATTGCTGCAGTTCTCTCACAGTCTGTGGCACGGGAGTGCTTGAGATGGCCTGTGCTCTTTGTGGTGCAATCCTTCTTCCATGTTGGGATATCAGTTGGCCAATGTAAAGTACCTGTTCCTGACAGTATTGTATCTTTTCCATGTCTACCTTGTACCCCTTTTCAGCCAATATTGTCAACATTTTTAAGGAGTCCTCTCTACATTTGCTTTCGTTTGTACTGCAAATTATTATGTCATCCACATACTGTAACACTGTGCTTTCCACCTCAACGTTACCCAAATCCATCTGTATTACTCTATTGAAAATTGAGGGTGATTCACAATACCCCTGTGGTAATCTGGTATGTTTCCACTTTGTATTTCGGTAAGTGAAGCTTGTCAAATCTTGTGAGTCTGGGTGTAATGGTATTGAGAAAAAAGCATTTTTAAGGTCAATCACTGTAAATCGTGATGCTTCTGCTGGAATGCCACACAATATTGTGGCCGGGTTTGCTGTTACTGGATACTCTGCTTCTACTATGTTGTTCAAGGGTCTGAGGTCCTGTATGAAGCGCCAAGACCCCCCTTTAGCCTTGCGCACCGGGTACACAGCTGTGTTACATGGTGATTCTGAGGGGACCAATATACCATTGTTTATAAGGGCCGTTATGGTTTCATATATGCCCTCATCTGCCTCTTTTGACAATGGGTACTGTTTCACTCTTGGTAGTATGGCACCTTTTTTCAATTTTATCCTTACACCCCCTATGCTTTTTATGCATCCCACGTCATAAGGGCTAATAGTCCATAATGATTTGGGCACCTTTGACATATCTTCCTTAAAAAATGGGACTGGGGTGCCTGCGGGTGCCTCAAGTGCCATTGCAATTTTCTGTGCTACTTGTTTGTGAGCCACTCTTAGCCATATTTCTACACTCATCATGAACACCATTTCACCTTCCTCCTTTTCTTCTGAAAACAGCTCTTCATCTGACACCTGGGTCAGCCTACATCCTTCTGCTAGTGCTATCACTGCCCTCCATGCTCTCCCTTCTTTATCTTGGGCGTGCACAGCAACATAATCAGCTGTTGCAATAATGCTCTCGATGTCCATTACAAACACCTTCCCTTCCAGTTCATTAACTGGTGTTTCTGGTCGGAACAGATAGGCTGCTGGCCTCCTCCATATTTTCCCTCCTATCCCTGGCATCCATGCAAATGCCATGTCTGTGCCATACTGGAATAGCTCGCCATCTACTGGCTCCGCCCTAATCGCTATCTGTCCACAGTATGCTTGCAAAATCTGTCGTGCTGCGAGCATGTTAATCCCTGGAGTAGAGCAAATTATGCCATCCTCTAAAGGAGATCGTCATATTCAACCTGTTCATTATGTCTCTCCCCAGTATATTTACTGGTGAGGCACTATAATACAAAAGTGGGATTGACAGATCATAATCTCCAATAGATAAGGGAACGTTATCAGTAAATGGAACCAACCCTTTAGCCCCAGAAAATCCTTGGGTGTTCATGGCTTCGCCTGACATCTTAAATTTACCTTCCCTTATGCAAGACCGGGTTGCCCCGGTGTCAACAAGGAATGATAATTTTTTGTCACCTATCGTTACCTCTATGCGTGGCTCCTCCGCACTATTAGGTGTTACTGACAGGATGGGACACACCAAGGCCGTCTGTGGGCTGACCTATTGGGGGTACAATGATTGGCCATTCCCTGTGTAAGGGTTGTGTCCCAACACCGTCACCCCACCCAATTGTGTTCGTTCATTTTGGGGTGGTGGTTGTATTAACGCCACTTGTTGTTGTTGCGGCGTCAGTTGCTGTGTTATTTGTTGTTGTGGCAGTGAATAGGTTTGTGGCTGTTGTGTTTGTTGTTGTTGGTCACTCCCTTGTTGTGACATCTGCTGTTGTTGTATGCCCTGCTGTTCTTGTGGGGTCCTAGGTTGTGCTTGTTCATTCCATGCTGGTGTTCCTGGCCTGACCCTACATGTACGTGACATGTGTCCTAATAGTCCGCAGCTCCAACACACGGGTGGTTCCCTGTTTTGCCATGGGAAGCTCCCTGTGTTGTCCTGGTATACGGGTTGCCCTGTGGGGTAGTAATTTCTGAGTCCCCCAGCCTGTTGCTGGGTATTATATCCATATCCTCTCCCCCTCATAAACCCTCCTCTCCCTCTGTTATAACTATAATACCCAGTTCCTTGCATTGGGTACCCTCCTCCCATGTTTGGTGCGTGTAATTGCAGAGGCGGCACTTGCTGTATTACACCTTGTGGAGGCGCTATTTGAGCTGGATCTTGTGCAGCCACTACTTGTGTTGGGCTTTGGGCCATTGGTGTGGGCGTAGTTATTAGTGCCCCTTCCATTGTATATTTAGTAAGTTTTTTCTGTACTAATTTGGCCTCTTCTGTTTTCCTGTCCTCCTCCTTTTGTTTCATTTTTCCTTGCCATGTCCTGCAGTGATGTACTATAGTCAGTTGTATTTCTGGCCATGGTTTTGCTTCCATCCCCACTACTTTCTTTAGTTGTTTCTGAACTCCTTCTGGGAGCCCTTGTACTAGTATATGGTAAAATATGGCTGGTGTTTTGTCCCATTGTTCTCTAGTTTCCATGCGCCACTTCTCTTGAATATCCTGGATATAATCAACAGGATCCTCATTTTCACCCATCTTACGGGAAGTAATGGCTCCTATGTCTGATGTGTCTGGGTACTGCACTCTCAGTGCCTGCCATAGCGCATGTCTGCAGTTTGCAAATGGTGCCCCATCATGCGATGTGTTTGTTATTGTTACCCCATGGAATCCCGCTCTTTTCCAAATGTCATCCGCTCTATCCCCTAATATTGATATTAACAGGCCCTTCACATCTCCTACTGCTAGTTTCTGTCCTGCGGTGTGTTTTTCCATTTCATATATCCACTTACCCGCACCTCCACTTAGTGATGGGAGCCTACATTTTATATTTTCCTTATCCGTATGTTTCCAAGGTACATACTGTGGTCTAACCCCTCCTCTCTCCAGCAGTGGCATTAAATTCTGTCTTGTGTCACCCTTTACGCTCCATGATATTGAGTCTTCACACCCCTCCTCTTCCCCCATTTCTTTTACTACTTCAAATTCTTCCTTACTACCTCTGCCCCTACCTCCCTCTTCTTCCTTTCCCCTTCTTTCATCATTTCCTGTGTTCAATATGGGTATGTTTATTTGTCTGTCTTGCCTGCGACTAGGGCCGACATGCATAAGGTGTAAGTTTGTTCATGAAGGGCGCGAGCTTTATTCTGTGCAGAGAGCGTGCGGTGGTTGAACATGTAGGTTGTGACGTGGGAGGGCGGCGTGATGGGGATGTGGGTGGCGTGGTTTCATTGGTTTGTGTTTCCCCTATTCTTTTCACTTCCTCCTTACTTCTCTCCAGCTCCTCCCATCTTCTACTTATCCAGGGCGAATCTATGTTTGTTCTAGTGAGGTACAGTTTATCTAAGCTTTCCCTTTCACTCTTTCTTCCATCCTTCTCCACTCCTCCTTCCTCCTCACTGCAGAAATCATTCATAAATGGCACCCCCCACTCTGCCTTTTTTCCTTTTATTGTTACTGTTTTCAAATCTATTAGGTCTCTTTCTCCCCTTTCGTTGTTACCAACTGTTCCCCCTAGTGCTGATGTCGTTGCTACCTCCCTACTTTTATATACATCTCCCCATCTTTCACTCTCCCTACCCCTCCCTTCTCTTCCTCCTTCACTTCTCTCCTCCATTTCCCTACTATTTTCCTCCCTTTTCCTTTTCAATTCCTCCATTACTTCGTTGCTCATCTGTTCCAATATCCTTTCATCCTCTCTCTTCCTTTCCCATTTCACCCTTTCTCTTTCTACTATACTCTCTATTACCTTCCCCTCTTCATATTTCTTAGCTGTCTCGGATATTATCCTCCTCCTCCATAATTCCATTTCTTTTTCCTTTTCTTCTTCTTCCTTCTTCTTCTCTCTCAGCACTACTCTTGATACCCTATCTGCTGCTGCTTTTACCCTTTCATCTTCTCTCTTTTGCTCCTCACTTCGTTCCCTTAATTTTTCCAATTCGTCCTTACCTTCTTTCCTTTTCCTCACTCTCTCTCTTTCCTCCCTCTCAAGTTGTTTGATCAGTTCATTCTGCTCATCCCTTAGTTTTGCTAATCTTTCCTCCAAAATCTCTTCCTTCTGCCGTAGTAGCTCCTCTCCCCTCATTTCACTCTCTCTGGCACTATCCTCGTTTGTCCTCTTTACCGCCTCCCTTTCTTCTCCAGTTAGTGAGCCTCGTAATTTCAACAATATCTGTGCAGCTACCCACTCATCGTTTCCTATCTCTACAGTCTGCTCTTCTCTAATCCTCCCTTCCCCCATTGGTATCTTCCCATGAGCCACATATGGTGGAGGGCTGTATGCCGGGTTTGAGTATCCTTCAGCCGCCCTTAACTGTCCTTCTATTTCTCCTAATTCTCTTAAAGGGTACAACCCTCCTCCCTCTGTTTTCACTCCCGGTGTTATGGGTATCTCATTGCTCGGTTCCTTTTTTATGTCATCTGATTTATCAACCTTTTCTCCTCCCTGTCTTTCGTTCCCCGTATTCTTTGTGCTTTCGCACTCCTTTTCCCCACCCGTTCCTTCTTTCTTAATCTCCTTTTCTTCCGGTGTTTCCCCCATAGTGAACATTCCATTTGGTCCTGGTCGAGACCCCTGGAACATCCTCCATAAGTTAAACACCTCCACATGGTTTGCCAACTTCTTCCCCTTGTATGTATTGTGCAGATGGTTCAGTAGTGAATGTTGGGCATATGGATCGAAACTACCATTAGGCGGCCATGGTGTTAACATTTTGTTGTCTGTCCCCTGGGTCCACTCTATGCTGTACTTAATTAACTTCTCCCTGTGTGGTGGCAGTGTGGTGCATATGTGCTGTAGTGGGGTAGTGAGGGTGTTCCCCCACCCTCCCGACCCTCTCCCGTATGACATAGTTGCACTCCCCTTGTTACCCTTCCCCTTACTAGCAGTTTACAATATACAACCTTGTATTGCTTACCTCGCCCCGCAAGTGTGGGGACTTACGACAATCCTTTGACAAATTATGCAATAATAATAAATATGATGTTATATTATATTCCTTCCCCTACGGCCCCCTGCGGCCGAAGCGCACGCAGCCCCCTACGGCTGCGTACCCCTTACGACGATCTTATACAGTCGTCCTGTTTCTCCGTTCTCCTCCCCCTTTTACACTTGCCGTGGCCGGCGTTCTCCGTGCGCAGCCACGCCCCTTTCCCCTTCTTCTTTCGATCCACTGGTTTATAGTTTATCTCCGTATCAGCTCCTTTATCATGCTTCTCTTCCCCACCACTCTCAAACCCAAAGTTCCTTGTGCTCGCGATATCCTATTAAATCCCTACTGGTGACGTCACCGATTTCTTCGAGCTACTGGTACATTCTTGTTATGTTCTTTAAGTTCAAAATACACTTGTAATCTACCCCGCTAACCCTACAGCTGTCTTCCTGTCTCTCCTGGAACAAGGTAATCTCATCAATAATATAACCGGACTGCGCACGCTGCGTCGCCTCGCGTGTGATACGCCCCTCAACAGGAGGGCTTAACCAGCCAATTATCTTCCGTTTTGGGCAACTATGTAACTAGCTACCACCCACAGGGAAACGTCATCTACCTATCGAGTTTCTTGCTCGAACAATAGGGAACCTCATCTACTCATTGATCAATAAATGTCAAATCGCAGGAAACCACACACACCCACCCTCACGCGTAGTCGCGACCTAGGCCAATCAGTGTCTTACGAGCGGTCGCATGTGATGTTTTCGTGCTCCGCCCCCCTCTTTCTCGTGACGTAGCCGATTGCTCTCGCACTCGTTTTGCTACCATTCATTCCATTAGCAACACTAAGTTGTTTAAACCTTCGCCGCGCATCTGTACAACACCTCCCTCCTCCCTTATTTACTTCCTCCCCCTCCCTCACAATTTCGCATTGCTTGTTGTGCGTGTCATGCTCACCAAGTTCTCTCGATGCAGGGCCGCTCGACTGCGTGCACCCCTCCAAGCGGCTCGCCACCTCCCCTCGTCTGGACCACGTCTGGACACTCGCCGACCGCGGGCGGGATACTTCTCAACCGGCTCCCGAGGGCCAATATCCGGATTGCGCTGTCCGGTCCTCTCGCAGCTCCGCGATGGTCCTGTAGTCCTCAGAAGGGGGCAACGGGAGTGCCTGGAAAAATTAAAAATAAAAGTCGATCTTAAACAGATCTCAGCAGTGCCTCCAACTTGTCGGGGGGAAATTCTGCCGGGGTCGGCCGGGCCGTCCGCAGACCTCCGGGCAGGGAGGCCCCAACTCCTCCCGTATATCCCAGATGAGATAGAGTATGAGACACACACAAGGAGCAAGGTGACTCTGCTGTTTATTATGCAAACGGCAGGGATGGGTCAAGGAGCGTACGCGTTCGTCCTGACACACACACAATCGTGGGGCTCGCAGGCCCTTTTTACTGTATTATGACGCGCTACTTGCGTCACGTCAAAAAGTTAGCAAAAAACCTATCGCCACTCTTAATTGGTTGCTCGAGTGGTAGGGTTAGTATAGTACACATATAGAGAATGATATTAGTGGACAAGGTGTAGTCAGGTGGTATATCTGGGTTGTCCCTACAATTAGATACATAAGAATTGTTACATGAAGACTCCTGAGGATTGGCTAATGTTACTGACGTCTGAGATGAGAGCCCCATGTTCTGATTGGTGCACCCGTGAGCTTCCCAGCCTGGGACCACCGTTGTTCCCAGCTCTCGGTGTACCTGTGATTGCAACAACGTTTCAATATGGGTACGTGCAGACAATGTGAGGATTTATTCATAGGTGGAAGGCTGACCGCTCCCACTGTAGCAGATGTCCATTGAGCCTTTCAAGTGTATTGGCCTGTGTCTCGTAGCGAGGGACCCAGACGCCTTTTTTCTCCTGGGCTTTGGCATCTCGTCAGGTTCGGCTTGGTCACGTGGGGAGGGACCGTGAAAGAGGCAGAATTCTGCACAATTAATATTGCTTTTTCTACTGCGCGTCTGGTTTAATTTGCCGGCGTGACTTTAACGTTGGTGCGCGGGGTGCGAGGTTGCAACATCGTGCTTTGATGATTTGTTCTTGGACTGTGAGTTTGCAACATTACGACCTTGGCTGGTCTTTCTGCAGGATCAGCAACCTGACTCGTGCTTTGTTAATGTCCACGGGAGCTCTTGGTTGAGGCCTACTTGGGC
Source organism: Ambystoma mexicanum (assembly GCF_040938575.1). Lineage (NCBI taxonomy): Eukaryota > Metazoa > Chordata > Amphibia > Caudata > Ambystomatidae > Ambystoma > Ambystoma mexicanum. The sequence continues at coordinate 1,180,132,230 of NC_090926.1, forward strand.
CTGGTGCATAATTAGTCCGTTTGGTGCATAGGTGCTTTTAGGTTATAATAGCATATATTTCCATGACCAGTATCGTGTTTCCATTATACCTCTATGGTGGTAATGGGTTTCAAGAGAAGCGTGAGCAAGCGTTCTAAATGAGCTCATGATGCGTCTTGCGTTTCTGCATTCCGAAAGCCTATATAAAAATAATAAAGATGCATGTCCGTGAATATGCCTGTCGCCTACGTCAGAGCACTGAGTATGTTCTTCGTGTAGATTGGTGTGGAAATGTTCAGTGTGTATATTTGTACAGAAGTGCTTCCCGTTGTCTAGGTCGTCATGGCATCTCTAACGACGTGTGGATTTTAGTCTAGCTGATCCGAACCGCAGGTGTCGGCATGGCCAGTGCGGGCTGTTGGGCAGGCAGATGGACACATCCGTATGTTCCTGTACCAGGGTACCTGGTCGTCTGGTAAATGGACAAACTCTTCTCGCGGCGGGTGTCTGGGCCGTGATCCTCTAGGCCAAGCGCGAGAGGTGAAGGACGGGAGCCTGGTCTTCCATTCTCCCACTTCAGTCCCCCCTCTGGTCGACTTGTCGACCACAAACATATCCTTCTCGTTATCTCCTCTTACCCTCCATATCTTAGTTATCCCTCCGAGATGTCCATAATGGTTTACATGATCTTCAAATGACCAATACATATATTCACATGTTCCTCCAGGAGTACAGTATACCCATCTTCCTATGTAGCTCCTGGGGTTCCTTGGGTTCTCGATCTTCACTGATGGTGGGTCTAGATGGTTGGTGATGATTTGGGTGCGCAGCTTCTCCCTCTCTTGTATTATCACCCCTGTATGCTGGCCATCATCTGCTGGCATCAAGGGGTGCATTCCCACCATTTCCAGCAACTCGTCAGTCGTGCGTGCCTTCCGGGCTTTCCAAAATCTAATTATGATCAGAGTAGCTCCAGCCAAAATAGTACACCCCACTATTATTTTCAGTCCATCTGACAGCCAAGATGGCATCCATGACCATAATAGTGAAAACCAGCTCTTATCCTTGTCTACACCGTTACTTTCATCCATCATTTTGGAGTGCATCTGGGCCAATTGTGATACTGCTTCTGTCAGTGTACCATTGTCAGCATCGTTGGCAGGTATGAACGTGCAGCAAGATTGTCCTATCTTTGCACAAACTCCTCCTTCCATTGCTGTGAGAAGGTCCAATACATATCTGTTCTGTAGTGCTACCATCCTTACAGCTCGCAGCTCCTCTTTAATTGCGTTGAACCCATTTACTGTTGAATTGATGGTCATCATTAGTTCCCATCTGGTTATTTGGAGCCATTTTGCGTTTGCGTATGCCTGCAGTCCCGGATGTATTATTGAGGAGAAAAACATTGCTGCTCTGCTGAATAGTCTGTGTTCTGGCGGTATTGACGTTAGTTCCGTTTCCGACCTTCCCCACAGGTAATTTCCTGTCAGTGGCTCTCCTTGTCGTTTTCTCCTATTTAGGACAGTATCCTCGCTGTTGGTCTTGTTCTCTTGCTCCTTCTGGAGTGGTGCAGATCTCTTTCTTCTCTTATCCCCTTCATCCATTTTAGGAAATTTCGCCACATTGACATGCTTCTTAGGTACCACTAGTGATGGTACATTGACGTGTACCATTGTGCACACACCATTCCACAGGGGAGGCAGTGTATGATATGCCTTTTCTCCACAGGCCCAATAATGGTCCATTATTACTGCTGTTCCCGCTCCCCCCTCAGGTAACTCCATCACGCTTGCACAGTTGGTGTTATATCCTACGTCCACCTCTCCTTTATGCTGGTAGCATACTTTGGGCGCAGTCAATGGTAGTATTGTTATTGGGTCTTCATCTTCTTCTACCCACGTGAGCATTGGTACGTACTTGATCCACGTCGTCCAACATCGATGATTGTGTGTCTCGATGGTTGAGATAGTTTCTTTTGTTACCATGTTGCTGCCAATTACTCCTATCTCCCAGCTGTTGTCCAGATACACTTTTCCTGTTATCGTCAGTAGCGGCCTCTCCCAGCATCCTTGTTTACCCGGAACTTCAGTGGCGTACCAATCACATGGTAGATACTGCAGTGTTACCTTCTTTGTTTCTCCTTTTGCAGGGCCACTTGTTATGTATTTGAATGCTTCAGCATGTAAACTGGTCTTGTGGTAACTCAGATAGGTCTTAAGGAAGTTGTTTTCATATGGGTATGAGTCTCGTGTTTTCCATGTCATGTGCACTACTGTTCCTTGAAATCTTCCTTTCGTTTGGAACAGGGCCAAATATATTATGCACTGTGCTGTCTTTTCATCTATTTCAGTGGCAACAAATGTTCGTGAAGCGCTCATGGCGTATGGTATTAATGAGCAAACGTAACAGCTATCCTCAGTTGTCTGCTTACCAATGCGGGTCATGTGCTGGTACCATATGTTGTTTGTGACGTGTGCTGAATCTTGTACATAATTATCAATACCTTTATTGTCTGAGTATGTGCTGCGTTTAACTCTATTTTGCTTGGGTGCAATGTTACTATTACCACCTGACGTAACACCTGTTGCAGCAGGGAACGGGGGTATATTAGGTTTGGGTGCAGCAATAAAATGGATAGCATAGCTGTACTGCCAGACAGAGGCAGCCAAGAACCCGGTGATCATAAAAATCCCTATTATTTTTATTACATATGCTAATTTCACCGGCATTTTGCTCTTACCTTGCTGCAGTCCTGGCAGCGTATTCTTGTGACGTTAAAGTTGCCCGCCTAAAAATTCTCAAAAGTGCTCGTTATTAAATGTTAGTTTTGTTTTCTTAAGCTCTCCCTATCAAGTAGTCATTCAGTGCCCAGGTGAAGAGCTGCTCCCACGCTACTCTAAGTGATCGGTCTCTTAGGACCGGCAAGTATGGGCGGAGGTGGGGCATGTAATTTTCTATGGCCAGGAGGAAGGCTGTGTAGTAGACACGTACCCTTCTCCTTTTTAAGTATGTTGGCCTTTTTATTTCATATACAAATTGGTGTGACAATTCTTCTGGGTAGTTATCGTCTGGCAGCACCATCTACGCCTGCACACTGAATTTGTTAATTAGCTTTTCTTACAATACAATATTACGCAGTTCCTGTATGTGCGGGAGAAAAAAGAGAACATTCACGTGTTTACATGTGTATTGGTGCAAGCAATGTCCTTCAGTTTTAATTACAATTGTACTTAGCAGTCAATGGGGGGGGGGGGTTTTCTCAAATGGCGGAAGTATTTTTACTCTTTGAGCGTGTGACCATAGGGTGGGCAGTATGGGGATCACCCCTTTCTTCGTCAGTTATTGTCTCCGAGGGAACAATTGGGTCGTTGTCTGTGATGGAACTTTCTTCCGCTGTCGGGGATGTTGTTACTGTCCTTCCAATGGACCTGTCGTTGGCGCTGGGGCGGGTCTGCAGTTTGTAGATCTTTACGTCATGTAGGTGGTTCCAGGCACGCTTATCCTTTAGTTTTACTGCTCTTGTTGATACGTCCTCCACCAGATGGGGGCCAGTGAACCTCTTCTCGTTCCACTTTCTATTGAAATTGCGAAGTAGTCCGTGGTCACCTTTGGCAAGTTTGCACGAGTTCTCCTTTCCCAATTCTGTATTTTCGTCTTTTTCTTGGTTGCTGGTAGACCCGCCCCGTGTGCGCTCGAGCTGTTGAGACACAAACACGACACTAGTAATCAAAGAAGACACATATTGATACATTTCATCACCTAACACATTCGCTGAACTTTCGTGGTCGGTGAATGCCCTTGACGTTGGTGTTAGGGGAAGGCGCATTTGACGTCCAGTAACCACTTCGTGAGGGGTGAGGTGGTGGTCGGACCCTGGCCTGTTTCTAAGTTCAAACAATGCTAACGGAAGGCAATACAACCAACTTTTCTTTGTTGTTTGTTGTATTTTAGCAATTGCCTCTTTCAATAAGCCATTCAGGCGTTCACATACACCATTAGCCTGTGGGTGGTATGCACATGCAAATTTGTGTTTAATGTTCAGCAGGGATGTGATATGCTGGAACATTTCGTTTGCGAAATGGGGGCCGTTGTCTGATCTTAACACCTCGCACACTCCCCACCTGGGGAAGACCTCCCTTACTATGAATTTGGCTGCTCTAAACGCATCAGGGTGTGAACAGGGCCCTGCTTCAATCCACCTAGAAAATGGGTATACTACTACAATCATATACCTATTACCTTGACATATGTTGATCATATCAACATAGTCAATGTGAAGGTGCCGAAAAGGTCCTTCTGGCCGGGGTATGGTACCTCTTATCACTTTTAAAGTATGACCGGCCGTAAACTGTTGACATGTGAGGCAATTGCTGATAAAATTTGACACATGAGAGGTTAACTCGGGACAAAACCAATCTTCTCTAATTCGTGCTGCAATTATTTCCTTGCCTGTATGGGCAGGGTGATGTAATTGGCTCAGGGCGGTATTTAACAGTGCCAACGGTATTACAACTTTCCCAGTGCCACCCTGGCGCCATAGTGCGTCGGTTGGTGACATTGTGCATCCTCTTTTCACCCATACTTCTTTTTCGGCCATTGGTGCAGCCGCTTGTAGTTCCATAATCTGTGTGGCTGGGAGATGGGTGTACCCTTCTCTTATTAACATCTCCCTAGCTATTCCCCTCCCTCTCCCTCTCTGTGAATCTGTGGGGTTCCATATCTCACCAAAATATGCAGCATATTTCGCATGTGCGTCTGCTGCTGCATTTCCTTTTGAGACGTAGTCTTCTCCATTTGTGTGTGCGGTGCATTTTACTAGGGCTAGTTCTTGGGGGTCGTTTATTACTTCAATTAGTTCAGCCAACAAGAGGGCATGTTGTACTGGAGTGCCATCAGCTCTCCTAAACCCTCTTCTTCTCCATTTTGATAGCCCTGAGTGGACAGTCGATGTAACATATGCACTGTCGGAATATATAGTTACTCTTTTATTAAAACTTTCCTTTAATGCCAATATTAGTGCAACCAGTTCCGCGGCTTGAGCAGAGTAATGCTGTGGTAATTGTACACACTTCATAGCCACACACACCGGCGCCTCCATCATTTTTACTACTGCTGCCCCAGTCCTTCGTATCCCATCTCCTTGATCAATAGTTGATGACCCATCAATAAACAAAAGCTCACCTCCCTCTAGTGCGTTTTCTTCAACTTTCCTAGTACATGAGTACATTTCAGTTACTTGGGTGCAGTCGTGGGCGTAATCTCCCTCTTCAATTACTTCTGCTAGGAACCTTGCAGGGTTAACCGTGCTACATCTAACAATTGCTAGTTCAGCTTTAGACAAAATAATCTCATAACCTGATGCCCTCTGTGTCGTTAGTGTGGACTTAGGTTTATTCAATATCGCAAATAGTGCATGTTCCACAAATAGTGTAGTTGGACACCCCATAGTTATTGCTGATGCTTTTTCTACTGCAAAAGCAGCTGCAGCAAGACCTTGTTCACAAGAGAAGTGGCCTAACATTATAGGGTCTAAGTGACCGCTGTAAAATGCTACTGGTTTATAGCCCATGCTAGTTTTTTGGGCCAACACTGCTTTCATCACTGCTGAGTCGCAATGTGAAAATATAAAAAAGCGCCGCTCATAGTCTGGGGATGCCAGTACTGGAGCAGTTGATATCGCGTCTTTTAATTCGTCAAATGCCTCCCTCATTTCCATAGTCCACCCCAACTTTTTCTCCCCTTTATTTGCTTCCTTCAAACCCTCAAGCAGGGGTCCTATGTATGAGCTATAATCAAATACCCATGCTCTACAGTAGTTGCACAGCCCCAGAAATTGCTGCAGTTCTCTCACAGTCTGTGGCACGGGAGTGCTTGAGATGGCCTGTGCTCTTTGTGGTGCAATCCTTCTTCCATGTTGGGATATCAGTTGGCCAATGTAAAGTACCTGTTCCTGACAGTATTGTATCTTTTCCATGTCTACCTTGTACCCCTTTTCAGCCAATATTGTCAACATTTTTAAGGAGTCCTCTCTACATTTGCTTTCGTTTGTACTGCAAATTATTATGTCATCCACATACTGTAACACTGTGCTTTCCACCTCAACGTTACCCAAATCCATCTGTATTACTCTATTGAAAATTGAGGGTGATTCACAATACCCCTGTGGTAATCTGGTATGTTTCCACTTTGTATTTCGGTAAGTGAAGCTTGTCAAATCTTGTGAGTCTGGGTGTAATGGTATTGAGAAAAAAGCATTTTTAAGGTCAATCACTGTAAATCGTGATGCTTCTGCTGGAATGCCACACAATATTGTGGCCGGGTTTGCTGTTACTGGATACTCTGCTTCTACTATGTTGTTCAAGGGTCTGAGGTCCTGTATGAAGCGCCAAGACCCCCCTTTAGCCTTGCGCACCGGGTACACAGCTGTGTTACATGGTGATTCTGAGGGGACCAATATACCATTGTTTATAAGGGCCGTTATGGTTTCATATATGCCCTCATCTGCCTCTTTTGACAATGGGTACTGTTTCACTCTTGGTAGTATGGCACCTTTTTTCAATTTTATCCTTACACCCCCTATGCTTTTTATGCATCCCACGTCATAAGGGCTAATAGTCCATAATGATTTGGGCACCTTTGACATATCTTCCTTAAAAAATGGGACTGGGGTGCCTGCGGGTGCCTCAAGTGCCATTGCAATTTTCTGTGCTACTTGTTTGTGAGCCACTCTTAGCCATATTTCTACACTCATCATGAACACCATTTCACCTTCCTCCTTTTCTTCTGAAAACAGCTCTTCATCTGACACCTGGGTCAGCCTACATTCTTCTGCTAGTGCTATCACTGCCCTCCATGCTCTCCCTTCTTTATCTTGGGCGTGCACAGCAACATAATCAGCTGTTGCAATAATGCTCTCGATGTCCATTACAAACACCTTCCCTTCCAGTTCATTAACTGGTGTTTCTGGTCGGAACAGATAGGCTGCTGGCCTCCTCCATATTTTCCCTCCTATCCCTGGCATCCATGCAAATGCCATGTCTGTGCCATACTGGAATAGCTCGCCATCTACTGGCTCCGCCCTAATCGCTATCTGTCCACAGTATGCTTGCAAAATCTGTCGTGCTGCGAGCATGTTAATCCCTGGAGTAGAGCAAATTATGCCATCCTCTAAAGGAGATCGTCATATTCAACCTGTTCATTATGTCTCTCCCCAGTATATTTACTGGTGAGGCACTATAATACAAAAGTGGGATTGACAGATCATAATCTCCAATAGATAAGGGAACGTTATCAGTAAATGGAACCAACCCTTTAGCCCCAGAAAATCCTTGGGTGTTCATGGCTTCGCCTGACATCTTAAATTTACCTTCCCTTATGCAAGACCGGGTTGCCCCGGTGTCAACAAGGAATGATAATTTTTTGTCACCTATCGTTACCTCTATGCGTGGCTCCTCCGCACTATTAGGTGTTACTGACAGGATGGGACACACCAAGGCCGTCTGTGGGCTGACCTATTGGGGGTACAATGATTGGCCATTCCCTGTGTAAGGGTTGTGTCCCAACACCGTCACCCCACCCAATTGTGTTCGTTCATTTTGGGGTGGTGGTTGTATTAACGCCACTTGTTGTTGTTGCGGCGTCAGTTGCTGTGTTATTTGTTGTTGTGGCAGTGAATAGGTTTGTGGCTGTTGTGTTTGTTGTTGTTGGTCACTCCCTTGTTGTGACATCTGCTGTTGTTGTATGCCCTGCTGTTCTTGTGGGGTCCTAGGTTGTGCTTGTTCATTCCATGCTGGTGTTCCTGGCCTGACCCTACATGTACGTGACATGTGTCCTAATAGTCCGCAGCTCCAACACACGGGTGGTTCCCTGTTTTGCCATGGGAAGCTCCCTGTGTTGTCCTGGTATACGGGTTGCCCTGTGGGGTAGTAATTTCTGAGTCCCCCAGCCTGTTGCTGGGTATTATATCCATATCCTCTCCCCCTCATAAACCCTCCTCTCCCTCTGTTATAACTATAATACCCAGTTCCTTGCATTGGGTACCCTCCTCCCATGTTTGGTGCGTGTAATTGCAGAGGCGGCACTTGCTGTATTACACCTTGTGGAGGCGCTATTTGAGCTGGATCTTGTGCAGCCACTACTTGCGTTGGGCTTTGGGCCATTGGTGTGGGCGTAGTTATTAGTGCCCCTTCCATTGTATATTTAGTAAGTTTTTTCTGTACTAATTTGGCCTCTTCTGTTTTCCTGTCCTCCTCCTTTTGTTTCATTTTTCCTTGCCATGTCCTGCAGTGATGTACTATAGTCAGTTGTATTTCTGGCCATGGTTTTGCTTCCATCCCCACTACTTTCTTTAGTTGTTTCTGAACTCCTTCTGGGAGCCCTTGTACTAGTATATGGTAAAATATGGCTGGTGTTTTGTCCCATTGTTCTCTAGTTTCCATGCGCCACTTCTCTTGAATATCCTGGATATAATCAACAGGATCCTCATTTTCACCCATCTTACGGGAAGTAATGGCTCCTATGTCTGATGTGTCTGGGTACTGCACTCTCAGTGCCTGCCATAGCGCATGTCTGCAGTTTGCAAATGGTGCCCCATCATGCGATGTGTTTGTTATTGTTACCCCATGGAATCCCGCTCTTTTCCAAATGTCATCCGCTCTATCCCCTAATATTGATATTAACAGGCCCTTCACATCTCCTACTGCTAGTTTCTGTCCTGCGGTGTGTTTTTCCATTTCATATATCCACTTACCCGCACCTCCACTTAGTGATGGGAGCCTACATTTTATATTTTCCTTATCCGTATGTTTCCAAGGTACATACTGTGGTCTAACCCCTCCTCTCTCCAGCAGTGGCATTAAATTCTGTCTTGTGTCACCCTTTACGCTCCATGATATTGAGTCTTCACACCCCTCCTCTTCCCCCATTTCTTTTACTACTTCAAATTCTTCCTTACTACCTCTGCCCCTACCTCCCTCTTCTTCCTTTCCCCTTCTTTCATCATTTCCTGTGTTCAATATGGGTATGTTTATTTGTCTGTCTTGCCTGCGACTAGGGCCGACATGCATAAGGTGTAAGTTCGTTCATGAAGGGCGCGAGCTTTATTCTGTGCAGAGAGCGTGCGGTGGTTGAACATGTAGGTTGTGACGTGGGAGGGCGGCGTGATGGGGATGTGGGTGGCGTGGTTTCATTGGTTTGTGTTTCCCCTATTCTTTTCACTTCCTCCTTACTTCTCTCCAGCTCCTCCCATCTTCTACTTATCCAGGGCGAATCTATGTTTGTTCTAGTGAGGTACAGTTTATCTAAGCTTTCCCTTTCACTCTTTCTTCCATCCTTCTCCACTCCTCCTTCCTCCTCACTGCAGAAATCATTCATAAATGGCACCCCCCACTCTGCCTTTTTTCCTTTTATTGTTACTGTTTTCAAATCTATTAGGTCTCTTTCTCCCCTTTCGTTGTTACCAACTGTTCCCCCTAGTGCTGATGTCGTTGCTACCTCCCTACTTTTATATACATCTCCCCATCTTTCACTCTCCCTACCCCTCCCTTCTCTTCCTCCTTCACTTCTCTCCTCCATTTCCCTACTATTTTCCTCCCTTTTCCTTTTCAATTCCTCCATTACTTCGTTGCTCATCTGTTCCAATATCCTTTCATCCTCTCTCTTCCTTTCCCATTTCACCCTTTCTCTTTCTACTATACTCTCTATTACCTTCCCCTCTTCATATTTCTTAGCTGTCTCGGATATTATCCTCCTCCTCCATAATTCCATTTCTTTTTCCTTTTCTTCTTCTTCCTTCTTCTTCTCTCTCAGCACTACTCTTGATACCCTATCTGCTGCTGCTTTTACCCTTTCATCTTCTCTCTTTTGCTCCTCACTTCGTTCCCTTAATTTTTCCAATTCGTCCTTACCTTCTTTCCTTTTCCTCACTCTCTCTCTTTCCTCCCTCTCAAGTTGTTTGATCAGTTCATTCTGCTCATCCCTTAGTTTTGCTAATCTTTCCTCCAAAATCTCTTCCTTCTGCCGTAGTAGCTCCTCTCCCCTCATTTCACTCTCTCTGGCACTATCCTCGTTTGTCCTCTTTACCGCCTCCCTTTCTTCTCCAGTTAGTGAGCCTCGTAATTTCAACAATATCTGTGCAGCTACCCACTCATCGTTTCCTATCTCTACAGTCTGCTCTTCTCTAATCCTCCCTTCCCCCATTGGTATCTTCCCATGAGCCACATATGGTGGAGGGCTGTATGCCGGGTTTGAGTATCCTTCAGCCGCCCTTAACTGTCCTTCTATTTCTCCTAATTCTCTTAAAGGGTACAACCCTCCTCCCTCTGTTTTCACTCCCGGTGTTATGGGTATCTCATTGCTCGGTTCCTTTTTTATGTCATCTGATTTATCAACCTTTTCTCCTCCCTGTCTTTCGTTCCCCGTATTCTTTGTGCTTTCGCACTCCTTTTCCCCACCCGTTCCTTCTTTCTTAATCTCCTTTTCTTCCGGTGTTTCCCCCATAGTGAACATTCCATTTGGTCCTGGTCGAGACCCCTGGAACATCCTCCATAAGTTAAACACCTCCACATGGTTTGCCAACTTCTTCCCCTTGTATGTATTGTGCAGATGGTTCAGTAGTGAATGTTGGGCATATGGATCGAAACTACCATTAGGCGGCCATGGTGTTAACATTTTGTTGTCTGTCCCCTGGGTCCACTCTATGCTGTACTTAATTAACTTCTCCCTGTGTGGTGGCAGTGTGGTGCATATGTGCTGTAGTGGGGTAGTGAGGGTGTTCCCCCACCCTCCCGACCCTCTCCCGTATGACATAGTTGCACTCCCCTTGTTACCCTTCCCCTTACTAGCAGTTTACAATATACAACCTTGTATTGCTTACCTCGCCCCGCAAGTGTGGGGACTTACGACAATCCTTTGACAAATTATGCAATAATAATAAATATGATGTTATATTATATTCCTTCCCCTACGGCCCCCTGCGGCCGAAGCGCACGCAGCCCCCTACGGCTGCGTACCCCTTACGACGATCTTATACAGTCGTCCTGTTTCTCCGTTCTCCTCCCCCTTTTACACTTGCCGTGGCCGGCGTTCTCCGTGCGCAGCCACGCCCCTTTCCCCTTCTTCTTTCGATCCACTGGTTTATAGTTTATCTCCGTATCAGCTCCTTTATCATGCTTCTCTTCCCCACCACTCTCAAACCCAAAGTTCCTTGTGCTCGCGATATCCTATTAAATCCCTACTGGTGACGTCACCGATTTCTTCGAGCTACTGGTACATTCTTGTTATGTTCTTTAAGTTCAAAATACACTTGTAATCTACCCCGCTAACCCTACAGCTGTCTTCCTGTCTCTCCTGGAACAAGGTAATCTCATCAATAATATAACCGGACTGCGCACGCTGCGTCGCCTCGCGTGTGATACGCCCCTCAACAGGAGGGCTTAACCAGCCAATTATCTTCCGTTTTGGGCAACTATGTAACTAGCTACCGCCCACAGGGAAACGTCATCTACCTATCGAGTTTCTTGCTCGAACAATAGGGAACCTCATCTACTCATTGATCAATAAATGTCAAATCGCAGGAAACCACACACACCCACCCTCACGCGTAGTCGCGACCTAGGCCAATCAGTGTCTTACGAGCGGTCACATGTGATGTTTTCGTGCTCCGCCCCCCTCTTTCTCGTGACGTAGCCGATTGCTCTCGCACTCGTTTTGCTACCATTCATTCCATTAGCAACACTAAGTTGTTTAAACCTTCGCCGCGCATCTGTACAACACCTCCCTCCTCCCTTATTTACTTCCTCCCCCTCCCTCACAATTTCGCATTGCTTGTTGTGCGTGTCATGCTCACCAAGTTCTCTCGATGCAGGGCCGCTCGACTGCGTGCACCCCTCCAAGCGGCTCGCCACCTCCACTCGTCTGGACCACGTCTGGACACTCGCCGACCGCGGGCGGGATACTTCTCAACCGGCTCCCGAGGGCCAATATCCGGATTGCGCTGTCCGGTCCTCTCGCAGCTCCGCGATGGTCCTGTAGTCCTCAGAAGGGGGCAACGGGAGTGCCTGGAAAAATTAAAAATAAAAGTCGATCTTAAACAGATCTCAGCAGTGCCTCCAACTTGTCGGGGGGAAATTCTGCCGGGGTCGGCCGGGCCGTCCGCAGACCTCCGGGCAGGGAGGCCCCAACTCCTCCCGTATATCCCAGATGAGATAGAGTATGAGACACACACAAGGAGCAAGGTGACTCTGCTGTTTATTATGCAAACGGCAGGGATGGGTCAAGGAGCGTACGCGTTCGTCCTGACACACACACAATCGTGGGGCTCGCAGGCCCTTTTTACTGTATTATGACGCGCTACTTGCGTCACGTCAAAAAGTTAGCAAAAAACCTATCGCCACTCTTAATTGGTTGCTCGAGTGGTAGGGTTAGTATAGTACACATATAGAGAATGATATTAGTGGACAAGGTGTAGTCAGGTGGTATATCTGGGTTGTCCCTACAATTAGATACATAAGAATTGTTACATGAAGACTCCTGAGGATTGGCTAATGTTACTGACGTCTGAGATGAGAGCCCCATGTTCTGATTGGTGCACCCGTGAGCTTCCCAGCCTGGGACCACCGTTGTTCCCAGCTCTCGGTGTACCTGTGATTGCAACAACGTTTCAATATGGGTACGTGCAGACAATGTGAGGATTTATTCATAGGTGGAAGGCTGACCGCTCCCACTGTAGCAGATGTCCATTGAGCCTTTCAAGTGTATTGGCCTGTGTCTCGTAGCGAGGGACCCAGACGCCTTTTTTCTCCTGGGCTTTGGCATCTCGTCAGGTTCGGCTTGGTCACGTGGGGAGGGACCGTGAAAGAGGCAGAATTCTGCACAATTAATATTGCTTTTTCTACTGCGCGTCTGGTTTAATTTGCCGGCGTGACTTTAACGTTGGTGCGCGGGGTGCGAGGTTGCAACATCGTGCTTTGATGATTTGTTCTTGGACTGTGAGTTTGCAACATTACGACCTTGGCTGGTCTTTCTGCAGGATCAGCAACCTGACTCGTGCTTTGTTAATGTCCACGGGAGCTCTTGGTTGAGGCCTACTTGGGCCTGGTGCATAATTAGTCCGTTTGGTGCATAGGTGCTTTTAGGTTATAATAGCATATATTTCCATGACCAGTATCGTGTTTCCATTATACCTCTATGGTGGTAATGGGTTTCAAGAGAAGCGTGAGCAAGCGTTATAAATGAGCTCATGATGCGTCTTGCGTTTCTGCATTCCGAAAGCCTATATAAAAATAATAAAGATGCATGTCCGTGAATATGCCTGTCGCCTACGTCAGAGCACTGAGTATGTTCTTCGTGTAGATTGGTGTGGAAATGTTCAGTGTGTATATTTGTACAGAAGTGCTTCCCGTTGTCTAGGTCGTCATGGCATCTCTAACGACGTGTGGATTTTAGTCTAGCTGATCCGAACCGCAGGTGTCGGCATGGCCAGTGCGGGCTGTTGGGCAGGCAGATGGACACATCCGTATGTTCCTGTACCAGGGTACCTGGTCGTCTGGTAAATGGACAAACTCTTCTCGCGGCGGGTGTCTGGGCCGTGATCCTCTAGGCCAAGCGCGAGAGGTGAAGGACGGGAGCCTGGTCTTCCATTCTCCCACTTCAGTCCCCCCTCTGGTCGACTTGTCGACCACAAACATATCCTTCTCGTTATCTCCTCTTACCCTCCATATCTTAGTTATCCCTCCGAGATGTCCATAATGGTTTACATGATCTTCAAATGACCAATACATATATTCACATGTTCCTCCAGGAGTACAGTATACCCATCTTCCTATGTAGCTCCTGGGGTTCCTTGGGTTCTCGATCTTCACTGATGGTGGGTCTAGATGGTTGGTGATGATTTGGGTGCGCAGCTTCTCCCTCTCTTGTATTATCACTCCTGTATGCTGGCCATCATCTGCTGGCATCAAGGGGTGCATTCCCACCATTTCCAGCAACTCGTCAGTCGTGCGTGCCTTCCGGGCTTTCCAAAATCTAATTATGATCAGAGTAGCTCCAGCCAAAATAGTACACCCCACTATTATTTTCAGTCCATCTGACAGCCAAGATGGCATCCATGACCATAATAGTGAAAACCAGCTCTTATCCTTGTCTACACCGTTACTTTCATCCATCATTTTGGAGTGCATCTGGGCCAATTGTGATACTGCTTCTGTCAGTGTACCATTGTCAGCATCGTTGGCAGGTATGAACGTGCAGCAAGATTGTCCTATCTTTGCACAAACTCCTCCTTCCATTGCTGTGAGAAGGTCCAATACATATCTGTTCTGTAGTGCTACCATCCTTACAGCTCGCAGCTCCTCTTTAATTGCGTTGAACCCATTTACTGTTGAATTGATGGTCATCATTAGTTCCCATCTGGTTATTTGGAGCCATTTTGTGTTTGCGTATGCCTGCAGTCCCGGATGTATTATTGAGGAGAAAAACATTGCTGCTCTGCTGAATAGTCTGTGTTCTGGCGGTATTGACGTTAGTTCCGTTTCCGACCTTCCCCACAGGTAATTTCCTGTCAGTGGCTCTCCTTGTCGTTTTCTCCTATTTAGGACAGTATCCTCGCTGTTGGTCTTGTTCTCTTGCTCCTTCTGGAGTGGTGCAGATCTCTTTCTTCTCTTATCCCCTTCATCCATTTTAGGAAATTTCGCCACATTGACATGCTTCTTAGGTACCACTAGTGATGGTACATTGACGTGTACCATTGTGCACACACCATTCCACAGGGGAGGCAGTGTATGATATGCCTTTTCTCCACAGGCCCAATAATGGTCCATTATTACTGCTGTTCCCGCTCCCCCCTCAGGTAACTCCATCACGCTTGCACAGTTGGTGTTATATCCTACGTCCACCTCTCCTTTATGCTGGTAGCATACTTTGGGCGCAGTCAATGGTAGTATTGTTATTGGGTCTTCATCTTCTTCTACCCACGTGAGCATTGGTACGTACTTGATCCACGTCGTCCAACATCGATGATTGTGTGTCTCGATGGTTGAGATAGTTTCTTTTGTTACCATGTTGCTGCCAATTACTCCTATCTCCCAGCTGTTGTCCAGATACACTTTTCCTGTTATCGTCAGTAGCGGCCTCTCCCAGCATCCTTGTTTACCCGGAACTTCAGTGGCGTACCAATCACATGGTAGATACTGCAGTGTTACCTTCTTTGTTTCTACTTTTGCAGGGCCACTTGTTATGTATTTGAATGCTTCAGCATGTAAACTGGTCTTGTGGTAACTCAGATAGGTCTTAAGGAAGTTGTTTTCATATGGGTATGAGTCTCGTGTTTTCCATGTCATGTGCACTACTGTTCCTTGAAATCTTCCTTTCGTTTGGAACAGGGCCAAATATATTATGCACTGTGCTGTCTTTTCATCTATTTCAGTGGCAACAAATGTTCGTGAAGCGCTCATGGCGTATGGTATTAATGAGCAAACGTAACAGCTATCCTCAGTTGTCTGCTTACCAATGCGGGTCATGTGCTGGTACCATATGTTGTTTGTGACGTGTGCTGAATCTTGTACATAATTATCAATACCTTTATTGTCTGAGTATGTGCTGCGTTTAACTCTATTTTGCTTGGGTGCAATGTTACTATTACCACCTGACGTAACACCTGTTGCAGCAGGGAACGGGGGTATATTAGGTTTGGGTGCAGCAATAAAATGGATAGCATAGCTGTACTGCCAGACAGAGGCAGCCAAGAACCCGGTGATCATAAAAATCCCTATTATTTTTATTACATATGCTAATTTCACCGGCATTTTGCTCTTACCTTGCTGCAGTCCTGGCAGCGTATTCTTGTGACGTTAAAGTTGCCCGCCTAAAAATTCTCAAAAGTGCTCGTTATTAAATGTTAGTTTTGTTTTCTTAAGCTCTCCCTATCAAGTAGTCATTCAGTGCCCAGGTGAAGAGCTGCTCCCACGCTACTCTAAGTGATCGGTCTCTTAGGACCGGCAAGTATGGGCGGAGGTGGGGCATGTAATTTTCTATGGCCAGGAGGAAGGCTGTGTAGTAGACACGTACCCTTCTCCTTTTTAAGTATGTTGGCCTTTTTATTTCGTATACAAATTGGTGTGACAATTCTTCTGGGTAGTTATCGTCTGGCAGCACCATCTACGCCTGCACACTGAATTTGTTAATTAGCTTTTCTTACAATACAATATTACGCAGTTCCTGTATGTGCGGGAGAAAAAAGAGAACATTCACGTGTTTACATGTGTATTGGTGCAAGCAATGTCCTTCAGTTTTAATTACAATTGTACTTAGCAGTCAATGGGGGGGGGGGGTTTTTCTCAAATGGCGGAAGTATTTTTACTCTTTGAGCGTGTGACCATAGGGTGGGCAGTATGGGGATCACCCCTTTCTTCGTCAGTTATTGTCTCCGAGGGAACAATTGGGTCGTTGTCTGTGATGGAACTTTCTTCCGCTGTCGGGGATGTTGTTACTGTCCTTCCAATGGACCTGTCGTTGGCGCTGGGGCGGGTCTGCAGTTTGTAGATCTTTACGTCATGTAGGTGGTTCCAGGCACGCTTATCCTTTAGTTTTACTGCTCTTGTTGATACGTCCTCCACCAGATGGGGGCCAGTGAACCTCTTCTCGTTCCACTTTCTATTGAAATTGCGAAGTAGTCCGTGGTCACCTTTGGCAAGTTTGCACGAGTTCTCCTTTCCCAATTCTGTATTTTCGTCTTTTTCTTGGTTGCTGGTAGACCCGCCCCGTGTGCGCTCGAGCTGTTGAGACACAAACACGACACTAGTAATCAAAGAAGACACATATTGATACATTTCATCACCTAACACATTCGCTGAACTTTCGTGGTCGGTGAATGCCCTTGACGTTGGTGTTAGGGGAAGGCGCATTTGACGTCCAGTAACCACTTCGTGAGGGGTGAGGTGGTGGTCGGACCCTGGCCTGTTTCTAAGTTCAAACAATGCTAACGGAAGGCAATACAACCAACTTTTCTTTGTTGTTTGTTGTATTTTAGCAATTGCCTCTTTCAATAAGCCATTCAGGCGTTCACATACACCATTAGCCTGTGGGTGGTATGCACATGCAAATTTGTGTTTAATGTTCAGCAGGGATGTGATATGCTGGAACATTTCGTTTGCGAAATGGGGGCCGTTGTCTGATCTTAACACCTCGCACACTCCCCACCTGGGGAAGACCTCCCTTACTATGAATTTGGCTGCTCTAAACGCATCAGGGTGTGAACAGGGCCCTGCTTCAATCCACCTAGAAAATGGGCATACTACTACAATCATATACCTATTACCTTGACATATGTTGATCATATCAACATAGTCAATGTGAAGGTGCCGAAAAGGTCCTTCTGGCCGGGGTATGGTACCTCTTATCACTTTTAAAGTATGACCGGCCGTAAACTGTTGACATGTGAGGCAATTGCTGATAAAATTTGACACATGAGAGGTTAACTCGGGACAAAACCAATCTTCTCTAATTCGTGCTGCAATAATTTCCTTGCCTGTATGGGCAGGGTGATGTAATTGGCTCAGGGCGGTATTTAACAGTGCCAACGGTATTACAACTTTCCCAGTGCCACCCTGGCGCCATAGTGCGTCGGTTGGTGACATTGTGCATCCTCTTTTCACCCATACTTCTTTTTCGGCCATTGGTGCAGCCGCTTGTAGTTCCATAATCTGTGTGGCTGGGAGATGGGTGTACCCTTCTCTTATTAACATCTCCCTAGCTATTCCCCTCCCTCTCCCTCTCTGTGAATCTGTGGGGTTCCATATCTCACCAAAATATGCAGCATATTTCGCATGTGCGTCTGCTGCTGCATTTCCTTTTGAGACGTAGTCTTCTCCATTTGTGTGTGCGGTGCATTTTACTAGGGCTAGTTCTTGGGGGTCGTTTATTACTTCAATTAGTTCAGCCAACAAGAGGGCATGTTGTACTGGAGTGCCATCAGCTCTCCTAAACCCTCTTCTTCTCCATTTTGATAGCCCTGAGTGGACAGTCGATGTAACATATGCACTGTCGGAATATATAGTTACTCTTTTATTAAAACTTTCCTTTAATGCCAATATTAGTGCAACCAGTTCCGCGGCTTGAGCAGAGTAATGCTGTGGTAATTGTACACACTTCATCGCCACACACACCGGCGCCTCCATCATTTTTACTACTGCTGCCCCAGTCCTTCGTATCCCATCTCCTTGATCAATAGTTGATGACCCATCAATAAACAAAAGCTCACCTCCCTCTAGTGCGTTTTCTTCAACTTTCCTAGTACATGAGTACATTTCAGTTACTTGGGTGCAGTCGTGGGCGTAATCTCCCTCTTCAATTACTTCTGCTAGGAACCTTGCAGGGTTAACCGTGCTACATCTAACAATTGCTAGTTCAGCTTTAGACAAAATAATCTCATAACCTGATGCCCTCTGTGTCGTTAGTGTGGACTTAGGTTTATTCAATATCGCAAATAGTGCATGTTCCACAAATAGTGTAGTTGGACACCCCATAGTTATTGCTGATGCTTTTTCTACTGCAAAAGCAGCTGCAGCAAGACCTTGTTCACAAGAGAAGTGGCCTAAACATTATAGGGTCTAAGTGACCGCTGTAAAACGCTACTGGTTTATAGCCCATGCTAGTTTTTTGGGCCAACACTGCTTTCATCACTGCTGAGTCGCAATGTGAAAATATAAAAAAGCGCCGCTCATAGTCTGGGGATGCCAGTACTGGAGCAGTTGATATCGCGTCTTTTAATTCGTCAAATGCCTCCCTCATTTCCATAGTCCACCCCAACTTTTTCTCCCCTTTATTTGCTTCCTTCAAACCCTCAAGCAGGGGTCCTATGTATGAGCTATAATCAAATACCCATGCTCTACAGTAGTTGCACAGCCCCAGAAATTGCTGCAGTTCTCTCACAGTCTGTGGCACGGGAGTGCTTGAGATGGCCTGTGCTCTTTGTGGTGCAATCCTTCTTCCATGTTGGGATATCAGTTGGCCAATGTAAAGTACCTGTTCCTGACAGTATTGTATCTTTTCCATGTCTACCTTGTACCCCTTTTCAGCCAATATTGTCAACATTTTTAAGGAGTCCTCTCTACATTTGCTTTCGTTTGTACTGCAAATTATTATGTCATCCACATACTGTAACACTGTGCTTTCCACCTCAACGTTACCCAAATCCATCTGTATTACTCTATTGAAAATTGAGGGTGATTCACAATACCCCTGTGGTAATCTGGTATGTTTCCACTTTGTATTTCGGTAAGTGAAGCTTGTCAAATCTTGTGAGTCTGGGTGTAATGGTATTGAGAAAAAAGCATTTTTAAGGTCAATCACTGTAAATCGTGATGCTTCTGCTGGAATGCCACACAATATTGTGGCCGGGTTTGCTGTTACTGGATACTCTGCTTCTACTATGTTGTTCAAGGGTCTGAGGTCCTGTATGAAGCGCCAAGACCCCCCTTTAGCCTTGCGCACCGGGTACACAGCTGTGTTACATGGTGATTCTGAGGGGACCAATATACCATTGTTTATAAGGGCCGTTATGGTTTCATATATGCCCTCATCTGCCTCTTTTGACAATGGGTACTGTTTCACTCTTGGTAGTATGGCACCTTTTTTCAATTTTATCCTTACACCCCCTATGCTTTTTATGCATCCCACGTCATAAGGGCTAATAGTCCATAATGATTTGGGCACCTTTGACATATCTTCCTTAAAAAATGGGACTGGGGTGCCTGCGGGTGCCTCAAGTGCCATTGCAATTTTCTGTGCTACTTGTTTGTGAGCCACTCTTAGCCATATTTCTACACTCATCATGAACACCATTTCACCTTCCTCCTTTTCTTCTGAAAACAGCTCTTCATCTGACACCTGGGTCAGCCTACATCCTTCTGCTAGTGCTATCACTGCCCTCCATGCTCTCCCTTCTTTATCTTGGGCGTGCACAGCAACATAATCAGCTGTTGCAATAATGCTCTCGATGTCCATTACAAACACCTTCCCTTCCAGTTCATTAACTGGTGTTTCTGGTCGGAACAGATAGGCTGCTGGCCTCCTCCATATTTTCCCTCCTATCCCTGGCATCCATGCAAATGCCATGTCTGTGCCATACTGGAATAGCTCGCCATCTACTGGCTCCGCCCTAATCGCTATCTGTCCACAGTATGCTTGCAAAATCTGTCGTGCTGCGAGCATGTTAATCCCTGGAGTAGAGCAAATTATGCCATCCTCTAAAGGAGATCGTCATATTCAACCTGTTCATTATGTCTCTCCCCAGTATATTTACTGGTGAGGCACTATAATACAAAAGTGGGATTGACAGATCATAATCTCCAATAGATAAGGGAACGTTATCAGTAAATGGAACCAACCCTTTAGCCCCAGAAAATCCTTGGGTGTTCATGGCTTCGCCTGACATCTTAAATTTACCTTCCCTTATGCAAGACCGGGTTGCCCCGGTGTCAACAAGGAATGATAATTTTTTGTCACCTATCGTTACCTCTATGCGTGGCTCCTCCGCACTATTAGGTGTTACTGACAGGATGGGACACACCAAGGCCGTCTGTGGGCTGACCTATTGGGGGTACAATGATTGGCCATTCCCTGTGTAAGGGTTGTGTCCCAACACCGTCACCCCACCCAATTGTGTTCGTTCATTTTGGGGTGGTGGTTGTATTAACGCCACTTGTTGTTGTTGCGGCGTCAGTTGCTGTGTTATTTGTTGTTGTGGCAGTGAATAGGTTTGTGGCTGTTGTGTTTGTTGTTGTTGGTCACTCCCTTGTTGTGACATCTGCTGTTGTTGTATGCCCTGCTGTTCTTGTGGGGTCCTAGGTTGTGCTTGTTCATTCCATGCTGGTGTTCCTGGCCTGACCCTACATGTACGTGACATGTGTCCTAATAGTCCGCAGCTCCAACACACGGGTGGTTCCCTGTTTTGCCATGGGAAGCTCCCTGTGTTGTCCTGGTATACGGGTTGCCCTGTGGGGTAGTAATTTCTGAGTCCCCCAGCCTGTTGCTGGGTATTATATCCATATCCTCTCCCCCTCATAAACCCTCCTCTCCCTCTGTTATAACTATAATACCCAGTTCCTTGCATTGGGTACCCTCCTCCCATGTTTGGTGCGTGTAATTGCAGAGGCGGCACTTGCTGTATTACACCTTGTGGAGGCGCTATTTGAGCTGGATCTTGTGCAGCCACTACTTGCGTTGGGCTTTGGGCCATTGGTGTGGGCGTAGTTATTAGTGCCCCTTCCATTGTATATTTAGTAAGTTTTTTCTGTACTAATTTGGCCTCTTCTGTTTTCCTGTCCTCCTCCTTTTGTTTCATTTTTCCTTGCCATGTCCTGCAGTGATGTACTATAGTCAGTTGTATTTCTGGCCATGGTTTTGCTTCCATCCCCACTACTTTCTTTAGTTGTTTCTGAACTCCTTCTGGGAGCCCTTGTACTAGTATATGGTAAAATATGGCTGGTGTTTTGTCCCATTGTTCTCTAGTTTCCATGCGCCACTTCTCTTGAATATCCTGGATATAATCAACAGGATCCTCATTTTCACCCATCTTACGGGAAGTAATGGCTCCTATGTCTGATGTGTCTGGGTACTGCACTCTCAGTGCCTGCCATAGCGCATGTCTGCAGTTTGCAAATGGTGCCCCATCATGCGATGTGTTTGTTATTGTTACCCCATGGAATCCCGCTCTTTTCCAAATGTCATCCGCTCTATCCCCTAATATTGATATTAACAGGCCCTTCACATCTCCTACTGCTAGTTTCTGTCCTGCGGTGTGTTTTTCCATTTCATATATCCACTTACCCGCACCTCCACTTAGTGATGGGAGCCTACATTTTATATTTTCCTTATCCGTATGTTTCCAAGGTACATACTGTGGTCTAACCCCTCCTCTCTCCAGCAGTGGCATTAAATTCTGTCTTGTGTCACCCTTTACGCTCCATGATATTGAGTCTTCACACCCCTCCTCTTCCCCCATTTCTTTTACTACTTCAAATTCTTCCTTACTACCTCTGCCCCTACCTCCCTCTTCTTCCTTTCCCCTTCTTTCATCATTTCCTGTGTTCAATATGGGTATGTTTATTTGTCTGTCTTGCCTGCGACTAGGGCCGACATGCATAAGGTGTAAGTTCGTTCATGAAGGGCGCGAGCTTTATTCTGTGCAGAGAGCGTGCGGTGGTTGAACATGTAGGTTGTGACGTGGGAGGGCGGCGTGATGGGGATGTGGGTGGCGTGGTTTCATTGGTTTGTGTTTCCCCTATTCTTTTCACTTCCTCCTTACTTCTCTCCAGCTCCTCCCATCTTCTACTTATCCAGGGCGAATCTATGTTTGTTCTAGTGAGGTACAGTTTATCTAAGCTTTCCCTTTCACTCTTTCTTCCATCCTTCTCCACTCCTCCTTCCTCCTCACTGCAGAAATCATTCATAAATGGCACCCCCCACTCTGCCTTTTTTCCTTTTATTGTTACTGTTTTCAAATCTATTAGGTCTCTTTCTCCCCTTTCGTTGTTACCAACTGTTCCCCCTAGTGCTAATGTCGTTGCTACCTCCCTACTTTTATATACATCTCCCCATCTTTCACTCTCCCTACCCCTCCCTTCTCTTCCTCCTTCACTTCTCTCCTCCATTTCCCTACTATTTTCCTCCCTTTTCCTTTTCAATTCCTCCATTACTTCGTTGCTCATCTGTTCCAATATCCTTTCATCCTCTCTTCCTTTCCCATTTCACCCTTTCTCTTTCTACTATACTCTCTATTACCTTCCCCTCTTCATATTTCTTAGCTGTCTCGGATATTATCCTCCTCCTCCATAATTCCATTTCTTTTTCCTTTTCTTCTTCTTCCTTCTTCTTCTCTCTCAGCACTACTCTTGATACCCTATCTGCTGCTGCTTTTACCCTTTCATCTTCTCTCTTTTGCTCCTCACTTCGTTCCCTTAATTTTTCCAATTCGTCCTTACCTTCTTTCCTTTTCCTCACTCTCTCTCTTTCCTCCCTCTCAAGTTGTTTGATCAGTTCATTCTGCTCATCCCTTAGTTTTGCTAATCTTTCCTCCAAAATCTCTTCCTTCTGCCGTAGTAGCTCCTCTCCCCTCATTTCACTCTCTCTGGCACTATCCTCGTTTGTCCTCTTTACCGCCTCCCTTTCTTCTCCAGTTAGTGAGCCTCGTAATTTCAACAATATCTGTGCAGCTACCCACTCATCGTTTCCTATCTCTACAGTCTGCTCTTCTCTAATCCTCCCTTCCCCCATTGGTATCTTCCCATGAGCCACATATGGTGGAGGGCTGTATGCCGGGTTTGAGTATCCTTCAGCCGCCCTTAACTGTCCTTCTATTTCTCCTAATTCTCTTAAAGGGTACAACCCTCCTCCCTCTGTTTTCACTCCCGGTGTTATGGGTATCTCATTGCTCGGTTCCTTTTTTATGTCGTCTGATTTATCAACCTTTTCTCCTCCCTGTCTTTCGTTCCCCGTATTCTTTGTGCTTTCGCACTCCTTTTCCCCACCCGTTCCTTCTTTCTTAATCTCCTTTTCTTCCGGTGTTTCCCCCATAGTGAACATTCCATTTGGTCCTGGTCGAGACCCCTGGAACATCCTCCATAAGTTAAACACCTCCACATGGTTTGCCAACTTCTTCCCCTTGTATGTATTGTGCAGATGGTTCAGTAGTGAATGTTGGGCATATGGATCGAAACTACCATTAGGCGGCCATGGTGTTAACATTTTGTTGTCTGTCCCCTGGGTCCACTCTATGCTGTACTTAATTAACTTCTCCCTGTGTGGTGGCAGTGTGGTGCATATGTGCTGTAGTGGGGTAGTGAGGGTGTTCCCCCACCCTCCCGACCCTCTCCCGTATGACATAGTTGCACTCCCCTTGTTACCCTTCCCCTTACTAGCAGTTTACAATATACAACCTTGTATTGCTTACCTCGCCCCGCAAGTGTGGGGACTTACGACAATCCTTTGACAAATTATGCAATAATAATAAATATGATGTTATATTATATTCCTTCCCCTACGGCCCCCTGCGGCCGAAGCGCACGCAGCCCCCTACGGCTGCGTACCCCTTACGACGATCTTATACAGTCGTCCTGTTTCTCCGTTCTCCTCCCCCTTTTACACTTGCCGTGGCCGGCGTTCTCCGTGCGCAGCCACGCCCCTTTCCCCTTCTTCTTTCGATCCACTGGTTTATAGTTTATCTCCGTATCAGCTCCTTTATCATGCTTCTCTTCCCCACCACTCTCAAACCCAAAGTTCCTTGTGCTCGCGATATCCTATTAAATCCCTACTGGTGACGTCACCGATTTCTTCGAGCTACTGGTACATTCTTGTTATGTTCTTTAAGTTCAAAATACACTTGTAATCTACCCCGCTAACCCTACAGCTGTCTTCCTGTCTCTCCTGGAACAAGGTAATCTCATCAATAATATAACCGGACTGCGCACGCTGCGTCGCCTCGCGTGTGATACGCCCCTCAACAGGAGGGCTTAACCAGCCAATTATCTTCCGTTTTGGGCAACTATGTAACTAGCTACCGCCCACAGGGAAACGTCATCTACCTATCGAGTTTCTTGCTCGAACAATAGGGAACCTCATCTACTCATTGATCTATAAATGTCAAATCGCAGGAAACCACACACACCCACCCTCACGCGTAGTCGCGACCTAGGCCAATCAGTGTCTTACGAGCGGTCACATGTGATGTTTTCGTGCTCCGCCCCCCTCTTTCTCGTGACGTAGCCGATTGCTCTCGCACTCGTTTTGCTACCATTCATTCCATTAGCAACACTAAGTTGTTTAAACCTTCGCCGCGCATCTGTACAACACGCCCCCCTCCTCCCTTATTTACTTCCTCCCCCTCCCTCACAATTTCGCATTGCTTGTTGTGCGTGTCATGCTCACCAAGTTCTCTCGATGCAGGGCCGCTCGACTGCGTGCACCCCTCCAAGCGGCTCGCCACCTCCCCTCGTCTGGACCACGTCTGGACACTCGCCGACCGCGGGCGGGATACTTCTCAACCGGCTCCCGAGGGCCAATATCCGGATTGCGCTGTCCGGTCCTCTCGCAGCTCCGCGATGGTCCTGTAGTCCTCAGAAGGGGGCAACGGGAGTGCCTGGAAAAATTAAAAATAAAAGTCGATCTTAAACAGATCTCAGCAGTGCCTCCAACTTGTCGGGGGGAAATTCTGCCGGGGTCGGCCGGGCCGTCCGCAGACCTCCGGGCAGGGAGGCCCCAACTCCTCCCGTATATCCCAGATGAGATAGAGTATGAGACACACACAAGGAGCAAGGTGACTCTGCTGTTTATTATGCAAACGGCAGGGATGGGTCAAGGAGCGTACGCGTTCGTCCTGACACACACACAATCGTGGGGCTCGCAGGCCCTTTTTACTGTATTATGACGCGCTACTTGCGTCACGTCAAAAAGTTAGCAAAAAACCTATCGCCACTCTTAATTGGTTGCTCGAGTGGTAGGGTTAGTATAGTACACATATAGAGAATGATATTAGTGGACAAGGTGTAGTCAGGTGGTATATCTGGGTTGTCCCTACAATTAGATACATAAGAATTGTTACATGAAGACTCCTGAGGATTGGCTAATGTTACTGACGTCTGAGATGAGAGCCCCATGTTCTGATTGGTGCACCCGTGAGCTTCCCAGCCTGGGACCACCGTTGTTCCCAGCTCTCGGTGTACCTGTGATTGCAACAACGTTTCAATATGGGTACGTGCAGACAATGTGAGGATTTATTCATAGGTGGAAGGCTGACCGCTCCCACTGTAGCAGATGTCCATTGAGCCTTTCAAGTGTATTGGCCTGTGTCTCGTAGCGAGGGACCCAGACGCCTTTTTTCTCCTGGGCTTTGGCATCTCGTCAGGTTCGGCTTGGTCACGTGGGGAGGGACCGTGAAAGAGGCAGAATTCTGCACAATTAATATTGCTTTTTCTACTGCGCGTCTGGTTTAATTTGCCGGCGTGACTTTAACGTTGGTGCGCGGGGTGCGAGGTTGCAACATCGTGCTTTGATGATTTGTTCTTGGACTGTGAGTTTGCAACATTACGACCTTGGCTGGTCTTTCTGCAGGATCAGCAACCTGACTCGTGCTTTGTTAATGTCCACGGGAGCTCTTGGTTGAGGCCTACTTGGGCCTGGTGCATAATTAGTCCGTTTGGTGCATAGGTGCTTTTAGGTTATAATAGCATATATTTCCATGACCAGTATCGTGTTTCCATTATACCTCTATGGTGGTAATGGGTTTCAAGAGAAGCGTGAGCAAGCGTTATAAATGAGCTCATGATGCGTCTTGCGTTTCTGCATTCCGAAAGCCTATATAAAAATAATAAAGATGCATGTCCGTGAATATGCCTGTCGCCTACGTCAGAGCACTGAGTATGTTCTTCGTGTAGATTGGTGTGGAAATGTTCAGTGTGTATATTTGTACAGAAGTGCTTCCCGTTGTCTAGGTCGTCATGGCATCTCTAACGACGTGTGGATTTTAGTCTAGCTGATCCGAACCGCAGGTGTCGGCATGGCCAGTGCGGGCTGTTGGGCAGGCAGATGGACACATCCGTATGTTCCTGTACCAGGGTACCTGGTCGTCTGGTAAATGGACAAACTCTTCTCGCGGCGGGTGTCTGGGCCGTGATCCTCTAGGCCAAGCGCGAGAGGTGAAGGACGGGAGCCTGGTCTTCCATTCTCCCACTTCAGTCCCCCCTCTGGTCGACTTGTCGACCACAAACATATCCTTCTCGTTATCTCCTCTTACCCTCCATATCTTAGTTATCCCTCCGAGATGTCCATAATGGTTTACATGATCTTCAAATGACCAATACATATATTCACATGTTCCTCCAGGAGTACAGTATACCCATCTTCCTATGTAGCTCCTGGGGTTCCTTGGGTTCTCGATCTTCACTGATGGTGGGTCTAGATGGTTGGTGATGATTTGGGTGCGCAGCTTCTCCCTCTCTTGTATTATCACCCCTGTATGCTGGCCATCATCTGCTGGCATCAAGGGGTGCATTCCCACCATTTCCAGCAACTCGTCAGTCGTGCGTGCCTTCCGGGCTTTCCAAAATCTAATTATGATCAGAGTAGCTCCAGCCAAAATAGTACACCCCACTATTATTTTCAGTCCATCTGACAGCCAAGATGGCATCCATGACCATAATAGTGAAAACCAGCTCTTATCCTTGTCTACACCGTTACTTTCATCCATCATTTTGGAGTGCATCTGGGCCAATTGTGATACTGCTTCTGTCAGTGTACCATTGTCAGCATCGTTGGCAGGTATGAACGTGCAGCAAGATTGTCCTATCTTTGCACAAACTCCTCCTTCCATTGCTGTGAGAAGGTCCAATACATATCTGTTCTGTAGTGCTACCATCCTTACAGCTCGCAGCTCCTCTTTAATTGCGTTGAACCCATTTACTGTTGAATTGATGGTCATCATTAGTTCCCATCTGGTTATTTGGAGCCATTTTGCGTTTGCGTATGCCTGCAGTCCCGGATGTATTATTGAGGAGAAAAACATTGCTGCTCTGCTGAATAGTCTGTGTTCTGGCGGTATTGACGTTAGTTCCGTTTCCGACCTTCCCCACAGGTAATTTCCTGTCAGTGGCTCTCCTTGTCGTTTTCTCCTATTTAGGACAGTATCCTCGCTGTTGGTCTTGTTCTCTTGCTCCTTCTGGAGTGGTGCAGATCTCTTTCTTCTCTTATCCCCTTCATCCATTTTAGGAAATTTCGCCACATTGACATGCTTCTTAGGTACCACTAGTGATGGTACATTGACGTGTACCATTGTGCACACACCATTCCACAGGGGAGGCAGTGTATGATATGCCTTTTCTCCACAGGCCCAATAATGGTCCATTATTACTGCTGTTCCCGCTCCCCCCTCAGGTAACTCCATCACGCTTGCACAGTTGGTGTTATATCCTACGTCCACCTCTCCTTTATGCTGGTAGCATACTTTGGGCGCAGTCAATGGTAGTATTGTTATTGGGTCTTCATCTTCTTCTACCCACGTGAGCATTGGTACGTACTTGATCCACGTCGTCCAACATCGATGATTGTGTGTCTCGATGGTTGAGATAGTTTCTTTTGTTACCATGTTGCTGCCAATTACTCCTATCTCCCAGCTGTTGTCCAGATACACTTTTCCTGTTATCGTCAGTAGCGGCCTCTCCCAGCATCCTTGTTTACCCGGAACTTCAGTGGCGTACCAATCACATGGTAGATACTGCAGTGTTACCTTCTTTGTTTCTCCTTTTGCAGGGCCACTTGTTATGTATTTGAATGCTTCAGCATGTAAACTGGTCTTGTGGTAACTCAGATAGGTCTTAAGGAAGTTGTTTTCATATGGGTATGAGTCTCGTGTTTTCCATGTCATGTGCACTACTGTTCCTTGAAATCTTCCTTTCGTTTGGAACAGGGCCAAATATATTATGCACTGTGCTGTCTTTTCATCTATTTCAGTGGCAACAAATGTTCGTGAAGCGCTCATGGCGTATGGTATTAATGAGCAAACGTAACAGCTATCCTCAGTTGTCTGCTTACCAATGCGGGTCATGTGCTGGTACCATATGTTGTTTGTGACGTGTGCTGAATCTTGTACATAATTATCAATACCTTTATTGTCTGAGTATGTGCTGCGTTTAACTCTATTTTGCTTGGGTGCAATGTTACTATTACCACCTGACGTAACACCTGTTGCAGCAGGGAACGGGGGTATATTAGGTTTGGGTGCAGCAATAAAATGGATAGCATAGCTGTACTGCCAGACAGAGGCAGCCAAGAACCCGGTGATCATAAAAATCCCTATTATTTTTATTACATATGCTAATTTCACCGGCATTTTGCTCTTACCTTGCTGCAGTCCTGGCAGCGTATTCTTGTGACGTTAAAGTTGCCCGCCTAAAAATTCTCAAAAGTGCTCGTTATTAAATGTTAGTTTTGTTTTCTTAAGCTCTCCCTATCAAGTAGTCATTCAGTGCCCAGGTGAAGAGCTGCTCCCACGCTACTCTAAGTGATCGGTCTCTTAGGACCGGCAAGTATGGGCGGAGGTGGGGCATGTAATTTTCTATGGCCAGGAGGAAGGCTGTGTAGTAGACACGTACCCTTCTCCTTTTTAAGTATGTTGGCCTTTTTATTTCGTATACAAATTGGTGTGACAATTCTTCTGGGTAGTTATCGTCTGGCAGCACCATCTACGCCTGCACACTGAATTTGTTAATTAGCTTTTCTTACAATACAATATTACGCAGTTCCTGTATGTGCGGGAGAAAAAAGAGAACATTCACGTGTTTACATGTGTATTGGTGCAAGCAATGTCCTTCAGTTTTAATTACAATTGTACTTAGCAGTCAATGGGGGGGGGGGGGGTTTTCTCAAATGGCGGAAGTATTTTTACTCTTTGAGCGTGTGACCATAGGGTGGGCAGTATGGGGATCACCCCTTTCTTCGTCAGTTATTGTCTCCGAGGGAACAATTGGGTCGTTGTCTGTGATGGAACTTTCTTCCGCTGTCGGGGATGTTGTTACTGTCCTTCCAATGGACCTGTCGTTGGCGCTGGGGCGGGTCTGCAGTTTGTAGATCTTTACGTCATGTAGGTGGTTCCAGGCACGCTTATCCTTTAGTTTTACTGCTCTTGTTGATACGTCCTCCACCAGATGGGGGCCAGTGAACCTCTTCTCGTTCCACTTTCTATTGAAATTGCGAAGTAGTCCGTGGTCACCTTTGGCAAGTTTGCACGAGTTCTCCTTTCCCAATTCTGTATTTTCGTCTTTTTCTTGGTTGCTGGTAGACCCGCCCCGTGTGCGCTCGAGCTGTTGAGACACAAACACGACACTAGTAATCAAAGAAGACACATATTGATACATTTCATCACCTAACACATTCGCTGAACTTTCGTGGTCGGTGAATGCCCTTGACGTTGGTGTTAGGGGAAGGCGCATTTGACGTCCAGTAACCACTTCGTGAGGGGTGAGGTGGTGGTCGGACCCTGGCCTGTTTCTAAGTTCAAACAATGCTAACGGAAGGCAATACAACCAACTTTTCTTTGTTGTTTGTTGTATTTTAGCAATTGCCTCTTTCAATAAGCCATTCAGGCGTTCACATACACCATTAGCCTGTGGGTGGTATGCACATGCAAATTTGTGTTTAATGTTCAGCAGGGATGTGATATGCTGGAACATTTCGTTTGCGAAATGGGGGCCGTTGTCTGATCTTAACACCTCGCACACTCCCCACCTGGGGAAGACCTCCCTTACTATGAATTTGGCTGCTCTAAACGCATCAGGGTGTGAACAGGGCCCTGCTTCAATCCACCTAGAAAATGGGCATACTACTACAATCATATACCTATTACCTTGACATATGTTGATCATATCAACATAGTCAATGTGAAGGTGCCGAAAAGGTCCTTCTGGCCGGGGTATGGTACCTCTTATCACTTTTAAAGTATGACCGGCCGTAAACTGTTGACATGTGAGGCAATTGCTGATAAAATTTGACACATGAGAGGTTAACTCGGGACAAAACCAATCTTCTCTAATTCGTGCTGCAATTATTTCCTTGCCTGTATGGGCAGGGTGATGTAATTGGCTCAGGGCGGTATTTAACAGTGCCAACGGTATTACAACTTTCCCAGTGCCACCCTGGCGCCATAGTGCGTCGGTTGGTGACATTGTGCATCCTCTTTTCACCCATACTTCTTTTTCGGCCATTGGTGCAGCCGCTTGTAGTTCCATAATCTGTGTGGCTGGGAGATGGGTGTACCCTTCTCTTATTAACATCTCCCTAGCTATTCCCCTCCCTCTCCCTCTCTGTGAATCTGTGGGGTTCCATATCTCACCAAAATATGCAGCATATTTCGCATGTGCGTCTGCTGCTGCATTTCCTTTTGAGACGTAGTCTTCTCCATTTGTGTGTGCGGTGCATTTTACTAGGGCTAGTTCTTGGGGGTCGTTTATTACTTCAATTAGTTCAGCCAACAAGAGGGCATGTTGTACTGGAGTGCCATCAGCTCTCCTAAACCCTCTTCTTCTCCATTTTGATAGCCCTGAGTGGACAGTCGATGTAACATATGCACTGTCGGAATATATAGTTACTCTTTTATTAAAACTTTCCTTTAATGCCAATATTAGTGCAACCAGTTCCGCGGCTTGAGCAGAGTAATGCTGTGGTAATTGTACACACTTCATAGCCACACACACCGGCGCCTCCATCATTTTTACTACTGCTGCCCCAGTCCTTCGTATCCCATCTCCTTGATCAATAGTTGATGACCCATCAATAAACAAAAGCTCACCTCCCTCTAGTGCGTTTTCTTCAACTTTCCTAGTACATGAGTACATTTCAGTTACTTGGGTGCAGTCGTGGGCGTAATCTCCCTCTTCAATTACTTCTGCTAGGAACCTTGCAGGGTTAACCGTGCTACATCTAACAATTGCTAGTTCAGCTTTAGACAAAATAATCTCATAACCTGATGCCCTCTGTGTCGTTAGTGTGGACTTAGGTTTATTCAATATCGCAAATAGTGCATGTTCCACAAATAGTGTAGTTGGACACCCCATAGTTATTGCTGATGCTTTTTCTACTGCAAAAGCAGCTGCAGCAAGACCTTGTTCACAAGAGAAGTGGCCTAACATTATAGGGTCTAAGTGACCGCTGTAAAATGCTACTGGTTTATAGCCCATGCTAGTTTTTTGGGCCAACACTGCTTTCATCACTGCTGAGTCGCAATGTGAAAATATAAAAAAGCGCCGCTCATAGTCTGGGGATGCCAGTATTGGAGCAGTAGATATCGCGTCTTTTAATTCGTCAAATGCCTCCCTCATTTCCATAGTCCATAGTCCACCCCAACTTTTTTTTTTATTTGCTTCCTTCAAACCCTCAAGCAGGGGTCCTATGTATGAGCTATAATCAAATACCCATGCTCTACAGTAGTTGCACAGCCCCAGAAATTGCTGCAGTTCTCTCACAGTCTGTGGCACGGGAGTGCTTGAGATGGCCTGTGCTCTTTGTGGTGCAATCCTTCTTCCATGTTGGGATATCAGTTGGCCAATGTAAAGTACCTGTTCCTGACAGTATTGTATCTTTTCCATGTCTACCTTGTACCCCTTTTCAGCCAATATTGTCAACATTTTTAAGGAGTCCTCTCTACATTTGCTTTCGTTTGTACTGCAAATTATTATGTCATCCACATACTGTAACACTGTGCTTTCCACCTCAACGTTACCCAAATCCATCTGTATTACTCTATTGAAAATTGAGGGTGATTCACAATACCCCTGTGGTAATCTGGTATGTTTCCACTTTGTATTTCGGTAAGTGAAGCTTGTCAAATCTTGTGAGTCTGGGTGTAATGGTATTGAGAAAAAAGCATTTTTAAGGTCAATCACTGTAAATCGTGATGCTTCTGCTGGAATGCCACACAATATTGTGGCCGGGTTTGCTGTTACTGGATACTCTGCTTCTACTATGTTGTTCAAGGGTCTGAGGTCCTGTATGAAGCGCCAAGACCCCCCTTTAGCCTTGCACACCGGGTACACAGCTGTGTTACATGGTGATTCTGAGGGGACCAATATACCATTGTTTATAAGGGCCGTTATGGTTTCATATATGCCCTCATCTGCCTCTTTTGACAATGGGTACTGTTTCACTCTTGGTAGTATGGCACCTTTTTTCAATTTTATCCTTACACCCCCTATGCTTTTTATGCATCCCACGTCATAAGGGCTAATAGTCCATAATGATTTGGGCACCTTTGACATATCTTCCTTAAAAAATGGGACTGGGGTGCTTGCGGGTGCCTCAAGTGCCATTGCAATTTTCTGTGCTACTTGTTTGTGAGCCACTCTTAGCCATATTTCTACACTCATCATGAACACCATTTCACCTTCCTCCTTTTCTTCTGAAAACAGCTCTTCATCTGACACCTGGGTCAGCCTACATCCTTCTGCTAGTGCTATCACTGCCCTCCATGCTCTCCCTTCTTTATCTTGGGCGTGCACAGCAACATAATCAGCTGTTGCAATAATGCTCTCGATGTCCATTACAAACACCTTCCCTTCCAGTTCATTAACTGGTGTTTCTGGTCGGAACAGATAGGCTGCTGGCCTCCTCCATATTTTCCCTCCTATCCCTGGCATCCATGCAAATGCCATGTCTGTGCCATACTGGAATAGCTCGCCATCTACTGGCTCCGCCCTAATCGCTATCTGTCCACAGTATGCTTGCAAAATCTGTCGTGCTGCGAGCATGTTAATCCCTGGAGTAGAGCAAATTATGCCATCCTCTAAAGGAGATCGTCATATTCAACCTGTTCATTATGTCTCTCCCCAGTATATTTACTGGTGAGGCACTATAATACAAAAGTGGGATTGACAGATCATAATCTCCAATAGATAAGGGAACGTTATCAGTAAATGGAACCAACCCTTTAGCCCCAGAAAATCCTTGGGTGTTCATGGCTTCGCCTGACATCTTAAATTTACCTTCCCTTATGCAAGACCGGGTTGCCCCGGTGTCAACAAGGAATGATAATTTTTTGTCACCTATCGTTACCTCTATGCGTGGCTCCTCCGCACTATTAGGTGTTACTGACAGGATGGGACACACCAAGGCCGTCTGTGGGCTGACCTATTGGGGGTACAATGATTGGCCATTCCCTGTGTAAGGGTTGTGTCCCAACACCGTCACCCCACCCAATTGTGTTCGTTCATTTTGGGGTGGTGGTTGTATTAACGCCACTTGTTGTTGTTGCGGCGTCAGTTGCTGTGTTATTTGTTGTTGTGGCAGTGAATAGGTTTGTGGCTGTTGTGTTTGTTGTTGTTGGTCACTCCCTTGTTGTGACATCTGCTGTTGTTGTATGCCCTGCTGTTCTTGTGGGGTCCTAGGTTGTGCTTGTTCATTCCATGCTGGTGTTCCTGGCCTGACCCTACATGTACGTGACATGTGTCCTAATAGTCCGCAGCTCCAACACACGGGTGGTTCCCTGTTTTGCCATGGGAAGCTCCCTGTGTTGTCCTGGTATACGGGTTGCCCTGTGGGGTAGTAATTTCTGAGTCCCCCAGCCTGTTGCTGGGTATTATATCCATATCCTCTCCCCCTCATAAACCCTCCTCTCCCTCTGTTATAACTATAATACCCAGTTCCTTGCATTGGGTACCCTCCTCCCATGTTTGGTGCGTGTAATTGCAGAGGCGGCACTTGCTGTATTACACCTTGTGGAGGCGCTATTTGAGCTGGATCTTGTGCAGCCACTACTTGCGTTGGGCTTTGGGCCATTGGTGTGGGCGTAGTTATTAGTGCCCCTTCCATTGTATATTTAGTAAGTTTTTTCTGTACTAATTTGGCCTCTTCTGTTTTCCTGTCCTCCTCCTTTTGTTTCATTTTTCCTTGCCATGTCCTGCAGTGATGTACTATAGTCAGTTGTATTTCTGGCCATGGTTTTGCTTCCATCCCCACTACTTTCTTTAGTTGTTTCTGAACTCCTTCTGGGAGCCCTTGTACTAGTATATGGTAAAATATGGCTGGTGTTTTGTCCCATTGTTCTCTAGTTTCCATGCGCCACTTCTCTTGAATATCCTGGATATAATCAACAGGATCCTCATTTTCACCCATCTTACGGGAAGTAATGGCTCCTATGTCTGATGTGTCTGGGTACTGCACTCTCAGTGCCTGCCATAGCGCATGTCTGCAGTTTGCAAATGGTGCCCCATCATGCGATGTGTTTGTTATTGTTACCCCATGGAATCCCGCTCTTTTCCAAATGTCATCCGCTCTATCCCCTAATATTGATATTAACAGGCCCTTCACATCTCCTACTGCTAGTTTCTGTCCTGCGGTGTGTTTTTCCATTTCATATATCCACTTACCCGCACCTCCACTTAGTGATGGGAGCCTACATTTTATATTTTCCTTATCCGTATGTTTCCAAGGTACATACTGTGGTCTAACCCCTCCTCTCTCCAGCAGTGGCATTAAATTCTGTCTTGTGTCACCCTTTACGCTCCATGATATTGAGTCTTCACACCCCTCCTCTTCCCCCATTTCTTTTACTACTTCAAATTCTTCCTTACTACCTCTGCCCCTACCTCCCTCTTCTTCCTTTCCCCTTCTTTCATCATTTCCTGTGTTCAATATGGGTATGTTTATTTGTCTGTCTTGCCTGCGACTAGGGCCGACATGCATAAGGTGTAAGTTCGTTCATGAAGGGCGCGAGCTTTATTCTGTGCAGAGAGCGTGCGGTGGTTGAACATGTAGGTTGTGACGTGGGAGGGCGGCGTGATGGGGATGTGGGTGGCGTGGTTTCATTGGTTTGTGTTTCCCCTATTCTTTTCACTTCCTCCTTACTTCTCTCCAGCTCCTCCCATCTTCTACTTATCCAGGGCGAATCTATGTTTGTTCTAGTGAGGTACAGTTTATCTAAGCTTTCCCTTTCACTCTTTCTTCCATCCTTCTCCACTCCTCCTTCCTCCTCACTGCAGAAATCATTCATAAATGGCACCCCCCACTCTGCCTTTTTTCCTTTTATTGTTACTGTTTTCAAATCTATTAGGTCTCTTTCTCCCCTTTCGTTGTTACCAACTGTTCCCCCTAGTGCTGATGTCGTTGCTACCTCCCTACTTTTATATACATCTCCCCATCTTTCACTCTCCCTACCCCTCCCTTCTCTTCCTCCTTCACTTCTCTCCTCCATTTCCCTACTATTTTCCTCCCTTTTCCTTTTCAATTCCTCCATTACTTCGTTGCTCATCTGTTCCAATATCCTTTCATCCTCTCTCTTCCTTTCCCATTTCACCCTTTCTCTTTCTACTATACTCTCTATTACCTTCCCCTCTTCATATTTCTTAGCTGTCTCGGATATTATCCTCCTCCTCCATAATTCCATTTCTTTTTCCTTTTCTTCTTCTTCCTTCTTCTTCTCTCTCTGCACTACTCTTGATACCCTATCTGCTGCTGCTTTTACCCTTTCATCTTCTCTCTTTTGCTCCTCACTTCGTTCCCTTAATTTTTCCAATTCGTCCTTACCTTCTTTCCTTTTCCTCACTCTCTCTCTTTCCTCCCTCTCAAGTTGTTTGATCAGTTCATTCTGCTCATCCCTTAGTTTTGCTAATCTTTCCTCCAAAATCTCTTCCTTCTGCCGTAGTAGCTCCTCTCCCCTCATTTCACTCTCTCTGGCACTATCCTCGTTTGTCCTCTTTACCGCCTCCCTTTCTTCTCCAGTTAGTGAGCCTCGTAATTTCAACAATATCTGTGCAGCTACCCACTCATCGTTTCCTATCTCTACAGTCTGCTCTTCTCTAATCCTCCCTTCCCCCATTGGTATCTTCCCATGAGCCACATATGGTGGAGGGCTGTATGCCGGGTTTGAGTATCCTTCAGCCGCCCTTAACTGTCCTTCTATTTCTCCTAATTCTCTTAAAGGGTACAACCCTCCTCCCTCTGTTTTCACTCCCGGTGTTATGGGTATCTCATTGCTCGGTTCCTTTTTTATGTCGTCTGATTTATCAACCTTTTCTCCTCCCTGTCTTTCGTTCCCCGTATTCTTTGTGCTTTCGCACTCCTTTTCCCCACCCGTTCCTTCTTTCTTAATCTCCTTTTCTTCCGGTGTTTCCCCCATAGTGAACATTCCATTTGGTCCTGGTCGAGACCCCTGGAACATCCTCCATAAGTTAAACACCTCCACATGGTTTGCCAACTTCTTCCCCTTGTATGTATTGTGCAGATGGTTCAGTAGTGAATGTTGGGCATATGGATCGAAACTACCATTAGGCGGCCATGGTGTTAACATTTTGTTGTCTGTCCCCTGGGTCCACTCTATGCTGTACTTAATTAACTTCTCCCTGTGTGGTGGCAGTGTGGTGCATATGTGCTGTAGTGGGGTAGTGAGGGTGTTCCCCCACCCTCCCGACCCTCTCCCGTATGACATAGTTGCACTCCCCTTGTTACCCTTCCCCTTACTAGCAGTTTACAATATACAACCTTGTATTGCTTACCTCGCCCCGCAAGTGTGGGGACTTACGACAATCCTTTGACAAATTATGCAATAATAATAAATATGATGTTATATTATATTCCTTCCCCTACGGCCCCCTGCGGCCGAAGCGCACGCAGCCCCCTACGGCTGCGTACCCCTTACGACGATCTTATACAGTCGTCCTGTTTCTCCGTTCTCCTCCCCCTTTTACACTTGCCGTGGCCGGCGTTCTCCGTGCGCAGCCACGCCCCTTTCCCCTTCTTCTTTCGATCCACTGGTTTATAGTTTATCTCCGTATCAGCTCCTTTATCATGCTTCTCTTCCCCACCACTCTCAAACCCAAAGTTCCTTGTGCTCGCGATATCCTATTAAATCCCTACTGGTGACGTCACCGATTTCTTCGAGCTACTGGTACATTCTTGTTATGTTCTTTAAGTTCAAAATACACTTGTAATCTACCCCGCTAACCCTACAGCTGTCTTCCTGTCTCTCCTGGAACAAGGTAATCTCATCAATAATATAACCGGACTGCGCACGCTGCGTCGCCTCGCGTGTGATACGCCCCTCAACAGGAGGGCTTAACCAGCCAATTATCTTCCGTTTTGGGCAACTATGTAACTAGCTACCACCCACAGGGAAACGTCATCTACCTATCGAGTTTCTTGCTCGAACAATAGGGAACCTCATCTACTCATTGATCTATAAATGTCAAATCGCAGGAAACCACACACACCCACCCTCACGCGTAGTCGCGACCTAGGCCAATCAGTGTCTTACGAGCGGTCGCATGTGATGTTTTCGTGCTCCGCCCCCCTCTTTCTCGTGACGTAGCCGATTGCTCTCGCACTCGTTTTGCTACCATTCATTCCATTAGCAACACTAAGTTGTTTAAACCTTCGCCGCGCATCTGTACAACACCTCCCTCCTCCCTTATTTACTTCCTCCCCCTCCCTCACAATTTCGCATTGCTTGTTGTGCGTGTCATGCTCACCAAGTTCTCTCGATGCAGGGCCGCTCGACTGCGTGCACCCCTCCAAGCGGCTCGCCACCTCCCCTCGTCTGGACCACGTCTGGACACTCGCCGACCGCGGGCGGGATACTTCTCAACCGGCTCCCGAGGGCCAATATCCGGATTGCGCTGTCCGGTCCTCTCGCAGCTCCGCGATGGTCCTGTAGTCCTCAGAAGGGGGCAACGGGAGTGCCTGGAAAAATTAAAAATAAAAGTCGATCTTAAACAGATCTCAGCAGTGCCTCCAACTTGTCGGGGGGAAATTCTGCCGGGGTCGGCCGGGCCGTCCGCAGACCTCCGGGCAGGGAGGCCCCAACTCCTCCCGTATATCCCAGATGAGATAGAGTATGAGACACACACAAGGAGCAAGGTGACTCTGCTGTTTATTATGCAAACGGCAGGGATGGGTCAAGGAGCGTACGCGTTCGTCCTGACACACACACAATCGTGGGGCTCGCAGGCCCTTTTTACTGTATTATGACGCGCTACTTGCGTCACGTCAAAAAGTTAGCAAAAAACCTATCGCCACTCTTAATTGGTTGCTCGAGTGGTAGGGTTAGTATAGTACACATATAGAGAATGATATTAGTGGACAAGGTGTAGTCAGGTGGTATATCTGGGTTGTCCCTACAATTAGATACATAAGAATTGTTACATGAAGACTCCTGAGGATTGGCTAATGTTACTGACGTCTGAGATGAGAGCCCCATGTTCTGATTGGTGCACCCGTGAGCTTCCCAGCCTGGGACCACCGTTGTTCCCAGCTCTCGGTGTACCTGTGATTGCAACAACGTTTCAATATGGGTACGTGCAGACAATGTGAGGATTTATTCATAGGTGGAAGGCTGACCGCTCCCACTGTAGCAGATGTCCATTGAGCCTTTCAAGTGTATTGGCCTGTGTCTCGTAGCGAGGGACCCAGACGCCTTTTTTCTCCTGGGCTTTGGCATCTCGTCAGGTTCGGCTTGGTCACGTGGGGAGGGACCGTGAAAGAGGCAGAATTCTGCACAATTAATATTGCTTTTTCTACTGCGCGTCTGGTTTAATTTGCCGGCGTGACTTTAACGTTGGTGCGCGGGGTGCGAGGTTGCAACATCGTGCTTTGATGATTTGTTCTTGGACTGTGAGTTTGCAACATTACGACCTTGGCTGGTCTTTCTGCAGGATCAGCAACCTGACTCGTGCTTTGTTAATGTCCACGGGAGCTCTTGGTTGAGGCCTACTTGGGCCTGGTGCATAATTAGTCCGTTTGGTGCATAGGTGCTTTTAGGTTATAATAGCATATATTTCCATGACCAGTATCGTGTTTCCATTATACCTCTATGGTGGTAATGGGTTTCAAGAGAAGCGTGAGCAAGCGTTATAAATGAGCTCATGATGCGTCTTGCGTTTCTGCATTCCGAAAGCCTATATAAAAATAATAAAGATGCATGTCCGTGAATATGCCTGTCGCCTACGTCAGAGCACTGAGTATGTTCTTCGTGTAGATTGGTGTGGAAATGGTCAGTGTGTATATTTGTACAGAAGTGCTTCCCGTTGTCTAGGTCGTCATGGCATCTCTAACGACGTGTGGATTTTAGTCTAGCTGATCCGAACCGCAGGTGTCGGCATGGCCAGTGCGGGCTGTTGGGCAGGCAGATGGACACATCCGTATGTTCCTGTACCAGGGTACCTGGTCGTCTGGTAAATGGACAAACTCTTCTCGCGGCGGGTGTCTGGGCCGTGATCCTCTAGGCCAAGCGCGAGAGGTGAAGGACGGGAGCCTGGTCTTCCATTCTCCCACTTCAGTCCCCCCTCTGGTCGACTTGTCGACCACAAACATATCCTTCTCGTTATCTCCTCTTACCCTCCATATCTTAGTTATCCCTCCGAGATGTCCATAATGGTTTACATGATCTTCAAATGACCAATACATATATTCACATGTTCCTCCAGGAGTACAGTATACCCATCTTCCTATGTAGCTCCTGGGGTTCCTTGGGTTCTCGATCTTCACTGATGGTGGGTCTAGATGGTTGGTGATGATTTGGGTGCGCAGCTTCTCCCTCTCTTGTATTATCACCCCTGTATGCTGGCCATCATCTGCTGGCATCAAGGGGTGCATTCCCACCATTTCCAGCAACTCGTCAGTCGTGCGTGCCTTCCGGGCTTTCCAAAATCTAATTATGATCAGAGTAGCTCCAGCCAAAATAGTACACCCCACTATTATTTTCAGTCCATCTGACAGCCAAGATGGCATCCATGACCATAATAGTGAAAACCAGCTCTTATCCTTGTCTACACCGTTACTTTCATCCATCATTTTGGAGTGCATCTGGGCCAATTGTGATACTGCTTCTGTCAGTGTACCATTGTCAGCATCGTTGGCAGGTATGAACGTGCAGCAAGATTGTCCTATCTTTGCACAAACTCCTCCTTCCATTGCTGTGAGAAGGTCCAATACATATCTGTTCTGTAGTGCTACCATCCTTACAGCTCGCAGCTCCTCTTTAATTGCGTTGAACCCATTTACTGTTGAATTGATGGTCATCATTAGTTCCCATCTGGTTATTTGGAGCCATTTTGCGTTTGCGTATGCCTGCAGTCCCGGATGTATTATTGAGGAGAAAAACATTGCTGCTCTGCTGAATAGTCTGTGTTCTGGCGGTATTGACGTTAGTTCCGTTTCCGACCTTCCCCACAGGTAATTTCCTGTCAGTGGCTCTCCTTGTCGTTTTCTCCTATTTAGGACAGTATCCTCGCTGTTGGTCTTGTTCTCTTGCTCCTTCTGGAGTGGTGCAGATCTCTTTCTTCTCTTATCCCCTTCATCCATTTTAGGAAATTTCGCCACATTGACATGCTTCTTAGGTACCACTAGTGATGGTACATTGACGTGTACCATTGTGCACACACCATTCCACAGGGGAGGCAGTGTATGATATGCCTTTTCTCCACAGGCCCAATAATGGTCCATTATTACTGCTGTTCCCGCTCCCCCCTCAGGTAACTCCATCACGCTTGCACAGTTGGTGTTATATCCTACGTCCACCTCTCCTTTATGCTGGTAGCATACTTTGGGCGCAGTCAATGGTAGTATTGTTATTGGGTCTTCATCTTCTTCTACCCACGTGAGCATTGGTACGTACTTGATCCACGTCGTCCAACATCGATGATTGTGTGTCTCGATGGTTGAGATAGTTTCTTTTGTTACCATGTTGCTGCCAATTACTCCTATCTCCCAGCTGTTGTCCAGATACACTTTTCCTGTTATCGTCAGTAGCGGCCTCTCCCAGCATCCTTGTTTACCCGGAACTTCAGTGGCGTACCAATCACATGGTAGATACTGCAGTGTTACCTTCTTTGTTTCTCCTTTTGCAGGGCCACTTGTTATGTATTTGAATGCTTCAGCATGTAAACTGGTCTTGTGGTAACTCAGATAGGTCTTAAGGAAGTTGTTTTCATATGGGTATGAGTCTCGTGTTTTCCATGTCATGTGCACTACTGTTCCTTGAAATCTTCCTTTCGTTTGGAACAGGGCCAAATATATTATGCACTGTGCTGTCTTTTCATCTATTTCAGTGGCAACAAATGTTCGTGAAGCGCTCATGGCGTATGGTATTAATGAGCAAACGTAACAGCTATCCTCAGTTGTCTGCTTACCAATGCGGGTCATGTGCTGGTACCATATGTTGTTTGTGACGTGTGCTGAATCTTGTACATAATTATCAATACCTTTATTGTCTGAGTATGTGCTGCGTTTAACTCTATTTTGCTTGGGTGCAATGTTACTATTACCACCTGACGTAACACCTGTTGCAGCAGGGAACGGGGGTATATTAGGTTTGGGTGCAGCAATAAAATGGATAGCATAGCTGTACTGCCAGACAGAGGCAGCCAAGAACCCGGTGATCATAAAAATCCCTATTATTTTTATTACATATGCTAATTTCACCGGCATTTTGCTCTTACCTTGCTGCAGTCCTGGCAGCGTATTCTTGTGACGTTAAAGTTGCCCGCCTAAAAATTCTCAAAAGTGCTCGTTATTAAATGTTAGTTTTGTTTTCTTAAGCTCTCCCTATCAAGTAGTCATTCAGTGCCCAGGTGAAGAGCTGCTCCCACGCTACTCTAAGTGATCGGTCTCTTAGGACCGGCAAGTATGGGCGGAGGTGGGGCATGTAATTTTCTATGGCCAGGAGGAAGGCTGTGTAGTAGACACGTACCCTTCTCCTTTTTAAGTATGTTGGCCTTTTTATTTCGTATACAAATTGGTGTGACAATTCTTCTGGGTAGTTATCGTCTGGCAGCACCATCTACGCCTGCACACTGAATTTGTTAATTAGCTTTTCTTACAATACAATATTACGCAGTTCCTGTATGTGCGGGAGAAAAAAGAGAACATTCACGTGTTTACATGTGTATTGGTGCAAGCAATGTCCTTCAGTTTTAATTACAATTGTACTTAGCAGTCAATGGGGGGGGGGGGGTTTCTCAAATGGCGGAAGTATTTTTACTCTTTGAGCGTGTGACCATAGGGTGGGCAGTATGGGGATCACCCCTTTCTTCGTCAGTTATTGTCTCCGAGGGAACAATTGGGTCGTTGTCTGTGATGGAACTTTCTTCCGCTGTCGGGGATGTTGTTACTGTCCTTCCAATGGACCTGTCGTTGGCGCTGGGGCGGGTCTGCAGTTTGTAGATCTTTACGTCATGTAGGTGGTTCCAGGCACGCTTATCCTTTAGTTTTACTGCTCTTGTTGATACGTCCTCCACCAGATGGGGGCCAGTGAACCTCTTCTCGTTCCACTTTCTATTGAAATTGCGAAGTAGTCCGTGGTCACCTTTGGCAAGTTTGCACGAGTTCTCCTTTCCCAATTCTGTATTTTCGTCTTTTTCTTGGTTGCTGGTAGAC
This sequence comes from Ambystoma mexicanum, assembly GCF_040938575.1. NCBI lineage: Eukaryota > Metazoa > Chordata > Amphibia > Caudata > Ambystomatidae > Ambystoma > Ambystoma mexicanum. Next base: position 1,180,175,106 of record NC_090926.1, read on the forward strand.
CCGCCCCGTGTGCGCTCGAGCTGTTGAGACACAAACACGACACTAGTAATCAAAGAAGACACATATTGATACATTTCATCACCTAACACATTCGCTGAACTTTCGTGGTCGGTGAATGCCCTTGACGTTGGTGTTAGGGGAAGGCGCATTTGACGTCCAGTAACCACTTCGTGAGGGGTGAGGTGGTGGTCGGACCCTGGCCTGTTTCTAAGTTCAAACAATGCTAACGGAAGGCAATACAACCAACTTTTCTTTGTTGTTTGTTGTATTTTAGCAATTGCCTCTTTCAATAAGCCATTCAGGCGTTCACATACACCATTAGCCTGTGGGTGGTATGCACATGCAAATTTGTGTTTAATGTTCAGCAGGGATGTGATATGCTGGAACATTTCGTTTGCGAAATGGGGGCCGTTGTCTGATCTTAACACCTCGCACACTCCCCACCTGGGGAAGACCTCCCTTACTATGAATTTGGCTGCTCTAAACGCATCAGGGTGTGAACAGGGCCCTGCTTCAATCCACCTAGAAAATGGGCATACTACTACAATCATATACCTATTACCTTGACATATGTTGATCATATCAACATAGTCAATGTGAAGGTGCCGAAAAGGTCCTTCTGGCCGGGGTATGGTACCTCTTATCACTTTTAAAGTATGACCGGCCGTAAACTGTTGACATGTGAGGCAATTGCTGATAAAATTTGACACATGAGAGGTTAACTCGGGACAAAACCAATCTTCTCTAATTCGTGCTGCAATTATTTCCTTGCCTGTATGGGCAGGGTGATGTAATTGGCTCAGGGCGGTATTTAACAGTGCCAACGGTATTACAACTTTCCCAGTGCCACCCTGGCGCCATAGTGCGTCGGTTGGTGACATTGTGCATCCTCTTTTCACCCATACTTCTTTTTCGGCCATTGGTGCAGCCGCTTGTAGTTCCATAATCTGTGTGGCTGGGAGATGGGTGTACCCTTCTCTTATTAACATCTCCCTAGCTATTCCCCTCCCTCTCCCTCTCTGTGAATCTGTGGGGTTCCATATCTCACCAAAATATGCAGCATATTTCGCATGTGCGTCTGCTGCTGCATTTCCTTTTGAGACGTAGTCTTCTCCATTTGTGTGTGCGGTGCATTTTACTAGGGCTAGTTCTTGGGGGTCGTTTATTACTTCAATTAGTTCAGCCAACAAGAGGGCATGTTGTACTGGAGTGCCATCAGCTCTCCTAAACCCTCTTCTTCTCCATTTTGATAGCCCTGAGTGGACAGTCGATGTAACATATGCACTGTCGGAATATATAGTTACTCTTTTATTAAAACTTTCCTTTAATGCCAATATTAGTGCAACCAGTTCCGCGGCTTGAGCAGAGTAATGCTGTGGTAATTGTACACACTTCATAGCCACACACACCGGCGCCTCCATCATTTTTACTACTGCTGCCCCAGTCCTTCGTATCCCATCTCCTTGATCAATAGTTGATGACCCATCAATAAACAAAAGCTCACCTCCCTCTAGTGCGTTTTCTTCAACTTTCCTAGTACATGAGTACATTTCAGTTACTTGGGTGCAGTCGTGGGCGTAATCTCCCTCTTCAATTACTTCTGCTAGGAACCTTGCAGGGTTAACCGTGCTACATCTAACAATTGCTAGTTCAGCTTTAGACAAAATAATCTCATAACCTGATGCCCTCTGTGTCGTTAGTGTGGACTTAGGTTTATTCAATATCGCAAATAGTGCATGTTCCACAAATAGTGTAGTTGGACACCCCATAGTTATTGCTGATGCTTTTTCTACTGCAAAAGCAGCTGCAGCAAGACCTTGTTCACAAGAGAAGTGGCCTAACATTATAGGGTCTAAGTGACCGCTGTAAAATGCTACTGGTTTATAGCCCATGCTAGTTTTTTGGGCCAACACTGCTTTCATCACTGCTGAGTCGCAATGTGAAAATATAAAAAAGCGCCGCTCATAGTCTGGGGATGCCAGTATTGGAGCAGTAGATATCGCGTCTTTTAATTCGTCAAATGCCTCCCTCATTTCCATAGTCCATAGTCCACCCCAACTTTTTTTTTTATTTGCTTCCTTCAAACCCTCAAGCAGGGGTCCTATGTATGAGCTATAATCAAATACCCATGCTCTACAGTAGTTGCACAGCCCCAGAAATTGCTGCAGTTCTCTCACAGTCTGTGGCACGGGAGTGCTTGAGATGGCCTGTGCTCTTTGTGGTGCAATCCTTCTTCCATGTTGGGATATCAGTTGGCCAATGTAAAGTACCTGTTCCTGACAGTATTGTATCTTTTCCATGTCTACCTTGTACCCCTTTTCAGCCAATATTGTCAACATTTTTAAGGAGTCCTCTCTACATTTGCTTTCGTTTGTACTGCAAATTATTATGTCATCCACATACTGTAACACTGTGCTTTCCACCTCAACGTTACCCAAATCCATCTGTATTACTCTATTGAAAATTGAGGGTGATTCACAATACCCCTGTGGTAATCTGGTATGTTTCCACTTTGTATTTCGGTAAGTGAAGCTTGTCAAATCTTGTGAGTCTGGGTGTAATGGTATTGAGAAAAAAGCATTTTTAAGGTCAATCACTGTAAATCGTGATGCTTCTGCTGGAATGCCACACAATATTGTGGCCGGGTTTGCTGTTACTGGATACTCTGCTTCTACTATGTTGTTCAAGGGTCTGAGGTCCTGTATGAAGCGCCAAGACCCCCCTTTAGCCTTGCGCACCGGGTACACAGCTGTGTTACATGGTGATTCTGAGGGGACCAATATACCATTGTTTATAAGGGCCGTTATGGTTTCATATATGCCCTCATCTGCCTCTTTTGACAATGGGTACTGTTTCACTCTTGGTAGTATGGCACCTTTTTTCAATTTTATCCTTACACCCCCTATGCTTTTTATGCATCCCACGTCATAAGGGCTAATAGTCCATAATGATTTGGGCACCTTTGACATATCTTCCTTAAAAAATGGGACTGGGGTGCCTGCGGGTGCCTCAAGTGCCATTGCAATTTTCTGTGCTACTTGTTTGTGAGCCACTCTTAGCCATATTTCTACACTCATCATGAACACCATTTCACCTTCCTCCTTTTCTTCTGAAAACAGCTCTTCATCTGACACCTGGGTCAGCCTACATCCTTCTGCTAGTGCTATCACTGCCCTCCATGCTCTCCCTTCTTTATCTTGGGCGTGCACAGCAACATAATCAGCTGTTGCAATAATGCTCTCGATGTCCATTACAAACACCTTCCCTTCCAGTTCATTAACTGGTGTTTCTGGTCGGAACAGATAGGCTGCTGGCCTCCTCCATATTTTCCCTCCTATCCCTGGCATCCATGCAAATGCCATGTCTGTGCCATACTGGAATAGCTCGCCATCTACTGGCTCCGCCCTAATCGCTATCTGTCCACAGTATGCTTGCAAAATCTGTCGTGCTGCGAGCATGTTAATCCCTGGAGTAGAGCAAATTATGCCATCCTCTAAAGGAGATCGTCATATTCAACCTGTTCATTATGTCTCTCCCCAGTATATTTACTGGTGAGGCACTATAATACAAAAGTGGGATTGACAGATCATAATCTCCAATAGATAAGGGAACGTTATCAGTAAATGGAACCAACCCTTTAGCCCCAGAAAATCCTTGGGTGTTCATGGCTTCGCCTGACATCTTAAATTTACCTTCCCTTATGCAAGACCGGGTTGCCCCGGTGTCAACAAGGAATGATAATTTTTTGTCACCTATCGTTACCTCTATGCGTGGCTCCTCCGCACTATTAGGTGTTACTGACAGGATGGGACACACCAAGGCCGTCTGTGGGCTGACCTATTGGGGGTACAATGATTGGCCATTCCCTGTGTAAGGGTTGTGTCCCAACACCGTCACCCCACCCAATTGTGTTCGTTCATTTTGGGGTGGTGGTTGTATTAACGCCACTTGTTGTTGTTGCGGCGTCAGTTGCTGTGTTATTTGTTGTTGTGGCAGTGAATAGGTTTGTGGCTGTTGTGTTTGTTGTTGTTGGTCACTCCCTTGTTGTGACATCTGCTGTTGTTGTATGCCCTGCTGTTCTTGTGGGGTCCTAGGTTGTGCTTGTTCATTCCATGCTGGTGTTCCTGGCCTGACCCTACATGTACGTGACATGTGTCCTAATAGTCCGCAGCTCCAACACACGGGTGGTTCCCTGTTTTGCCATGGGAAGCTCCCTGTGTTGTCCTGGTATACGGGTTGCCCTGTGGGGTAGTAATTTCTGAGTCCCCCAGCCTGTTGCTGGGTATTATATCCATATCCTCTCCCCCTCATAAACCCTCCTCTCCCTCTGTTATAACTATAATACCCAGTTCCTTGCATTGGGTACCCTCCTCCCATGTTTGGTGCGTGTAATTGCAGAGGCGGCACTTGCTGTATTACACCTTGTGGAGGCGCTATTTGAGCTGGATCTTGTGCAGCCACTACTTGCGTTGGGCTTTGGGCCATTGGTGTGGGCGTAGTTATTAGTGCCCCTTCCATTGTATATTTAGTAAGTTTTTTCTGTACTAATTTGGCCTCTTCTGTTTTCCTGTCCTCCTCCTTTTGTTTCATTTTTCCTTGCCATGTCCTGCAGTGATGTACTATAGTCAGTTGTATTTCTGGCCATGGTTTTGCTTCCATCCCCACTACTTTCTTTAGTTGTTTCTGAACTCCTTCTGGGAGCCCTTGTACTAGTATATGGTAAAATATGGCTGGTGTTTTGTCCCATTGTTCTCTAGTTTCCATGCGCCACTTCTCTTGAATATCCTGGATATAATCAACAGGATCCTCATTTTCACCCATCTTACGGGAAGTAATGGCTCCTATGTCTGATGTGTCTGGGTACTGCACTCTCAGTGCCTGCCATAGCGCATGTCTGCAGTTTGCAAATGGTGCCCCATCATGCGATGTGTTTGTTATTGTTACCCCATGGAATCCCGCTCTTTTCCAAATGTCATCCGCTCTATCCCCTAATATTGATATTAACAGGCCCTTCACATCTCCTACTGCTAGTTTCTGTCCTGCGGTGTGTTTTTCCATTTCATATATCCACTTACCCGCACCTCCACTTAGTGATGGGAGCCTACATTTTATATTTTCCTTATCCGTATGTTTCCAAGGTACATACTGTGGTCTAACCCCTCCTCTCTCCAGCAGTGGCATTAAATTCTGTCTTGTGTCACCCTTTACGCTCCATGATATTGAGTCTTCACACCCCTCCTCTTCCCCCATTTCTTTTACTACTTCAAATTCTTCCTTACTACCTCTGCCCCTACCTCCCTCTTCTTCCTTTCCCCTTCTTTCATCATTTCCTGTGTTCAATATGGGTATGTTTATTTGTCTGTCTTGCCTGCGACTAGGGCCGACATGCATAAGGTGTAAGTTCGTTCATGAAGGGCGCGAGCTTTATTCTGTGCAGAGAGCGTGCGGTGGTTGAACATGTAGGTTGTGACGTGGGAGGGCGGCGTGATGGGGATGTGGGTGGCGTGGTTTCATTGGTTTGTGTTTCCCCTATTCTTTTCACTTCCTCCTTACTTCTCTCCAGCTCCTCCCATCTTCTACTTATCCAGGGCGAATCTATGTTTGTTCTAGTGAGGTACAGTTTATCTAAGCTTTCCCTTTCACTCTTTCTTCCATCCTTCTCCACTCCTCCTTCCTCCTCACTGCAGAAATCATTCATAAATGGCACCCCCCACTCTGCCTTTTTTCCTTTTATTGTTACTGTTTTCAAATCTATTAGGTCTCTTTCTCCCCTTTCGTTGTTACCAACTGTTCCCCCTAGTGCTGATGTCGTTGCTACCTCCCTACTTTTATATACATCTCCCCATCTTTCACTCTCCCTACCCCTCCCTTCTCTTCCTCCTTCACTTCTCTCCTCCATTTCCCTACTATTTTCCTCCCTTTTCCTTTTCAATTCCTCCATTACTTCGTTGCTCATCTGTTCCAATATCCTTTCATCCTCTCTCTTCCTTTCCCATTTCACCCTTTCTCTTTCTACTATACTCTCTATTACCTTCCCCTCTTCATATTTCTTAGCTGTCTCGGATATTATCCTCCTCCTCCATAATTCCATTTCTTTTTCCTTTTCTTCTTCTTCCTTCTTCTTCTCTCTCTGCACTACTCTTGATACCCTATCTGCTGCTGCTTTTACCCTTTCATCTTCTCTCTTTTGCTCCTCACTTCGTTCCCTTAATTTTTCCAATTCGTCCTTACCTTCTTTCCTTTTCCTCACTCTCTCTCTTTCCTCCCTCTCAAGTTGTTTGATCAGTTCATTCTGCTCATCCCTTAGTTTTGCTAATCTTTCCTCCAAAATCTCTTCCTTCTGCCGTAGTAGCTCCTCTCCCCTCATTTCACTCTCTCTGGCACTATCCTCGTTTGTCCTCTTTACCGCCTCCCTTTCTTCTCCAGTTAGTGAGCCTCGTAATTTCAACAATATCTGTGCAGCTACCCACTCATCGTTTCCTATCTCTACAGTCTGCTCTTCTCTAATCCTCCCTTCCCCCATTGGTATCTTCCCATGAGCCACATATGGTGGAGGGCTGTATGCCGGGTTTGAGTATCCTTCAGCCGCCCTTAACTGTCCTTCTATTTCTCCTAATTCTCTTAAAGGGTACAACCCTCCTCCCTCTGTTTTCACTCCCGGTGTTATGGGTATCTCATTGCTCGGTTCCTTTTTTATGTCGTCTGATTTATCAACCTTTTCTCCTCCCTGTCTTTGGTTCCCCGTATTCTTTGTGCTTTCGCACTCCTTTTCCCCACCCGTTCCTTCTTTCTTAATCTCCTTTTCTTCCGGTGTTTCCCCCATAGTGAACATTCCATTTGGTCCTGGTCGAGACCCCTGGAACATCCTCCATAAGTTAAACACCTCCACATGGTTTGCCAACTTCTTCCCCTTGTATGTATTGTGCAGATGGTTCAGTAGTGAATGTTGGGCATATGGATCGAAACTACCATTAGGCGGCCATGGTGTTAACATTTTGTTGTCTGTCCCCTGGGTCCACTCTATGCTGTACTTAATTAACTTCTCCCTGTGTGGTGGCAGTGTGGTGCATATGTGCTGTAGTGGGGTAGTGAGGGTGTTCCCCCACCCTCCCGACCCTCTCCCGTATGACATAGTTGCACTCCCCTTGTTACCCTTCCCCTTACTAGCAGTTTACAATATACAACCTTGTATTGCTTACCTCGCCCCGCAAGTGTGGGGACTTACGACAATCCTTTGACAAATTATGCAATAATAATAAATATGATGTTATATTATATTCCTTCCCCTACGGCCCCCTGCGGCCGAAGCGCACGCAGCCCCCTACGGCTGCGTACCCCTTACGACGATCTTATACAGTCGTCCTGTTTCTCCGTTCTCCTCCCCCTTTTACACTTGCCGTGGCCGGCGTTCTCCGTGCGCAGCCACGCCCCTTTCCCCTTCTTCTTTCGATCCACTGGTTTATAGTTTATCTCCGTATCAGCTCCTTTATCATGCTTCTCTTCCCCACCACTCTCAAACCCAAAGTTCCTTGTGCTCGCGATATCCTATTAAATCCCTACTGGTGACGTCACCGATTTCTTCGAGCTACTGGTACATTCTTGTTATGTTCTTTAAGTTCAAAATACACTTGTAATCTACCCCGCTAACCCTACAGCTGTCTTCCTGTCTCTCCTGGAACAAGGTAATCTCATCAATAATATAACCGGACTGCGCACGCTGCGTCGCCTCGCGTGTGATACGCCCCTCAACAGGAGGGCTTAACCAGCCATTTATCTTCCGTTTTGGGCAACTATGTAACTAGCTTCCGCCCACAGGGAAACGTCATCTACCTATCGAGTTTCTTGCTCGAACAATAGGGAACCTCATCTACTCATTGATCAATAAATGTCAAATCGCAGGAAACCACACACACCCACCCTCACGCGTAGTCGCGACCTAGGCCAATCAGTGTCTTACGAGCGGTCGCATGTGATGTTTTCGTGCTCCGCCCCCCTCTTTCTCGTGACGTAGCCGATTGCTCTCGCACTCGTTTTGCTACCATTCATTCCATTAGCAACACTAAGTTGTTTAAACCTTCGCCGCGCATCTGTACAACACCTCCCTCCTCCCTTATTTACTTCCTCCCCCTCCCTCACAATTTCGCATTGCTTGTTGTGCGTGTCATGCTCACCAAGTTCTCTCGATGCAGGGCCGCTCGACTGCGTGCACCCCTCCAAGCGGCTCGCCACCTCCCCTCGTCTGGACCACGTCTGGACACTCGCCGACCGCGGGCGGGATACTTCTCAACCGGCTCCCGAGGGCCAATATCCGGATTGCGCTGTCCGGTCCTCTCTCAGCTCCGCGATGGTCCTGTAGTCCTCAGAAGGGGGCAACGGGAGTGCCTGGAAAAATTAAAAATAAAAGTCGATCTTAAACAGATCTCAGCAGTGCCTCCAACTTGTCGGGGGGAAATTCTGCCGGGGTCGGCCGGGCCGTCCGCAGACCTCCGGGCAGGGAGGCCCCAACTCCTCCCGTATATCCCAGATGAGATAGAGTATGAGACACACACAAGGAGCAAGGTGACTCTGCTGTTTATTATGCAAACGGCAGGGATGGGTCAAGGAGCGTACGCGTTCGTCCTGACACACACACAATCGTGGGGCTCGCAGGCCCTTTTTACTGTATTATGACGCGCTACTTGCGTCACGTCAAAAAGTTAGCAAAAAACCTATCGCCACTCTTAATTGGTTGCTCGAGTGGTAGGGTTAGTATAGTACACATATAGAGAATGATATTAGTGGACAAGGTGTAGTCAGGTGGTATATCTGGGTTGTCCCTACAATTAGATACATAAGAATTGTTACATGAAGACTCCTGAGGATTGGCTAATGTTACTGACGTCTGAGATGAGAGCCACATGTTCTGATTGGTGCACCCGTGAGCTTCCCAGCCTGGGACCACCGTTGTTCCCAGCTCTCGGTGTACCTGTGATTGCAACAACGTTTCAATATGGGTACGTGCAGACAATGTGAGGATTTATTCATAGGTGGAAGGCTGACCGCTCCCACTGTAGCAGATGTCCATTGAGCCTTTCAAGTGTATTGGCCTGTGTCTCGTAGCGAGGGACCCAGACGCCTTTTTTCTCCTGGGCTTTGGCATCTCGTCAGGTTCGGCTTGGTCACGTGGGGAGGGACCGTGAAAGAGGCAGAATTCTGCACAATTAATATTGCTTTTTCTACTGCGCGTCTGGTTTAATTTGCCGGCGTGACTTTAACGTTGGTGCGCGGGGTGCGAGGTTGCAACATCGTGCCTTTGATGATTTGTTCTTGGACTGTGAGTTTGCAACATTACGACCTTGGCTGGTTGCTCCACTGGGTTCTTTCTGCAGGATCAGCAACCTGACTCGTGCTTTGTTAATGTCCACGGGAGCTCTTGGTTGAGGCCTACTTGGGCCTGGTGCATAATTAGTCCGTTTGGTGCATAGGTGCTTTTAGGTTATAATAGCATATATTTCCATGACCAGTATCGTGTTTCCATTATACCTCTATGGTGGTAATGGGTTTCAAGAGAAGCGTGAGCAAGCGTTATAAATGAGCTCATGATGCGTCTTGCGTTTCTGCATTCTGAAAGCCTATATAAAAATAATAAAGATGCATGTCCGTGAATATGCCTGTCGCCTACGTCAGAGCACTGAGTATGTTCTTCGTGTAGATTGGTGTGGAAATGTTCAGTGTGTATATTTGTACAGAAGTGCTTCCCGTTGTTTAGGTCGTCATGGCATCTCTAACGACGTGTGGATTTTAGTCTAGCTGATCCGAACCGCAGGTGTCGGCATGGCCAGTGCGGGCTGTTGGGCAGGCAGATGGACACATCCGTATGTTCCTGTACCAGGGTACCTGGTCGTCTGGTAAATGGACAAACTCTTCTCGCGGCGGGTGTCTGGGCCGTGATCCTCTAGGCCAAGCGCGAGAGGTGAAGGACGGGAGCCTGGTCTTCCATTCTCCCACTTCAGGTGTAATTCCCTGCTCCGATATTACATCACCTAAATATTCAATTTGCTCCCTGTAAATCTTTGATTTCTCTCTACTCAATGTCATGCCCATCTTATGCAGTTTCCTTTTAATGCTCTATCCAAAATCTTATCATGCTCCAATTGATTTCCGGCAAATATAAGAATATCATCTTGAAACAATATAATGCCCTTATCACCATCAAAAATGTTATGCATGGTCTTCTGAAACACAGATGCTGCTGATATAAGACCAAACGGCATTCTCTTATATTGATATAACCCATCCGGGGTTATGAACGCCGTCAATTGTCTTGAGTCCTTGTGCAAACAAATTTGATGATACGCTGAAGTGAGGTTGAGTGTTGAAAACACTTTCGCAGGCCCCATCGTAGCTAACAATTCCTGAATGTTGGGAAGAGGATGTCTCTCGGGAATGATGCATTTGTTCAGTTCTCTAAGATCAATGCATACTCTTAGCTTCCCCAAGCTCTTTCTCACCACAACCAATGGTGATACCCACTCTGAAGCATCCATTTTTTCAATTACACCCTGTTCTTCCAATTTTTTCAATTCACTTTTGTCATCTCTCATTGCCAACGGCACTTTTCTAAGCTTCTGTGCAACTGGAACACAATCTTTTTTGAGCTGTATTCTATGCGTAATCCCTTTTGCACAACCTATTACATCTCTGAATACCATTTTCTTCACTGCCTCTGTAGACATTTCACTGGATTCAATCATATAGACAGACTCTTCAGCACTAGCATCTAATTTGACTTTCAACCATGCTTGATGCGTCCATCTGAGTAGAGGTTTCTCCTTTCCTTGATACATAGACTTTCGCTTTAGCAACTCTATCTTTGAAGGCTAACTCCGCCTCAAACCATCCAAGAATGTCTATCTTAACACCTCCATAAGCATTTGGCTTAATATCAGACTCATTCAACCATCTTGGACCAATTTTTCTCCAGATTCTTTCAGGTAATAATGTGTATTTCGCTCCCGAATCAGTCATCATGCTAACTGGCTTATCATTTATCTTGATGATGGTCTTTGGACTCTCCAGTTCCATTCCATCTACTGTGCCACTGACAGGAAATACACATTCTTCCTCTTCATTTTCTTCCGCACCACCAATCCAGTTCGTTTGTCTTATCCATTCTACAACATTTAGCCCTATGGCCCTTGCCATTACAGTTCTTGCAGATGATGTGGATAGCTGGACATTAGGACTGTTAGCCCAGTGCATGGGACTGTCACAACTTCCTCTATAGCGTCCTTTCCTCTATAGCGCTAGCATACTCTGCATTGCGGGCTCGCGATGGGCTCAGGAGCACTGTTTACATTCACGCGCAGCTTGCGGTGCTCGCGCGTGTTATAAAATGAAACTGTGAGTCAATTGAGCATATTTTCTATACGATAGTTGGCCTGTAAACATCAGAATGGATGGCCGAAATTCTTTCAATCTCCATGGGGGCAGGGTTCCTTCACGCTCACCTGGGGGCTTCAGTAATCAGTCTTTTCACTGTTCCAGGTGATCGAAGTTCTTAACTTCCTCGTCGCCAATTGTAGTATGAGGCACAGAATGGAGATGAGTGTGTAAATAGTTTTAGAGGTTTATTTAGGTATAGTTTATATTAAATATAGTTCTATATAATAGGGACTAGGGAAGGAGTCTCTGGAGGGAGCTGCTTCAGTATCTCCAACCGTCTTCTTAATACCTGCATTCCACCTCCACATTCTCCTTCTGGAATCCTTGTGGATTCCACATGAGTGTAGCACATGATGCACCATGCTACAATAACAAATTCATCATGCACTACTCACCTGACCAGCGTGTGCCGGAATTGAGTTGGAATTGCATTTGGAAGGAATTCATGAAGAATTCTGGGTCGAGGTTTTTTTGTGTACTTTGTTCGTACTTTGTTCGTTCATAGCATCTGTAAAGTGCAGGCTGCAGACTCAGAATCGAATGGGCCTCATGTCTCCCAAGACAGCCTGGGCTCTACTTTCAATCTCGTCCACAGGAAAACTGCCATTTGTAATCCATTTTATTAAATCGATATCCTTTTTGGGAATATATTTAGGACTGTGCACAGAGTTTTGATGTGGCTCAGAGAAGCACAACCGAAAAAGATAAATGAAGTCATTCTTGAAGCCTGTAAGATCTGTACAATAAATATCAGTATCACAAATAATAATTTATGAATCTTAATAAATCAACTATTACACAGCTTTGTCTGTAAAGTTTGTTATAAAGAAAGAAAATCTGTGTAACCTAGCATAATTAATACACTGAAATACACTGATCACTTTCGTCCAGAATTGATTGTTATACCGCAAATTGTAACGTATTACTGGACCATGGAATGAACTTTCAACCACCAAAAGAAACCATGCTTTCAAACATAGACCATTCTATTCTGTTGCAATGTACAGTGATCCAACAAGAGAGGACATGAGGGGCTAGGATTCATACAGATAAATGATCAAAATGTGTCATTTAATGATACATATAGCTGCAGATTGCTGGCTTCAACAAATCCATGTTAAGAAACAAATGGCCAATACATATCAAATGAAACACATAAGGCACTGGGAAAGAAGGAAAAGAATAGTGCACCAGAATGTGAAATAAGTTTAAGGACAATAAACGAAAGTACACAGAGTTGTGTACATTAATGTCCTATACTGTTCAATCGGGTTCTTGAAAAGATAACTCCTCTTGAATCACAATCTGATCTATGGTAACAACATTGTCTACAACAAAGGTCCAATCTCATGTTACCAACAATGATTTCCAATTGATACTCTCCTTGTGTTGAACAGGGAAATAAGTAAACAGAAACATGTAGTGAATACAATCATATGCGGTCTACTAAGTGAGAAAATGTCCAATTTAAATGGTCTTCAATCCAAAATAATATAAAGCGCTAAATGTCCTAGTTTCAACTAAAATTTGGGTTGAGTTATTTTCCTTCAGGACTGGTTTCTATAACAAAGTAGAAATATATAACAAACCATGAGAACTATAACAAAAGTGCTGAAAAAATAAAAGGGGTTTACCACAGAAGGCACTGTTACGCTCACCTGGCTCCCACAGAGGCATCGATCGGAACTGGACAGCTGCGGTCTCCACCAATGTGACGCGTAGGGCCGAGATGACGGACTGGACTGGCCCACCTAGTTTCGTTTGCTTGGCCCGTAGGAATATTCTTCTGCAAATGGAGAAAGGGAATTAACCACCCATGGAGTTGAGCGTAAATCCCCCCACCCCCGCTGTTCTCCCCACAGATCACCTTTGATGTCCCCTCTTATAGTCTCACCTGATGGTTTGAAAAGATGAGCTCTCCATCCTGCATTAGGCGCAGGGGCGCGTTGATAACCAGTTGCTTCACTGGCTCGAAGGAATTGGTGAGTTCCAGAACAATATTGACTCCGAGATTCCCGGCAAGACGCCGTAACTATAAAGTTCGTAAGAGTTCAAATGCCTGACTTTCACTCTTGTCCGATTCCTTGCAGGTTACAGCTTGACCCTAATGAAGAGTTCCTCGTGGCAACCGGTAGTATTCTGGTAAGGATTTGTATTTTCCAACACAGTTCGATATAATGTCAATATGTAACCTGTTGCTTTCTCCCTTATTCAGGCGCAGAGAGAAAGTATGAAGTCTCGGGGAATAATACCTCTGGCGGTAAAATCAGGTAAGTCTATTGTGGTGAGGAGGGGTCCCCTTGATAGTCCCTTTGTTTCACCTTGCTGTCCTTTTGTTTCCCCTTAGGGGCCGGGGTTTGGCGACGATGCAGTGGAAGCTGCACCGACCCATGAAGAGAAATAGTACCCCCGATGGTAAAATCAGGTAAGTCTATGGGGGGGGTAACTAATATTCCTCTGTGTATTCCCTTGGCTCAACTTGCTGTTCTTGTCTTCTCCTTAGGTGCCGGAGTGCGGTGGGAACATGCAGGAGGATGCGGTGGAATGTGAAGATGCTGCGAAGGCCGGTGAGTTCAGCGTGGCGCTGCAGCAGGCGACGCGCATAAATAGCTTCTTTCTTCCAGCTCGAAGGCGCGATGGATCGGGAATTCAGGTAAGGATCAAAGGTATTGCTCTTGTTCTAACCTTTTCTCCTTTTCTCCTTTTCTCCTTTCTCCCTTTTTCTAGGGGCTCCAAACTCGAGGCGGGCGTGGCAGAAGGCTGGATGCAGACTTGCAGGCACGGTGAGCGTTACGCTGCTGGATGCAGAATAACGCGAAGCGTGTGCTGCTCTTCGGGCTTGGTTTAAATAGCATCCAAAGTAGTCCCAGGTAAGTATTCCTCCCCAGACCCGCCCGAGTAAAAAAAATAGTCCCTAAGTAAAGTAGTCCCTTTCAAGCCTCTTTTGGCTTGGAGCTCTTGCAGCATGGTCTGCATCAGGTACGTTTTAATCTATGAGCCTGGCACTTATGGCGCCAGGACTGGACGCAAATAGCCCTTAGCAGTGGTGGTTGGGCTTGCTTGGGATAACTTTATGCCTGCTTCCGGGGTTGCTGGACTTGGTCTGGGTCCCCGGGGGGTAGGCATCATGACAGGCACTTACTTCATAGGATATAAAGCAATGTGCAGGGGTAGTTTGTAGGAGTCCTGGCATCACCTACATAGCCCTGGGAGGAAAAGAATGCTGAAAAAACACCAATGACAGTTGACAATATGCATAGAAAAACAAGTAAACTTTTCCTGGTTTATGTTAAAATAGGGAGGGAATGTTACTTAGATGGCGTGGGTGACTGGATGGTACTGGATGTGGGCACAGTCATAGTCCAAAGGCCCATGGACTGCCTTAACCATGAAGCCGTAGGGAGAGGAGCAATGTTAGTCAGAAGGCGGTCACTGCTGTAAAGAATTGCACAGGCACAGGTGGGCATGACGGACCAATAACCATGGGGCGGTCTGGCAGTCTATAACTGCAGACTGCTGGCACAGTAAGAGCACGCGGTAGAGCCTAGCATTCAGGCATGAAGCTTGGGCCATACCTATGGCAACGCCTTGTGGCCGGTGTCACGTTGTGTCGCCGGAGACGGGCAGGGAAACCAATAGAAAACGAAAGGGGTGAGACACACCCTGTAGTGCTCTGTACGGTTTCCTGAGGGGAAAGTAATCCGTGATGCAGTGCCGGAGCCTGGGAAAATAGAGCACCCAAAGTGAAAGGAAAGGCGGTGGGCGCTGATGGGTCCCGCATGAGATACAGGTGGATAGGCAAAGACTGTTATATCCCCAGGAGCAGCCATTCATCTTGAAGATTAAGCGGAACTAATCACATTTGTAAAGCTAGAATTGTTCTTTTCTGGACAGCTTATATTTGATTTCTCTGGTATTAGTACCCTGAATTGTATGCACCACCCACCAATTCATTACATTCTCACGATGGTTCATGGGCACAGTGTTCAACCAGTCGTGCAGTCATTGTCTTGGTTCTGATTTTGGAACAGTGTTCAATGAATCTGACTTGCCACATGGTTTTTCCTAAATATATCTTCTTAGATGGACACATTGAATCACATACACTACGTTATTGCTTTTAGAGGTGCTGTGAAAAGTCATCCGATCTTTGTTGACTTCAAAGTTCAGAGTCTTCATGGTGAATTTGCAAATCACACAACTGCCACATGGGTAGTGTCCCTTGACAGGGGGGTGGGGGAGCGGCAAGTCCAATGAATGCTCTCAAATTAGTGGGAAGTTGGATGGAACAATTGTTCGCTGATGCTAGGTACTGTTTATGTTTTTTCCATTTTTTTAAAGCAAAAAAAGTAGGTTCCCAGTCACATTTTTGAGAATACATATTTTTTTTAATTTTTTTAGGGGGTGTACCAATAGTTAATTTACTATTTGACCGAATACCGAATAGTTGGGTCAGCTATTCGGCCGGGCCCGAATAGTGAGCCGAATAGTTGTTTTTTTAGGCAAACATGTTCTAGGGCATAATAAACAACATTTCAATGAACAAACTAAGGAGGCATTCTATTGCATGGGTATTCGTGTTTATCAATTGAACACATATCTCTGTAAGATGATTAAAAAAACAAAAATACAAAACAGTTCTGGAAAAAGCCCAAGTCTACTTTACTCGTATGTCACTAACTACTAAGAGTAACCTGTAAGGGGAAGGTTATATTTCAGAAAAACAAGGCGTTCAACATTTTCTGCTAAGAGGCTACTTCTGTGTTCCGAATAAATACCTCCAGCTGTACTGAACACTCTCTCAATGTCCACACTGGTAGGAGGAGGTGCCAAGTATACACAAGCAACTTTTGCCAACCCTGCAAATCGAACACTGGTCATTTGCCACTACTCCAGCGGGTCTGCCGTTTTAGGGAGCAGCGGCTCACTCAAAAAGATAGTGAGCTCAGTGTCCATGGAACTACTTGACTCACACCAGCCATGGACTGCTGAACAATACTATCCCAGAAGGCCCATATGCCACGTGATGGAACACTCTTCTTGGGTGGTGGCTCCACAGGAGGGTGGAAGGTCTGTTCACAGAGGGCTCAGGCAGTAGAGTGGATTGCACATTTCACTTTGTTGGTCACAACATCATTACTGAAAAGTTTTCATTTGACCCAAGGATCGATACTTGTCACCACACAGTAGATAGGTATAGCCTCAATGTCTTTAAACCTTGCCTCTTCAGCCTTCAATAATGTTTTCACTCGCTTCGCACCAGTGTAACTTAACTCACCAGAACTCAGGTAGGACCTTAAAGCTTTGACAGCAGGAACCACCAAGGAGATGCTTGATGCATGGGAGCAAATCTCCTTTGTGAGCCCTGCAAAGGGTGCCAACAAAGATGAAGCATTTTCTACTAAAAGCCACTGGCAGGCTGATTAGACACTTTATCGTCCTCCGCACAGTACAAACTTACTGGACGCCTCTCCCCTACCAGTCGCCCCAGCATCAAAAAGGACGAGTTCCACTGTGACACATCTTGGATTAACTGTAATTCAGGACCCCAAGACCTTTTTTCAGTGTGTGCAAGTGGGTTGTGGCGGAACTGGAATGATTGAAGTGGCCAACACGTTTTCTTGCATGTGACATCATCTTTGACACAGATCGTTGCACAAAAAGACCAACATGGTTGCAAAGCTGTAGGGAGTGCACAAAACACCCCACACTAACAAAATCTGCTTCTCTGTAGAAGCCAAGCGTTTTGACCTCTTTAACCACTTTGATCATGCTAATGTCAATATTGAAGGATGATTATTCTGGATTAAGTTTATTCAGATTGGCTGTTGAGACAAGTAGTAGGAGCTCTGTGTGCGGATATCCATGCCTGAATGATTAAGTAGATTTTGTTCACTAAGGCAAAGTCCATGACGTAATCGCCCGTCAAATGAATGAGGATCTAGGTGTCATCTGCATAATTGGTCTAGGTGACACTGAGATGATACAAATAGTTGAACAATGGCTTTGTGAAAATATTGTACATTGTTGGTGAGACACACAAACCTTGTGGCATACTTCATGTGTTTGGAATAGGGTCGGCCGCGTCAGTGGTAGAGAAGACTCTTATGGTCCTATTCAGAAAGGATTTGAGCCATGTGATAGCCTCCTATGAAAAGTGAGCAGCTGAAGCGAGGTGTTGACACAATACTTTATGGTCCACTAAATCGAAAGCGGCCGAGAGGTCCAGGAGAAGTAGCAAGGCCATTTTCCCATTGTCCTTAAGTCCTTCGATTTGGGTCATTAGATCTAATAAGGCAGTTTCCGTACCATGTTGTGGCCTAAAGCCAGTTTGGCGGACTCCTAGTAGTTGGTTAGTCTCCAGATACTCATTTATCTGGATATAACCCACTTTGTTTAATATTTTGAGAAGGAATGGCAGTGGTAATCAGCCTATAATTCGTAGGAATAGAAGGGTACAGGGATTTTTTTTTTTATAAGAGGTAATACCGATGACTCCTTTAGGTTGTTGGGGACAGTCCCTGATGTGAATGAGGAATTAATAAATTTAGCGATAAAAGTTGCTGATGGTTTGAGGGAGGTAATGATTTTTGCAACCTCAAGGATAGAGACTTGGGAAAATCTAAAATTTTGAGAAGGTTTAGTGGATGGAGTTGGTAAGGCAGTATGATTAACTACAGTAGATACGCTTTTTTTGTCTGCAATTCTTTTCTTGAGAATGGAGATTTTGTTGTTTAAGGCATTCTGGATGTTGATGCCCCATAATTTGTCTTTAACACAGTCGTCTGTGGTATGGGAGTTTCAAGTTCCCTTTAGGATAGTAAATAGTTCCTTTTGAACTAGAACTATCTTTGTGAATCCTATCATTGTACATTTCCTGTTTGGTACGTATGTATTTCTTTTTCATAGAGGGCAGTACAGTTGTGGAAGTGTGTTTTTGTTTTCTTCTGTAGGTAGATGTCTCCATAAGACTTCTAGCTTCCTTTTTTTCAGCTCAGAGATTTTAGTTGAGGCGTGAACCAGGGGTTCAAGTGAGCTCTTGGCTTACTTTTACACAGTTTAAGTGGGGCTATTGCGTCTAGTTCTTTAGTCATAGAGGCATTGTAAGCATTTACTAAAGTGTCTGGATCTGAGGAGTCTGACAGTACATTGAGGTCGGGGATTACATATGGTAGAATCTTGTCCACCGTGATATTTCATTTATTTCGAGTGAGGAGATGGGGAGCTATTAGGTTTGTGGTTGGAACCTGCTACTGTGGGAAGTAGGCTTATGATTGACAAGACACAAAGTAGTTTAGTCAATAGTTGGGCAGTGATATACATAGTGCTCGTTATAATGGTCTACGGTTGTGGGCTAGGGTAGAATTATTACGATGGGCGAGTGGATAAGTATTCTATAGATGGAGAGCCTCGCCATACTGTATAGTAGTCTGACATGGTCTAATGCTTTCCAAGAGAGTTCACTAAGAGTTTGTTGCTAAAATGGCAAATTATTTTGACCATTTTTCCCAGTTATGTGCTACCTAAGTGTTCCTGGCTATCTTTTTGGGGTCCCTGAAAGCATCCCTCCCTTTGCGTTGAACCTCGATAAGCGAGAATATTTCAATTAATTCTTTTACGCATATGGCCTGTTTAATTGTTATATCGATGTTCCATGCAATGGATTTTTTGTACCTGTTAAGTATCTTTGTTTCAAAGGATTACAGTTTAAAATCTAGCTGGGCACTGCCGAATATCATAATATCAGAGGTGGCGCTGTTTGTGTCTATTGGACCTGTGTTGTTTGATGTGGGCATTGCCCATGCTTTCAGCGGCCCTTCTGCTGGCTCCAATGGTGATGGTGGTGATATGGTGTGTAACCACCGGTGTTGGTGTCACTGGATCTATAATTATTTTCGGCTCTAAAGGTATGTTATGGCCTGTTGCTCCTTCTGGGTCTTTGTGTACCTGTTGCTTGTCCCTAATTTCTAGCATCATCTGTTGCATCTCTTTCATATGCTCACACAATTTTGAAAATATCCTGTTTTTGTTACCTTTGCTAGGGCCTTCTGATGCCTTGCTTTTCTTTGCTGGGGTTAGGGGGGCAGTCTTCATCCCCTGCTGATAGTGACAACCCCTCCTTTGGTAGGCCTTAAAAATGTTCTTGAACCCAGCCCCATCCGTAATGCTCTGCTGCCTCAATTGCCGCTTTGTAGATGTGGTGATTTGGGTTTTTGTGACACGATTTTTGGCTCCTGTGGCTTTCTTTCGGGTGCCATGTTTCCTTTGTTGTGTCCTCTTAGAGGTACTGTTTAAATTGAGACTGCCTTGTAATGGGTGAACCTTGTGAGAGTTTGAACAAAATACTGCATATTGTAGCTACCCGTGTTAGGTAACTGCTGTATGTGCCCCGTAAATGTTACTGTCTAACTGGTTGGGTTGTCTTTTATGGGCTTGTCTTATCTTCCACCTGATTTATAGTCTTGCACTTTAGCCTCGTGTGCCTATGATTAAAAACTGCTTTCTCTTTATAGTCTCCAACCATGTTGAAACATTTGTTTTTTAAATTATTTCCTTGATCCCAGAAAACGTGCACCAACCTTATTCGTATTACTGCTCTGCCGGGTGAAAAACAAATATTGTGTGTATATACAAAAGACTTGCTGCTGTCACCCTAGCAAATGCTTATTTGTGTTTAACTGCTGGCTGCCGCCCGTGTTTCTTTTGGTTCTGTTAATGAAATGCCTGCTGTCCTAAAAACACAGTTTTCTTTATTTCCCGTTTTATTTGTGTATGGATCTTTAACGCTGCTCTGTGTTGGCTTGTTTCCAAATGTTGCAACTTGTGCAGAAAAAGGCCTTGTTTCCCTCTCTGCGTGATATGCTATGACGCGCTGCTCTGTGCTGGCTTGCTTCCAAAAGCTGCAAGCGTGTATCTTTCAGCCCTCACAGGCCTCGTTAGCGTTCTCGTTGCTGAGTAACCCCGGCGCAGGTGCTGACTTACTTGTAGAAGTTTTCACGCCGCCTGCATCGGGTTGTTACTTTCGCTTTGTTGCTGTCCAGAAAACCGGTCCCATCCACTCGTCTCTCTCGAATGGTATCGCACACTCCGACTGTCATTTTCGGCTGGCGCTGCTCCCCGGGGCCAACCGTCAACTTTCCTCCAATCTTTCAGGCGCCGATCGCTCCTGTTGCAAAAACGCAGGTCAAGGCTCGTGGAGCGACGAAGACACTGAGTACATGGCACACTTTTGCTTAGAGAGGGAGAGTAGGAAAAAAACACTGAGTGCACAGCGTACTTTAAAGAAAAAAGAGAGGAAGACGTGGAGTACACAGCAAACTCCCTATTGCCGTTTGAGTCCCCGTGCAGGGTCCACAATCAGTTTGTGTTTCTGTGAGCTGAAAGCAGCTCCTTATATGGGACCCAGGGGTAGTCCTTGTTTGTCATTAGTGGCACTGGAGCAGACTGTCTGAGCCCCTGGGGGGGGGCGCTTCTCTTTGTATTTCCCTTGCCTGGCTGCCCTTGGTTCCCTTGGGTGCTTTAGTGCCCATTTGTTGTTGTGGAAGGATGAGGTGTTAAGTCACAACTCACCCTTCTTGCGCTTCGCAGCGCTGAAACTGCGTATCTGTGTGTGTTGGGGGAGAGGGGAGCTGAGCCCTGGGGGAGGGCTGCTGCCATGGGGCAGCAGTTACCTGGCATTGCCTGGGGATTCCCGGCGGCATTGCCCATAATTGAACCTTCAGATAAGGGCTGCAATATAGTCCTGCTGAACCGTGTGGATTAGTAGCTAAAGCCAAAAGCAATTGCGAGATTTTTCCTGCTATATGCAATTGGCTACTGACACTTTCACCAGTACTATCAGCAACCCTTCTGATTTACTCCAGAAATGGACAGACATGGCCATTTTAGACTTGGATACTGCAAAACTTGTTGTTTTCCCTCCTCCTCACCCCACACCAGTAATTCCTACCATCTGTTTTTTTATACCAAAGGTTCATAAATCCATTACTAAGCCTCCAGGAAGGTCAATTGTCACTTTGTGTGAATCCATGTTGGAGAACATGGCTGAACTTATTGATACCATTAATCTGTTACTGTCTACATAACCACCTTTTCTGCGTCACACCATCAACTTTTTGAAACCAGTTAGAGATCCCCAGGGAAACTAATGTTAACCACTCTCGATGTGGAATCTTTATACACCGCCTGTAGACCATATATTTGGTTTAGAGGCATGCAAATTCTTCTTGAACAAAATATTGTGAACTAACTAGGCCATACAACCATGCTTTTGGAAATTATTTCTTTCTTTGACACATAATAATGTTCTGTTAAATGATTCCTTCAACCATCAAGTGAGGGCAACTTCAGTGGGGGCAGCTTTTGCCCCACTTATGTCAACCTTGCTATGGGGTGGTGGGAGTGTAATATTGTGTGGTCACCCCAGAATTATTGTTTTTCGGGAAATGTGGCAAGCTGGTTACATTTTATTGAGTATATGTTTGTAATTTGGAAGGGGAATGAGTGAATAGCTTGATTTTCGTGTGGACGTTAAACTGCAGCAACTTGAACTTGCGTTTTACTGAGACACAAGTAGTGTTCTTGATGTTGGATTGTGTGACTAAAGATGGTATAAACTCATCAATACATCACAAGCCTAAATGTTCTAATGCTGCTTTGTTGGCCTCTAGTAGTTATCCGGCTACATGAATAAACAGCATCTCCTATAGCAAATTAAATCGCCATAGATGAAACTGTTCAGATCTTACAACAGTTGAGAAGGAATGCTCTATCACTGCGTAGAATATTTTTCAAAATGTTGCTTGAAAAAAGAAATTCAACAGGCATTTAATAAAGCCAGATGTCTGAATCTTGATACTTTGTTAAACAATCCCAGAAAAGACAATGTTCAAGCCACTCTGGTCAACAGATTCATTTTAACATTTTGTCCCGAATCATGATATGTTATATGATATGATAGTTTATTTATATAGCACCTATAAAGCATGTGTTTCAAAGCGCTTCAAGGCAAAGGAGGGAACAAGGGAAAATACAATGACATTCTTACAGACCATAAACAGTAAGGATGTGAAATAACTATCGTACTCGGCCTGACAACATTTCAGATAGTGCAAGAGCTATGACATAGATAAGGAAGGGAGGGGGAGAGTGGGAAGGAAATGGAAACAGACAGGCGACTACCGTACTAGGCCTGACTACATTTCTGGTAGAGCCGGAGAAAACAAAGGCGCGGCAGAGGGGGCAGAAAGGGAGAGGAGGAACAAAACAAGCGACTATCCTACTAGGCCTGACGACATTTCAGATAGTGCTGGAGGCGGGTGGGGGGGAAAAACAGTAATGGGAGGGTGGAGGAAACAGACGAGGTTGCTATCATATTAGGTCCAGGGACAATTCTGATAGTGTAAGTGCATAGAAGAAAGTAAGGGAGGGAGAAAGGGAGAGGAGGAGAGAACAGAGAGTAAGCAGTCCAAAAGAGTGGAGAAGCAAGAGGGGAGAGAGAATACAATTGCAGAAGTCAGTAGTAACACAATGTTGCAAGCCAGGATACAAGATGAAGATGGGAACATCATGATGCAGGGCTATCAGGAGTACAAGATGCAAAGGAAGTCCAGCATGAGAGTTGGGAAAGGGTGACGCACCGTGAATTAATCAAGTCCATAAAGGTCAAATCCAGCATTGGCCACAAGACGGTGATGGTGAAACCAGAATGTATCAGGACAGACTCCTGCAGAAGTAGGCTGGAGGAGGTAGAGGGGGAGCAGGGTTGAAGAATCAAGCGAAACAGGTTACACCTGTGTGTGAGAAGGGAGGGGGTTCCAAGACAACTGCAATGTTCAGCCAGTGGGTCTGCATCACTGGCCTCATCTGAGGCTGTTCCTGGTATGGGCACTGTGGAAGAAGTGCCCGCCTTTTTATCCCTTGAATGCTCATCAAGGCACCAAACCATTAAGTAGCTCCTCCCACATTTTTCCCACTCTTTTCTGAGCTTGCTTAGTGAAGATTTTGAAAGATGGTTTTCTGTTGTGGAGATATTGCAACAATTGCTCACCTAACATGGAAGCACTTACCAACTAAAGAAAAATAGAAAGGACTCCTGTTAGATGAGCACCTGATGCTCAAATGCAATCCTTCCCTTAAAAGTATAGTCCATATGCAGTGCCTCAGTTTACATTTTTACATCCTGTTATACATACCACCTATGCCATATACATAACACCTATGCCATTGGTTAAAATATCACATGTAACATAGATTTTTGTGGTGCATGTTTTATGTTGCCCGTGCAATACGTTTTATGTGGGCAACACCATCTGAAACATCATACACTTCCAGAGTTGTTGTCTATTTCACAGAACTTCAACCTCAAAAGGGAAGCACTTACAACCTTGAAGCTGTATTTCTCTGAGGTTCCAAGACATCTAAAATTGCAATGTTCAGCCAGTGGGTCTGCATCACTGTTGTCATCTGAGGCTGTTCCTGGTGTGGGCACTGTGGAAGAAGCGCTCGCCTTTTTAAACCTTGAAAGGCCCTCAGGGCACCAAACCATTAAGTAGCTCCTCCCACATTTTTCCCGCTCTTTTCTGAGCTTGCTTAGTGAAGATTTTGAAAGTATAGAGAGATGGTTTTCTGTAGTGGAGATATTGCAACAATTGCTCACCTAACATGGAAGCGCTTACTAACTAAAGAAAAATAGAAAGAACTCCTGTTGGGTGAGCACCTGATGCTCAAATGCAATCCATCCCTAAATATTATAACATACACTTCCAGAGTTGTTGTCTATTTCACAGAACTATAACCTCAAAAGGGAAGCACTTACAACCTTGAAGCTGTATTTCTCTGAGGTACCAAGACATCTAAAATTCAAAACTGCAATGTTCAGCCAGTGGGTCTGCATCACTGTTCTCATCTGAGGCTGTTCCTGTTATGTTCTTGATAATATTTTCCCACTGGCATGTCCTCAAGATTGATAAAGATCTGTCCAAACTTGTACCAAACTGTCCAAGCATCTATAGGAGGTCTCTCTTAAAGATAAACGTGTCAATCAACGTCTCCAGAGATGGCTCTGAAACTAAATTGGCTATTTAGAAATTGTGTGGGATTTTACAAATGCCGGAAGTGTAAGGTATGTCCATATGCAGTGCCTCAGTTTACATTTTTACATCCTGTTTAACATAACGCCTATGCCATTGGTTCAAATATCACATGTAACATAGATGTTTGTGGTGCATGTATTATGTTGCCCGTGCAATACGTTTTATGTGGGCAACACCATCTGAAAGCTAAAAATCTGGATCTTGCAATATATGCGGGCCATTAAACAGACATTTCTTACCGCCATAGCCAAGAATGTTCACGAGCACCATGGTGGTATGTTAAATGGTTTTCTTTCGGAGTAAATCATGTTCCTTAACATCCTAGAGGTGAGGACAGAACCTTTAAAGTTGTATCAACTACAAACAAAATAGAACATTGACTTAGAAACCAAAGCTTCACAAGTGTCACAATTCGGTGAAAATCCAGATACAAGTACTCACCAGGGTTGGTGTGCAAAACCTCAACTTGTTCTTGTTGTGTAGAATAACCTGGTCCCCTCACTAGAGGGAGACCTTTCCAATGATACACCTCACTAGCTAATAGAAATGAGAAAGCTAGGGGAGCAAATCACTTGAAAGAGCAAGAGATCCGGATACACCACGGGGAAACACCAGCTGGAACACCAAGATAACAGCAGATCAGTGGGGCCTTGGAGAATAGGATACGATAACCCACGTAACAAGAACACACTAACCTGAGTGTAGATGTAAGTAGGTTTTCTGTGGGTGTTCCTGTAGAACCTCTTCCTTGGGTATTCCCTAGGAAATTCAAAAGCAATTGCTAAGGATGTGAGTGTCCACAGAGTAATCCTACCACCCCTAGTTTCATTTGTAGGAGTAAGGAAGAGTGCTTACCGTACAGGCCTGCTTGGGATGGCCAATAAAGATGTCCAGGGAGAGATGTCTTGGAGGAAGGAAGGGACAACGAGGAAGGGAAGGTTAGTAAGGGTCTAGAACCCAGGCGGCACGAGGGAGGAACTAGGGTCGGGGTGCTGCACAATATCAGCCCAGCGTCCAAAGTCCTGTGCACAGGGAGCTATAGGAATAGAAAGAGCAGCAGTGACGGGGAATACAGGGATCAAATGGCAAGTGGCAGTGGATCTCAGAGTACAGGGGTGGTTGTTCCAGGGAAATAACTTTTCCCAATCTTCAGCGTTGTTATGCACCGAAATATATGTTCGAAACAGGGCACCCTTGTGAGGCTAGACGGAAGAGATGTGAACCTGATTTCTTTCAGCATGACCTCATGCACTGTAGCAATCGCTGAGATACGTGGCAAAGGCGTCAGAAGGCATTCCTGTTGAGCGGGTTGAATGGAGCGATTTCCAAATGTCAAATCAGAAGCCAGTTGCAATGTCAAGGGACAGGCCAAGGTCGGGAGCCGTGCAGTAGTTATATCAGAGCCAGATCAGAAAGCAATGGAAGTCCAGGGACAGGCCGAAGTCGAAGGCGTTCAAGCGGTAACCGTGACAAAATCGGACAGGAATCAGCCAAAGGCGTAATGAGGAACAGGCAAACAAGGAACAGGATGCTTCAATCCAGGATTAATAGGCTGAGTAGTGTGGGCTCCCCCCCCTGCTCTCGTACCGGAAACCTGTCACCTGTGATAGTGAAATGATAGTACAGACCATAACCTTGCTTTGTGGAAAAATTGTGGCCGTAGGCCTTTTTATTTTTTACAGAAATAATGCCACCCAATAATCATGACAGCATCAAATCCTTATCAATCGCTTTTGGGCTGTTTTGCGTTGCCCTGTGGCATCCCTTCCTGGACACGTGCCGCCGCCTACGACTTTTTCTTCTACCATGTACCGTTGAGGAGTACTTGGCGTTCCTGATCCTGCTCGCCTACGACTTTTTCTTCTACCATGTACCGATGAAGAGTACTTGGCGTTCTAGATCCTGTTCCTTTTCCTTTTGCCGGGTGGGTTGGGTGGTAAAACGTTTCTTTTTCAAAGGTCCGGGGAGCCTACCCAAGTGAGGTGAGCTCCGGACCCGTTTGTGCCTACTTGGTTCTCGCAGGGGTATTTATCCTCCCTGTCCCCTTTGATGTGTTGCTGGGGGCCGGGCTTCTTCCTGCCCCCCCTGCTGTTTTCTTCACACCTTTTGGTGCGTTCTCCTGGCAGCACAGAGGGTGGGGGCGCCGGTTTAGCTGCCCCTCCCTCTTTGTTTCCCGCCGTTTGTCTCCCCCACCCTGCGCCTAACCCCCCAGGCCCTCCATCGTGTCATACTCTGTATGACACGGGGCCTGGGGCATAGGCTGAGTAGTGTGGGCTCCCCCCCTGCTCTCGTACCTGAAACCTGTCACCTGTGATAGTGAAATGATAGTACAGACCATAACTTTGCTTTGTGGAAAAATTGTGGCCGTAGGCCTTTTTATTTTTTACAGATTTACAGAAATAATGCCACCCAATAATCATGACAGCAAAAAATCCTTATCAATCGCTTTTGGGCACCTCGTGTCCAGGGTTATGGATGCCGAGCCTTCCCTTAGGCTATTGTTCGTTGCCCTGTGGCATCCCTTCCTGGACACGTGCCGCCACGCCTGAGTGGGTGTTGCCTAACCCGCTCAGGTCCCCCCAAACAGCGAACCTATTTGCATCTGCGTGCTGCTAATGCTTGAAAGATGTTGTCCCTAAATTTGCCCATCCCTTTATTGGATAAGTGCACCCCGTCCTGATGAAACCATTCTGGGTCATTTTGTGACAGCCCATGCCTTATGAAATGGAGACCCGTGCTCTTACAGTATTTTTCTACAGTTTTGTTCAGTTTTTTCCGCGCTGTCTCAATGGCCTGCCGTCTGCGTGCCCCATACCAAATTCTGCGGGTAATTATCTCTGACATGAAGATTTCGGTTTTCCACCAACAGTGGGCTATTGCCCTTAATGATTCGCATATGTTGCGCATCAGCTCACCCCTATTTGTCTTGACCAAGTCGTTTCCCCCTAAGTGGATGACCAGGTATTCAGGAGGGTCCCTGAACCCGATCAGGTCCGATAGCCGATCGTGGATGTCCTCCCAATGCATTCCTGGGAGGCCCCACCAGGACGTTATTGTCCGCTTAAAATGTAATCCTTCTCTGAAATCTTCGATCCACCTGCCTGCTCTTGTCACGAATGAATGGCCAACTATCCATGCTGATTTGTAGGGGGTCTCATCTGTGTGGATGGATGGGAGATGAATTATATCAAATACTCTCGCACATACTTCTTGAAACATTGTGACTTCCATCCCCCAATTTTCTTGACCCCTTTTGCCCCTAGCCCCCCTGCCCATGCAGAGGTGGCTGCCCCTATCCGAAAGGAGTGGGTCCCAAACTCTGCTGCATCCCACCCCGCTTTTGCTATGGTTTTCTTTAGTACAGCCTGGAATTGATACCTGCTGAGGGCCTTGCCGTCCCTATGTATCAGAAGCTGTCCCCCGACCTCAGGTCGAACCTTGAGAAACTGTTTGGTAATACACCTGGGGAAGTGATCCTTTTCCCTAATGCAATTTAGCTCAATTGTCCGCCCCTTCCCGCCTTGGTCCGTTTTTGATCTCCTTAGAAATATTGACATACCCTTAGAACCTAAGCTGACGTCGCTCCTCGCTAGCCCGTTTCCTGCCAACGTGTTACTTGCTACGAGCTCCCCGACCCTGAATGCACCGTAATATGCCAATGCTGCCCTGAACAACCTACTCTCATAGCTGTCACTACATGTACTATGCAATAAATGTAACAATTTTATTACTTTCAAAAAATTCAAGGGCCTCCTGTTGTCTGGTTTCTTACCCTCTAACCTAGCCCACCCCTTCATTATGTATTTTAACCGTGGGCTCGTTGTTGGGTCTGCCAACCCAGTAACTTTTGCCGTATATGCGACTGCGGCCAAATGTGCTGCCGCCCAGCTTTTCTTCCTCCCTTGTGTGAATGCATTCCCCAAAAAGTCACACAAATTGGAAACTGTGATCTCACCCACATCCTTCACTTTTGATTCTTCCAACACATTATTCACATGCTTTTTATATTGCTCACCAGTTTTGTACGTTATGGCATTTCTGGCCAATCTCTCCACTACTTGTTCTTGCGGCTTTTTCTCCTTTTCTGAGTTAACCTTGTGGCTAACCGACCTTTTCGCCAAGCTTCCAGTGGTACCCATGCCTTCTTTGGCGTGGGCGTTTTGATCCTTCTTGCATCCGGCCGCAATTCTCTGAACCTGTGCCACTGAAAATGAGACAAGGCATCAGCGACCATATTTGCTTCACCGGCGATGTGTCTCGCCCTTATGCTAACATTGTTATTCAGACAAGCCAAAGTTATTGCCCTCATTAGTTCCAGGACCAGCGGGCAGGCAGCGTTTCCGTTATTTATCACATGCACTACTGCCATGTTATCTGACCACACATTTAAATCCTTGCTGTTTAGCTTTGTCTCCCATGCACATAATGCTACCCAGGTCGGGAATAACTCCAGTAGTGTAATGTTATTTGTCCATGCAGCCTCGTGCCATGCCTCTGGCCACCTTTCTGCGCACCATTCTGTACCCAATATTGCACCAAAGCCGAAACCCCCAGCTGCGTCTGTGAACAGCACCCTTTCGCTTTCTTCGTTTACAGATGTGCGCCAGATTACTGAACCATTAAAAGATTTTAAGAATTCTTCCCAAACCTCCAAATCTTTCTTTATTGCTCCACCGATCCGCACCCTGTGGTGTCCCACCTTGGCGCCTTTTGTTCTTTGTTCGACCCTTCTCTGGAATATCCTCCCTTGCGGTATGACCCTCCCTGCAAAGTTCAACTTCCCCGCTAATGATTGCAACTCTCTTACTGTGGCCTTGTTTCTCCCTTTCAGATCAGTGATAGTATTTAGTAATTCTGTCAATTTCGATGCCCAGAAATTGTATTACTTGGGTTGGCCCCATCGTTTTCTCTTCTGCAAGCGGAAAACCCCACTCCTCTGTTAATGTCTTGAATTTCAGCAACGTATTCATACACAGCTCTGAACCTTTAGGACCCACAAATAGAAAGTCGTCTAGGTAATGGACTACCTGCGCCCCCTTCAATTCCTTTGTAAGAGCCCATTGCAGGAAGGAGCTCACCTTCTCAAAGTACGCACAAGAAATGGCGCAGCCCATGGGGAGACATTTATCTACGTAGTATTTGCCCTCCCAGTGCATGCATAACCATCTCTGTGATTCGCTCCTTACGGGCAATAGGCGAAATGCTGATTTAATGTCTGCTTTCGCCATCCAAGCTCCCCGCCCTGATTTCCTCACTAACTGTACGGCTTCCAGAAAATCTGAGTAGTTTACCGACGACGCCTCTTGCGTGATGCCGTCGTTAACCGAGGCCCCCGGAGTGTATGAAAGATGGTGAATCAGCCGAAACTCGCCTGCCTCCTTTTTTGGTACCAAGCCCAAGGGTGAACATATGTACTCCTTAAAAGGGGGCGATTATAGGGGCCCCCCATCCTCCCCAGCTCAATTTCTTTTCTGATTTTTTTGGCCCACCAACTCTATTTTCCAACGCAGATTTCCGGTTTTTTGGAGTGTCCTGGGAACCCTGCCCACTAAATGGAATTGTGAAACCTTCTTGAAAACCTTGTCTTATGGTTTCTGCACCTTCCTGGTCTGGAAACACCCTTAGCCACCTTTCCATATTCTTGATCTTCACTGGTGTTGACCCTTTCTCTTCTGTGCTCCTAGTTCCGTTTCTCTGGGACCCTGTACTTGCTGGAAGCTGCTCTGGTACATTTGGCGGTAATATGTTCTCCTCCGCAATTCTCGCATCTGTGATTGAATTTACATTTCTTCCCCCAGCTGCATGATATTCTCTTCTCAAAGTTACGGCATTGCGCTGGCTCTGACCTTGCTGTCCCTGACCTTGCTGTCCCGTTACTCCCTTTACCCCCCCCTGTGCTGTCGGGGGTATGTTGCTCTGCCACCCTCTCTGAGCCTCGTATTGTCTACTCCGAAAATTCTGTTCCCTTGATCTGTCATAGGGGTAATCGTATCTCCTGTTGTACCTATACTCGTTTCTATATTCGTTTTGACCATATTGTTTCCTATAATAGCTCCCCGAACTATACTGATCCCTGGTATCCCATTTTTCCTTAAGTACGTTAAATATGTATAGATTGTAATTTTCTTCATCCCACCCTATGTCTGGAAAGCAATCCATTTCTTTCCTGAATTCATGGTCGTATTCCTTCCAGGCGTCTCCCCCAAATGCTTTGTACACGCTCAAAACTCGCTGTTGATATGTTACAAGTGATGGGCCGTCTTCGGGAAATTTCTGCAAGATGATTGATGACATTATCTGGAAAGCTGCTGTCCAATTGTCAAAATTCCTTGGTACAGCCGGTCTTTTTAATAGACTCTTTTCATCCTCTTTTATGTCTTCCTTTGATATACTGTGGCCCCTTTTCTGTACATCTAGCAGGGAGAAGATATCTATTAACTCTTTTCTCCATATCTTCTCTTTCACTTTGTCACTGATGTACCAAGCTTGTGCCTTTAAGGACCGACCCTGAGCATCTTTGCCTATCGTTGGCCTGCCATACTTAGTCATAACTGTGGTAGGCTCTGTTATTTTCCCTACGGGGGGCTCTGTCGTAGCTACTGCTGTATTGGTAGGTGACCCCTGGGTACCAGAATTTTGGGGAAGCCCCTGTGATATGGGGGCCCCGGTCTCTGCTGGCCCCTGGCCTCCTGCCCCATGATCTATACCTGCTTTATCGTTTTTCTTCTTTTCTTTACTTATTACCCCCTTTGTTTTCACCCATGCCTGCAGATGATCCCTCTCCTCATCTTCACTACTATCTGTATCCGATGCCACATTTTTGCACTCCTTCATTTTCCCTTTGCCGGCTCTGGGCGACCTACCCTGGGCCGTGATACATGCATTTAACACTTTTACCATTTTGTTAATATTGCTATTTAATTTTACGATACCTTTCTTGGCTCCTTTCTTCCGTTTTATTTTTGGCAACTCCGGCTCTTGTGGCTCCCTTGAGATTTCTCTTAACCTCTTTTGGCCTTGCGGTACTGCAGCTTCTTCATCGCTGCCATCGGATTCCTCCAGCAGCAAAGGCGACATTGCCCTAGCCCTTTCCTCCGACTGTACCACGTCCAGTACCCATTGCGCTCCATATTCCTTTTCAGCCTTTTTGGCCCATGCACTAAATTCCTGTGCTTTTCTCGCTCTTTCGTCTGCCATTCTTGCCTTATCGCCCCCTGCTTTTCTTTCCTGGCTGTTGATTCTGGGGATTGACTTTTTTGGCCCCCAATGTGGAGGGGATGCCTGGTTTTGCATTGGGGACCTCTTGATCTGTCGTCAAAAATGTAGCAATCCGCTTCAATGTTTTTTGCTCCTCTTATTACACCAAAATGTTGAAGATTTATTTTCGACTCCGCTTGCTGTATGTTCGGGATTCGAACCGCGGTGGCAGTGATCACAGGCGGGGAGCTTCACTGCTACCCTATGCCTGTTTGTTGAGTTTGGTTTTGATTCGAACCCCCAACCTTTCGCGAACAGCTGAGCCTCCGCTGGCTTTTGTCGGCCGTAATAACCTACACGGCGAATAATTAAATGCACGCCAAGGAGGTTCCGGAGGTTGTATTAGAACTCAGGTCCCCAGCCTTCCCAGACCAAGCATTCAAACGTTGAGCCACTGGGCTATTTGTGACTGTACTTTCTTTCCCAGTTCTTTTATGTGGACGGTTTGTCAGCTCCAGCCCGGGCTACGACTTTAAATCGTAGCCCCGCCCCTTTCTCTCCGTAATGAGCCCTCCGCCGGCTCGCGTTCTCCTGTTGGCACCGGGCGGGCGTGCCTGTAGCTGCTCGCGCCGCGTCCCTGTCCCAGCTGGCGCCCTTCTTCCTCGCTCGAAGCTGCTTCTGAGACCGCCCGACTTCGCGTAATCCTCGTTGTAGCTCGCTGCTCCCGCTCGACTCCCGCGGCACCACGTCTCCTCAGGCTCCTTCGCGCTGTTCTGACGGGCTTCAGCTGCATCCAACGAGCCGCCACCTAAGAGAGGGGAGAGAAACACAGAAACGGTAAGCCCGCAGAGGCGAAACGTTTCTTTTTCCAAGGTCCGGGGAGCCTACCCGAGTGAGGTGAGCTCCAGACCCGTTTGTGCCTCATTGGTTCTCGCAGGGGTATTTATCCTCCCTGTCCCCTTTGATGTGTTGCTGGGGGCCGGGCTTCTTCCTGCCCCCGCCTGCTGTTTTCTTCACACCTTTTGGTGCGTTCTCCTGGCAGCACAGAGGGTGGGGGCGCCGGTTTGGCTGCCCCTCCCTCTTTGTTTCCCGCCGTTTGTCTCCCCCACCCTGCGCCTAACCCCCCAGGCCCTCCATCGTGTCATACTCTGTATGACACGGGATCTGGGGCACAATCAGAAGCACCGGGCAAGGTGACGTAGCTTGATTTTAAACGTATTTAAACGTATATAGGGATGCAATGCCTGCACAGCAACTCGGCGTTCTGTGTCACATTGTTAGGCAGAATCCTGTGCATTTCCCTTAGGGAACACTGCAAGAAGATTAAGACTACAGGAGTAAGCAGTAAACCCAATTGGTAGCAGTCCGCACCACCCAGATTTACCTGGTAGCTGTGGCTGAGCAGTCAGACTCCTCTCAAGAAGAGCAAGGCAGTATATAGAGTATACACAATAGGGCTAAAGTACAGTAGAGCAAACAAACACTGACCAGAGCTTTGTATTAAAAAATATAGTTATTTATTTAAAACACACTTTAGGCAATACACTCGCACTCTCAAGTAAAATCAAGTAGAACACAGTCAGGTAAAGTATATACATCTCCCTTGATAACGATCAGACAAGTCAGGGTTAAAGCACCACTATTTGTTAAGACAGATGTGAGCGCGTAACCTAAATGGCACTCCAATAGTTACGTTTTAAAGGGAGAGAAAAGACAGAGCATAGAATAAAACAGTTCCCAACACTTTTAGAAGCTCAAAGCAAGAGAATAAAGGCAGTATCTACTGTAGAGCAAAAGTTCATATGCCAGGCCCGCTTTAAAGCGAAATGTGCCCAAGATCACACAGTTTAAGCTGTATTAAAAAGTCTTTGCAGATTGTTCAAAAGAGGTTGGGGTGATTCAAAAGGTATAGTTAAAAGGTCTGGAGCCAACCCAGTATAGAAGCCAAGGATTTAAGGGTCACCTTTAGCAATCTGTGGAAAGGAAGACCAGGCAGGACACAGTACCTTAAAGAGTGAGGAAGTGCCAGTGGTGGCAGTTGTTCCTGGCAGTGGTTGCAGTTCGTTGTTCAGACCAGGGGAAGAGAGGATCTCCTCGAGGAGGAAACTTGGAGTCGTTGCACTGCACAGGGATGAAACCAGCAGCGGAGTTCCCGATTAAAAGGTGCGGCCCTTTTATTCGTGGTCAAAGTGATGAAGCTTGGCTATCCAGCCGCCGGGGTGCTTGGCACGGGCGATTCGACCAAGAGACATCTTTGGAAAGCGAAAAGGGCGAACTGGTTGATCGCACCAGCTCAAAGGAAGAAGACTCGTCCAGCAGAAGATCTTCTCTTGTCGTTAGGAAAGTGGTGAGTTGATTACAGCAGGACTCCACCGGTGGTGTCGTCGTTGTAGATGGCTCAGCTTCTCCCCTCTTCGGATTCTTAGGTCCTGTGGCGACTTATGAAGTTCCAGTCCCAAAGGCCCTGCTTTTATGCAAAATGCAAAACAAACCATTCATCAGCCTAGCTGTCAATCACACATGCTAAGTGGTGAGCCGGGCAGCTCACCACTGGGCCAATCAGAGTAGAGTGCGACTTGGGTTGCTAAGGCAACGCAGTCCAGGGTGCCTATTCCTCCCTCCACCCCTCTTATGGAACCCAGAGTGGCACCAATTGGAGGGCTTCTGTGGAGAAGCCCACCAAAATAGTGGAACAAAGGGCTCGACCTTGGTCAGAGTTATAGAGACGGACAAAAACACCATTTTGGAACCGAGTTCTGGCAAAAAGACCCGACCGTGGATTTAATATTAAATAACGAAATCGGTGGTATCTTTAACATTGCACCAAAAAAGGTTGCGTTTAAAATCAATGGGAAAATCTCAGAGAATATTCCGATGGAATATTTCACATGGTAACCACTGCCACCAGCCATAAACTCAACAAGGGGGGACTGCACAGTGCCCCCTTGGAAACAGACCCAGGAGCAATCGAATTACCCCTACCAGTACTTCCACAATATGATAGTTTGTACTGCTTCTGTTCACAATTTAAGACTAGTAAAGTCAATGGTGATTTAACATGCCCTGGGAGACAGTAGTCAGTCCCGGGTTATGGCGTCTATGTTTGGGGGTCACTATGAGACCCCTGTGCCACTGCCCTGAGGGTGCTGTGTAACACACATAACAAAACGGATGATACCCTATGGAGTAAAAAGGCTACCCCATAACACATACCAAGTGAAAAGTACACCTCAAATCATGCCTAAGAGTGGGAGGAAAAGAGTCTCACTCTTAACAGGAGAAAAAAACAAACCCCAAAAATCCAGCAAAGCTGCTGGGGGACTCACTATGTTTGGGAAATTAGCCTTGTAAGAGAATTCTCCCTAACACACATGACCGTGCGCGGTTTTGGAACGCAGTGTTGCTCCATCAGGTCCCATAGGTGCATAACATTGCCATGGCAACCTCCAGGACAGTAGAAGGGGCCATGCAGCTGAACTATGAGCGGGCAAAACTCACGTTTGCCGCAATGCAGGTGGAACCCGGGGGCCGGCAAGGAAAGGTGGGCCTGGAGTCATGAGAACAAGGCCACATTATTGATGATGAACTTTACACCTTAATGGGAGTTTGACTGTGTATCTTCTAAAGATAGATATTTGGTTGTGTTAATTGGAATTTGTCTTACAAATTGAGATTTCTCACTTTTCTTTTATGTTGATGCACTTTGAACCAGAATGGGAAATGCCAATTGGTTCATACTTGTATGCACTTTGCTGTATAATGATGTTTACAAATCAATGCACCATGTACTTTAGTGGGAGATGCAAATAACGGCTGCAGATTAACATCTCATTTTATTCTGGGATTAATAGTAATGCGTTTACAGGCCTATGCACTTGCACATCTTGGCATTTTACTAAAAACATGTGTGTGATTTGTAACCGTAATTGGATTCTTGGATGTCAATGGAATATGTCCTGGCATTGCGCACCTTATTCCATGTATCTTTGCACAATTGCAGATTTGCACAGAGCTCTATTTAAGTCGATGAATGTTTTTTATGTATTTGCAGACTGGTATTTAAATTTGCACTTTTTAAACCATTGTTCTGGTTTCGACAATCCGGGCGCAAGTGTACTCCAATTACCAGGCTTTGAGGCACACGGTTTGGAATGTAGAATCCGTACTTTAATTTGGGTGCATACTTAATCTTGATTTGGTCCAGGACCCATTACATCGTGGGGATGTGTTGGTATTTCATTTTGGCAAATATAAAAGGTATGGAACTGACAGTACACCCTTCTTATGTCATGTGTCCAATAACCTTGGAAAAGATGTTGTCTTCTGGTGCACATATTCACATCCTTTCTATATTTGGGATGTAGAAGCATACAATCTGAGTGCTGTGTGTGGATTGCAAATTCTAGGCAAAGATGGCTGCCAAATTCTGTAAATCATAGTGGCACATGTAGTAAGGAATGGTGATTTAAATGAGCACTGAAGTCAGTGATGTGCATGGTCATACACCCAGCAGGGCATGAAATGATGTTGCGTGTTTTTTCCTCTTCTTGCCAGAGCATTTTAAATTATGAAATAAAATGTCTACTATTTATATTCAAATAGTGCATTATTTTTGGATGGTGCCGCGGTATGCAACCTGTGCACATTTTTCTGCATATATCCATCGCATCTAATGACACAGTACTCATCTGTCATTTAACCTCCCAACAGCTTACATTTTATGTGTGCATCCAAAACATGGATGAAATGAAAACTAACGTGTTTCACCCATATGGGCTTCTTCAGAGTTGAAAATGTGCAGAAACACACCACTTATGTATACAGAGTATGATGGCTACATCTTCTTTTACAAATCTCATCACACATGTACACAACCTTGGTGTCCACAGTCTCCATCTTAGAATGGTGTATATCACATGGGTATCCCCTCAATGCACATAATGGGTTGTTTTTGATCATTTAAAAATTAAAGGCCCACTAATGGCCGACAGCATTTGAGCTTCGGTGAAACAGGCTTTCTGCTTCTGTCATGGTGCCAACAGGAAACATGCAACAATAGTACTAATTAGACAATACCATTAATATAGAAATGAATGGGTACGACTTATTAAAGTACTTCAACAGCTGTCCATTTTTGTTTTGTCATTTTTCCATAGAATCGACTCTATCCGATACCCAGATCTTCTTCTTGAGCATATTTAGATAATCTGGCCTTTCATGAATGGTATCCATTATGAAGTTAATATTGTCAAAGAAGGATAGCAGTGAATTTTCCAATGTTCTCAAAGTATTTGAGCGGTCCTTACGTTGTAAGTGATTTCAATACGGCACTTTACCTAAGTCAATGCCTAGCTTGGGATACACAAATGAAATCCTTAATTAATTATTTGTGTCTATAAATTCTTTTATTCTGAACGATGTACCACTTATATCACACCCCTCTCTTGGATCCCCCGGCTCACTCTGAACCAGGAATCAGGCTGGTTTGCAGAGTTAAAGTATTTATTTATGTATTTCACAATATAATCACACTATTTTTATGGGTATACAATAATCACCAATGGGGTGATGTCACACTAAACTATCTCATTAATCACAAGGAGTAATGAAAAACAATGCAGCACAGAAATAATACTTTTGGTTATGTTCAATGAAATAGAAGTGTGGTTACTATTTCCCCCTGCACACCCATCAATCCCCCCAATATACAATAAGTAGAAGGAGAGAGAACAGGTTTCAGGAATGCAGAATTCAAGCAAATGTATCAATCCCAATTTCCCCCCAGCAAACACAAGAGAAACAGAACTGATTGGCAAACTGTCAAAATGGTTTTAAAGTTGGCTTTGAAAAAATTGGGACTAAATCTGGTTTAATTCACTGAAATTGTTTAAATTCTAATGGGAGCTGCTTTGTATGGTTGCAGACAAACACTAGCAATGATTTTAGAGTAATAAGCGATATGAAAACTTAATTTTGAGGTTGGGTGCAATGAAAATCTATTTTACACGTTATAGATTTTTACAAAATGAAAATTTGCGGCAAACTTTTTTGCACGCTGTAATCGCGTGTCACAATCTCATCCCCACAGAGGGTTCACGGGGCCCTAAAGACCTTATTCTGTTCCCCTCTGAGTCTTTGGAGCCAGTCCTGGCGCTGTTGGCAGTAAAGACACATGCTGGGACGAGGTTTCAATGGGCAATGGACAAGTATGGCTGCCCCCATGAGGAATACTGGGAAACTGCATTCAGCGGTCTAGCATCCAGGGCGGGACCACCCCGAAGGCACCTCTGATACCACCTGGCTATTTAAACCACGCCCGATTAGAGGCACGTGCTTCACGTTATTCTGCTCTAGCAGCGTGACGTTGACAGGGTCCTGCTCTGCATCCTGACCACCTGGGGCAAGAAGAGGCAAGAACCATCGCCATCCTTACCTGCTCTGCAGCATCTTCCGGCAATCAAAGTCGTCCAACGTTCGTTGTCCTCCTACGGCACCACCACTGGAAGGTAAGGTGGGAACGGAACATCTTGGGAACTACTTACCAGTTTGTCAGGAAGACCATCACCTCCAAGACATCTTTCGTCCCTTTTGTATTCCTGAGAACCATTAATCTTCAGTTCTTCTCGACCTGCAAGACAAACAATAGCACAGGTTAGCCATTTGCAAGGACGCTCTCAGCACCGCTTGGCGTTCCATCTTACCTTCTCGAACTCGGCTCCGACTTCCACCGCAGCTTCCAACACCTACAAGAAGAAGGGAGAAGGTTACTTAGTGCAAATCCCAATAAAGACATTGCTTTCACCTATAAAGATTTACCTGAAAAGGAGTTGCAGCCGGTCTGGACTCCGGCCCTCGCCAGTGAAGAAACTCGGCGGAACGGAGCCATTAATGACGCGCCCCTGTCCAGCACGGCAGGACGGAGAGCGCATCCTTATAGAAATCAAGGTGAGACGTCCCCTGGGGAACTGCAAAGGAAATCCGGGAGGTGGGTCGCAAGAGAAGGAACAGAAGTTAAACTTCACCTCCTGTCTTCTAGAGCCGATCCTCAACAGCTCGAACTCCAGCAAAGGTGAGAGTTCCCGAAGAGCATCCTGGCTTATCTGAGGTGTCCCCTTGGAAACAAGGTGAGCGTTACATCGCGGGATAACTATAAGGAGTTGAGATGTGGTTTTGGGTTCTACAGAAAGCTTAGGATAGCATAACATTTGAAGAAGTTATGGACGTTTTTGTGGAGGTCGTTTTTTTGTCCAGATGGTGGCAAAATTGAGAAAACAGGATGCGCTTTTAAAAGACAAACAGGGTTTCTTTACACTAGGGATGGACTATG
The DNA here is from genome assembly GCF_040938575.1 of Ambystoma mexicanum. Lineage (NCBI taxonomy): Eukaryota > Metazoa > Chordata > Amphibia > Caudata > Ambystomatidae > Ambystoma > Ambystoma mexicanum. The sequence continues at coordinate 1,180,214,148 of NC_090926.1, forward strand.
AAGAAGCAATTGCTACACAACAGCACAGCCACCAGACCAGGATGTCTCTGGATCTGGTTTTTGCCCGCCGAGACGCTTGTCTTCTTCTGATGCAATATATCAGCGCAAAGATAATTTTTACACTATTACAGAAGGAATATAGGATAAAATGGAAATTTCGGGCAATTCAAAAAGATTTCTAACAATGCAGGTTTGGATATAAGATAGGATGGATTTGGATAATGATTATTATGGACAGTACATAGGCTAGTGACAATCCTATACTATGTATTAAGTATGAACATCCGGACAACCGCAAGTTAAAGGAACTGTTTATCTTAAGTTATATTTATAATGAAAGGACCTCCAGCTGCATAACACTACAACCAGGCACACAGGAAAGCAGCAACAGATTCACTTGGAATGCCAACAAAAGTAAACCGCAACATCATAGCAAAATGGAATGTTCTCTTACAGTATGACATACCTCCATTCCAGGCTACATTGAATAGACAGGGCTGTATTCTTGCCATGGCAATACTTGCTTTCCATTGTTATTGAACACAACATTTAACTTGCTTATATTTCTATATCTTGAACCTACATATATATGCCTCATAAAAGCTACACCATAACACTATGGATACTCACTACCAATGTTTTGAATGTAACCGTCAGGGATTCTGGTCAGGGATTTCTTTCTGGGACAGACTGCTGGGCACACCGGACTGGACTGGTTCAGCGATCAGCAAGGCGATCTGGACACCGCACGGTAGGACTGGACATCAAGGCGCTGTGGTCTGCAGAGCACAGCACGACTGGAATGGATTTGCAATGGCTCTCTGGTCACAGCACAGCACGGTACGGCACCAGATTGGGTTTAATCTGCCCTCTGGTTAGGAAGAGAATTCTTTGGCAGGCAAGCAGTTACAGCACAGCCTGGCTGCTTCTTTGGTTTCCCATTTAAGTTGTTGGATGGGTTCTGGAAGTTAAGTCCCAGCTGAAAGTGGTTCAGCTCTGCAATAAGCCTTTCTGCTTGCAAAGTTTCTGGAGTCTGGAAGGAGTATGGAGGGATCTCCTTCAGAGTGCTTTGCCAAAATCGGGATGGTGGGTGGATCTGTGTTTTTCTTCTAAGTCCTCAGCTGTCTCTATTTATGTATTTAATAAAAGGGTGGGTATGCTGAATTATCACCCCCTAGGTAGTCTATTGGCTAGAGTCTGCTCTCTCCCTTGATTGGAGGATAAAACAAGGTGTCACCATGATGATGTGGTTTTATGAGGCAGAACATCCTCCCCTTTGCCTTTTGAACATAAAACCTACTTTTGGTATAATACATCTTTACATGTGTACACTCTTTATACCAATAACATACATAGATCACATATTTTGTGGAAGAAATGCTCTTTCAAGCCCCGTTGCTGTGGGATTTTGGGTCTGGATTTCATTTCGCACTTTTTGTCTGGGACACAATATCTAATTTGCCAAAAGATGTGTACATATGTGCGCATTGTATATGGGCATAAGCGTGCGAAGTTTCATGCTTCTGACAAAAATACATTTGCTGCAAAACCAGAATGTTCACTGTGCCTTCCCAGAACATCGCACAGAGTTCTGGCATCTTTTAAAATGTGTACCCAAAAATCACATTAGCAATGCTATTAATTCTATGATTTTTACAAATGTGCACAGTCCTTTATCAGTCTTTTAAAAAAATATGCTTTCTGTGCTTTGTGAATCCACAAATGGTTGTCTGTCCCGCCTCCTTTTCCTCCTGGCAGGTCTGAAGCAATCCGCCCCCTTCCTTCTGGGATAGGCCACTTTTGACCCTTCACAATCTGCATATCCTTTCAGCCAAGGAAGGTCCATTGTCCCCTTCTGCTGCAGCCCAAGATCTCCTCCCCTGATTTAATTCTCACAAAAGTGTGACTTCCAGGCCTTGGTGGGAAGCAGGAGAGAGATGCCTTTTGTTGGGGGAAGCTGGGGTACTGGTTTGGTGGGTTTGAGCTTAAATTCAATGTCATTTTATTACATTTTTCTTGGTTTAAAACAAAACTTCCAACTTTTCAAACAAGCAGCTAGAACTGTTATTCCAGCTTCTAAACCCTGGAATTTAAATAGCTACAACCTAGGTTCCTCTTAATAACGGGTCACTTAATTTCTAGACATTTTTAATAGTTTAAACTTCTGATGCAAACTACTGACAGCTGTCATACAGGCGGCCGCTGGTACTGCGCCCATATTTTGACAGATTCCACAGGCAAGCACCTTTTTGCTGTGGATATTTTGATGATAGATTCTGCTTTTCATGACATTGTATGTTCATAATGATTTCTTCAATGAAGTGACGGGTAACACCCTGCAAGGATATTGGATGTTTTATGGTGTTTTGGACCAGCATTTTGTATGTTCAGCAACCAAGAAAAAGGTATCTAAGAACAAGGTCTGGGTTTCTTTCAATAAATCATTGTCTTTCATGCTGTTTACATTTTTACTTGGTGGGCAGCCCAGTGACCTGTTCCAGCAGTGAGGTCTCCGTTCCACTACTGACAACAGGCAAGGTAGATTTTGCAGCCATCTTTTCGTGTTTCAAAGCGCAATTTACATAGGTTTTGACGCGCCCCAGGGTTTTGCGGCCATTTTGATAATTCTTGCACCATCAGTACACAGGGATGTCGCAGGGCAGAACCTAAGTGGGTTCAAACATCCCACAACGTAATCTATCCACAGCAAGGCCACGGAGTGTTTATCATCTGGTAATCGTAGCACAATATCATTTACACCTTTTCAATAACCATTGAGCCCCTAGTGAATATAGTCCTAATAAAAAAACATAAGGCTTCTACTGGAGTAGCTTTGGGTACCTGTAATATAAATCTGAGTATTTTACCCTCAAATCTATCTAACCAACCCATCTAAGCCTCTGGCAACAGTTCCAGGCCAAAGGTTAATGCTGGGATAATACTAGTTTGGTAGATCTTTATCAAACCTTCAGTATATTCCCTCCTGAATATTCCACAAACCGCTTGATTAATAGTCATTTTTTTCAATATACAGGTCGATATAAGGTCACTATAATAGGAGCTAGTCAGTGACATGCTAATAGAGAAACCCAAACAGGTATAACAACCTAAAATGTAAAGTTTAATATTCTGTTTCCACACATATGGACGATTATCTCAGTCCGCTGCCTACTACCATAACCTTGGTTTTTAACGTATTAATAGACATATTATTTTTGTTTTCATATATGGCCAGGGCATTGATGAAGCGCTGCAAGCTGAACAGTTTAAAATCCAAAAGGGAACATACATCAGCCAAGGTATTAAATGGCTACCAAAACGAGGAGCAAAGCCCTTATAGCCCCCACATGCTTATCCAGGTCAGAAGTAAATAAATGATACAACAGGGGTGCAAATACACATCCCTGTTTTAAACCAACATTAATTTTCACTTGCTGAGATAAATGTCTATCCTGTGACAACCGTATTGACACCACTGTATCAATATAGAAAGCCATGATAAAATGTAGAATTACAGGGTCAATACCCTATTACGATAACTTGCGCCTATGTTTTGGGCGGGATACAGTGTCAAAAGCACTAGAGAAGTCACTAAAACATAAATGGAGCTTACGCTTGTAACAAATTGAATCGGTAAACTGATGCTGTAAAGCAAAATTGTTGTGAGAGGTGCAATAACCTCTATGAAAGCCGGTTTGGCATTCATGTAAGAGTCCCATATTCTCTGCCCATATTTTAAGCTTTTTTAACAATGTTGCCAATATTTTGGCGCTGGAATCAGTCATAGCTGATAGTTGGAGGGATCTTCCACACCACACTTTTTATAATCTGGAATCATTATGGATTCCCTTTAACACTCAGGAATCCTGCCAGATAACAATACCTTCCCAAACCACACAGCCAAGATCAACGCCCATTTGGATGGATTACCTTTAAATACAACATTCGGAACGGTATCGGGGTCTGTAGTCCAAGAGCTCTTGACGTTCTTAACTACCAATTCAAAATCTTCTACTTCAAATCCCTTCCAGAATCTCCAATCCCCAGGAAAACAGGGATCAACAGTTCAATTAGGGATGGATCATAAAACAATTGCCCCATTTACAATAACCAATACCTCCTGTATAGATAAACCTGCAAGATATCATTTAAAGAAGGACCAACAATTTCTGTTTATGATTTGTATGAAGCAGTTTAAATATGCATCTCCAATTTGCACTGTGAAGCGAACTTCGATGTTGTCTAAGCCTGTTTTTACATTTAGCTGCATAGTATGCAGCACCTTCAGGCTTAGAGCTCAATTTGCTTCATAATTATAGCACTTTCATACTGATACTCCTTTTTCCTTTGATGGATGTCTACATCGAATGGACTACGCCCACTCCATGTCTTCACATCAGTCAGTTTACACAACTTAAAGTGATCAAAGATTGCAGCATTGTAGTATTCAGGTCCAAGTCAGAATAAGATAACGGACTCAAAATTAATTTAAAATCATTATCTAAAAGATAATTAAGCTTTCTAACATTTATAACAGACCAATATATTCTGTCCCTGATTATTAACCGAGACCTTTATGCCCCTTTTCCTTCCTGCACTCAGTTGTGTATTTCCCAATGAGCATATCCACGTCAATACCAAATGATAACTGAGGTTGGGTTGCACCAGGGTAATAGGACTAGAATATGGCCATAACTCTTGGCCAATAAGAACATATTCAATACATGGAGGAAGCAGTACCATTAGTCCATGTATTACCTACGGATGCATGGGATGTTGCCTTAAGATTGAGGCAGACTAAATATGTTTCAAGATAATGCCAACAGTTATATAGTTTTGATTTGCAAGATTTGTTATGTATTTACAGTGGCTGCTACTCTTCAACTAAGTCCATTAGTGGCTAGAGTCCCATCACTCCCCACAGTTGGAAGCATACGTTCATTAAAATCACCTGCAATAACTACCTCCCCTAATGGATGTGAGTATACCAATGGGTTAGTGATTCGTTCAGCTCTCTTCTTATCACAAAATAATTGTCTGTCAAAGTTATAGAAAAAAAAGTATGTCAGATTATAACATCAAAGCAAACAGTGATTGAATTTAATACAATGAAACTGATTTTGAAATGTTCATTTCAATAAAAACCATCAATTATTTGGTAGAAAATAAAGATTTTGCAAAAGAACCAGGAGCCTCAGCTCCACATATCAATTAGTGCAAATCTGTCTGACAAACACAGGCGGACCGCACTCCAAAGGCACGAGAGACAAAACATGACCACAAATCCTTGTATAATAACACAGCAATATTTTATTGTTAAAGTAAAACATGCAGGGCACAGCAGTGAAACAAAGTCCAGTTACATATATATTTCCATAGATTTGGCATGGCCATTTGGGCACCGTTGGTCAATTTTGGCTCGGCCGATTGTCGCAGAGCCTGTTTTAGTGCACCCATTTTGTTGCAACCAGTTTGTCGCTGGGATGCTATGGCGCCAGGATGGTTTGTCGCATGGTGATAATGTGATGTTAATTGGACAAAAACACTTAAAAAAATATATATCCAATTAATTCAGCCTGCCGCAAACCCCAGCATACAGGACTGTAAATCCTATGATTTGACTACGAGACCAAACGGGTGTTACTGTTTAATGTGCACAAGTAGCATACAAGTTCTCACAATTGCGAGAAAATTGAGAACGTTTCTCTTCAAGGTTTTGAATAAAATGTCTGTTATTGTTCAGTTGCATGTTATATCACGTGTACTGATGGCTACAAACTAGACAGCCCCGGGCGGGGGTCAGGCCAGCAGTGCAGCTAACTGCAAGGTGACCAGCTCAGGGAGAACACCTGCTGTGGTGTTACTAAGAGGCTGCAGAGGCGGATGGCACGCAGAATCAGGTGAGGATGTTCCACTCAGTGAGACCGCTTACCAACTGACGAGTACAATATTTGTAATTAGAAGTTATCTGTACTCTTATCCAATACTGGGCCACCATACATTTTCTTTCATGTGCTTTCCAGATGAAGGACACCTTGTATTTGTTGACTCAGCGCAAACAATGGTATTTTCACAAGATGCTGGGCCACGGGCTAGGTAAACTTGAACTGAAACTCGCATGTAACTGGGAAAGTTAGGAAACTTGGCAGCTATGATACCGTGGTGGTAGCACCTTATTGAGAAAAGTGTTTTGGGGTTTGCTGAGAGCACTCAGCCCCAGAAAGCACGAGATTGAAGGGGGAGTGAAAGGTGCTGTATACCCTACTTCTGGCCACTACTTTGGGGGTCCTTGTGGCACTGCTTATGGAAAATATGATAGTCGTCCAATATTTCCACCACCCTGAAATGTACAAAGGCAGTGGAATAACATTAGGGTAGTTGAGGGTGTGGGGGCGAGGGTCTGAAATGCATGAGCTTCAAGTCTTTCCAGAAACACTGTAAATGGGGCACCACAAGCAATGGCACACAAACAAAAAACACACCCTAATGAAATACATGCATCAACGTTAGTTTATTGGGAGCCCTAGCATAGTCTGACATGTATCTCATGCAGGTCCCGCCACCACTGTCAGACAACATATAGAGCACCACACTCAATGGCAAGTGGGCAAAAATGCAACACACGGCACACACAGAAAACACGGGTCCGTGGTCAGGTTGCCCAGGCATTGCATCATAAGCAGCCGCGAGCGATCAGACCGTTATCATTAGAAATAGTCATCAACCAAAAACCGATGGAAGCCGGCGTAAACCAGATGAAAAGACAATACCAACACAGAGTACTGCATGGATGCTGTGTTTATTATGGCAAATGTGCAGACACACCTTTAAATTAAGGCAAATAGATTTGTGCCCAATCCTTTAAAGAATGTTGTGCAAGACCGCAGAGTTACTCCAGCATATCATGCTCACCATAGCTCGCCACAATGTTCTGCACCCTCCTGTTCTGGTTCAGATGCCTCTTCCACTTTGCAGGCGGGCGTTTGCCACAGATGTATTCCTCAAACAGTTGGTCTTTACCCTTTTGTATCAGACGTACACCATCTGCAAATGTCCACAGTGTAGCATGGGCCATGCCAAACTCGGCCTGCATCCTGAGGTGGGCGGTTCAGCAAAGTTGTTAGTTCGTGCCTGGTCCTGGCGAGTTCTTTCCTATACCAACCGCATCTCTGGTGGGAACACAGCACGGTAGCGGCTACAGTCAGGGTTCTGGTGGCCCATGTAATGGTCCTCAAATCAGTGCAGGACTGGTACCAACTCTGCAGGCATTGCATTGTCCATTATGACCTCCGCTCTGTCTACATCATGAATTGTCACAAAGGCGAGCGCAATAATCATACGCACCCCCAGTGCGAATTCGGCTTCAGTGTTGTACCTTGGAAGTAGACCTACCGCAGCAAGCTTCTTGCAGACATTGCAGGCTAGAGGAAACAGGCAGCCATGTAATTGCACGCCCTTAAATCAGACCCTCCAGTTTATAGCGATTTTGCGATCCCGCAAAATGCCATTTTAGCGCAAAAACTACAGTTTTTGCAAAAACACACACAACAATGCCTGTTTTTGCAACTAAAACATTTTAAAAAAAATAAAATCAAGGGGCCAGTTTCTCAATTTTTTTTTTTTGACTCAAAAAAGGAAATGCGCAAGCACATCTCATCACTCGAGGAAAAAAAAAAGAGCAGTCCGATCCACAAAGGACATCTGAATGGACGCTTCTTATATGCGCCCATTCAGATGTCATTTTTCACCCCTTTGTGCAAATCAGAGGGCATTTCTGCGCATTTAAAAGCGCATCGCAAATTGACAATCAAGAGGCGCTTTTAAATGTGCAGAAATTGTAGGCCACATTATGCACCCACTTTAAATACGTGCAGAGGCCTAGAGGGGGTAGGGCCTGAGCGGGTTAGGCCCACACAAAATCTGTAAATGCCTTCTCAGCAGCGCTGTGTGCCATTTACAGATGTTAATGTCACTGCAGTGGGCCCAACTACATTAGCTTCAGGCCCCACTTGTTAGACAATCATGGCTACGCCTCTGAATACTGCACGAGGTGTGCCACTGCTTTACAGGGTCTTTACTGACGTTACTGAAAACATTTTTTTTTAAGTGTGACAGATGCTGTCTCACTTGCATTTCTGTTCCCCAAATGGGATAGCATTATTTTTTTGGTTGCATTTTACATTGGCAGGACCCTGTAAGCGATATTCAATCAACACTACAGCTAAGACAATGCCTAGTCTGGGATGCTGAGGAAAACCATTATTGATGTATTTTTATATCCAGTTCAGTACACTGGATGACAACCCTTGTATAACACTCCCCTCTTAGAATCCCCCTGATCCCACTGAGCCAAGAAGTAGGTTTGTTTAGCAAATTAAAAGGTTTATTTGAAAATTTAAACTATATATATATATATATATATATATATCACACTTCTATAAATAAATTGATAATGGATATTACACTTGTGAAAATGAGCAGTGGTCAGCAAGAGTTAACTTATGAATAGGAACAGAAGAATAAGGTGGGAAAGAATGCTTTATATGGTTCAAGGAAACGCAAGGTGGAATAAAATGCAGTACAGAAATAACTTGTTATGATTTTAGCAAAAGGTAATATGATCACTTTTTCTTTTGACAATTCACTCCCCCCTATGCAATACAAGAAATGGAAGGAGAGCACACAGTCTTCAAGAATCCCAAGAATCACACTTTATAATGCAATACACAGTTCCAGTTCTCCCAGCAAGCTTAGGGAAAACGGGGATGAGTTTTAGACACAGGTGAATTACTTTAATGTGGTTTGCAAGGAAGTGAAAAGGTGCTAAAATTGCTTATAATTCCCTCTAGAGGTTAAGGGTAGGTGATGGCTACTTTATATTAGTTCAGGCTCACTTTAACAATACTCTATGAAGGATTGGCAGATTGCAAACAAATTTTAGCAAAGAGAAGCAAAAAGCTGCTGATTTCTACAGATGAAGAAATCGGGCCAAATCGTAAATCGCGGTAAATTTCACGAGTGCGTGTCTCGCGATTACAGGAAGAGTATAGTAAGCTTTCAGATGAAAGTTTGTTCCTAGCTCATACGGTTCAAGAGATACGGACGATTTAATAAAGGTAGATTTTCGGATTTAGAGGATTTAAAGTAAAACTCAAAAGGACAGGTGACAGCTTGCAGCTGCAGAATTGACAGGTGACAGTTGTGCAGCTTTAAAAATGACAGATGACACGATTTCTAGGAGGCAGTTCTACTTAGGTTAAGATAGTTTGGATTAGATTATTTTAACTAAGAGATTGGTTCTGCACAGTTCTGCTAGGTACTCACAATATCAATTTGAAATAGGCCTCGTCACGGTCTGGTCAGGTTGGACGGGACTTCCGACGGGTGTCCCGGCTATCTGGGTCAGCTCTGCTCTCTTTGTCTGTCAAGCACCGTATCTGCTCACAACGGTCTGGTTTGTGGTTCTCTCGGGTTCCGGATACAGCACTGCTTTCTGGATACTGCTACAGGTTCTTGCAAAATTCAAACAGCTCGCCCGGCTGTTGAATAGTTTGGTTGGTTTTGAGGCCTGCTGAAGAGGATTCAGCTGGTGGATTCAGGGCCCTCTGCTACAAATTCTGGAGTTAATTTCTGCTACAGGTTCTGGAGATTGATGGATTTGAAGTCTGGATCTCTGGATGTGAAGTCGTCGGTCAGCATGCTCCGCAGCAAATGGAATTGAATGTCCCTACCTGTCCCAGCAGTCTCTTTTTATGTGTTTTAAAAAGTGGGTGGAGAGGCTAGCATCCCTAAGCCTGCCCCTCTCTTGATTTGATAGGTCAATAGATTATTTGGTCCCTGATTTGGGAAGGGATAGTGTGTCAGAATGATGTAATTTTTATGACCTGCAGAAATGACACTCCCCTGGTCAATGTGCACACAAATCTATTCCTGATCCAAATACACATTTCCCAGGTACACAGTTGTTTGACATCACATACACACATCATGTATTACTAAAGATAGTCCCTGTCCCGACTCTGGCGTTTCTAGGAGCTTGCATTCAAAAATGGCAATTTATTTTCGATTTTAGTGGGTTTTGCAACATTGGTTTTTCATCAAAAATTATACAAAGCTACATTTCCCTTCCACATATATCCCAGTAACCTTCCATGTCTCTAGCTTAAACACATCGTCTACAATAATCATAATTAGTGGGGTTTTGCCCCAGAACATGGTACAAATTGGAGTTTGGACTCAAATCGTGAGGGCATTTTTCAAACTAAGACTCTCAAAGTTGTACATTCCTGTCATTTGGTTACAATAAATTATCACTGTTTCTATAAAATATATATTTGTTGCAATTCAACTCCCCCAAAGTGTTTGGGTCCGCCTCCAGGAGTCTGGGTGGGTCAGTAATCCCATGTCTCTCCTTGCTGGCAGAGGGCTGTTGACAGGAAACACTCAAAATTAACATACCCCATTCAACAGAAAGAGCCTTTTGTGTGGGCTCCAGCAGGCTGCCTGGAAGTCTCTCCTCAATCAATCAATCGGGTCATGTGATATCCTTCCTTCTAGTGTGGAATCTCTGAGGTGTTAAGGTTTCCCAGCCTCTTGGCCTCTGGCCTCTGGGAACAGCAGGTGGCTAGATTTTCAATTAACTAACAAGCTTTGAAGTTCCTGCCCCTCTTGCAACTCCTAAATACAGTTCCCTGTCAGAGTTTAGACCGCTAGCGCCACCTTGGGGAATTTTTAGTACTGCATCCATTTTTGAGTGTCTTTGAGTTACTGTATTTCAATAGAGTGGTCTTTTGCTTGATAGTATAGGACCCTTGCTTAACATTGTTTTGATGGCATCCTCACAGTAGAGGGTGATGTGGAACCCCCCACAAGAAGGTTGTATCTTTGGAGTGGTCTCGTGCCAACTGCGCAGTTCTCCTATTCTGGCGTGAATGTGGGTGGCGATAGCTCATCCCCACATCCACCCAGTCTATTGATTTAGTTTGTTCTGGGATAGAATAATGGGCGGCGACAGCTCATCCCCACATCTACCCAGTCTATTGATTCAACATGGGTCAAAACCCTTGACAACCCTTAAGGGCCAGTCACTGTGAAATGCATGGGGAGCCGGTAGACCATTGTCGGTAGAGCATTTCCAACACAAACGTATTAAAGGCGGCTTGCCAGCGCATCATTTGCCCTACAGATCAGCCCTTTGGAAATGCGCAGGTCACCTTTTGAGATTAAGGTGGTCTGCTCATTTCCAAAAATGGGTTATCTAAAAACAGCACATCCTCTGCTCTATTTTTAGATGCCCCATTTTTTTAGGCCAAAATCTACAGTTTTCTTCAAAAATTATAAAAAGTTCACAATATGTGAGGGAAAGGAGTGAGAGGGAGAGTAATGGGTGACCTGTGGCGTGGTAGCCAAGTGATCAAAGGGAGAGCAGAGGGGGAAGCAGTGGGCAAGAGAGCAGAGCGAAAGCAGTGGGGCGGTGGGCCAGAAATCAGAGAGCAGAGGTACAGAAAGTGGAGGGAATGTGGGCTCTGGGGTAGTAGTGGGCCAAAAGCAGTGAGGGGTTGGCCGGTAAGGGGCAGTAAGCTGCAGATTGGTAGAAAGGGTGAGGGAAGAGTGTGATAGAATGGGAGAAAGGATGAAAGAGGCAGAAGTAGCATGCAAGAATGAAGGACTATATACTGAGGGAGGAATTGGGGAGTGGACGGTGTGAGTTGGGAGTATGATTTGGAGTTTGGCAGGGACTAGAGAGCGCAAATTGTGACTTGCCAGTGTGACAGAGCATGAGTATGTATATGACTGAGCATGAGATTCAAAAATATAAGTTGTGATGGGGAATTTGTGAGACATGCCGGGTGTGTTGGTCTTGGGTGAGAGAGGTGTGGGTGTTTGCGGGATTGGGGAACATAGAAGGGGAATATTTTCAGTATTGCAACTGATAATGATTAATAATGTTAATAATATTAAATAGGCATGCACATTAAACCAAAAAACATATCCAAAACAAACACTGTTCTGCCAAGCCAGAGACATTGAGGACTCGATTTGATACAAAAGATACATATAATGACACCCTGGCTCTCTTGTAGCCTTGCAAACCGTCTCTTTTCTGCAATGTACCAATCATGTACCCTCCAGTCAATAAAAATTGTGCTGCAAAAATGCAGCCATAAATAAAGGTTTGTGCCACAAAATTTGCCTTTTTTATGGCGCAAAATCCTGGAGGGTCTGTTAAATGTTGCTCTTGCTGCCCCAATGTCAGCCTGTTAACATTCCATCAAAATGGATGTTGGATCAAGATTAGCCTACAAGTCCTTGACCGCCTTAAACATGTAATGGTAAGTGCTTCTTTCCTTGTTGGACAGCAAGACATTAGAGGACCGGCAGCACAAATCTTCCCCGTTCTGCCATCACTACATATATGTGCGCAAAGAGCACTGGAGCCAGCCTGAATGTTCCATCTACGTACAGTTTTTCCATTTCGCCAGCCCATTCCCTGTGCGACTCACGGCCAAATATGAGAATGAGGTTCTCATAATTCTCCCCTGAATCCAAAAGGAGAAAGCGTTCCAGCTGATTTGGTGTGGGATGGTAGATCCTGTAGGCTTCTGGTATCTTGATCACATCTCTGTGTTGTGGCTGAGGTGGTACGGCGTGGGCTGCATTGTGACATCTCTGGATCACCTTGCGAATTGCGTTCTTCCTTGGCATGGCTGTTGATGTCCCCTGCGGGAGCTCCATTGATCAAAGCTGGCAACTCCACTGTCCCTAGCACACGCTCCTTCATCCCTGACAGGATGAGTCACACTTCCCCTTTTGCGGCATGACTCCCATGGCTTTGCTCATGAATCCTGCTCAACACCTGGTCACCCAATGTGGCCATGTGGAGGCATGCTCTGCATTTGCCTTTTTCCTCACAGCTCCAGAATATCTTTGAGCAGTTGACGCTCTGTTTATCAAAGATATACTGGTAATTCTCATGGAGAAACGTCCGCTAGCCAATCTCCTGGAGACAAGTTGAGGAAAGGTTTTTGCTCAGACCTTCAGACACTGTGTCTCAACGCTCTGTCAGTGCAGGACACTAAAGAACATGTTGGTGCACCAAGCCTCCCTAAATAGTGCCATGGCAGTGGTGGGAAAAGGCCTTGTTAATGCCTTATTAGCCCCTCATTAGCCATTACAGTCCAGCAAAGGAACAGCGCTTCCCACCTCCTCATACCGGCTCTAACCCCTACTACGGCCCCCTAACCAGTACAAAAATCGTATACATTGTCCACACATAATGAGATGAGACAGACTTTTTCTGAATTATTACTTTTATTGGAAAAAACACATGGTCACTTTTAGTCATCCTATCGGGCGGTCATGAGTACGTCTGGCCCAAAAACATCCTTTCCTGGCTGGCTCTGCTAATCCCGTATTACATAGTTCAATTCCAAACCGATGAGCCCTTCTCACTTCTAGTTCTGCTCTTGCGAGAACGGCCCGCCGTGGCATTCGATTGCCTGTTATGTCACTCCCATTTAGTCAATAGAGCGTACAAGGCCACTGCATCAGTTGTTGAGGAGTCCCAACCGCCCCTAGTGGTATCAGTGCATGTCTCCCTTATCCTGGCTGATGCAGCCAGTAGTTATAGCTTGCTGAAAGACTGCAGCGTGCTTCCTACTCTAGGACTGCCCTTGTAACTCTGCCATGCTTTGGGGGTGGCCTCTCCCCCCAGCCCAGTCACCCACAATGCCCCCATAAGCATCAGTTACCTTTTCTCATACTCGCCATCACAAACTATGCACATCCTGCCTTTGACATCACTCCCATAGTCCTAGGTTGAAGGTAGGTTGAAGGTATCCGTACCGGCACCGGACAGATGGACCCCATCTTTAGCAAAGTCCAATGGGTCTCTCCTGCTCAAGTTCATGACAAAAGCCAGCCATTGGTGCCTCATAAATCGTTCCATATATGTATTGACCCACCCCCTAGACTTTTCCATGGCTGCATTGGACGCTGCTCCATGCTACACACTCCTCAAGAGCATTTCTGACCATGCCTTTTCTGTTTTAGGAAGAATCTGACCTACAATTCTGATGTCCTCCTTAAGTAATTTACCCCTTCCCAAAAAAACAAAGTAATTACTCCCAAGGTGTACTATGGGCATCCTGGCTGCCCCCATCCTGGACAGTTGTGCATCCCGGGGAGCAAAGTACACCATTGCATGCCTGGAGTGCCCAGCCAGACCAGCTCGGTGGCCTGCAATCCTAAGTGGGTCCCTCGCCTAGGCCCCGCCCTGGCCCTCTTTTCCGCCCGGGTGATGAAAGAACGGCCTATGACCCAGACTGTATGACCCGCTGGGATAGAAACAAATGTATCACTGCACTAAAAATGTAAAACTAAGATGTACATATATTTTTTCCATTTCTCTGTAGAAACTTATGGAACTATGTTTTATGACCCTGATGAAGAGTGAATCTCAAAACGCATTGGGCCAACTTGCATACAATACATTTTGAGTAATTTTGTGATAAAATATCGTTTCTGAATGGTCATTTGACTAAGACACAACATGTTTGAACTTGTTCATTTTTTTAATTGAGTTTTCAAAAATGTCTAAAGCTTTAATAATCGAAGGTATTGGTTAGGAGGAATACATTTTTATCTTGGTACCACACACCACTCCTACAAGTTATTGATCTGTTTTACAGATACCCGATAGTGTGCAGGGGACGGGAGTTCCCATATTTTGGGAAGAACCTCCTTCTTTCACATATATTGAGAGAGCAACGTGGTGGGGCAACTGTCCTGATCAGTCGCCCTGTATCCCGTCACAGAGCTACCTGTCCCCAGCAGATCTGTCTTTGACCTTCTCACCCTTATACTGGCCCTCCCTGTCTGGGAATGTGACATCCCCCACTGCCAGTGCCCTTCCAGGCTCGTCACATTTCCCAGTAGCTACCAGTTCGCTTACCAGAAAGGCCCCAAAAAATGCCACGGCAAATGCGGCCCTGAAGAGCCTGACCTCAAACCCATTGGAGCAGACACATTCCAATGCACTCAGTAGCCTCACCAGCACCTCAAAGTCTATCGGCTTATGGCCATCTTTCTTGTACCCCTGTAGTTTTTCCCAACCTTTTATTGCAGCCCTCACCGAGAATCCCTTAGTGGGGTTCGCAGCACCCCTTAGTTTAGCATACAATGTTATAGCTGTCAGGTGCCCTGAGACCCAGCTCCTGGGCCTGCCCGCCTTGTGAGCCCACACTAGAAACCACTCTACCTGGGCCTTCAAATCCTTATCTGCACACCCCAGTTCTTGCTCCACGCTCACATACTTACTTTAGTCTCTCTGGTATCTGGACTGCACTCCTGGTGGGAGCCAGCGCTCCCCAAGTTGCCAGAGCGTCGGGTCCACGATGCCAGGTGCCACCATTCTGTCCTGAACTCCGTGCCCACCTGCTGCGCCCTTGGTGGAGCCTTTTGAAACGACTGCCACTGAAAACGAGAAAGGGCTTCAGCCGCAATAGTAACAGTTCCTGGCAGATGGTGTGCCCTAAACTCAATATTCTTATACAAGCACACTTCCACCAGCTTTCGAAGCAATACCAGGACCACTGGGCATGAAGCAGATTGTAGGTTGATGGCCTGGACCACCGATTTACCTCCAGTGCCATTTTATATTCCCCAATCTTCCCTTTTTCACCACTGAGTAGGCCATTTCTGGGCTCACCACTGCGTCCCTAGGATAACCCCAAAACCTTCATTCCCCGAAGCGTCCAAGCATATCTGCCGCTCGTCGCTGGTAACCCATGGTGTCCGCCATACGCTGATCCCTTTGTACCCTTGCAGGAACCAGCACCACATGCATACATCCTCTTTAATGGCTGCACTCAACCGGATGTGGTGATGTTTACATGTGACTCCCAAAGTTGCTCTTGCAAACCTTTTGGCAAATACCCTTCCCACCGGCACCAACCTGGCTGCAAAGTTGAGTTTCCTCAAGAGTTGCTGCACCTGGCCCAGCATAGTCTGTCCTTAGCTAAATTGATGTTAATCTCCTCAATGAGTCCATACACCTTGTCCTTCAGCAGCCTACATGTGCCTTTGCCTGTGTCAATTACTATCCCCAGAAATGTCAAAACCTGCACGGTGTCCCACTCCCTCCCATGTCCCTCACCTTCTGCCCTCTTCCCTCCATGGTGTGTTTCCCTCCTTAAAGGGGTCGCGTCCCTTTATTCAGTTACATCTCCCCCGTGCTTAACATGAAAGCCGGGGTCACATTTGTTCGATGAGCCTCACCGCTCTCCTCACTGTTCGGTGTGGTCTGCCTGGAGACTCTGTGGTTTCACCAATCGCTTCGACCGGAGGGCTTGCGTTTTCTTCGGACTCTGAGTCCTCCGTTATCGTCTCTGATGTCTCTTGATCTTCGAAATATAGTCTTTTGAAGAATAACGCATTGCACGTTATCTCCCCTGGTTCTCATCATGGGTCCCTTTACAGCCGTAATGATTCAGGGCTGTGGGTCGTAGCGGATGTCTGTTTTCCTCCTCTGGTTTTGTCGCACTAGGACTGTCTGTCCTACTTCAAGCTGGGACTCCTTTGCGTTCCTCTTTTTGGCAGCCCATTCTTTGGCTTTCCTTTTCTTCTCAGCATTTCGTTCCGTTATGGCTGCATCTTCTTCTGGTTTGTAGTCTTCCCATTGAGGGATGCGCGTGGTCTGTATCTCACCATTAATTCTGCTGGTGTTTTTCCTGTTGCATAATGTGGTGTGTTTCTGTAGCTCCAGAGGATGCTGCAGATAGCTTGTAAATGTGACACTTGCTCAGCTAGGGCTTTCTGCCTGGTTAGTTTTATAGTGGCCATGAATCGTTCCACCATTCCGTGGGGTAACTTTTTGGTGATGGAAGCCAAGATGGTCTGCTAATTTGGCAAATTCGCTTCCCTGGAACGGAGAACCATTGTCTGTTTTGACGATATTGGGGAAGCCCCATTCACTGAAAAGCTCATCTATGATGGGCGCTGTCTCGCAGAACGATGTTGACGTTTGTTTGATGAATAGAAATCTTGAGTACTCAATGATGGTTACAAGCAGGAAGCCTCCTTCCTCCAGGGGCCCGTAGAAATCCATTGCAACCTTTTGCCAGGGTCTCTCCGGAAGTGTTGTCGGCTGCATTGGGTTTAGGGCTGATTTCTTCGCTGCTAGTTGGCAGGGTCTGCAGTGTGCCAATATATCTTCCACTACGATGTCCATGTAATGGAACCATATGTGGTTCCTTAGGATCTTTTTCGTGTTGTCAATCCCTCTGTGGACCTCATGTGCTATTGCCACGAGTGTTCCAGGGTGGAAGTACGCTAGTTGACAAGACTCTCTCTTTTTTAGCCAGAAAAGCTGTCCGGCATCGTGGGTCCCAGTCAAAGAGTTTGTCCTTTTTGAGGCGGGCGCGGAGTGGGTCGGTGATCGTGGCATAGTTTTTGAGGTAGCATGCACAGTATCCTGCCATCCCTAGGAATGATAGTAGTTCGCTGTCGTCGTGGGGGCTTGAAGATCAGTGATCGCTTTCCTCTTGTCCGGGTCAGCCTTTATGCCTTTGTCCGAAAATATGTGCCGGAAAAATTTGAGGCTGGTTTTGTTGATGTCGCATTTGGGGCCATTCAGCGTCTTGAAGGATCTTGCAAACTGGCACGAGTGCCTTGTCATGTTGTTCTTGACACTTCCTAAAGATCAGGATGTCATTGCTGTAGTTTAGGACGTTTACTTCTGAAATTAGGCATCTGATCGTCTCTTGGAAAATTTCCACAGCTGAAGATATACCAAAGTTAAGGCGTTTATACCTGAAGAGTCCCTCATGTGTTGCAAAGGTGGTGATTGGCCTGGAGGCTGGGTCTATGACGAGCTGGTGGTAGCCCTGATTGAGGTCTAGTTTTGAAAAGTGTGTTGCTTGGTTCAGTCTGATGAGCATGTCCTCCAAACTTGCAGTGTTGGGGAAGTGCATATGCGTAATGGTCCGTTGTTTTTTGGGACTATTAAAATGGGGGATACCCATGGTGTCGGTCCTTCCGCTTTTTCAATAATGTCATTGAGGAGTAGGAGTTGTAGTTCTTTCGATACCTGGGCCTGGAGGTGGAAGCCCACTTTACGGGGGTGCTGTGGCACTGGTGTCAATTTGGGGTCAATATGCATCTCTACCCCTTCGAATAGTTTGGGGAATTGGGTTTCGAGGGCCTCTTTGGTGAGGGGTCGGCAGGTTGTCATAATGTCACCACTATCTGATGGGAGTCCTTTGATGACTTCAGTTGGTTCGTATTGCAGGTCTGAGTGCCAGGGCCCTGGCTGCCCTGTAGCTGAGGAGGTATTGTTGTATTGAGGGACTCTGTATGACGTGTATTGGGGTAGTTGTTGTGAGGTCTCTGTGTGTCAGGTCACACTGGAAATGTCCTTTAGACGTCATGGGTAGTGCTGCTCCCCACTGGAAGATGTGGGTTCTTGATTGTCGCAGGGGGTAGAGGGCTGCTATATCGTGGTATAGTTCCTCGTTCATGACGTTCACGGTCGCTCCGGTGTCGACAACACATTTATTCCTGGTGTTCCCCATTTGGATTGTGTCCTTGGGAGCTGGTGTATCATCGACGTTGACGCTGAGGAGCCGGACGTATTCCCTGTCATATCCATCTTGTAGGTATTGGGGTTGTTGTATCTCTTCTTGAAGATATCTCGGTGGGGAGTTGTTGTATAGGTTGTTGTCTAGTGGGAAGGGTTGAATGTGAGTTTCTTGTTCTTGAGGTGACGGGTGTTCCCTTGCGTAGGCTCTCCGGGGTGGCCATTTGCGTTTGGTAATAGTGGTGGAAGTCATATAGTTTGCGAGCCTTCCTGTCTGGTTCAATTTGTAAACCTTTTAATGCTCTCACGGTGTTCAGGCGTTGGTGGGTGCTTGCGGGGTATGTCAACCCCCGCTCGATGGGTCATTGGTCAGGTTGTTCTCTGTGTGATTCCAGAAGGCGATTGGTATTCTGTGGACGGTTCGGCCCCATGTCAGGGAGTTGTTCCTTGCACATGGCTTGAAAGTGTTTTTCTTGGCCACATGCCATGCATCGTTGACCAATAGCGGGGCATGGTCCTCTGTGAGGGTACTCAAACCCACAGCGGTAGCATTGCTTGTCACTGTGGGCCCGCTGTGTGGTGTTCCTGAGGGTTTGCCGACTCTGGTTCGGGTATCTGGTGTATGGAGTTATGGCCGCGATGAAGTCCCCCTTTTTTTGGGTTTTCTATGGCTGCGGCTTGGATGTCTATTCTATCATACACCCTGGCCAAGTCTAGTACTACTTTGAGGGATAGGGTTTTCTTCAGAAGGTGCTGTCTGAACATTGATGAGATACACCCTTCTATTATGCGCAGTCTGATGGCTTCATCGTCATTGAAGTTGGCAATGTCACATTTTGTAAATTTCCTTTGGAGGCAGATTATAAATTCTCCTATGGATTCGTGGGGGAGTTGGGCACATTGATTGAAAGTATAGCGTTCATAGTCTCAATTGGGTGGTATTACAAGTTTCTCGTTGATGGCTTCTAGGAGGCGCGGAAAGGTGGAGCAGTCTTGCGGGGGAATTGTACTTATCATGTTTTTGATTTCCCTTCCCGCCACATTTGTGAAGATGCTGATTTTGTAGGCAGGATCCTGGGTGCACCTACCAAGTACTCAAATTCTTCAACCCATTCTTCCCATCGCTGACCTTGGTCATGATGTGGGATGAGGGTGAATGGGCTTGGTCTTCTCATGAGGCTGGCATGTGAAGTGAGGCTAGCGTTGGCAGTTGGGGGGGGGAAGTCCTGCATCTGCTGCCACTTGTGGTTGCGCCTGGTCGGTCATGGTTGCACCCTGCGTGGTGTGGCAGGGTCTCTGGTGGCCCTGGTCAGTCGGGCTGTTGGCAGTGTTCAAAGGAGGGTTCTGTTATGCACTAGTTCATTGGTGAGATGCTTATTTGTTCATATGTGTAGTGTGGGCTCTGGGGAGCCTTGCAACTTGAAAGTCTTGACTCCTTTTTGGGACTATTTGTCGTCCTTTCCTTTGCTTTATTTGTTGATCTTGCTGGGGGCCATGGCTGCGTGTGCACGTGTCCCCACGTATTTGCGGTGGCGTGGTTGGTGTATGGTACTCGTACCGGTTTAGTAGCACGTGTCTGTCCTGTGTTTAGTTGCCTTGTTGGCTGTATTTTATAGGCGCGTGTTCATTTGATTGATGTTTCTGTTTGCCGTTATGGTAACCGGAGCGTGACTATCGTATAGTACGCGCACGTGCGTATTAACACGTGGCCTTCCTTTATTTAGCTGGCTGTATTATGCATGCTTGTCCATTATGCTGGATTATTGGATCTTTTTAATAGTGGGCCTGCTGGGGGGCACAGGGTCCTTACCTGCCCTTCCTCTCCTTTAGTGGCTGTGATTTGGAGTGTTTCCTCTCCAGGGTCAGCTGGCTCAGAGCTGTTCCTTCGGAGGTATCTCGTGTTCGTTCTGGCGGCATTCTTCCTCCTTGCTGCTGGGCTGGCGGTGCAACGGCTCTTCACTTCTGCTGCTGGGCTTGCGGTCCGGCGGCATGTCACCTCTTCTGCTGGGCTTGCGGTCCGGTGGCGTTTCTCGACTGCTGCAGGCTCGTGGTCCGGCGGCGGTCCTCCACTGCTGCTGGGCATCTGCACCAGTGACATACCACTGTTGCTGCTGCTCTCTGGCTCCAGCGCCGACCTCCCTCACTGCTGGGCTAGGCGTTGTAAAGACGGTCCACTTCTGCTGCGGTCGCGTCACTCCTGTGGTGCCGGATTCCATAGTCCTGCTGGGCTAACATGCCCACCCTGCTGCACGCCTGAGGACGGCGGCTTTGTCGCCAGTTGTTGGGCCACTCTCTGGCTATTCACACATAGCGGAGACAAATGATGACAGGAGCCATTGTGTAGATCAACATTTCTTTATTCCCTCGTTCCCCAACTGTCCCACTCCCTCCCATGTCCCTCACCTTCTGCCCTCTTCCCTCCATGGTGTGTTTCCCTCCTTAAAGGGGTCGCGTCCCTTTATTCAGTTACAACACACGGGAGCCTGCGTTTTATCCTGAGCCAGTGGAATGCTCAATTCGCTCATCAGTTTCTGGAAAGATCCCAGTGCAGCTCCACTGTCATCTGACCCCCCCCCTTTCGCCAATAAACAAGAAATCATCCACAAAGTGCATGATGGCCCCCTTTCATTCCTGAGTGCTTGCTGCCCTTTCTAGGGAGGAGCTGAACTGTTCGAGGAAGGTGCATGTAACGGCACACCCCATTGGCATACACCGGTCAACGTAAAATTGCCCCACCCATTGAAATCCGAGCAAGTGAAAACTACCAGGGTGTACCGGTAGGAGCCTGAAGGCTGATTCAATGTCCACCTTTGCTAAAAGTGCCCCTCTTCCTGCTTGCGCGATGAGCTCTGTCGCCTGGCCGAAAGAGGCATAGGTGACTGAACATTATTCAGGGTAGAGCCAATCATTAAGTGACTCCCCCTTTGGATGGAGGTGGTGGATGAGCCTGTATTTGCCTTTCTCTTTCATGGGTACCGCCCCCAGTGGGGGACACTGAAGTTGGGTAGGTGTGGCATCTTGAATGGTCCCATAATTCTCCTCAAAGTTCTCTCCTTTTCCAATGATCCTGTCACAATCTCTAGTAACTTCTCAGCCGAGGGGAGAGTCCTTGCTAGTCGTGTCATTAGTGGCCCCTCATAAGGAATAAGGACACCACTTGTACAACAATTCCCTTTCCTTTACCTTTGGGTAATCCTGTAGCAAACCATGTAATGCAGTCCTGTTGATTGGCGAGGGCTACTTAACTCAGCACCCAGCATCCTCTATCGTGCTCCCCTGTTCTGCTCCCTGCCTCGTTGTCCCCCAGCGCCTCTGAAACATGTTTTGCACGGGTGTGGTGCCTTACAATCCATGGGACCCCTCCCTGTACCCTGCGACCCATTCTTTTGAGACCATTCCCAACTGCTGGTATTCTGACTGCTCCGAAAGGACTCCCAGGTCTCCTTCCTTCCCTCCCTGTACTTACCCTGGCGAGCACGATGGGGAGATCTGCCCCCCTCACCGAGTGGCCGGCTGGTTCACTCCCCCCGCCCCCCATGTATGCTACTCAACCTTCCATATCCTTTTGGTCTCATGACATGCTGGGTACCTGTGCCATTTTTTAACCTGACATCCCCGTCATAATCAATCCAACCCATGGACCCATGGCGATTGTGCTCCTCTACTATTGTGTCCCTGTATTTCCATAACACAGGCCCTTGCTCAGGGAACCTTTCCATCGTTACTGCTGCTGAAAAGGAAAATACCTTTGTCCAGTTCTCAATAGTCTCCTCCGCTCTATACCTTTCTTGTCTCTTCTTCTTCTCCTCCTTCTTAGTTATAGTTACATCAGGGCCCTCTGTCTCTAGTGACAGTAGTGAAAACAAATCGAAATAATCCCTTCACCTGTCTAGGGATGTGTCATGACAGTGTAAACCTCCCCGATAACAGTGGATCAATTGTTACCAGTGGCTCTTCACCCCGCAATGCTGCAGGTGTTGGCCCGAACCCCCCACCCCCCCCCAACCCCGTACTGGCATGCCCACTACGGGCCCAGAAAGACACGCCACAGAAGGTGTAACTCCTCCACTCGTCGGTAGACTGCAGCTCACCTGGCCAGTCTCCTGAGGTCCTACCCCAAAAGAGCCTCCCTGCGCCCCTGCGAAAGCAGCTAGCGCCACAGGTTGTTCACAAATTCTGTTTGGCTCCCTTGCATTTGTGCCCCGCAGTTCGTCCTGACCCCCTTTCCATTGCTGCAGCATTTGGTCCATGAACCTTGTCATAAGCGCTTTGGCGTAAAGCGCTAAATAAACATAATAAATACAAATCTCCATTTTTGCCCATTGCATGCTCTGGTTGTGTGCTCAAACGCCTTGTCCTAATTGGCCTGGTGCCCCAGCTGCCCTGGGCAAGACTATGGCCGCAGCATTATTCAGTGCTACCGCAGGTAATTCATGCACACCAACCATGGGTTGCCCCCCCCCCCCCCCCACTGATCAGCTGCAAAACCTGACCAATGGGCGACAAAGGCACAGTGACATCGTGTTTACCTCAACCGTGATCAACTTACCCTTTGTTTGCCTTGGCACCATCCTCTCTTTAGCCAGTGTGGCCACAACCTGCTCCTAGCCGGTGGGGTAACAGCAGTGACTGGTGGCGTGGCCTGTGCCTGTTCTTCCTCTGAATGCCCCAGCAGTCTTTTTGCCCAGATTGTCCCCATGCTGAGCACCCTTTCCTGGAACAGTGCCATCAGCTGGGCTCCCTCCATGCTCTCCAGGGACTACCGCTATCCAATTCCCCCGCCCCCCTGCTGTCGAATAAGCTTGGCGACCCCTGCTGGACATTTTAACTTCTCCTATATAGTACATAAGCAAAATAAAAAAAAAAACATCCATGTTCGCCTCCTGTCCTGCAGTGCCTTGAGTCACATCACTTGTGTATAAGGGCTTTACAAATAAACAAACCATTCCCTTAGTCCCTGGCCCCTGACCATCCACTTTTGCTGCAACTACACATTAGTCAATGGCCTTCAGCCCCAACCTGTTCACTCGGCCCCCTTCACCTGCATCCTTTTTAATGCTAGACCTTTGCTCTAAAGCCGCAGAAACGGAAACCTGTCACCTGCATGAGCCAAGCTAGCCCAATCCTGGTGCACCCTTCTTACCGCTCTTGTATTGGCCTTTGTTCCTGTGACTAACCTCCTTCAGCGACCCTTCTCTGGATGTGCATTGAGAACCTGTAACATCACATGTGTAAACGTGTTAACTTAAAGCAGCTGCATTTATTTGCTTCAGGGTCGGTGTAATAAACTCGGACTCATGTAGAGGTGAGGAGGAGCTTTTATTTACGGCCCCCGGAGTATACAGCAGTCAGGATGGGAATGACAGGAACGTTCCGTGGTGGAACGAGGGGAGGAGGGGATTCTCTGTTCTGGAAGGAACGAAGTGTACATCAGGTATGTACATATAACATCTCCATATCTAAGGAAAAAAAAACAAACGGAAAAGTGGAAATGGAGGGGAAAGCAGGGAAAGGGGGGGTGAAGGATGGGGTGAACAGATATAGATCAATAGTAAACGAAATCATTCTTGAAATTCTGGATGATGGTGTGGTTCTCTTGTCTGGGTACCATTGTGGTTGTTTTTGGAAGTGCTCGCTCTGTAGTTGTCCTTCATTATTTTCACAAGATCGTCCTGGGACCATCTCTTTCCATCCTCTAACGTGGCTGACTTTCCGTGGCAGCGTGTGACCTTTTGTGGGGATTTAAATTTTGATTCGCCCTTGAGTGTCTTTTTGGGTGCTCTGACACAGACCCAGTCACCTTCCTGTAGTGTCAATTCTCTTGTTCCATTATTCTGGTCGTAGTAGTCTTTGTACTTTGTTTTTCTTTTATGTTTCTATGTATTTGTTCCATGTCCACCTTCCGTTCTGTGTTTATTCTTGCTTTGCCAGTATCTAGGAAAATCCATGCTGGTCTCAGTTGGTTGGTTGCTGTTCTTCCACGCATCAAGGTTAATGGTTCTGAGTTGGTGGTGGAATGCGGCGTTGTTCTGTATGCGAGCAGGGACTCCTTGAGGGTTTCTCCCCATGGGGTGCCATTGGCTGTGGCTAGTTGAATGACACTTTTTATTAGTCTGTTCATTCTTTCCACCAATCCATTAGACATTGGGTGGTAGAGCGATGTGGTGATGTGGTTGATGGATTTCCTTGCAAGAAATTCGTGGAATTCCAACGAAGTGAACTGGGACCCGTTGTCTGACACTATGTCTCTGGGGTCACCTTCCCTGTTGAATATTTCTGTAAGAAAGTCAATGACCTTTTTCGTGGTTGCGCTGATCTCTACCACACCCCATTCGGTCCATTTGGAGGTGTAATCCACGATCACGATGATGAATATTTTTTCGGCTTCTAGATTTTCAAAAGGGCCCATGATGTCTATGGCAAGCTTTGACCATACGTGTTTGGGAGCTTCTACCGGCTGAAGTGGTGTTTTTCTTACCATTTTCGATTTGTCGCTGGAAGCGCAGGCGCTACAGTTTTTTACTGTTTCTTCTGCTTCTTTCCACATGTTGGGCCACCAGTAGTTGCTCCTTATCCTGTTCTTTGTCATACTCCTTCCCAGATGTCCTTAATGAGCTAATTCAAGTAATTTTTTCCTGAGTGCGACAGCTGGTATGATTCTGTTACCTCTCAAGATAAGGTTGTCTTTAATGGATATTTCGTCTTGGAATGGTGTGAATTTTGCCAAGTCTTGCCCGACATGTTCCCAGTCATTCATTACGGCTCTTCTCATTTCTTGCTGCTCTGTGTCGGCTTTGGTGATGCATGTCCACTCATTGGCGGGGATAGAATGAATGGTAGCTATGATATCTTCATCTTGAACTTCATTTTCAGTGTCTGTTTTGTCTTTATTGGTGGTTAGTCTGGAGAGACAATCTGCCACTTGGTTTAGTGAGCCCGGATTGTAGAGAACTTGAAGATTATATTGCATCACATCCAGGAACCAGCGCCTTATTCTAGGGGATATCAAGGTGGCGTTTTGGATTGAAGTATGTTGACAAGAGGTTTGTGATCAGTCTTTAAGAGAATGGGTAGACCCCAAATTAGATTTCTGAAATGTTGTAGAGCCCACTTGACAGCCAAGGCTTCTCTCTCAATAGTGGAATAGTTCAATTCTGCATCCCTGAGCACTCTCGATGCAAATGCGATGGTCACGATGTTGCCCTTCTGTTGTTGTTCTAGTACTGCACCAAGGCCGATCTTACTGGCATCCACTGACACTATTGTCTTGGCCTTGTAATCAAACGTGCTTAAAGCTGGAGCTTGGTTGATGTCAGACTTGAGACTCTCAAACTCGTTTTTGCAATCCATGGACCATTGAAATCTGCTACTTTTTTTCATGAGTTTTCTCATGTTCTCTCTTATTAGCAGAATTACTGACGAATTTGGAGTAGTACTCCGTCATTCCTAAAAAACTTTTCAACTGGTCTTTGTTGGTGGGATCGGTCAGACTCAATATTGTGTCCAGTAGTTTTTTCTTTGGGTGGATGCCTCTGGCATCGATGGAATTGCCAAGATAGGAGACTTGATTGCATTTCACTAACTTGAGAGTGTCCGCTCCTTTGGATTATCCGTAATACGCCCATCAGTTTGGCATTCTGATCTTCCTCGGTTCTGGCTGATATAAGGATATCGTCTTGGAAGCATCGTACTCCATCAAGACCTCCAAAGAGATGTGACATGAGTCTCTGGAATACTGCTGCAGCTGAAGCAAGCCCGAACGGCATTCTGTTGAACATGTAAGCTCCCAAAGGTGTGACAAAAGAAGTGAGTGCCTTCGAATTGTCATCTAAGGCGATTTGGTGGTACGCCGAGGAGAGATCCAAAGTGCTGAAAAAACTTGCCGGTTCCATGGTTGAAAGAAGTTCTGATATATTGGGAAGTGGGTGTCTGTCGACCCATATGTTTTTGTTTAAGTCTCTTAGGTCAACGCACATGCGTATGGAATTGTCCGGTTTCTTTACAAGGACGATGGGGGCAAGCCATTCAGAACTCTCTCTGGGTTGTATAATGTTCTCGTTGCACAGGCGTGCAAGTTCATCTTTGAGTGCCGCCTTGGTCCCAAAGGGCACTCCACGCACCCGATGGACCACAGGAACAGCACCTTTTTTAAATATTATTCTGTGCTGGAAACCCTTGAGCAATCCAATCTTATCGCAGAACACTTTGGGAAATTGTTCGGTCAAGTTGCTTTTGATGTCGGTATCGTTTTTTAGCACGCTCAGTATGGGGACATCTTCTCCGGGATGGATTCTCACTTGAAGGGCCGCCTGTTCTTCCCAACCTACCACAGAGGACCCATTCTTGGCTCCAAACAACTTGCAGTATGTTTGTCTGTCCCGAAATTTGAGCTTGACCCAGGTGTATCCCATGATGTAAATGGGTGTCTTTCCATATCCGGTGGCTCTCACTGAGGAGCTTCGTAAGTCATGAATTTTGCCAGAAAGTACTTTTACAAAGGTTTCAACATCCACCATGGTTTATGGGGATCCGGTGTCCACCATCACTCTCAAAGGTATGTCATTGACGCACATGTTAACCCATGGGCCATTCGCCTCGTGTAAGGAAGTGACTGTGAGGATCTGCACCTGCGGGTGCGTTTGATTGACGGATAGCATACTGTCTGGCGTTTGCTCATAGTCTACTGTTTTCACTGACCCATATCTGTTGATAGCTGGTCTATTGCCTTTGCCAGATCCACGTGGTCTCCCGTGGGTGTTTCGGCAGAGTTTAGCGAAGTGACCTAATTGGCCACACTTGTAGCACTCGACATTATTGGCCGGGCACATCCTCCCAGCAATATGGCGTTTGTACCATCTACACTTTTGACAACTCGTGGGATTTTGATTATCATACACTGATGTTCCCCCCCTTCTGGTCCTTGAACTTCTCCCGATGCTTTGGGGGGGCATTTTTTACTGCCGCTACCAATGCCCCATCATGGTCGTAGTCGGGACTGCCTTCCACGTTCTTCACTTCCACTCCAGCACCCTCCTTCAGAGCCTGCCTCTCCTTCATGCAACGGTCCCCAAATTCCATGCTTCTCACTATCTCGGTGGCTTGGTCCAGCGATAAATTCTTTGTTTGCCATAGTTTTTGTTGTATGCGAGGGTCTACTACATTGAGGACTAACTGGTCTCTCAAATACTCATCACTGACACCTGTAAATTCGCACGTAGACATGAGTACTCTGAGAGAAGCTAGGTATGCGTCAACAGGTTCGCCTTTGGTTTGTTTCTGAGAAAAGAATTTATATCTTTCCAGTACTACATTTATCTTGCTGCCGAAATGCTTGGTGAGTTTTATTAGTGCCGTGTCGAACTTCCGGGTGCCATCTCCACTTGCGCCGTCTGGCTCTGGGAGCGCCCTGAATATCCTGAGGCCTTCGGTTCCTAAACAGTTTAGGAGGGTCGCTTCCTTAAGGTCGTCGTTGAATTTACTTCCGCCAATTGCCCTGAGGTATATTTGGAAGCTAATTGCCCTGAGGTATATTTGGAAGCTGTCCAGCCATTGCTCCCAGGGGCAGCTTGGGGTTCCGGGGCAAGGGAGAAATTTGGTGGGGTGCGGCACGTTCTGCATGTTTGGGGAATCTAGGTGTATCTGCACTTAGCTGAGTGTGCGGTTCACTGCTTTTTTTTTTTTTTGAGATAGGAGGGCGTTGAGGTGTGTGGACTACTTGTGGTTGTCGAAACGTTAGGTGGATGGACGTTTGGATGTTGCCGCAAACATTGTTTGCTTTTTCCAAAGGAAAAGAAAAAAGAAAAAAAATTTTTTTTTTTTTTTTTTTTTTTGAAAGTCTTCTGCTGCTAGCACCTGTGAAGGCGCTGTGTGACACAGCCTTGCGCTCGGGGACAAGTGATTTGGAGCATGGTCTGCAGAGCTATTGTGTCGGGTGTGTATGTATTTGAAGCTTGTTTGTGACCTATAAAGGAGTCCTCGATCAATGATCTGTCCACTGCAGCACTACGTGCTGTCACCACATCCTCCTTATACAGCTGTCAGGCTGCTAAAGAACAGACAAGAAAATACAGTAGTTATACTGCAAAAAGTCCTGGGAGATGAGTGTTAGCCAGAAATTATACCTTTCTTTTTTCTGTTTTATTTTAAAAGCCAAATGCTATACACCTAATCGGTGCTTCATTTTACTGACCATATACGCACTGCCTCATTTTAAGTTATCGCTGTTAGTGGGTGCTGCAAAATTTCCCATTGAAGGGTGTTAGGAATCTGGGGCTGTTCTTTAGACCCTCGGAATACACTTCATGAGACATGCTTGTTGATAAACTGCAATATTTGCATTGCAGAGGATTGTAACACGCTCTTCGGTGCCGACATGTCTCATCTGCGACCCATGGCTCTGCAATAATGAAAGACAGGAATGCTTTTTAGAATAGGCTTTTTGTGCACCTGTCACGCATCTAGCTTTTGGAATTTTGTGACTTCTCAAAAATGTCTCTTTCTGGCATTACCGCGATGACGGGTTGCATTTTCAGCGCTCTGCTTCATACAGCTGTGGCAGGGTGGCGTCTGGGATGGGCGGCTGTAAGTATGGTGCAGCATGATGCTTGCTATTGGTTACACCTGTACATTAATCTATACATTGGTACTGCTTATAAAATTAGCATGTTTCATTTTCACATTTTTTGTTTTCATGCATTGATACAAAAAATGTAATGCTGTAATACATGTAGATTACTTTAACCTGAAAGCTGTGCAAGTTGGAGTCGAACAATATTCACACACGTGGCATATTTTGCATAGCCTGTGAAAATGCAATATCGCTCTATCAAATTTCGATGCATCCATTTGTATACACTTAAGATGTGCTCAGCATTTCTCCTGGGACTATGGCTACAAATATAAATTCAATGTGGCAGTCTACCCTAACCCGCAACATTTTCAGAGTGCTTAGAAACCGTGATTTATAGATGCATTTTTCATTGGTGTTCGATGCTGCTGGAGCACACTCAGCCCACAAAGATGTGTTATTTTATTTCTAACACCCACAATGTAAAGCCGGTACCAGCAATGTTAATTTTCCACAGATGGGCATGAAATACGTTCTACAGTAGCGGGAATGGCTTTCTCACTGTCTGCTAAGAACCGCTGCTTTAATTAGAGTAAAGGCTGAGCTTCGGCCACATGACTGCCCCAAACAGCAGGGTGTGATGGCCCATAATCAAAGCATGATGTTAGTCTTTCCCTTGAAGCCCCTGTAAACCTAAATTAGCCCAAAGATTGAAATAGACACACTAGTTTGTGTGTCTCTTTCTTAACATTGACAGTTTAAACTGGTGTGCACAACTGATTTTGGCAGAGGGGCGAATGTACTTTACATGCTGCCTATAGTGGGCTGAAAGGTAAACATGGGAGGTGGGCTGGGTGGGAGGCCTTCTCAATACCTAATTTTTATTAGACAATGGAAAAAGTATAACTTTTGGTGGTTTACCAGTCTTTATTTGTATTTTAAACTTAGATTTTTAGTTCACATTTTCCATTCCACTTTTATAATTTCTTTCTTTGCAAAGGACATATTGGCACTTGAATAAATATGCAAATCGTACAGTATGAAAAGACTGCGCTCAAACATTTCACAAGTTTCGTTGGTTTAGATTTGGAAGGCACAAGCTCTGCCATTTTGCACAGCAACTCCCACAGCTGTAAGTGAGCAATGAACAATGAGTATTTGGCAGATGAAAGGTTAACCAGACGTACTTGATCAGTGAGAAACATTGCAGCGTTTCTCAGCTGTCAGTTTCTGGATCTCAGGCTCCGGTGATGGTGTCCCTACTCACAGGAGAGCATGGGGATGTTGGCCAGTGAGTCTTGTCCTTGGACTGCAAATATGTAGTTTTCACTTGTGAAAAAACTTGCTGACAAGTGTACGTACTGCCAAACATGGGTACCATCTTTAATGCTTCCCGTAACAGATTGGGGAATTGGGCAATGTTCAGGGACTGATAAAAGGCTAATAAAGGTATCTCTCTGTGCTTCTTTTTGAAGGCACTACAGCACTGAAGTTCAATCACTTCCCGTTGAAGTTCAGGTGGCACATTGTCAAAATCAGCAGAGGAAAGTGTCTGCAAAACGTTTAAGAGGCTCGCTGTGATTTGAATGGTGTGAAACGAGTCTCAGAAACATTTTGCAGTTCATTCAGGACCTTCACATGCCGATGCCATCTTACAATAATTGTCATGAGGGAAAACCTCTGCACATTCAGGGGAATGTACCAGCACCCCTTTCTCCAGTTGGGCAGTCAGAAATCTTAACTTTATTACAAAGGCACAAACTGCCTCAAACAGATCATATATTAGATTTTGGCTTCCTTGCAACTTAATTTAAATCATTCAAATGGCATGTCAGGTCAGTAAGAAAAGCAAAGTCGGTTACCCAGTCAATATCTTGCATGACTGAAGTGTCCATTCCCTTTTCATCAAGGAATGCTTTTATTTGCTGCCGTAATGCAGAGAATCGTTTCAGAACATTGCCATGACTAAGCCATCAAACATCAGTGTGATATAGGCCATCACCATAATCTACCTTTGCCTCTTCTAAAAACGCCGGAAACACTCTGTGATTTAAAGAGCGTACACAGATATCCATGACTTCTGTGAATTTCAAGTGTTTTGCACATCATGCCTCCTGATGTCTGCAGTGATAATTTATTTACATGGATAGCCTTCTCGTTTAAGTGTATTTTCAAGCAACCAATAAAAGCATTTTGCTCCTCAACATTGGCTGGCGCCCCATCAGTGGTCATGCCTACCAGAGTATCCCATGCCAAATTTAAATCATTGATGACTTTTGGAAAGGCATAACAAATGTTAGCACCAGTAGTCCTGCCATGCAAAAATACAAGGGAAGCCAGTTCCTGAAATACTTTGCATTCGTTATTGATCCCCCACCCCACCCTCGAATGAAAATTTAAGAGTGGGGCTGTATCACTTGCATCCATGCTCTTATTGAGTGCAGCTGAAAAGAATTTGATATCCTTACATTGCATTTTCAGTTGGCTGTAACAATTGTCAGCCATGTCTACAATATGCCGCTGGATACTCATCCGTGAAAGGGGAACATTTTTTAAAAGCATCTTTTTTTTTTTTCTTTTTTCTATACACACTGCTTTGCAAATCTCCATCAGGCAGTCTTTTACAAAATTCCTATCTGTGAAAGGCCGTGCTGACCTTGCAGTAAGCTGTGCAACTTTATAACTCGCAAAGGTGGCACATTCAGATTCTTCTGTTACTTAGTGAGCTGTGTTTTTAGCTCACCAGCTTTCTTAATTCCCCCTGCAAATCCTTATATTGTGAACGTTTCATTTCACAATGGCAGCGGATATTATATTACTTGGGGACTGTTATGCGCTCGAGACAAATGAGACACAAGTACACATTAGGGTTGGACTCTATGAAAAACTGCTAATTCCACTCATCCTTAAATTGATGGTGCTCCTGGTCAATCTTTCGTTTTTTAACTGCACTGCATAGGACATTGATGGGGACATCTTTGTAGCACAAACAGTGATGCCATGCACCCTGGGGCCTGTGCAGTAGTAACGGTAAAGGGCAGGTTTGATAGTGAACTGGATAGCCCAGCCCTTTAAGATGAGTAGCAATTACCCTGGAGAGGGATGGGGATGCAGATTTGTATTCATACATCAATAATCGAAATGACTCGGGCAGTTGGAAAAAGGAAGACTGTTTTGATATCAATTATCTAAAACAGGGAGCATAACAAACATCAAACCCGCTCGATCCTCTTACACAAACATTCTTAGTAAAAACAGATCTTATAATAAAAACTTGTTATCAATGACGTTAACCTACGTATGAACCAACATCGCCCTATGTGGCAAACTACAAAAACCTATGAGTATAGGTGATTGCTTCTAAGTGAGCATCTAAGTATGCGATCCATACTAGTATAAAAAAGTGTGATTGGTTACTTAACATCAGGTGGGGGCAACTAAGCCCTTCCCTAAAAAGTACCACTATGAATGTCACTCAATACATGACGTCCCATTGAGGCCCCATATTTACATTGTCCTCTACAATTGGGTGGCACTCTAACCTCTGTCAGTACTTTTCCATCTACGTCTAGCAGTCTGGCCATCCAGGTGCTGGTGAGCTTGCCTTAACCATTGCTTCCCACCAATTAGCATATCAATTCATCATCACCTCAGTGTTCTACTGTCAATTAGGCTTTGAAGCTCGGCCTTGAGTTTGCTCTTAGTTCTGAGAAATTTAGTGAGTGAGGTCACGCTCTGCCCTCGTACGTATGTGTGACCATCTCATTCATCCAACTTCATGCTTCCATGTGACTAGAGACCATGGAATCAAGCCTTTTGGTGCATTTAATATTATTTGTCAATAGACCGGACGTCTTCCTTGTTATGTGCATGCCTTATGAACAAGAGTTTTGTTCTTGAACACGATTTTGTATCCAATGTCAGTTCACTCCAGTTTGATACGTCTGCTGAGATTCAATTTGCTTTTAAACTACGACACACGAGAAATTAAGCCTTCCTGCTAATGTCCAGCACTGCTATAATGCGTAGTGGGAACATCTATCCTTTACTTATCCATAGGTATATATGTATATGTCGGTGCTTGCCGCAATCTCTTCACTATAAGCTTGAGGCTAGCTTTCAAGATTACTTTGCCTATACCAAAACTAGTCTCTCATACTTTTCCCTAGGTAGATGAAGATAGAAAAAACAACTTGGACCTGAAGAAGATGACAAATCTAGAAGTCATCAAAACCGGTCGACCTTTTTAAGCTGGATATTCTGAAGAATACGTTGGATACAGGTGAGAAGTGATGATTTTGTAATGGAGAACAGATTCTCCCAGAACTTTCACTAATTTGCAACATTGCTCAAGCACTTTGAATCCATCAGTGGTCCACACCAAACATCATATAGCGAGAAAAGGCAGAGTCAACAGCTACCCCTGTTCAGCCACGCATTTAGCAGTAGGTATGAAGAGCAGTAGGCTCGTTTTAACACATACTAGCTCGGGTTGGTCACACAAAGGCTGGAGATATTTTGGGAAAACAAATCAATTGAATCAAAACTTTAGACACATGCTTAAAATGTGCGGGTCCAAATACACAAAGTTGGACCTCAAAAGGTACATATATGCCCGGGAGGGCGACAGAAAGAACTCAAATATTTACACTTCACATTTAAGTGAGGGTTAGTAGCATAGATATTTGTGAAAATTCATACACTACTTGCAAGTAGTAGTGTGCAATTCTTGTCGACACATAAACAGGTTGGTGTTTCTAGTTCGGGATGATGGAGGCCTTCAGTGAAAACTGACGAATAGCAGATGCGGGGAAGGGTCCGAACTGTCATCAGGACCTGGTCACTTGTTGACCAAGCTGTGTACCCGCCTAGGGAAGCCTAGGGAAGCAGATGACAAAATGATATGTGTCAGGGATGGGTGACCGCACAGTGGTAATCCGTGAAATGGAACTGCATAGCAAAGCCTACCTTTGAAATGTCGTCGGTGAACTTAGTTAATGGGTTCAGCCTGTTCAGAGTACTGGCAGGAAAGGCAATGGATCCGTATGAGTCAGATATCTGTGGGAGGGTTACCTACATGACTGAAGTTGGTTCTTAGATAGCCTAACTTTATTGGTTGCAGGAAAAACATACCTGGCTATTTTTGTCGACGTCCAGCGAAGATGGCTGGAATAATCACGTTGAAAAAATCAGAGCGTCTGGGTGAATAAAGGTTGTGCATATCTTAATTAGGGAGACACTATTAGGCTGGATTATGGGTGCTCAAAGTGAGGTGGAGCGTTACCTAGGTAGCACAAGAATGTTCAAGGTGCATCGTGGCAGCTTTGATAAGAAGAGTAATGGATGTCATTTAGTGGGCTAGCGATTACAAGGTGCATGATGTGCCGATTGGAAACCTGCATTATTACAGAGCCGAGTGAGGATTTAAAAATGGTGGTTGAGCACTACAGAAGGTTAACTGGTCGGATGGTGCGCAGAGAAGAGTGCTCAATGTCATTTAGTACAAGGTGCACGACGTGCAGATTGGAGCACTGCATTATTTCAGAGCCGAGTAAGGATTTACTCGGTCAAGTGGCACAGCGAGTAGAGCGCTCGCTTTGACATCTGTGCAGAGCTTGCTAACGCAGGTTCGAATCCCGGCGGGGCCAAACTCAGCCTTTCATCCTTCCGAGGTCGATAAATGAGCACCACACACCGTGGGTAATAATAAGCAGCGCTCAGATACCTGAGGGTTCGTAGCGCTATATAAATGCCAAAATAAAAATAATAAATAAAATAATAAAAATGGTGGTTGAGCACTGCAGAGGGTTTACTGGTCAGATGGTGCGCCGTGAATAGACAGAAAAAAAATAGTAATATCTAATTCTGGGGGTTCCTAATGTCTAGAACAAATGGTAAGGTTGCTCTGAGTGAGCCGGTGAACTAATCTTACCTATTTCGCGGGATTGGCGCGGTCTGTAGGTCTAGCAAGCTGTTCAGTGACTTGCAGAACAGTGGAAAGGTTATCGCGCGTGCGTACTTAATAGCCGCGAGATTGGGTATGTGAACACTATCAAATTGAAGGGCACGCATGCGTGGTTTGTAATGTTGTGAGTAGAGAAGGAGCAGTGCACATACTGGGTGTTCTGTTGAAGGAACATTATGATGTGGGTTGGGCTAAATCTCTATCGCCCCCTCTGAAAGGATTCTTGGCTGTTTGGAGAATGAACCAATACGTATAGTTGTGGCTGTGGTTCTTCTCTTGAAAGTGTGCCACCATTGGTTTATCTGGTAGCGCATTTTTAATGCACGATCTGTGCTCGCATATGCGCTGTCTAATTTCACGTTTGCTTTTACCAATATATAGCAATTTACATGGGCATTGAATGGCGTTAACTGTCCATTTGCTTTTACAGTTGGAAAAAGTATTAAAAGTCCATGTTTTGCCATTCAGATTGATGGATTTGATATCTTTAGTTAAGCAGCACACTGAGCAGGATCCGCATATGTAGTGACCTATAACTGGCAGTAAATTCCACAGTGTCAGTTGTCGATTAGGTGGTGCAGTGGGTTCGATGTAGGTGTTAACCAGGCAATCTTTTAGATTCTTACTTCGCTTGAAAGCAAACCAAGGTTTAGTAGGTTTGAAAGATTCAGTATGGAGGATATTCCAATGCCGGAGGATACTTTTTTGATCAGGTTACTTAGAGGAGTAAAGGTGGTGACACAGGTCATCTTGTCCTTGCATATATCGCGTGGAGTTGGCGTGAGCAGTTTTTCTGCTAGTGTTTTTTGCTCTTTTTTTGGGCTCTACGTATTACGTGACTAGGATAGCCTCTAGCTTTTTGTCTGGTTGACAACTCTTGACTGCTGGTATCGTAGTCTTCTCTTGTGGTACAGTTGCGTTTTAGGCGAAGAAATTGGCCAAAGGGTAAGTTTTCTTTCAAGGCCGCTGGATGGAAACTGTGAAACTCCAGCAGTGTGTTCTTTGAGGTAGGTTTATGGTATAGAGTTGTCGCCAAAGTGTTTGAGGATGTCTTGTAGACGGTGAGATCCAAAAAAGGAATGGATTGTTTATCATATTGTATGGTGAAATTGATACATGTGTCTCGGGTGAAGAATTCCTGAAGTTGTGTTTCATTTCCCTTCCATGTCATCAGAACATCGTCGATATAGCGAGTCCTATCTGCATCTTGAAAGGATTGTTGATATCAAATATGGATGGTGTCTCAAAGGAGTCCATAAAAAGATTGGCTATATCAGGCGCGAAAGTAGCTCCTATGCTGGTACCATGACACTGTTGGTAGAATGTTTTTTCAAAAATGAAGTCGTTTTCAGTAAGGGCAATGCAAAGGCATTCAAGCAAAAAAGCTGTTGGTGGTTCCCGGATGGTTCTTCTATCAAGGTATGTGGCAAACATCGTCAGGAAATCGCCTTATGTTTGGCCTCTAGAGCATAACTTGGTAGACTTTGCCTCAATATAAAAGGCTTTTTTATGATTATTTCTCTTATGTGTGTTCTAAATTGAGCAATTGGTCTACAACTTAGGGGCCACACACTTCTCTGAAGGTCTAATAAAGTTACAGGGACTAGGTGCCCATGACAAAATAGTTCCTCACAGAAATGTGGCCTTAGTGCTTGAGACATTGCTATTACTTATATGAAGGATTTTAAATTAACCAAAACATTGTAGAATTAGGAACTGCACTTTACCTCTATCCCTTTTAGATAGGCGGTACGTCACCTCTCTACTAAGGACAGACACCCCACATAGGGTTAGGGTGTCCGTCCAATATTTCCTCCACCCATACATGCACAAAGGCAGTGGAATGACATGGGGGGGGGGGTAGTTGTGTATTGGGGATGTGGGTGTAGGAAATGCAGGAGCTGTAACTCTATCCAGAAACCCTCTAAATGGGGCACCACGAGCAATGTCATATGAACAAAAAACACACCCCAATGAAATGCATGCATATCAGTTTGTTTATTTGGAGCCCTGGCCTAGTCCGACATGCCTCTCATGCATGTCCATCCAGCACTGTTCAGACATCATATAGAGCACAACACGGAATGGCAAGAGGCCACAAACGCAACATAGGGCACACAGTAAACAGTGGTCAGGTTACCCAGGCATTGTATCATAAGCAGCAGCGAGCGTTTTGACCATTATCACAGCCTCCTGATGCATATGAGACCTCTTAGCATTGTAAACAACCAACCAAAAACTAAGTAGACATAAACCAGATGAAAAGACAATACCATCACACAGTACTGCGTGGATGCTATGTTTATTATGGAAAATGTGCACAAACACCTTCAAATTGCGGCAAATAGAGCTGTGCCTAATCCATTAAATTGTGGGCAAGACCAGAGGTACTACAAAACATCACGCTCACCATAGCTCGCCACAATGTTCGGTACCCTCCTGTTCTGGTTCAGGTACCTCTTCCCCTTTGGAGGCAGGCATTCGCCATGGATGTATTCCTCATACAGTTGGTTTTTACGCTTTGGTATCAGACATACCCCACCTACACATTTGAACAGCGTTGTGTGGGCCATGTCAAACTCAGCCTGCATCCTATGGTGGGCAGCTTCAGCAAAGTTGTTAGTCTGTGCCTGGTCCTACCAACCACATCTCTGGTGGGAACACAGCACGGTGGTGGCGGTCAGGGTACTGGTGGCCCGACTGGTACCAACTCTGCAGGCATTGCATTGTCCATTATGACCACCGCTCTGTCTAGGTCATGAATTGGCACAAAGGCGAGCATAATGATCATGCGCACCACCAGTACGAATTTGGGTCAGTGTTGTACCTTGGAAGTAGACCTACCGCAGCAAGCTTCTTGCAGACATTCCGGGCTAGATGAAACAGGCAGCCATGTAATTGCGAGCCCGGAAATGTTGCTCTTGCCGCCCCAATTGCAGCATGTTCAAAATCCATCAAAATGGATGCTGGATCAAGATTAGCCTACATATCCTTGACCACCTCAAACATGCGCTTGTAAGTGCTTGTTTCCTTGTGAGGCAGCAAGACATAGAGGACCAGTAGCACAAATCTTAACCGCTCTGCCAGCACCACATATATCTGCGCAGAGTGTGCTTGAGTCAGGCTGAATGGTCAATCTATTTCGCCAGCCCATCCCCCGTGCGACTCACGGCCAAATATGAGAATGCAGTTCTCACCATTCTCCCCTGAATCGCAAATGAGAAAGTGTTCCCGCTGATTTGGTGTGGGATGGTAGATCCTGTAGGCTTCTGGTATCCTGATCGCCGCTCTGTGTTGTGGCTGAGGTGGTACGGCGTGGGCTGCATTGTGACATCTCTGGATCATCTTGCGAATTGTGTTTTTCCTTGGTATCTTCTCCTGCACGGCTGTTTATATCCTTTGCATAGCTCCATTGATCAAAGCTGCGGACTCCACTGTCCACAGCACCCGCTCCTTGATCCCCGACAGGATGAGGCACACTTCCCCTTTTGTGGCATCACTCACATGGATATGCTCATGCATCCGGCTCAAAACGCTGAACACATGGTAACCCACCGTGGCCGTGTGGAGGCGTGCTTTGAATTCGCCTTTATCCCCCTCACAGCACCAGAATATCTTTGAGTGGTTGGCGCTGTGCCTATCAAAGATATACTGGTAACCCTCATGGAGAAACTTCCACTTACCATGCTTGGAAAGTATGCCAGCCATGCTCCTGGAGACAAGTTGATGAAGGGTTTTGGCTCAGGCCTTCAGACACTTTGCGTCACAGCTGTGTCCGTGCAGCACACTAAAGAACATGTCAGTGCACAAAGCCTCCCTGAATAGTGCCATGGCAGTGGCAGTAAAAGGCCTAGTTTGTGCTTCATTAGCCCATTATAAAGTACAGCATATTAATAGCCCCTTCCACCTCCTCGGACGTTTTTGCCTCCATGTATCACCCCAAAAATGCATCAGTGCGGACCCTTGACTGAGCGCAACAGAAAGTTGGGCAAAACAGTTTGACAATCTCATATAGGTGCATGGGGATTTATAGCAGAGCCCACAGTAAGATTCTGAAGTATTAACCAGGGTGTGTGTATACTCACTAAATGGGTGTGTACCGCTATGTGTATCTCAGCTAGCATGCTCCTGCACGTGTTTGTGTTTACATTCCCTCTTAATGCTGCCCTCTCGGAAACCACAGCAAATGAAAGGGGCACAACACACATTCCAATAGCTGCTATATTACAGGTCCTGTGCTATCGGCCCTGTAGTTATGGTTAGGTTGCTAAACTCATAGGAAGAGCACTTTTTGGGTGGCTTATAACTTCGCTCCCCCTGGACGAATCCTTACCAAACTTTGCAAAAAAACATATGTGGCCCTGTCTGAATTTATTTGGCAAGTTTGGTGAGGTTTCATCAAGGAGGTGGGGGGGCAAAGTTATAGAGGGTACCACATTTTATTTTTTTCCAACGACGTAATGGAAAAAAAAATTTGCTCACGCCTACAGCCCAAACCGCTGGATGGATTTTCACCAAATTTGTGGCAGGAGTGCTAGGTCCCACAATACGCTTCTGTAAATTTGATGTAAATCCGTCCAGTAGTATTTTTTAAAATGGGCTAAAAGTAGGTCCATTTTGTGCTATTTGGGGTCAGTCCGTGCACTCACTTCCTTATTCGCTCCGCAAGCAGTCATCTGATTGGTCAGGGGACTGTCATGATGTCCGCAGACATCTGACGCACTCGCGGATTGGTTGGCGAAAAGCGTGATGTGCGTCATATTCTTTCCAAAACGCCCACCATGGTGTATCTGCGGATAGCCACGCCTGTCCGTGGACAGCGCGGTAGGGAACAAGACATGTTCTGTCATTTGGTGTTGGGAAGAGGGGGTGGGAAGGGTGGGGGAGTGAAAAAAGATGATATGGGTTATTTGTTTAGGTGGAAGAAGAGCATACGGGGCGTGGATGTCCACCAACACTGTGGTAGTCCGTGGACAGGGTCTTGGCGGGAACCTTATTTTGCTGAGTGCAGGCAGGCTTTGTTAGGGGAGTGGAATCTAGATGATATGGGGATATTTGCATAGGTGAAAAATAGGCCGTGTACCTATGAATCTAGGCACTGGCACTACCACCGCAGTATAATATGGCCATGCACCCACAAATCTGTCCACCACCATTGTAATAAGTCTTTGGCGGGAAATTTGAGAAAATTTTGTGACTGCAAGAAGGCTTGATCAGGGTATGGGTGTGGGATGTAGATGTTATGGGGGTATTGGCATAGGTGAAAAATAGGCTTGGTAGTCCATTTCGATGTCTGCAGATGTCATTTGAATTGGGAAGTTGAGGGTAAGTTGTGGTGTCTTGCGTGTGGGCATTCTTGGATGCATGGCCGTGTTAGGATGCGGTGGTGTGGCCAGTGCCTAGATTCTTGGGTGCCATGCATGGCCATGCACCCAATAATCTGGCCACCTGCCACAACCATTGTAATAATGTGTACAAAAATGGAATCTGGCCATTGGCCACACAACCATTACAATGTGTATAGTAATTATACAGTAACCTGGTGACACAATACAATAGAAGTGGTACTTACGGTTGATGTACCATTGGTGGTACAGGTTGTTTTAGGTAATGCAGGAGAAATCTTTGCTTCTTTATCTGTGGAAAAAACATAGCATAATATGTTAGGTAGGATAGTTTACGGTGGGCAGTCATAATTTCGACTGTAATAATGTCGACAGTCAAAATTTCGAAAAATAAATGTCAAACAATAATGTCGACAAACAAAAATGTTGACATTATTTTTTTCGACATCTATTTTTCGAAATTACTAAAATAAGAAGCATTCATCAATTACTAAAATAATAAACAAAGCATTCATCACAAGTAAGTTATCTTCATTTTTTTATTAACACAGTATAATATTCAAATATTAAATATATCACTAACTTATCAGTAAAATAAATAATGTTTTTAAAGCTAATTATTGTTTTTAAATACAAACTTTTAGATGCATGTAACTACTTAAATAAATAAACTGTATCCTAAGTTTAAATTTCATTTGAACATGTAATATATTAAATGACCATTTGATGGTGATATTGCGCTAAAAATGCATGTACACTAATAACAAAAGTTTGTTTTGGTTTCCTACGCACGGTACGTCCTGCTACGTAACCGTAAGCGCCATTTTTAAAGTTCACTCTCCAAAAGCTTCTCCCGCGGTCGCGTCTGTTAGTTTGGTCTTCGTTTTTTTGGATTTTTTCTTGTTTTCACTACTTTTTCTTGCATTTTTCATTGGATGGACTAGGTTTCCTTGGATGCTTCCTGGAGTCACGTTTTTTTTCGAGCGGCGTTCTTTTTTCCTAAGGATTAATACATTTTTTTTTCTTGGATTATTGTTTTTTTCGAACGGCTGCCTTTTTCGTATGGATTAATAAGTTTTTTTTCCTGGATTATGTTTTTTTCTTGGAACAGACATTAGGATTGCAATTTCACATCTGGATTTACGGATTCTTTCCTTGGATTTTTTTTTCTTTTTTTTTACCAAGTCACCGTGGAGCCTGGATATTTTTTTTCTGTTGGTTTGGATTTTCGCCTGGAATCATCACTTTATTCTGTTCATTGGAATTTTGTTTTTTCGGTTGGCTTTTTCGTGGATCAATTATATGGTATGTAGCTTTACACCAGGATTTATGGGTTTTTCTTGGAGTTTTCACCTATTTCACCGTGGAATCGGGATGACCATTAACTAAGTGTTTCAACATTTTAAGTTAAATGCCAGTGAATCTAAATAATTTTCCTTGTTTTCCATGTCGAATTTGTGTACTATTTGCATCAATTTACTGTCATAATCTCTGTACTTTTTTCGTTTCGGTGCTTGGTTTGACAATGATATTGTTTGTGAAATACGTAATTCCTGGTGCTGTTCTTCTAATTTTAAATCCTTTAAAAAATGCCATAAATTCGGAGGCTGTGTGTTGAAATTTTTATTTATGCGGCTATGCCAGCCTTCTAATGCGTTATTCGTTCTCGGTGTGTTTTCCATGGTAGCCTGGTAGCAAGTCCACAATTCTATTGGGTATTTTGGTCTGCGTCTGTTTCCACTTCTCGTTAATTGGCCTATCCAGGTGTTCTCAAAGTAGTCCAGTAAATTTGTACAGTCCTCCTCATGATTTTTATAGTATTGACTTTCTATTAAATGTTCGTAAAAAGCAATGACATGTTGTTCTGGTACAAAAGCTAAAGCAAAAGTTTTCTTAATGTTAAATTGAAAGCAACTGTCCTCTGTATATTTTGATCCCAAACCTAATTTTTGTATCTTTCGCCAAACACTCTGTGTAAAATGAAAAAAACATCCTTTTACTTTAGTTTCTCTGTACACGGTTGAAAATCCCTTGATCTGAGCTGTTTCGTAATCCATGATTATTGTTTCTGGTTTCGATTCTGGTGCTGTTTCCTTAATTTTATTGTACACGATTTTGTATGTTTCCTCTGTTTTTTTTGGCATCAAAAAGTATACTAGTGGTATTATTTTGTCATTTATTGTCCCATGTACTTTGTAAAATTGAAAAAACGGTTGAGGGCATACTTTAAATGTTGCGTCACTGTGCCATTGTTTGCTTCGACTCAGATGCTCAAAGTTATTTGCGGTAGAGAATACTAAGATTTTGTCAGTGTTCATTTCAATTGTGCCATGGTAAAAATTCTCTCCTCTGGCAGTTACCTTAAAAATATCTGGAATTGTTATATTTTCAAATGACATTGGTGGTGGTGGCAGGTTTTCATTCGCATGTTTTGTTCGGTTAATTGTGCGCTGCATTAATTTTTCAGCCGGCAACTGAGCTGTTATATGGGTGGGTAACTGGCCACAAACGTCTCTGAGCACAGATCCGCTAGCTTCCCCCTGATGTTCAATTGCTTTTCTTTTCAGTTCCGTCAAGGTTTTCCTAATGATTATATTAGTCTGATCAGGCATATGATTGTGTTCCTGTTTACCTTGTACTTCTGATCCGACTGTTATTGCGCGTGCTGTACATTTATTTTTTGTATATTCTGCGCAGCGCCAGTAAATCCGTTCTTTTCTCTGAAGTTCTTTATAGAACACGTAACCATTCAAAATTAACTGCTTTCCGCCTTTTTGACTGCTTATGAATTCCACTTTGTTTTTCATTATATCACCTGAAACGATACATAAAATTATTTTTTGTGGTATTTTATACTATGTGTTTTATAGTACATTTTCTTTTCTTTTAAGGTTCGTGTGTCTTACCTGTTTTGTGTATGAATGAATTGTAATCTATTGCCTGAAGTACGCTCTCACGAGATGTTCTGTCAGGTAATGACGGTTTTCTACAGCCGTTACTGGTTTCCTGCCACCAAAACAAGGTGCTTTACTCAGGAATGTCACCTATTGTGTTAACCATTTCGTAACCTATTTTTCTCCAGTGTGTTAGACGAGTGGGTGATCACGGGCGAGGGGAGGGGGTGTTGGGATGGTTCGTGATGTAGGGTGAGGTTGGGGGGGTTGGGGGGAACCCCCCCCAAAATAAACAGTATTTTTCTTATGTTTAGTTATTTCGTGTTATTCCCTACGTTAATTGATTTTTTTCGACATTTTTTTTTCGGAAAATTGACTTTCTCCATTATATGCATAGGATGTCGACATTATTGTGTTCGACATTTTTTTTTCGACATTTTTGTTTGTCGACATTTGTTTTTCGACATTATGACCATAAACCATAGTTTACAATGTTGCATTGCATACAATCTCACGTATTCATGTACTAGTTAGATCCTCATAATGAATACATTCCAAGTACTATGCCTCAAACAACATTACTGTGTGTTTTGCACAGTTGCTGTTTTTGTTTGCATAATCATTGGGTCATTGGGGAAAAAAAGCCATACCGGATTAAATCTACTATATTTATTTGATGCTACGTGTCGTACTATGTTTGTTTGAAGTGTGCTGTAATTAAGGAATGTTTAAGGTGCACAAATAAGTGTATTTGTTACAAGCAGTGTTGGAGTAGGAACAATCGTATAGGAATTTCTGAAGTGTTTAGATATCTGTTGATGTATTGAAACAGTTTTTTTATTTAAAAAGGAG
This sequence comes from Ambystoma mexicanum, assembly GCF_040938575.1. Classification (NCBI taxonomy): domain Eukaryota; kingdom Metazoa; phylum Chordata; class Amphibia; order Caudata; family Ambystomatidae; genus Ambystoma; species Ambystoma mexicanum. The sequence continues at coordinate 1,180,258,348 of NC_090926.1, forward strand.
CATTGCAGTACTATAAATGTAGTTAAATACTAGTTGGTGTATTCTAACTGTTGATATTTTTCTTGTTCTGAAGGGTATGATTTGAAGCAGTTTTGTTCCTGTGGTGTGCAGTTTTGTAGGGTATGTTTTGAAGTAGTTTGATTCCTGTTGCTGGATTCTAACTATTTTACTATTGAACAGTAACATTGCAATATTATGTGTGTGGTTAGATACCAGTTGGTATCTAACACACCACCAGGTATCAAATAGCTTTTAAACATACCATTCAGAACTATAAAAGGGCGATCATTTATAAACACAACTGGTCTGAGCCGTTCAAGTAAATGTTTTGAACAATTGGCAATTGGAACAGAAGGTTGATCAATTTACCCCAGTTGTGTTGGTACGTTTTAAAGGACCGGAGAGTTATGTCTGTGTCATTGGGTGGGCCTCCACTTGCTTTTTTTTTGGTTGTGCTACTTGATGGAGTAGGAGTTGTTTTTCGTTTTTTTTGGTGGCATTGTTGGGAGATCTCTTATGTGTTCTGTTATGTTATATGTACTGCTTGCATTAATTGTCTCAAGAACTTTACCTTTTTGTGGAACAGGGTACATAAGAATTGCTCTCTGTGTACATTCATGTCTTTGAAAAGAAGGAATTGTGCTGTTGAGCGTCCTATCCTGAAGTTAAAAGTAGATATTGACAAACTGAATGTTTTGGTAGTTATCAATTCGCAGTTGCGATGTGTGGCGGGAGACCACTATCCCAAGATAGGTAAAGCTGATGGGGGACCAGTTAAACCCATGCAGATCGAGGGGGGTCTGTGTAGATTCCGTGAGCGGAAATAATGTGGACTTGGAGCAGTTAACCCTCAGACCAGATATGGATCCAAATCGAGTAACATCTGACAAAATGGGGGGAAGGTTGATCTCGGGTGAACGGACATATAGCAGGGCATCATCGGCATACAGGGAGACTATGTCCGCCCGGCCGGACGTGCGAAGCCCCCTGTGTGAGTGTAATTGGCGAATCATATCCGCGAAGGGCTCCATTGCTATGGCAAAAATGAGTGGGGAAAGGGGGCAGCCTTGGCGAGTACCCCTGGATATCTGCAAGGCGGGAGATAGTCTGTCCTCCGTGCGGACCTTGGCCGACGGGGCAGTGTACAGCAGTTTAATCCAGGAACGGAAGTTGGGGCCAAATCTACATTTCTCGAGCACACACCACAGGTATCTCCACGAAACTGAGTCGAAGGCCTTCTGCATATCCAGTGTAGCCGCCACTGCCTGTGTGGCTGGCTCTATTCTGCTAAGTACGTTGAAAAGCCTCCTTAAGTTTAGGGATGTGGACCTCCCCGGAACGAATCCAGCCTGGTCTGGGTGAATGATGTGGGACATGCTCGGGGCTATGCGGTTGGCTAGTAGTTTAGCATATATTTTAATATCGCTATTAATAAGTGAGAGGGGTCGGTAGGAGCTACATTGCGTGGGAGTCTTACCAGGTTTGAGGAGCACTGTAATCAATGCCTCTCGCAAGGACGGCGGAAGCATACCCCTGTCGCATGATTCTTCCCAGAGGGCGAGTAAATGTGGCGCTAGTTGGGTCTTGTATAACTTGTAGAAGTCCATTGGTAACCCATCCGGGCCGGGAGCTTTTCCAGATGCCAGCGAATCGATGGCAACTACGACCTCCTGGAGGGTAAAGGTCCCTTCGAGGGCGGCAATGGCGTCCGGTGATAGGACCGATAATGGTAGGCTCTCGAAGAAGGATTCAATTTCAGAGGTCTGGGCACCATCGGCCTCCTTGTACAGGTCGGTGTAAAAGGAATAGAATTCTAGATTGATATCACGGGGGGATGTGGCGAGGGTACCATCAGGTCTAGCGATGGCTGGGATGCTAGGTGCGCTGAATTCGCGGCGCAGCAGTCTAGCCAACATCCTTCCGGGGCGCTCGCCCTCGCCATATTTCCTGGCGCTCTGGGGGGAGTCCAGGAACTGGACTTCACGGTCAGCAAGGTCTCGGAATTTGTGCAGCTCAGAGCTCAATAGCGCTAGAGTAGCAGGTGAGTGATCGACGGCGTACTGGGCTTCGTAGACCGATAGGGCTGACTCGCTAGTGGCGATACCGGCGCGAATGTCTTTCAGCATGCCATTGCTTTTGGAGATGACAATCCCTCTGGTGTGTGCTTTGAAGGGCTCCCAGAGTACCGCTTGTGTTGTGACAGAATTGGTGTTGAACTCAAAATATTCCTCAATGGAGGATTCAAGCTCGGAGGCGAAGATCTGGTCGAGTAGTATATTAGGGCTCATTCTCCACTGCCTAGTTCTGTTGGCGTCCGGGCCCCAGTTTAGGGAGATGAGGACTGGTGAGTGGTCCGACAATGTTCTGGGGAGGATGGCTAAGTGAGTTATGCATCTGATCAATGTGTCTGTGACAAGCCATTTATCAATTCTCGAGTGTGAGTCGTGTACAGAAGAGTAAAAGGAGTATGTACGGTCCATGGGGTACATTAGTCGCCATGCGTCGATCAGGGATAATCGGGGGAGCGATCTCAGGATGGTATATGCTGCCCTGGACAGTTGCCGGGGTCGAGAGCCAGACCTATCCAGGTCCACATCAAAGATTGTGTTAAAATCACCTCCCCAGAGTATGGGAATCAGGGGGTAACTCTCAAGTACCGTGGCTAACTGTAGATAAAAGTCAGGATCGTCGACGTTTGGTCCATATATGTTTAGGATGGCTATCTCCTGTCTCTGTAATATGCCTGTAATGAGTACGAACCGACCCAGCGGGTCTATGTGGGAGTGTTGGCATGTGAACTTTAGACTTCTATGTATTAGGGTGAGGGTACCCCGGCTCTGGGTGGAGTAATCGGTGTAGTATCTCTGGGGTCCCCATTGTTTGGCGAACCGCTCCGCCTGTTCCGAGCGGGCGTGCGTTTCCTGTAAACAAAGGATCTTTACCCCGTGGCGTTCAGCATGGAGTTGGATTTGACGCATCTTTTTGTGATTGCCTAACCCTCTAATGTTCCAGCTCATAAAGGTCAGGGTATCAGCAGCCATATCTGGAGAGGTGATAGTGAATTAAGTGGAAATGATGGATAGTAAGATGAAAAGTGCGTAGCCAGGGTGTATGCTGGAATCTCGCTAAATGAATGAGCTGGTTGTGCATGATGTCAGTGGAACCTCCGGGGGCTGTCAAGACTTTTTTAGAAAACCAAACTGTTCCCCACCCACATCCCTCCCCCAATTGGAGGGGTGAAACCCAAACAATCCCAAATCAACATTAAACTTTCTGGCATCAGTGCCTGGGGGTCTGTTGACAGCCGAGCGACGGCGCGTCGGACTGGGGAGAGCGAAAGGGGTATGATGCTGCATAGTAGGATATATTATGACATATATTGCTGCAGGTATGGACTGTAGAGCGCAGATATAGATGACATTGTAGAGATGAACATAGTGCATTGGGACACACATTGGATCCTGTGAAGAGAGTGAGCTAGTGGTCAACAGCATATGGTTACATTATAATAGCAGGCATTAGAGACCGCTCAGAGTGACAACGGTGATTGAAAGACCATTGTGAAGAGAGGGGGGGGGGGATTGCGAACCAGGTGTAGTGAGAGAGGTTGGAGCATATGAGATTCATATTAGGGGTGCTTGGGTCAGCCAGGGAAGTGTTCGTCCATGAATTTCGAGGCCTCTTCTGGGATGGTAAAGAAGAATGTCTGATTGTCATGTTCAAACCTCAGCTTAGCAGGGAAGAGCATGGAGTATTTAACTCCCAGGTCGCGGAGTCTCCTTTTTACCGCCAGGAAGGTTTTGCGCTCCTGTTGCACCACCACCGAGTAATCAGGGTAGAGGTGTATCCTCGCGGCTCCAAGACGCACCTCCCGTTGGGTTCTAGCTGCTCGAAGCAGGGCATCTCGATCGCGGAAATTCAGGATCCTGGCTATGATGGGACGGGGAGGGGCACCAGGTCTAGGTTTTTGAGCCAGGGAGCGATGGGCTCTCTCCACGGCAAATTGTGGAGAAAGCTTGGGGTTGTCAAGAAGCATGGGAGGTGTTGAGGAGCTTATGATGGAGAGATTTGATGCTTGTTGCATGTCATTGTATGCTTGTGACAGGGAAGGAGGTGTTGGGATTAGCCTTCCGTCCTCTACTGCCACTGCAGGTGGATGTCAACCGCTACGTAGCATTTAGGCACTGCCTCTGCCCCTCACTCGCTCTGGCCCGGCGGTACTTGGACCAAAGGAAGTCTGACATGCAATTCTACAAAGTCTGGGAGCTTATAGGAGGATTTCCTTATTACTTTCCCTTTACTCCATCCTTGGTGCTTGCTAGGACAGTCTCTGGTTGCCTAGCAGGGCAATAGTTTTGCTCCCACCTTGATGCCTGCTGGCAGAGACTGCTATACTCCACCCTGGGTGGTTCTTCTTGCTCCTACCAGGGCACCAACATTTTCTCAGCCCCCCGTGGTGGGATGCTTTCCTGGACCATGGGGGGCAGTCCTGCTCTGCACCCCCAGCGGCAGTATCTCCTCTCTCCTTTATCTGGAGCACACACTCCGGTGCCTGTTGCTCTTAGGGTCCATCCTCTCCAAGACCAGATCTCGTCGCCAATTGTTATGTCTGCTTGTCAGTCATTAAGACCTAAAGGAATACACTGACAGGAACACTTCACAGTTGCTTTATTGGCATCTTCAGTTACAAGGATCGGATGTCATCAAGTCCATCAGTAGATAGGAGGAAACATAAGGGAAACCCACTGGCTCCCACCACCCAGGCTCACATCACTCAACTGCCTGGGTTAGAACCCATTCATAAACAAACACTCCAAGCATACCACATACATTTCACAAGTGACATCACTAGATACATACAGCAAGAAAGTGGTGAATGCAGAGGAAGGAAGGCTAATCCTAACACTCAGCCACTACTATGTATGGCAATTGGGTTTTTCTGTTCTTGTTTATAAGCCTCTTCATTGAAATTGAAATATGGTTCTGTGCTGCTTGTGTGAATTCATTCACCTGCACAGACGTTCACAAAGGTATCTATGTTGACATTGCACATGTTTAGAAGTACTTTTTGTAGTTTACTGTTTAATTTTTTTAGTGGTTTATTTCTGGTTCAAATGAATATAAACTATGTTTTTTGGAGGAGCATTGCACTTTCAATAAGAGCTTCCAGGATTAATCTTCTGCTGTAATTTGTAAGGGTTGAGCTTGATTTTTCTGCTTTTTTAATAAGATTTTGAAGTACTCTACGCTGGAAAATGTTTTGTAAAATTAATTTTCTGGAATGCTTAACTCTGGCTACGTTAACATTGGTGGGTGTAGTGGTGGCATTAACAGTTTCATTCTTCTTTATACATTTGTTTCTATTTTTACTTTTTGGAAGAGGATTCTTTAGTGCTAGCTGATTCAGTTCTGATCACTGACTATTAGCAAGTTTGTTTGAACATTTGCTATACATTTTGCTAGATGCGGATGAGTAATTTGCATGCTTTTATTTTTATCTACTCTATTATTTCATTGTTTTCTATGGAGTTGCTTATTAGTAGGCATTCTAGTGTGGGTTTGAAAGTTGTGCAATATATTTACGTGCATTGTGTATGAGTGTGTGAATATGAGGGCAGAGATAAATAGAGGGCTGTGTGATTGTGAAATGGGTTGTTAGTTCTGGTTGGCAAGGTTGTAAGGGTTGCCAGACATTTCGTCGAAAAAAATTGGTCGACCAGACAAATGGTCGAACCAATTTGGTCGAAAACCAAATGGTCGAAATTTTTTTTTTTTTTATTTTAACCCTTTTTTTTTTTTTTGGGGGGGTCCCCCCCAACCCCCTTTTTTTCTCTAAAAACCCCTTTTTTAACTAAACGAAAACCCGAAAAATAAATATATAAATAAAAAAAAAAATTCGACCATTTGGTTTTCGACCAAATTGCGTCGACCAAATTGCAGTCGACCAGTTTTTTTTCGACGAGTTGTCTGGACACCGGTTGTGTAAGAGTAGCTGTGAAGTAGATGTGTGAAGGGCTTGGGTTAGTGCGTAAGAGTGTAGTGTGCATGAATAAGGAAGGAGGTTACAAAGTTTTCACAATAAGAGTGGGTGTTATGGTCATGGTGTTCAGATGAGAATACAAAGAGTGTACCTGCTGAGGTGCAATGAATAAGAGTCAAGTAAATGTTGGTTTGGATGGAGTTTTTTAGGCTAGTATGCGGCTACACTGCACTGTATGAGTAACAGCAAGAATACTACTACCTTATATTGTAGGATGTGAAGAGTAGTTTTCTTCAGGTTGTCTTCTAGGAGGTAGGTTGTTGTCTTCTAGGAGGTAGGTTGTTGTCTTCTAGGAGGTAGGTTGTTGTCTTCTAGGAGGTAGGTTGTTGTCTTCTAGGAGGTAGGTTGTTGTCTTTCAGGGAGTTGCTCTTCACTGCAATTGGGGAAAGAAGAATATTAGTGGCTATGTATGGTAATAGCAAAGTCATTTTAGTACAAGAAGACATTATTTTGCAATGTAGGGAGTTGTTAGGAAGAATAGTTATTAACATTGGACGTGATTATGAGTATGGTGGTAATCCTGCCGTTGCTGCAGACGGGTTGCCAACAGATTTGTAATAATTGTTCAGCACTAGGACATTACAAGTCATGTTTGCCTGGAAAGTCAGGGGGTGAAAAATGTTAGTCCATATTTCTGTGGAGTTGCGTAGCACTATATGGGAATGGGGACACTGGAGCACCGTTGGTGTTGCTAATGGGGCCGGTGGTCCCATGATAAGTATGCACCATGGGGCTGGAGGAAGAAAGTGTGACATTTGTATACAATTGAAAATGCTGAGTATTGAAAAAGCTGTGCCTTTTGAGAGACTGGACATGAAAGGTAAAAACATGGTTTTGTAGATTTATAGCAGTACTGTGTGTAATGTTATTTAAAAATGGGTATGGAAAATATTTGTGAAACACTTTTAAGTGGCACTTGTGTGAAGATTTGTTATGTTGGCAGTACGTGCATAGTTGTGAATGGGGATGTATTGTAATGTGTTCTTGCTTATTAAATGATGCTTCGTTTGCTTGTATTGTAGGGGTTGCACTATTTGCCAAGAAGCATGTACAGATTAGAAAGGAGAATGTTAGCTAGCAAGTATGCATGTGTTGGATAGTTAATGAAAGTGCACACACTGGGTGTTATTGTAATATGTTGGAGAAATCGTTTCCATTTTGTTTTATTTATTTGAAATTACACTCAGCACTGTTGTGAATGTATACATGCATTTATTTGTGTTAATTGAAATGGTGCTGAAATTAATAGTTTTAAACACATTGCGTTTTGCCATTTTTCATTCTGTGTACATGCCATGTTTTAGTAACATACATGCAGTTTTCGTTTTGAGTTAACATTGTGGGAGCTTTAGTGAAACTTTGTTAGCGGGAGAAGTGGCATTAAAAGTGACAATGATAGAAGAAAATAACCCATTTTTTTACATTGCATACAATGGGTGACATGGGCAGGTATGCATGTCTTGGTAACATATAGAAGTTTCACTCAGGATCTGACACTTAAGGTGATCAGATTTAACACAAAAAACTTGAGTCCACCTTAACTTTGCTCCCCCTGTTGCGCAGCATATGACCACAATGATGCCATCACAGCATTTCAAGTGTTTTGTTATGCTGTAGTTTTGTTTGTGGGCCACTAACCATGGACAGTGACTCTGGGTAAGTCTCTTGCAACCAGGACTAATGTCTGGCAGAGGGACTCCCAGGACCCCCTTGTTAATTTGCATATTTAAGTAACTTTGGGTCTCACTCTAAGTTACTAGGGGAATCCAGACGTGGACCCCTTGCTCACTATTCTTAGAGAGGCACAGCTCCTCCCTACTGATGAGGTCCAACCAGACCAAAACACGTGTCTGGGGATGCTGTTGGTACTCTTGTTCAGAGGAGAATTGCCTAGCATTTCGGTGCTGGACTGCCCCAGGGCACAACAAAGACTGATATGTTTAGGATATTTCTTCTCTATGAAAGATAGTGAGCTAAAGACTCTGGGTAAGTCTCTTGAAACTAGGACTAATGTCTGGCAGAGGGACTCCCAGGACCCCCCTTGTTAATTTGCAGGGCACAAAGAGCCATATTTTTTAAAAAATGTTTTATTGTGCATATTAGCCAAAATAAATCTACTTTTAATGCAAAATCATTAAGAAAAAATATACGCCAATTACATCATTTAAAACACATAAGATAATTGCTTAAAACTTTACAGGCAAGTCAAATATATAATTCTGTTTATAAACACACAAACAAAAAAACAAAAGAAAAAAGGAATGTTGAGAGCAAAACACACATATAACCTTCTCCTTAAGGCCAAGTGATTGCTCACCTCACCAATTTATATCAGAACATGGTCAACCACTTTTAGATCATTAAGAAATTTGACCACTTCCATTGTCAAAGACTTCATGGCCTGAGTGAATTCTCTCCCACATATCATCAGGATATAGAGCCATATTAGTAAAATGTGATCTTTCGCCCCCGCCCCGCTCCAAATTGCTGTGATAATGGCAATGAACTACCCATTCCCGTGGTATTCCCCGATAATCTCAACATGTTTGAAAATCAAAAACGCATATCAATCTTCTAGGGCACTTGCGAAGTGCCCCATTCTCTTTCCATGGTCCCCTCAGCTAATTTCCCTCCCCTTCCATTATCCCTTTCACTATTTTGGTCCTATATGTCACATCCTTTGCATCTCAACTTGACACAAGCTTAACATTTTTCCTCGATCGTTTGTTTAGGGTACTAAGAACCTTGTTCGCTATGGATTTGGGAAGGCGCAGTGGTTGTTGATAGGTAAGTGTGGGTGTTGCAGGGGTTTACACGATTTTATTTTGTATTGTGCATTTGTAAGTCGCTTATACAGCAAGTAAATTGTGTTTCAAAGTTACCATTAGCTTATTCCACTAATTTGTTGCATGTCTTAAGTAGGTTATTTTTAAGGGAGTGCTCGTGAAGGTTGGCCTTGTCAATTCTGGGGGTTCAGGTTCTCCTTCATTTCGGAGTCATTCCATCCAGCTGAGGCCTGTCCACCAAATACATTTTCTGACTGTTTTCCATTAATTTCAGCTGAAAAGGCAGCAGTACTGCAATGCTGAGTTATCAACCCACCATATTGTTGAAGTTTCTTTTTAGTGTTCGGGGATACCCGCTTGTTGCTCAACTTGTTTCCAAAATGCCTATTTGGCTTGTAGATAGGGGATGTTGACCTTTATTAGAGTTTAACATTTAATCTCAGAAATGGGGCTACTAGATTGTCAGAAGCAGAGCATAGAATGGCGTTTTCTGCTGAGAGGATGCTACTAGCATTTTAATAAGGAATAGAAATCGACGTATGCATGTAGACATGGATCCCTCTTGACAAAGTGTGTGGAGCACAAATGAGATTGACACTGAAATAAATGCAGGTCCCCAAACCTATCAACTTTCATGGGGAGAGGGGGGCCACTCATGTGCCTGTAATGCCTTATTCTGTGTATAGGCACCCGTTGCAGACCAGTCTTCTACAAAGCATACTACACTGGCAATGAAGCATGTTACTCTCCCCAATTAAAATACTTAAATTAAAAAAAAGAGATTCTCTTACTGAAGTGTCTGCTTAAGGGGTCTGTGTACCCCCACCTTCACAAAACCTTCCAACCAGTATGATAAACTTAAAGGGTCCCATGGCTGATACTTCAGCATCACTCTTAAGAGATTTGTAAGGTTTTCTAGGAAATTCACGAAAGCAAACGTCTAGTGAGGAGCGGTTTATTGAAACCATTGAGAGTCATGTGTAAAAAAAAAAAAATAATTTGCATCCTAGAATTTCAGAACAATAATCCAATCAATAGGGGTCCTAATTGCCTGGGTAAGGACACTTACGCATGACCCGGAGATCTCAGACAATCTAGATTAACATACACCTCATAGTACTCGATGCTTTCACACTTTGGCCAAGCACGTTTGTGTGCTGACAAACATTTAAGCCCAATAGGAGATGAGGTGTATTTTAGGCATGTGATGAATTGGACACAACTGTGGAGCTCACCAGGGCTTTTGATGTACAGAGAACTGCTAGTACATGTTTTGTATTTGGAGGGGGGGAGGAGGGGCTTACTTGGATAGTGCATGCAATTAATGCCTCATTGATTTGTACTCGAATAGCTCGTGGTTTATTTCGGCATCCACTGATAAAGAAAGTGCAAACGGGGTGAAATATTAGGCCGTATCACTTTCAAGGAAGGGAACAGAGGAAGCATGTTTTATTATCTTCTGAGGAAATCTTGAGGTTGGCTTCAAAGTATTTGGATATTACCTGCCACGTGAACGTGCACTTTCTATTTAGAACGAACGATGAGTGCACTGAAAGTGGCTATATTCACTAGATTATTGGGGAAGAACGAACACCAATAAATGTCCGGTCTGCGGACTGGGTGAAGAAACGGTCCACACACTTTATTTATTTTTGCATTTATTGCAGTGCACAAAACCCTTGGGTATCTAGGCGCTAGTTACATTGAAGAAACAGAACAGTGGGGGGCGGGAAAAGAGGGGGGAAATGTGCATCAGGATGAGTAGCGAGTCTTAGAAGGTGCTGTGTGAGATGCAGAGCCAAGTCTTAAGAATTTTGCGGAAGGTCCAGTAGGCAGATTCTCTTCTGAGGATTGATAGGAGATTGACGGGGAAGCACTTGCACCCCACCGAGAGGTGACAGTTTGTGGGTCTGAGAGTGTCACAGCTTCGGTTTCCAGGCTCAGGAGTGGCACGAACCAACGGTCCCCTCCGAGGTCTAGACGCCTGCAAGGCAATGCTTACACAAGCCACTGAGACCCCAGTGGGGAAAAAGGGTTAGGGACTCGGTTGGATGGGTACTGGCTTGAAGGATAACCGGTGAGAGGGTTGGGAGCGGGGAGGTGGATAGGTAGGGCAAACACAGGGAAAAATGATTTGAACACAGTTTTTACATACTGAGCATGTACAACATGCGCAACTAGGATAAATGCCAGAAAGAGACTTATCTCTGTGGTGAGTGCTGGCTTCCTGCCTGCGCACTCTGAGGTCCGGTATCCGGAGCTGTGTCAGTGATGCAAAGAGAGCGAGAGTTGCTGATCTGTGTGTTTCTTCACACACATTGGGTAAAATGCAGGCTCTACTCATGTGATTGGGTTAGTTAGACAGTTCTATGGATTCTATGGGCCCTCAGTCTCTCCTGGTGTTAATGCGCATGCAATAACCGGAATTAAATAATGCACACGCGGATCTAAGGCCGCACGTGGCTCTGCGCTGTATTTTGTGCTGTTCACTGTGGGTTGAAGCACCCGGCGCTGCTCGCCAACTGTGGCAAGTGTTTTGTGCCGTTGGTCGCACGTGACAAGTTGCGGCTGTTTTAAGAGCTCTGGGCAAACACGTGGCTAATTAACATGCAAAGTATATGCACTGCATGCCCAAACTAAGTTCTGCGAGTGGATCGAGTTCGCCGCTGGGAGCGCTATGCCAGGGGCACTATGCACTTAACTTTTCAGGAGCAGGGCGACCTGGAACCCTGGGCAATGCCCCCTGCACGTACCCCTTGCTGCCTTCTACGAATTTGCCTTCTTCCCGCTGAGACGCAGTGTTATGCTGTTTTCTCCCCATGCTGCTTGGGCTACCCTGGGCAGGCAGTACATATCTTTTGCAGGCGAGGGGCCGGTGATGAGGTTCTTTGGGGAGTGGCCCCTCGTGCTGATCCCCGTGTTCGGTGCTCCCTGGAACACGTCCTCTCAGGTCGAGCATCTAAGCACAAGCCCTGTGCTTTTGGACGTGCGCACGCGCATGTGCCTCGCCCAATGTGGGCTTGAGAAAGTAGTTCTTGGCCCGGGGAGGCCTGGGAAATGTAGTTTGTAGCTGTTCCTTCTGCAATAAGGACATAAAAGCCTTTTATAAGGCTGGATTCTTTTGCTTTTAGTTTGTTTCTTTCTATTGATTGTTGACACTTGTCTGTGGGCACTAGCAGGGTCCTGTACACAGAGTCCAAAGCTCTGCCTCATGACCGATTGAGCGGGGGAGTATTTCTCCACGCAGCGTGAGAGGTGGGGTGGGGCTGTGTTGGAAAGGCATTTTGATTTTATTCATTGAGAACGTGCTGACAGCCCGCAGGCATCAGGGCGCGGGCATCCTTGGACTATGGATAGTGTTTTAAATCAGATCCGCTTGTGGATCGGTAGCCAGTTTGCATCTTACCTGGCCTTTGAAATGTGGTCAAATTTGAAGGGACCTGGGGCCGCTCAGAGGGCATTGTTCTGAATAGATTTTAGTTTGTTCAAGTTGTGCTCTGAGGTGCCAGCGAATAAGGAGTTGCAGTAGTCCAGATTAACTCCTGTGATGGCTCTTGCAATAGATAGGCGTTTGGGGGTGGAGAGGATGGGTTTACTGCCATAGAGCAGTTTGGCAGTGTAGGCTGCTGGTGAGGTGATAAAGTTCACCAGAGGTGAGAGCTCAAGGGTTGAATCCAGGTAAACGCCTAGGGTTTTGGCTGCAGAAGAGGTGGGGATTCGGCTGGCTCTGTGTTGCGTAGCATGGAGTAGGAGCCGATGAGGATTTCAGTTTATCATTGAGGCATGGTAGGTGAGAAGCCATCCATTTTTATACGACTTGATACAGAGTGGATAGTAGCCGAGTCCTGTGCGTATACTCCAGAGAGTGGGGAATAAGGAGCTGGGTGTCATCGGTGTAGTTCGTCTATGAGATGCCGAGGATGTCAAGCAGGTCGAAAAGGGTATCTGTGTAAATGTTGTAAAGAGTGGGGGAAAGGAATGACTTAATCCAGTCGGTGGCCGATGTACAGATGTTGGCTGTAGAGGTGAGTTGGGAGCAGAGAGTGTGGTGGTCTGTCTTGTTTTATTACATGGTCACACTCAACTCAGGGAGTCCCCCCCCCCCTACCCCAATGAATGTGGCGCACAGCAAATCACTATGATTTTGTTTCAGGTCCTATTTGGTAAGGCCCCCCAACCTGTCTCGCACCTAACCCCAACAAATCCCAGTGCTACAATGGACCAGGAACCAGGCCGGTGTGTAGTAAGAATATATATATATATATATAATAAATATATTAATTTACTTAAACCAATTTTGACAAACAAACTAACATCAGCCACTAATGCTGTGGCACACAAGAACAAAAATGACTTCCGTAAAGGCAGCAACACAGAGATAAAACTGAGAGATGCAGTCACAATTTCTTTTCAAATAACCCACCAATACAGAAAAAGAACAATTCAAGACACACAGTGATTGCTGATTTGGTTATAATACTTTTCTCCCAGCAACCCCCACCCTCCAAACATCAATTACACTTGACCACTCTGAATTGAAAGTCAGTGGCAGCAAGTGGGAACACAATGGGAAAATCATTTTGGGATTCTGATAAAATGCACTCTTTAGGAATTCAAAGGGCCCATTTGTTTTTCTACTGGTTACCACAGATGCAATATGAAGGAAAGAAAAGCAATGGGAACGTTTGTTTGCCACACATGAAAAGAACAGGCAGGGCTTTGTGGTTTTGGTCAGAGCACAATGGGAACAGGGCAATTTTGTTTTGCACCCTGCACACTCATGTGGAAACAGGGTTTTGGGATTAATTCTTTTGGCAATTCTTTGCCTATACTTGCTCAAAACACACTGGGAAAAGCGTGTTGGTTTCCAATAACAACAAACACATCCCATGTTCTCTATAGGGGAATTAATTGATATACTTTAATACAATATGATAACATGACTTTTTGCTATGGAGAAATAACGTTTGAAAATGCAGGACATATACAATCTGTGACTTTGGGGATAGTTCTACTTACAGGAGAGGCCTTTTAATGAGCATCAGGGAACAGCAGGGAACTTCTGGGACATCAAGGGTGTCCATCAAGGATAGTCTCCTCTGAATCCTCCAAGGTGCCCCAGTCAGCTTCTATGTCTTCTGGTCCCTGTCTCAATGCGAGATTTGGGGACTCTCTGCTTGGATGTTTCTCTCAAGAGTTCAGCAGCAGGTTGCCTCCTGAAATAGCTTAGCTTAGTTTAGTTTCTTTATTTGTATCGCGTGCCGAACCCTGAGGTAACTGGGCGCCAGAGACTTAGAGCAAGTTACAACAAATTATACATATACATAAATGATAATGACAATAAGTGCAGGTGACCGGGTTACATGGTGGTCAGAAGGCAAACGTAAGATGATACAGTGATGAGGCAGTGGATGAAGTCAGGCAGTGGAAGAGTACTTGTTGGCGAGCCAGGACTTGGTTAAGGCTCTGAAGGTCCAAAAGGAGGGTTCTGCTCTTTCACTGGTATAGCATTCCATAGTTTGGCTGCTAGAACCGGGAAGCTGGAGCCGCCTGCTTTCTTTTAGGGAGAATTTGGGGATGCAAAGGCAATGAGTACAACGTTCTCGTTGGTATGGCTGAAATGTTTTTGCTAAATTTATCTGCCAAGTACTTGGGGGCGTCATTAGAGAGGCACTTGTTGACGATGACGAGTGATCTGAGTGTGATTCAGTCTCGTACTGGGAGCCAATGGGCATCTTGTCTAAAGCTAGAGATGTGAGTGTTGCAGGATACTCAGGGCCGCTCTGACTGCATTATTCTGTCGCACCTGCAATTTGTTCAGGTTGCGTTCTGAGGTGCCAAAGAAGAGAGTATTGCAGTAATCGATTTTTGAGAGTACTAGCACTCTGGCTAGGGTAATGCAGCTAGACTGCGAGAGGAAAGCCTTACAGGCATTGATGAGCTTATTTGTGTAGGCCGTGTATGAGACTGTATCGGTTACATGTTTTTTGAGCGAGAGTGTGGAATCCAAGTAGACCCCTAGGGTTTTGATTTCTTTGGCCACTGTAATTAGATTACCATCTATGTTGTTAGAAGCTTAACAGGGGTCCAGTTTGTTTAGCTATGGTTGGGATCCAACGAGAAGAAGCTCAGTTTTCTCATCATTGAGGCATAAGCAGTGTTCTGCCATCCAGGCTTGGATATCCAGGTAGAGGTTGTTAATCCGTGTGAAGTCCTCTTCATAGCAACCGGAGAGGGTGATGAGAACCTGGGTGTCGTCAGCATAATTTGTGTAAGTGACACCCAAATTATCTAGTCAGTCGAACAATAGCTTAGTGAAGATATTGTATAAGGTTCGTGAAATGCACAAACCTTAGGGGATGCCACAAATGATGGCGATGGGTTGGGCTGAAGCCCCCAGGGAGAAGACCCGGGTGGTTTGGTTGGCAAGGATGGATTGGACCCAGGCGGTCGCCTGACTGGAGAAAGCAGCTGACGCCGCCAGATGTTCCAGAAGGATCTGGTGGTCAACAAGGTCGAAGGCTGCCTTGAGGTCGAGCAGCAAGAGAATGGCCAGGTTACCCTTGTCCTTTGCCTCGTTCATCTGGATTTTTAGATCCAGAAGGGCTGTCTCGGTTCTGTGCCTTAACCTGAAGCCAGATTGTCTGAGGCCCAAAAGGTTGCTCTCTTCTAGATGCTTCTGGATTTGCAAGTAGGCTATTCTATCTAAGATCGTTAGGATGTAAGGGACTGTAAGGGACTGTGGTGATTGGCCTATAATTAGTGGGGTTGTTGGGGGTCAAGGTTAGGTTTTTTTAGGTTTTTTTAGGAGGGGCATGACCCAGGCTTCCTTGAGGCTGCTAGGGACTGAGCTTGTTTTGAAGGAGTTGATTAGGGCCGTTATAAACTGGGCAAGATCATTGGCGCCTTCCTGAATGATGGAGGCTGGGCATCTGGAAGACTTGAGCCCTTTGATGATGCTTTCCACTTCTTTTGTAGTGAAGAGGTACATGCAAATAAAGTTCCCAATTAGGGAACTTGCGTCCTCTGCACACTTTCTATGGCCTTGAATGGATGGCCAAAATCTTTGAGGAGACAATGCACAAGTAGGTTGCCCAAGATCAGGGCAACAACTTGGCTTGTTATTTATTTAAACATAATTTTAGACACTTTTTAAGATAATGAATTAGTTTAAACATGAATGATTCAAATGACCATTAGGTGATTTATAAAATACAATTATTTATTGTGCAGATAGCCCAACGCGTTTCGAGTGGAACTCTTCATCAGGGGCAAGTATTATCGAAAGTGCAGGTTTGTGGCAGTGATTCTGTTTTTTCAGATAACGAGCTGAACAAGGGTCTTGGGCCCTCGAAGTTGGAGATTGTTTTAGGGGGAATCTTATCCCGGGCACTGTTTTTGGCAGTAGTTTCTGCTCAAGCGTTTCTAGCTGACATTAAGTTTGTATGTCTTTTTAGCCAAAAAAGTCAATTTTAAAAAGTAATTATAATGGTCCACATGCGGAAAAAGTGCAATAGTGTAGTGAGGTCACGTTCTTTAATAGTTGCAGTTTCTGCGATATGCCTAAGGTTGCCCGTGTCAGTTTCATTCCCCAGAAATGTCAAAAGCTGCCCAGGTGCCTGCGTTTTATCCCGAGCCAGTGGAATGCTCAATTTGCTCATCAGTACCTGGAAAGATCCCAGTGCACCTCCAGTAATCTGACCCCCTTTCTCCAATAAACAAGCAATAATTCAAATAGTATATGATGGCCCCCTTTCCTTCCTGAGTGCTTGCTGACCATTCTAGGAGGGAGCTGAACTGTTCTAAGAAGGCGCATGAAACCGCGCACCCCATTGGCATACACCTGTCAAAGTAAAATTGCCCCATCCACTGAAATCCCAGCAAGTGAAAACTGTCAGGGTGAACCGGTAGGAGATTGACGGCTGATTCAATGTCCACCTTTGCTAAAAGTTACCCTTTTCCTGCTTGCGTGACGAGCTCCATCGCCTGTTCGAAAGAGGAATAGGTGATTGAACAGCATTCAGTGTCCAGCCAATCTTTACCTACTCCTCCTTTGGAAAGGACAGATGGTGGATAAGCCTGGATTTGACTTTCTTTTTCTTGGGTACCACCCCCAGTGTGAAGTTGTATAGGTGTGGCATCTTAAATGGTCACATAATTCTCCCTAAAGTTCACTTTTTTTCCAATTTCTGTTACAATCTCGTAACTTGTCAGACGAGGGGAGATTCCCTGCTAATCGTGTCATTAGTGACCCCTCATAAGGAATAAAGAGCCCCTCCCTAAACCCCTTGATCAACAATTCACTTTCCTTTGCATTTGGGTAGTCCTGTAGCCAACCATGAAATGCAGTTCTGTTTATTGGCGAAGGCCCCTTAACCCAGCACCCTCTATCGTGCTCCCCTTTTCTGCCCCCCCTTGCTCGTTGTCCCCCAGCGCCTCTGTAACATGTTGTGGACGGGTGTTGTCCCTTACATTTCTTGCACGCATGCTCAAATATACACTGTGCGATATTCAATCAACACTACAGCTAAGTCAATGCCTAGTCTGGGATGCTGAGGAAAACCCTTATTGATGTATTTTTATGCCCAGTTCAGTACTCTGGATGACAACCCTTGTATAACACCCCCCTGACCCCACTGAGCCAAGAAGTAGGTTTGTTTTGCAAATTGAAAGGTTTATTTGAAAATGTAAACAATATATATATATATATATCACACTTCTATAAATAAATTGATAATGGATATTACACTTGTGAATATGAACAGTAATCAGCAAGAGGTAACTTATCAATAGGAACAGAAGAATAAGGTGGGAAAGAATGCTTTATATGGTTCAAGGAAACGCAATGATGAATGAAATGCAGTACAGAAAATAACTTGCTATGGCTTCAACAAGGGACAATGT
The DNA here is from genome assembly GCF_040938575.1 of Ambystoma mexicanum. Classification (NCBI taxonomy): domain Eukaryota; kingdom Metazoa; phylum Chordata; class Amphibia; order Caudata; family Ambystomatidae; genus Ambystoma; species Ambystoma mexicanum. Next base: position 1,180,276,078 of record NC_090926.1, read on the forward strand.
AATCACTTTTCCTTGACAATTCATCCCCCCCCCCTATGCAATGTAAGAAATGGAAGGAGAGCACACAGTCTTCAAGAATCCCAACAACAAGGCAATACTAAATGCAGTCCCCCCCCCCCCCCCAGCAAGCTTAGAGGCGCTTGCTGGGGGGGGGGGGGGACTGCAAACAGGTAGAGGTTTGAAACACAGGCCCAAAATGCTTTGAATGTGATGACAATGAAGTGAAAAATGTGCTAAAAATGCTTTTAATTCCCTGTAGAGGTTCAGGGTGGGTGATATCTAGTTTATATTAGTTCAGGCTCACTTTAGCAAAGCTCTATGTGTAACCAGCAGGTTAAAACAAACTTTAAGCAAAGGAAAGCAAGAAGCTGCTGATTTTTACACGTGGCTGAAATTGTGCAAAATGTCAAATCACAGCAAATATAGTCGCGCGCGTCGAGCGTAATTATGGAGGAAAGCCTAGAATCTTAGCTTTAAGATGAAAGTTAAATCTCGTTCCTAGCACAAATGGTTCCGGAGATACGGACGATTTTGTGAAAGTAGTTTTTCGGATTTGAAATTTTAAAGCTCAGAATGACAGATGACAGATGACAGTTCTCAGTTTTAAAGATGACAGAATGACACGATTCTAGGAGGCAGTTCTAATAGGCTAAAATAGTTTGGATTAGATTATTTTAAACTAAGAGATTGGTTTTGGCACAGTGAGTACTCTCACTATATTTTTGAAATAAGCCGTCAAGGTCTGGTCAAGTTGGACGGGACTTCTGGCGGTTCTGCTCACAGCGGTCTGGTCTCTGGTTCTGCTCTCAGCACTGCACAGTTCTGGTCTCTCTGGATCTCTGCTCTCTCTGGATCTCTGGTCTCTGGAGGTTGATGGATTTGAAGTCTGGAGTCTCCCGGCAAAGCGTCCCGCAAGAAAGTGGAAAGTGCACTCCCCACCTGGGTTTCAGTGGCCCTTTTTATGCGTTTTGGAAATGGGTGTGTGCCTGGGCCTAGGTAAGCCTGCCCCTCTCTACTTGTCATTGGCCAAGCTTTCCTCTCTCCCTTGATTGGGGGGAAGAAATGGAGTGTCGGAGTGATGCTGTAGGTTTTATGGTCAGAGGAACCTCCCCTTGTCAAATTGCACACAAATCTATTTCTGACCCAAATACATATTTATCTATGTACCATTTTTCTCATATTATAGGTCCAGTTAACATATTTTATGTAGCACCAAACCATCCGATCCCTGTTTTTGTACGATGTCGTGTCCACTGATGACAGAATTCTCCCCTTTTCATCCAGATAACGACCTCTAAACCTTTCCAGATTTTACACAAATGTGCACCAGGGATATGGGTTTCAGATGATAAAGCGTCAGATTTTTAACATGCAGACATTTGGAGTAACAACCTTTTTTCCGCTACTATCCCCAGGAACATACCACAGGGTCCTAACACCTTTTAAAATGTGCACGGAAAAATCCCAAGAATAATGATATTATTTATATAATTTTGACCAGGCCGCACTATGAGTTATCTATCTTTTTAAAATTATGCCCTGGTCAAAAAGGGGTGTGGCTTCCCACATCACATGGTGGAATAACTGGTTTATCCACTTCCCCCAAGCTCAGCTTGCTAGCAGAGGCACTTCTCCCACTCTCCCAAGAGGAAACCACTTTACGGCCCCCCCAATATAACATTTGCCTGAGCCAAAGAAGGCCCATTGTTCAGTTCCCTGTAGTCCCCAGGGGCCACTCCCCTTTCAATCAACAGGGCCATGTGATCTCCTTTTGGTGGGGCCAGCAGGATGCAGCCAGGCCTGGGAAGAGTTGTTGAGCCAGTTCAACTCCTGTCGGGGGTAGTTGTCTGGCAGAATTCAGCTAAATGTCACTTTAGTTCCCAGTTTAAATCAAACTTACATGCAGCTTTTTTATATATATACATTAAATAATGACTTCCTTAAAGTCATTTCAGAATATAGTTTTACATTGTATCCACCTCTTAGCAAGTCTTTCCTTGGCCTGGTTTCGGTTTATTTGTTCAGTTTTACACAAAAGTCTGGTGGTTTTAAAACGCGGGCTTTCTGATAGTGGTGAGCACCGGTACTGCATCCATTTTTGACATTAAGAAAATGAATTCCCCACAGTTCTGGGTTGCTTTTGGCAATCAGCATTGCCATTCCCAATGGTTTCAGGCTACTGTGTGTGTAGCCCAATGGTGGTTTTAGGCAGTGCCCTCTTGTGCTCACAACATAGGCAAAAATGGGTGGCAGCCTATTCTTCATGTTTTCCCTATGCACTCTCTGGGGAGTTCTGGCCATCATGATGTTTTCCATGCCAGTACTGCACAGTTTTATAGTAGGGCTTGGATGCATGGGTAAAAACATCCCACAACACTCTTGTCCAAAGCGACAATAGCCTGAGTTAAAGCCCCGGCAGGTGCCCCTGCCCATGCTGCCAACCCTAAACCTCTCCCCGTACCCTGAACCATGTTCTTTTGAGACCATCCCCTATCTCTGGTATTCTGCCTGCTCCAAAATGGCTGCCAGGTATCCTTCCTTCCCTCGCTGTATTTATCCTGCCAAGCACATCGGGGATGTCTTCCCTCCTTGCAGATCGGCCGGCTGCTTCTCGACCCCTCCCCCAATGTATGCTACCCAAGCTTCCATATCCTTTTGGTCCCATGACATGCTGGGTACCTGTGCCATTTTTCTTACCTCAAATCCCAGTCATCATCAATCTAACCCGTGGACCCATAGCACTTGTGCTCCTCTACTATTGTGTCCCTGTATTTCCATAACGCGGGCCCTTGCTCAGGGAACCTTTCTAGTGTTAGTGATGCTAACTAGGAAAATGCCTTTGTCCAGTTTTCCGCTCTATACCTTTTCTCTTCTTTTCCTCTTCCTTAGTTATAGTTATATCAGGGCCCTCTGTCTCTAGTGACAGTAGTGAAAACAAATCGAAATAATCCCTTGCCCAAATAAGATCCTTCACCTGTATAGGGATGTACCATGAAAGTGAAGACCTCGCTGATAAGTGGGGCGATTTTTACCAGTGCTGATGCTGTAGGTGTTGGCCCTGGCATGCCCACTGCTGGCCCAGAAAGACAAGACACAGGAGGTGGAACTCGCCCACTAGTCGGTAGACTACAGCTCACCTGGCCCATCTCCTAAGGTCCTACCCCAAAAGAGCATCTCTGCTCCTTTGCGAAAGCAGCCAGCACCACAGGTTGTTCCCAAATTCCCCTTGGTCCACTTGCATTTGCGCCCCGCAGTTCGAAACAATACAAAAGGGGTTTTTAGAACCACATCCATGTTCGTGTCCCGCCTGCCCATTCACTTGTCTATAAGGGCTTTCCAAATAAACAAACCATTCCCTTAGTCCCTGGCCCCTAAACATCCACTGTTGTCTTCTGCCCCAACCTGTTCACTCAGCCCCATTGACCCGCATAATTTTTAATGCTGCACATTTGCTCTAAAGTCGCAAAAAAGAAAACCTGCCACCTGCATTAGCCAGCTTGCCCAAACCCAGTGCGCCCTTCGTACCGCTCTTGTATTGGCCTCTTGTTCCTGTGACTAACCTCCTTGAGTGAGCCTTCCCTGGATGCACGTTGGGAACCTGTAACATCACATGGGTAAACGTGTTAACACCTTATAGCAGCTGCATTTATTTGCTTCTGGGTTGATGAGTTATCTCAGATGAACCCTTGTGTCCGCCATACAGCACTATATCCCTAGTTCATTGTGCCTTGCTCTGAATATCCCCAGCCACCTCCATAAATTCACCTCTCCCAGACTCCCTGCACAGCAATCTCCCGTGGCAACAGCTCCCCCTCCCCCTAATGCTTGAGACCATTCAGGTTCATTTGCCTCCAACCCCCGGGACACACCCCTGGCGAGCCTGCAACCTCTCGCGCAATGTTAAATGCAATCTCCTCCCTTGCCTGCAGAGCGGGTACTTATACTAAGGCAGGGTGCTTCTAAAATTTCACCAGTCGATACCGAACCTTGGGTTAGAACATAGGTCTCCAGCATTCCATACTGGTGGTTGCGTTGTAAGGTGGACCCCCGTACTGAACAACAAAACGCCCGTCCATAAAGCGGCACGCTGACTCCCGTGCTACACCACTACATATAACCACCAGAGCGCGGTGACCGCAGAGGCACACATTTCCTTTAACCAATACCCCTGGAACCCCCCTTTTGCGACACCACCCAAAAATTCCGCGGTACGGCACCAGCCGGACGAAACAACATGCCCATAAAGCAGCATGGTGTGCCCCATACTCCCACCTACCTGTCACCACCAGAGCCCGGTGCCCGTGCTTTCCTATAGCTAGTTAAGCCACTTCATAAATCCCAAATGTGTTGGCCTGGCGACCGCACAATTATAAAACGCACCTTTTTTGTGGTGCAGCGACCGTACCCGCCCTATACCAGACATCACCTCAAAGCACATACCGTGGTACGGCAACTGCACTGGCCCTCCCTTGCCCATGCATGATTGCAGTAATACCGACATCAACCTGACATTTCAATATCAGAAATATGCGGCACGGAGACTGCTCAGTTCATCAATCTGACAAATATAGGAACACACGGCACGGAGACGAGCCATCCAGCAATCCGACCTATATTGAAGAAACACGCAGCACTGAGAACGCTTTGTTCCTCAATCTGACATACAATTTTAGAAACTACTCAGCGTGGCGACCGCTCTGTTAATTTCGATACATACATTGCATAAACACGCGGCTGGAGACCACTTTACTATTGACAAATACACAGCATTCGACCTTAGCGGCACAGTGACCGCACGTTCAGACAATGTTTACCACCTGGTGGAAACAAAGAAAGAAAACAGAAGGGAAACTTGGGTAACCCTAACCTTCGAGGTCATAAGCCCTTAGTGCAGCCCGCCAAGTCCAAAATTCTCGCCTTGTGGAGGATATGCTGTGGGCCCAAAAAACAGCCTGGCAAAGGCGGGCACTCTCCGCGCCAGCCCCTCAACTCCACTCAAACCTCGTTTGCCCAAACTGCTATCTAGCACGACCGACGTGTAACTGCTCCTGCTTCGATGTCGCCTGCTGATGTCTGGGCTGGAAGAGAAGCCTGGCCCTCTATACCCAGGGTATTTAAATGCCTCCCCCAGGCAAGGCCGTTTCAGGCCGGACCATAAGGGGGCACCCACTTCTGCCCCCTCAGTGAGAGGAGGTGAGTCCACGGAGGGGGCGGCCAGAGGGCCGGCCGGCTATGCCTGCTATGCCTGCTATGCCTGCTGCCCCTCTAGCCCCCCCTGCATGGGCAGGTGCATCTGCTGTACCCTTGGCGTCATGTGTGTGCAGTTTTACCCCCGTGAGTAGCACGGGACAAGTCCTAAAAAAAAGTCGGGGGGGACTCAATAACATACCAATTGAATGTGGAGTCACCAGAAAATAGCAGATCAAGGTGCCCTCTGAAAAGGGGGGGTGGTAACGGACTCCATCCACCCGTGTGTACTCTCGACTTGAGCCCTGGTGTTATGGCAGTGATATTATGTGAGAACTCTGCAGCAAGTTGCACTACAGCAGCTAGAAATCCTGGCAGGTGCTATTTTGCAACCTCCACATTATGTGGTTGGCTGCGCTGGTCATTCTAATTTCGTTTTTATTTTTTGACCGGGCCTCACTAAGGCCTGCTTTTGGAGATTTAGGCTGGCTCAATATTTGAAATCCACCTCCATAACCAGGGCCATCGGAAATGACTATAATGCTGTTAGAGCTTGCGCATTTCAAAGGCCACGCGGCTGTGATTCTGCTTGCACAGGTTCAGTGGTAAGAACAGGATGTACAGAGTTGGTGTCTGTATAGGTTACCAACACGCGAGTCAACAACTGGATCATTACTTTTTATACTTGAAGCTTATCACCTTTTGTGGGTCTTGGAAAGCCGGATTATGTTTAACACGGGGTCCTTGTGTGGTCTATAAATGTGCGCAGAGATCTAATGGTAGCTTAACTTAATCTTCACCAAATATCTTGCCCTTGCGTATTACGGATACATACTCACTAATGTATCTTCAGGTGAATCAGAAATAACAATGCTATCGTGATTTCATGGCGGGTACAGTGCAACACTGCAAACGGCTGTGATTCTATTTGTACTGGTTCATGGTTGAGGCCAGGCTTCTCGGGCGTGCTGAGCCTGTTTGTAATGAGGTCTGTACGGAGACTAGTTGAAGAGAAGGTGTGTGCGAAGGTACATTTTTCTCCAAATCCACAGGTTTGTCGGTATTATTTTCTGTATTATTGTGAAGCACTCTTCTCAATTATTATGTTTTTCTGGGTGTTTGACCTACAGGAATCTGTAGTCTTCAATATACAAATTCTTTTTATACAGTGTTTATATTGAATCTTTTTTATTGAATTAACATACATCGAATTTTTTATAACGAAACATTTTAGTGAATGCATTTAGGAGTGGGGTAAAGGGTTACATATGGTTGTCCATTCTCTATAAAATCTTTCATTATAAAATATTCAATATATGTTCATTAGTTTCCGGTACCCACATTCTGGTACGTGACACATTCAGGAGTGCCTGCTGCATTTGTTGACTTCTGCAAACTTTGGGACAGGTTATTTGGAGCATGGTTTGCAGAGCTATTGTGTCAGGTGTATATGTATTTGTAGCTTGTTTGTACCCTATAAAGGAGTCATGAGAAATGATCTGTCCACTGCAGCACTACCTGCTGTCGCCACATCCTCCTCATACAGCGAACAGGCTGCTAAAGAACAGACAATAGAATATAGTAGTTACACTCCAAAAAGTCCCGGGCACTAGCCGTCAATTATACCTTTTTTTCCTTTCTTTTTTTTCTTTTAAAAGCCAAAAGCTGTACACTTAATCAGTGCTTTATTGTACTGGCCGTATAATAAGCACTACCTCATTTTAAGTTATCACTCTTAGTGGGTGCTGCAAATTATATCGCTCTGGAGGATGTTAGGAATCTGGGGCTGTTCTTTAGAACCTCTGAATACACTTCATGAATCATGCTTGTCGATAAACTGCAAAATACTTGCATTGCGAGAGGATTGGAACACGCTCTTCGGTGCTGACATGTTGCATCTGAGCCCCATGGCTCTGCAATAATTAAGGAAAGGAATACAAAATTACATTCACAAATGGGTCTACAATATGGAAACAACTTGTGTTTACTAGAGATTTGATATGATGACACAAATAAGGGATGGCCAAGAAGGCACCACCTTCCTAACTTCATCAGTGGAATCAGACGTGTCTAATAGTGACATCGAACAACCACCTACTTACCTCCATTTTTTAGAGGAGATGTAGCTCCTGTGCACAGATGGAAAAACTATCATAACATGTAGAGTCAACGGCTACCCCTTTCATAGACGCATGGGAGGTGCACCTAAACTACAATGAGGCTAGATTAGCATATGCTAGCACAGAGATCACAGGGAGGTGGATATATCATAAAACATAGTTTAATTGTTGACTAAATGAACATTTAAAAAACATAGGCAGAAACCTATATAACACAAATGGTATAGAGTACAAGTGAAACCGAGGAATACATGTGTGGGTTAGTAACAAAAAGGTGCAATTTCATGTACTGCTGCATGGGTAGCGGTACGTAATCATTGCCGACACATATAATGGGTGTTTCTGGTTCGGATAAGGATGGAACACAACAGGTATTGCGATGTAAAGGCAGGTTTTCTGAGGGTACCGAAATGTCGTCAGGACACTGGTAATAGTATGAAGGTAGACAACTGTAGAGGAGGCTTGGTTCACCTAGAGAGTTAACATGAGGTGTTTTAAAATGTGATCAAAGCCTTACTAGTAGGGGGAAAGAACACTGTAGTAAAGAATATTAATACTGCACACTATTGTGATTTGGTGTTGCAATGAAGTGTGTGATTTTCTGTGGTTTTAGAGGTATCGTGTTGAGAGTTTGAGAGGTGTATGCAGAGAGGTGAGCTTTTACTAGGGTTGGTTATTAGCATACTTGTCTGAAGAGCTGCACCCTCATTTTGTGTTTCTTTCAAGGCTAAGATAAATGTCTTCCAGTGATCTTGTTTCGGCATGACACAAAGCTGTCCCTCACCTCTGTCCATATGTCACGCTAATCAGTCTCTACACTTCTATCTTTGTTGTTACTCAGGCCAGCCCTCCCATCCCAGTCTGTGCGTAATGCTGTAATGCAAACTGGTCCCCATGGATCTATCTAGTTGTGACCCATGCCCATTCCCATAGCTCTATCTGGGTGCGACCTGGTTCAGTCAGTTGTCACCACCATTTCCAGATTTGAAGCAAGGCAGTCACCATACCTATGTCTCAGTTGATTTTGGTTGTGTGTGTCGGGTTAGTTTCATATGTAAGTCCATCTCCAGAAATTCTGCCTGGGTTTCGTGTATGTTAGTCTAGTGGATTCTATCTTCTAGTTACTAGCTTTTGTGCGGGTTTCTTAGTGTAGCACCAGTGGTCTTGTTTTGGCTAACAGGTTTGCTTATATGGTGAGGTTGGTTTTGAAGATGGCTAGCTTTTAAGCATGAGGAAATTGTTGAATAGTGTGGATGCAAAGTTGCTTTGGGTTGGCAGTTTACACATGAGGTTATGTTATGTCTGGCAGGGGGTGCTGGGTAGTGGGTTAGGTTATTTTGTGCCTGTTCTGTGTCAGCCTTGTTAGGTCCTGATTGTTTTGTGGCTTGTGGTCAGTTCAGCTTTGCATTGTCTCTTTAGTTCTTGCAGGTGTTCCCCTTCTCTGTAAAGTATCAGTGTTATCAGTCCCGTCATGGGTTTGTTGTTGATTGGCTCTCTTTGCATTTTTGGTTTTATTGTTTCAGTTGTCTGTCTTTTTCGAGGTTTTGAAGAGCCAGGTTTTGAGCAGAGTTCAGAATTTTATGTGGTCTTTTGTGTTTCTTATTGTTTTCGGCAAGTTGTTCCAGGTTTTTGCTGCGAGGTAGGAGAAAGGAGTCCCCAAGATTTAGCTTGCATATGGTTTTGGTTCCAGGCCAATTACTTTGCTTGACCTAAGGTGTCTTGTCGACTTGTAGATGGTCATTTTCTTTTGTTATTTTATGTTATGTTAATTTGCATTTATATAGCACCTTATGTACCATTGGTATGGTCTCAAGGCGCTGGTAGGTTGAACGCCCTCAGAAACTGAAGTTCAAGTCAGTAGAGAGAATAGAGAGTCAAAGGTGCGTGCGAGCACCGGGTATGTGTGCAGCTTGTGTGGCATTCATGTGATAGCTGCTTTTTAGCAGTAGGTGTGGTGGTTGAGAGATCAAGAGTATGTGTTCGCTCTGGCAGGTTTTTATCCAGACCGATCCTGGCTGCGTTTGGCCTGAGGAGAACGCCTAGGCTGGGGGTGCGTATCCAGCAGTGTTTAGTTAGTGATGGGGAGTATGAGGCAGATGATGGTATGAGAACACTATACCGAATGGTGTCATAGTATCGCTGTTTTATAGTTGAGTGGTGGTGTAAGAAGAGAGTAAGCATGGAGATGTGATATGGTGGTTTACCTTAGGTGTTTGAGATCGGGCCCACTCCAATAGTGCTATGTACTCATCCGTTCCATGTACTCCGACTGTTCCATGCATTACGACCGTTTCAAGCACTCAGAGCCGTTCTTTTCTATGCGCTTTCAAATGTACCATGCATTCAAGACCGTTCATGTAAGTCACGCATTTCTTATGCACTCAAGTCCATTGCATGCACACCAATCTGTTCAATGCACTCCAATCCGTTCCAAGCACCCTACATCCGCTCCACTCTATTATCCACTCATACAACCTACATCTGCACCACAACCTACATCCGCACCACACTCTTAACTGTTCCATGCTCTCATCCGCACCATGCCCTAATTCATTTTGCGCACTCATCCGCTCTGCGCCCTCGCCCGCTCTGCGCATTCATCTAATTCATCTGCTATTACGCATTCATCCAGTCTACGCACTCGTCCGCTCTACGCGCTACATCCACTCCACTCCTTCGTTCAACTGACTTTCATTATCCTTTCAGCCCATGTCACTTGTGGTACGCACTCGATCTGTTCCTTGCTCTCTATCAATCCCATGCACTACACCCGTCTCATGTAGTCAAATCGTCTATTGTGTACTTTCCATTTATACCATGCACTTAAACATTCCGTGCCATCTGTGCACTCATCAGTCTCGTATATTTATCTTTCCACCCTCTACACTTTATTCATTCCATCCATTTTGTTCCTTTTCATCCATTGCAAACATTACATCCATTTCATTAATTTCAAGCGCATAACTGTATAAACACAATTTTTTCTTTTCTTTCATTTTTTTATTTTTAATTTCACTGCTTTGATCCCGATTACTCATTTTATTCTGTTTGTCTTTAGTTTACATTAGAGGTTATTAGTTGTCGATTTCTCGCTTGGATCTTGATGTTGTATTGTTGTTTGTCTTATTGTTATTTAAGATCTAGTAGTTTGGGTTAGTTGAATTGTTGTTATCCACTTTATTCCTCACGTCCACATTGTTCCTCTTGTCCATTACATTTATATGCCCATTTCCATAATTTCATCCACTTTACTGCTCTCGTTCAACGCATTCTTTTATTTCTACTTCGCTGGTTTGATCCTTTTAGCTTGTTCTATTTTGTTTGTCTTTTTAGCTAACCAATAGAGGTTAATTTAGTTTACGATTAGTCGCTCGGATCATGATGCTGCATTGCTATTTATGATCTAGCATTTGGTAAAGTCATTGAGATGCTGTTATTCAGTTTGAGTTAGTTTGAGTTTGTATTCGGTTTTAGGGGAAGAGCCAAGTTTTCAGTAATTTGCGGAAAGACATGAGGTCTTCAGTGAGTCGGATGTGGGGTGGGAGTGCGTTCGACAGCGTGGGGGCCGAGGCTGAGAATGATGATCCGCCTAACCTGACTGATTTTTTTTTGGGTATGACTAGGAGGCCGGCTGAGCTTGATCTTGGAGTATGTGGAGGGTGATAGGGTTTTAGTTTGTCTCGCAGATATTGAGGTCCGGTTTTATGCAGTGCTTGGTGCAAAATGCATAATGTTTTGAAGGTCACCCTTCGGGCAACCGGAAGCCAGTGCAGAGTTTTGAGGGCTGGGGAGACGTGGTCTCTCTGGCCGAGCGCTAGTAGCAGTTTGGCTGCAGCGTTTTGTGCTCTTTGCAGTTTAGTCAGTTGGTATGCGTGGACTCCGGGGTAGAGGGGGTTAGCGTAGTCCAGTCTTGATATAACAATTGATTGGACCTCCGAGAGTCTGTTGGGAAAGGAGAGGTATGGAAAGATGCGCCTAAGAGTTTTAAGGGGGTAGTGGCAGGACTTTGTTGTCTTGGCGCAAGAGTGTTAGGTCAGAGTCTAAGGTGCATCCAAGGTTTTTTACTGAATTAGAGGGAGTCGGTGAGTTGCCCATGGCAGATGGCCATGGTAGTGGGTGTGGAAGAAGTTCGGAGTTGCCGCATACCATGATTTCGGTTTTGGAGGGGTTTAGCAAGAGGTGGTTTGTGGTCATCCAGAGCTCTATCGAGAAGGCAGGAAGCAAGGTCAGGTTGGCAGTTGGGTTTTGAGTTCAGGAGTTTTAGAATTAGTTGAGTGTCATCAGCGTAGTTGTAACACAGGATGTTGTGTGAACTAATTATTCGTGGGAGGGTGGCCATGTAGAGATTGAACAGGAGGGCTGACAAGCAAGCTCCTTGTGGAACTCCTGTGTCGACTGGTCGGGCTTGGGAGGAATAGTTGGAAAGTAGGGTTATTTGGTTCCTGTGTTTGAGGAACGATGCTATCCATTTGAGATCGGTTCCACAAATTCCTAGGGAGTGGAGGCGGTCAAGGAGGATTGAGTGATTGTGTTGAAGGCGGCGGATAGGTGAAGAAGGATTACAGCGGCGCAACCCGTGGAGTCTGCCGTGTTTTTAAGGTCATCCCAGATTGAGTTTAGGATGGTTTCAGTTCCAAGTCGGGCTCTGAAACCTGATTGTGCTGGGTCTAGGAGATTGTTGGCTTCGACAAAGCGATTTAGTTGGGAGTAAGAAGTTTGGTCGATGAGTTTAGCAAGGAACCTGGTGTTTGAGATGGGGCGGTAGTTTTTGGGCTCGAGAGGGTCGAGGGAGTTTTTTTTATTAGAAGTTTGACATGAACCATTTTGAACGCGTCAGGAAAAATTCCAGAGGAGAGGGAGTCATTTATGATGGATCTTGCGTGTTCTCCTGCGCAGGTAGAAGCAAACATTTCTTTGAGGGTTGTGGCCGGACAAGGGTCTAGGGGAGAGATGGATGGTTTGCGGGTAGAGAGAAGTTTAAGAGAGAAGGTGATATTGGACTGAAGGAGTCGAACGTTGGTTGGGTAGTGGTCGCAGGCAGTGGGTTGGCCGGTGTGGGGGTTGGGTTGCCTGGTGGGTGTAAGAGAGCTGGTTGGCTGTGGTGTAAAAGTGGAGAGAGTGAGTCGCACAGCGATTGTAAGGTCGGGACGGTGGTGGTGCATGATAGTTTGGTGAATTCGGTAGGATTCGGGAGTTGTAATGGGCTTTTTTTGCTTTCCGTATTTCGTTTTTTTTACTGATGAAGGTGTCGGGCCAAGGTGGATCTGCTCAGGGGGGTTTTGGTTTTCCGTCATTTGCGTTCTAGGTATTTATATAGTTATTTACTGGTCTTCAATTCAGGTGTGAACCATCTAGGGAAAAGGCCATGGCGGGCTGATGGTTTGCATGAGGGTGTCAGCCGCATTAGTGAGGTGTTGAGCCATGAGTCAAAGGCGTCGAGGGGTTACTTGATTATTGAGTCGGCAGGTAGGCAGAGGAGACTGGAGGAGTGTGTCGGCTAGGTCAGGAAGGATTTAGTTTTTTCCAGCATTTGCATAGATTCGGAGGTTCAGGTTCGGGTACGGGAGGCGGGCGGGTGCGCGAATGGTGAAAGAAACAATGAATTGATCGGACCAGATGATAGGGGTGGGGGGGGTTTAGATGTATCCGGTTGTGGGAGCTGAAGCTGGCATCAAGAATGTGTCCTTTATAGTGAGTCGGGCCGTTTATATGGGGTTGGAGGTTAATCGCGTCTAGGCCGTCAACCAGAGAGTGTGTCATAGGATTGGTGGGAATGTCGAGCCATATGTTGAAATCTCCTAGGAGGGTGAGGTTGGGATGGTTTAGTTGAAGGGTGGCAATAGAGTCGCAGAGGTTGTTTGAGAATTGTCTATCATAGCCAGGGGGGGTCTGTAGATTATTAGGAAGCTTTGTGAGAACGAAGGGGAAAGGGATAGTTTAACGAGGAGTGATTCGCAGGAAGGAATGGAAGGTTGGTTGACGATGATTGCGGCGTGGAAGTGAGACTTGAATGCGAATGCTATTCCTCCTCCTCTAAAGGGGCGGTTCAGATGGACGGGGGAGTAGTCTGGGGGGGGGGGAGGCTTCATTGGCGATAGGGGCGAAGTAGTCAGAGAACCAGGTTTCGGTGATGAAGACCAGGTCTGGTTTGTCAGAGGCGAGCAGTTCAAAGATGCTGTCTGTTTTTTGCTTCGGATCGGGCATTAAATAGGATGCAATTCACGTCCGTAGATGAGGTTGGTGTCGAAGCTGCCGCGAAGTGGGGTGGGGGGGAGAGAGTGGAAACTGGAGAGCGTGGGGGGTGGGCTGGATGATGGTCGATGCGAAGAGTGGGCGAGCAGAGAAGTTGGCGGGTTTTGGGTGGGAGTAGATGGGCGTGTGTGTTAGGGTGATTGGGTTTGGCAAGGGGGATTTGAAGGAGGGGTGTGTGGGGTTAGGAGTTTCGGTTGTGGTCGGTGAGAAAAGGAGAGAGAGGTGTTTCAGGCAGGGTGAGGCATGGGGGAAGGTGGTGATTGGGGGGATGAGGTGGTGGGCCGAGACAGGGGAGGCGATGAGTGCTGCAGGATTGAGGGGGACCAGGTACGTTTCCTCTTTAGTGTCTTTGTTGCGATTGGTGTGTGCGAGAGTGTAGGGGGGTCAGAGGCGGAGAGCGATGACGCTTCAGTTCTTGTTAGGGCTAGCCATGCAGTTTTTAGGGAGGGGACAGGGTGTGGGTGGGCAGGGATGATGGTGGGGGTTGATGGGGGGGGAAGGCAGGGGTTTTAGGGTGGTTGGCTCACCATCGTGCCCCTCTGGCTTGGTGTTTGGAAAGGGGATGGGTGGAGGATGTGGTGGAGGGTGGGATGATTTGGGGAGGGGGGGGACGGGAGGCAGGGCTGGCCGGAGGGCAGGGGCGGTCCACAGGGGTCGTTTCTGGCAGACCTTGGTGGAGTGGGTGCACTCATGGTTACTAACTGTGATATAGATAGGTTGGAAGATATCGTTCACACCATCACACTTTAGCTATAACACCCAATGTTAATTGGTCATTCTTTCTGTGATTAACAGTACCACAGCAGTACCTGCTATTAGGTACAGTTTCAGATGCAAATTACACTTTATATTTGGACTTTGTAAGTTCAGCTATATCACTAGGTGAGATTACTCAGTTTCTAGGTTCAACTAAGCAGGGTGATATTATTTGCTTATTCTAAGTTTTAATATACTAATTGTAAACTAAGCTGCAGATATGCCTCTAGGGGCTTTTGAAAATTAGCTAGGCCTTAGAATATGCTATTAGACGGCCTATCCAGTTGCAACTTCAGCAACAGTTACGCTGCTGGGTAGATTTCTTCTAGCAAGCTGGGATACAGGTATGCTATTGGGGAGAATTTCGAATGTAACAATGCCAGAGATATGCTTTTAGGAGGACTTTAAGTGCAATTTAGGAGGATTTCTAAATGCAGTTATGATAAAAATGCGGTATAGGGTAAACTTTCCGAATGCAACTTTCAAATGCAATTTTGACAAAGGTATGCTATAGGGCAGAGTTTCTGATTGCAATTATGACATAGGATACGCTATAGGGCAGACTTTGTAAATGCAATTGTGCCACAGATATGCATTAGGGCAGAGTTTCTAGACTTTGGCACAGTGACATTATTAGGGGCACTGTCTAGATTCCGCTATGCCCAAGTGATGTTATATTCATTTCTAAATTCAACTTTTGCACAGAGGATATATAGGCAACCAAATACAATTTTGCACAGAGAGGATATTAGTCACACTTCTAAATTCCATCAGGAAATGCTATTAGGCACACTTCTAAATTCAAGTTTTGTACATAGAGGATATTAAGGACACTTATAAATGCAACCAGGGCAAGCTATTAGGCACAATTCCAAATTCAACTTTGCACAGAGAGGATATTAGGCACACTTCTAAATGCAACCAGGGCACGCTATTAAGCACACTTCCAAATACATCTTTGCACAGAGAGGATATTAGGCACACTTCTAAATGCAACCAGGGCACGCTATTAGGCACACTTCTAAATTCAGCTTTGCACAGAGAGGATATTAGGCACACTTCTAAATGCAACCAGGGCACGCTATTAGGCACACTTCTAAATTCAGCTTTGCACAGAGAGGATATTAGGTACACTTCTAAATTCAAGTTTTGTACTGAGAGGATATTAGGGACACTTCTAAGGTCAACCAGGGTACGCCCCCTGGCCACTGATTGCTCTGCGTGTCATGCACTTTGTTTTGAATGTGATACAATGATTGATTGGAAGCCAGTGTAGCATCAGCACTCGTGTGATGTGGTCTCTTCTAGCTAGTTTGAGGAGAAGTCTGGCCGCTGCATTTTGGATTGGTTGCAGTTTCTTCAGCAGACATTCCGAGGTAGAAGTTGTTGGCGTAGTCGATGAGGGCGAAAAAAGTCAGTGTTTTGTGGGTGAAGGAAAGGAATGGTAGGATTCTTTTTGTTGAGTGAAGGAGGAAGAAACATTTCTTATTGTGTTTACTTGTGGTTCTAATGTTAGTGCATTGTCAATTAGGACTCCCAGGTTTTTGACTACTTTTGATGGTGTGGGCGTCATTCCCAATTCGGTCGGCCACGGGATGTAGGAGGTGTTCTCTTGGTTTTTGGATATAATCATGTTTTCTGTCTTGCCTCGGTTGATTTGTAGGTTGGCGTTCATCCATTCGTAGATTTCTTCGAGATATTCTCCTAGAGTTGTTTTCTTCTTGTGCATCTTCGATTTTGTAGATTTGAGTGTCATTTGCGTAGTTGTAGCACGTAAGTTTGTATTTTTTTGAAGATCTTGATTAGCAGAGTCTGGTAGATGTTTAATTACGTTGGTGATAGTGAGGATCCTTGTGGTACTCCGCAGTCGTTCACTCGTGGAGCTGATTTGAAGGGCTTTATCCAGGCAATATCTGTTCTGTTTGTTAGGAATGATCTTATCCAGAGTAGGGCTAAATCAGTTATTCCCATTTCTTCTAAACTCTTGAGGGTGTCATGGCTTACTGTGACGAATGCTGCGGAAAGGTCAAGTAGAATCAGGGCAGAGGTTGTGTTGGAGTCAGCGTTTCTTAGTTTATCTGGATAGTAGTGTCGATTCTGTTCCTTTTGCGGGTCTGTAGCCAACTTGTGCTTGGTCCTGCAATTGGTGTTTTTCAACGTGCTCTTGAGTTAGTTTGTTTACGTAGGTTTCTAGGATTTTTGCTGGGTCGGGGATGTTTGAAATAGGTCTGTAGTTGGGGAGTGGTTTAATTAATATACACTGATTCGAAGGCTTGTGTTGCAGTCCCTGTTGCGAGCAACCAGTTCAAGAGATTGCTGTAGTATTCTAATGGCGTTCCTTGTGTGAGGATTGATTAGTAGATGTTTGGGGGGCAGGGGTTGATGGGCGAGTCTGCTTTCTTGCTATCTTTTACCAGCTTGACAAATGTCTCTACTGATATTTGCAGGAAGTTTTAGCTTTTCGATTGATCTGGTTGGTTGTGTTGGGATTGATCGTATGATTTGTCGGATGTTGATTTTATTTTTGAAATCGTCTGCTAAGTCGCTGCATGGTTTCTGTGAAGGTATCGGAGTATTGACGCAACCTGGTGGGTTCCTCATTTCGTTTGATTTTAATCATTTATTTTTGTGCGTTGGTGGCTTTGGTGATTCTGTCGTCATAGTGCCTTTTCTTTGCCTTTTGAATTTCCTTCTTGTACGATCGGATTTGCCTCTGGAACAGGTTTCTTACCTTTCCTCCATTCTAGTTCCAGCTTCTTGTTCTTTTTCATGGTGCTTAGTAGTGGGTTGACTGTTTAATGTGCACAAGTACCATTTAAGTTCTCCAAGGTTCTGAATAAAATGCCTGTTAATCTTCAGTTGCATATGTCATATTCGGGTGTACTGATGGCTGAGAACTAGGAAACCCCGGGCGAAAGGCTGTGGTCTGGCAAGCAGTGCGGCTAAATGCAGTGTGATCAGCTCAGGGAGAACACCTGCTGTGGTGTAACCAAGAGGCTGCAGAGGGCGCACAGAAATAGGCAATGACGTTCCACCCAGTGAGCCCCTTACAGCTGACGAGTACAATATTACGAATTAGAAGTAATTTGTGCTCTAATCCAATGCTTGGCCCCATACGTTTTCTTTCATGTACTTTCCGGAATGATGGACACCTTCTATTTGTTGACTCAGTGCAAACAATGGTATTTTCACAATAGGCTCGGCCACGGGCTGAGGAGATTTGAACTGAAACTTGCATGGAACTGGGAAAGTTGGGAAACTTGCCAGCTATGATACCATGGAGGTAGTACCTCCACAAGACGAGCGTTTTGGGGTTTGCTGAGAGCACACTGCCCCAGAAAGCACAAGAATGAAGGGGGCGGGAAAGGTGTTGTATCTCCTACCTCTTGCCACTACTTTGGGGTTCCCTGTGGCACTGCTCATGGAGGGCACACAGCAAACACGGGTTAGTGGTCAGGTTGCCCAGGCATTGCATCATAGGCAGCAGATCAGTGATCAGACAATTATCATGGCCACTTGAGAACTCTTAACATTGGGAAGCTGACATATAAACCAGATGAAAAGACAATATCAACACACAGTACTGCATTGGATGCTATGTTTATTATGGCAAATGTGCACAAACACCTTCCAATTGTGGCAAATAGATCTGTGCCTAATCCATAAAAGAATTGTAGGCAAGACCGCAGAGGTACTCCAAAATATCACACACCATAGCTCGCCACAATGTTCTGCACCCTCCTGTTCTGGTTCAGGTACCTCTTCAGTTTTGCAGGCATTCACCATGGCTGTATTCCTCAGGAGCTTCAGCAAAGTTGTTAGTCTGTGCCTGCTCCTAGCGCTATCTTTCATAAACTGACCACATCTCTGGTGGGAAAACAGCGCGACAATGCCTGCAGTCAGGGTTCTGGCAGCCCGTGTAATGGTCCTCAAACCAGCACAGGAGTAGTACCAACTCTGCAGGCATTGCATTGTCCATTATGACCACCGCTCTGTCTAGGTCATGAATTGGCACAAAGGCGAGCGTTATGATCATGCGCGGCGCCAGTGTGAATTCGGGTTCAGTGTTGTACCTTGGAAGTAGACCTACCGGAGCAAGCTTCTTGTGGACATTCTGGGCTAGATGAAATGGGCAGCCATGTAATTGCGAGCCTGGAAATGTTGCTCTTGCCGCCCCAATGGCAGCCTGTTGAAAATCCATCTAAATGGATGTTGGATCGAGATTATCTCACATGTCCTTGATTGCCTCAAACATGTGCTGGTAAGTGCTCCTTTACTTGTTGGGCAGCAAGACCTAGAGGACCGGTAGCACAAATTTTCCCCGCTCTGCCATCCCTACATATATCTGCGCAAAGACCTCTGGAGCCAACTGAATGTTCCATCTACGTATAGCTTCTCAATTTCACCAGCCCATTCCCTGTGCTCCTCGCGGCCAAATATGAGAAAGCTGTTCTCATCATTCTCCCCTGAATCCCAAAGGAGAAAGCATTCTGACTGATTTGCTGTGGGATGGAAAATCCTGTAGGCTTCTGGTATCCTGATCGCCGCTCTGTTGTGGCTGAGGTGGTACGGAGTGGACTGCATTGTGACTTCTCTGGATTACCTTGCGAGTTGCATCCTTCCTTGGCATTTTCCCTTGTACGTCTGTTGATGTCCCTTGCAGAGCTCCATTGATCGAAGCTGGTGGCTCCACTGTACCCAGCACCTGCCACTTGATCCCCGACAGGATGAGGCACACTTCACCTTGTGCGGCATCACTCCCATGGCTATAACCATGCATCCTGCATCACTCCCATGGCTATAACCATGCATCCTGCTAAACACCTGGTCACCCACTGTGGCCGTGTGGAGGCATGCTTTGCATTCATCTTTCCCCCACCTCACAGCGCCAGAATCTCAGTCTGCACTGTGCCTATCAAAGATATACTGGTAACCCTCATGGAGAAACTTCCGCTTGCCATGCTTGGAAAATATGCCAGCCATTCTCCTGGAGACAAGTTGAGGAAAGCTTTTTACTCAGGTGGTCAGACACTGTGTCTCAGCTCTGGTAATGTAGGACACTAAGGAACATGTCAGTGCACCAAGCCTCCCTAAATAGTGCCATGGCAGTGGCGGGAAAAGGCCTCATTAGTGCCTCATTAGCCCAGTAAAGTCGAGCAAAGTAACAGTCCTTCCCATCTCCTCATACTTTTTGCCTCCAGTTATCACCCCAAAAAATGCATCAGTGTGGGCCCTTCTCATATAGGTGCATGGGGATTTATAGCAGGGCACACAGTAAGATTCTGAAGTATTAATCGAAGTGTGTATACTCACTACATGGGTGTGCACCGCTATGTGGATCTCAGCTAGCTTGTTCCTGCGCGTGTTTGTGTTCACATGCCCTTTGTATAATGAAGGTAACAAAAGGGACAGCACTGGAGAGGGGAGGACAATGGGCTGAGCGAACATATGAACAAGAGGGGTTTCCTACCCTCTGGTATTTGAATATTTGCAATTATTTAATGCAGAAACATTTGTACCTTTGCATTAATCCAATGGAACAAGACCATCTTTGTCTCATAGGTATGTGGCCTAGAAATACACATAGAAAACTGTCATATTTCTGCAGCTTTTTATTCTTAAGCTGTTAAATTTTATTCTAGAGATTTGTACATGTTCTGATGAATAAATCGTCTGGCAGTGAGCCATTTCAAACACAAAACATTAGTGCCATTGTGAAGGTTTGCAGTGTATTATGAGCACAGAATTGACCATAGAGCTGTTTGTCACTTTCAGCAGGAATGATCAAAACAGAAAATGGACCCAACTGGTCCCTGGATGAAAAGATTGTGGTTTTAACCACTGTATGCAACATTAATCAATAAACAAGCACTTAAGTTAAACATCATGAACAAAATTACATATGTAATGGTGCATTGTGTCAACCATGTTGGATTGTATATTTGTCTGAGTCTGAATTGAGTAGGAGGCCTCTAAGGAGGTTCACCTATGCCCAGCAGAAGGTTAACCTATGAGTAGTTCGACGTCTAGATGTAAGGTTAGAGATCTTGAGGCAGACTGTTGAACTGCCTAAAGTGGGGGCACGGCGACTGCTGACGTTTTTGGCTTGATGGAATGGGAGCCTTGTTCTAGGACCAAAGACAGGTCTCTCTGTGTGAGGGACATACAAAAATATGGTTTATTAGAGGGACGCATATGTGGACCAGGAAAGGTAATAGAAATGTAGATACAATTAAAATGAGCATTGCAAATTGCCAAGTTCCTGCGCCCATCTGACTGACCTTGCTGGGGGCCCAAAGGGTGGGAGCCTTCTGTTGTGTGAAGAACAGTAGATTCAGGGGGCAGTCTGGCCCCTCAGGTGAATGGGTTGGAATCCTCAGGATAGTTCTGGGTGTCACTTCATCTGCTTGTTGAAGAGCCCTGTGGACGAGCAAAGTGTTGTGGCAGTCACGAGTGTGGGAACTTATTCATCCAGCAGATGCCATCTCTGTCCCACTTGTAGAACTCTCAGATGGGGAAGAATGGCATCTGCTGGACTAAAACAGCATCAGGAGCGAGAAATGGCTCCAAAACTACAATTCCCAGCAGCCTCTGGGAATAGCACAACCAGAAACAAGCACACGGGGCCTGCAGCCCCACGCGGACAACGCCCCAGCTACCGCGCATGCGCGAATCGGGATCGCGCATGCGCAGAGAACGAAACTCTGTTCGCACTCGACTTCCTCACGGGCGGACGCAATCTCCATAGCTCTGACTCCAAAACTCCTACACTGGGCCATCCCTCGCCAAGATCACCTCACTGCTAACCTAAGGGAAGTACTCCGCAAGGAAACCACAGCGCTCGTCAGTGAATGGGGTGGATCTGTCGAGCCCAAGTCCTGTTAACGCCCCTTCTCATGTCTTGGCTAATGCAACCCATATTCACGGCCCTCATGTTACTGTGACGGGACTTCTGAAGACTTGTTTGAAGAACCAGGTGATCACCTTAATGGTGGACTCGCGAGCCACTGGCAATTTCGTAGATGCAACATACGTGCAAACCTTAGATATACCTCTGCATCAGAAGGAACATCAGGAACCAGTCTGTGCATTAGACGGATCACCATTGAAATCTGGACCCGTGACCCAGTGTACCGAAGAGGTAGTATTAGACATACAAGGTCATAGCGAAATTCTCACTTTTGATGTCATTGCTGCTCCTCAGTTCGGTTTCATCTTAGGTTTGCCATGTTGGCTCAACACAATCCGGCCATAGATTGGACACGCGATACGGTCGCATTTGCCTCTGAACATTGCGCTCGGCATTGTGTTGGAGACGGGGCGAGACCAGTGCGAGTGTTGGGTGCTACACAACAATCAGACCAAGGCATATTCTGAGTTCCGGGATGTTTTTAGTAAGGCTGCGGCAGAGACGCTACCCCCACATCGCTCCTTTGACTGTAGGATCGATCTGGAAGCTGGAGCTACGCTACCATGTAGTCGGATCTACGCTCTGACAGAAGCAGAAAACAAGCATCTGGAAGAATACATCAACACTAACCTACAAAGTGGATTCATAAGGCACTCCACCTCACCCGTTTCGTCATCACTATTCTTCGTGCCCAAGAAAACCGGAGAACTTAAGACTTGCATAGACTATCGCACAGTCATCAGGAAAAGTATAAAGAACCGTTACCCCTTGCCCTTATCCCAGTTTTATTAGATCAAGTGCGGGGAGCCTCTATCTACACCAAGCTAGATCTTAGAGCGGCGTATCATTTGGTGCAGGTGCGTGAGGGGGACGAATGGAAGACCGCGTTTAGAACGAAATTTGGACTGTATGAATACCAGGTCATGCCATTAGGTCTCTGCAACGCACCCGCCGCCTTCCAGCATTTTTTGGATGAAGTCCTTCGCGGTCTCCTAGACCACTATGTAGTGGTATACATAGATGACATTCTGATCTATTCATCTAGTGAGGAAGAACATGTGCAACACATTAAATCAGTCTTACAACGTCTAAGGGAGCATCAATTATACGCTATCTCGAGAAATGTAGTTTCCACAGCACTACAGTAGAGTTTCTAGGATTCATCCTATCCCCAAACAAAACCAAAAATGATGATTGTCAAGTAAATAATTGGATCTTTTATCTTGGAGTAACCATGGAGTGTAACCAAACTATGTTGCAGGGCAATGGGAGTGCGGACTGCGAATGACAACCAGCGCATCACTTGATTTCCTAACTTGGGAGGAAAGTTTAATTTGCCATTAAATATACAATATGTCGGTGCAAGATCCATAAGGATGGTATTGTCAGCATACATCAGACAAGGTATTAAATGACTACCAATACGAGGAGCCAAATTCCTTATCACCCAAATGCTTATCCAGGTCAGAAGTATATAAATTATACAAAAGGGGTGCAAATATGCATCCCTGTTTTAAGCCAACATTAGTTTTCACTTGCCTAAATAAATGTCTATCCTGTGACAACTGTGTTGACACGACCGTATCACTATATATCTATGACCTCTTGTTCTGATAAACTAGATACGACTCTTAGTGAATCCAAAAAGTGTATTCTGAGGGGTAAAGTGAAATGCATGTTAAATACTAGGTCTCCGGCTAGGCATGCAACAGAGGTCACAGATTATATCCTGGATCAACAAGTAGACGTCTGTGCAAACACTGTGTCCTGGCTACCTGACGCTCTTTGGCGGTTCCCGTGGGTTATAATATCCTAAGACAAGATAGTTCCAATGCTAGAGGTGGTGGTGTTGCTCTAATCTATAATCAATCTTTAATATTTGCAAAATTGATACACCACAGATCCCAGACTGTGAGCTACTCTGGGTCAAGTACCAAGACAACCAGAATTCGACCATCAATATTGTGATTGTTTATAGACCTACCCCATAGCTCTGAGGATTTTGCCACAAACTTTAGTGACTATAATGTTAAAATCCAATACCAAAACCATGATCCTGTGGGATTTTAACTTTGGTTATTTTAACCTAGTGGATGCATCAGCTATGCTTTTGAAATCACTGTTATCTGACCTTGGGTTCTAACAACATGTTACTTCCTCTACGCATGAAAAAGGTAGAGCCCTGGATTAGGTCTTATCTCATTACATCTGCATTGATGATGTGCACAACAATCAATGCCCATGGTCGAATCACCATCTCTTAGATTGGAACATGACCATCTCTCCAGGCCAAAAAATGTCCAGAGAAGGGTGCAGGGCAACCTTTAGAAAAATCTGCAAGCTTACCCCGGCATCCATGGCCCCGTTTTTTGCACCTTTGGCAAATGACTTAGCTGCCCTAAATTCAGCAGAAGAACTTTCCAATGCCTATTGCAAAACATTCGAGTTAGCTGTGGAAAGCTTAGCGCCAGAAAAATCGCGCCTAATTTCAAAACCACCTGACAAAAAATGGTTTACGCAGAAATGTGAGTTCTTAGAAAAATGTGCGGATGGCATTTAAACATTGCGATGAATCAAAGGTGAATGGGGATGTACTTATGTATGTGAAGGCTCCTGAAGTCTAAAAAACCTCCATTGACTGTGCCAAAAGAAATGATTGCAATATTCATATTTCTGGAGCTGCGTTAAGCTCTAAGGAACTCTTGCAGATCCTTAAGGAACTGGCAACCCCTGTCTCGCCACCTAGTCAGGTGGTAAAGGATGCCGCCTGTTGCATTAATATCCAGGAAGCTTTCCTGGATAAACTTGACAAAATAAAGGAAAATATCACACAGAAAAATACTGACTACCTGTTGGATTTGATAACTATTCCAGAACAAGTAGTCCCCAAATCCTTCCCAGAGTTTACTTTTAAGCATATCACTGAGCAGTATTTGTCTGAGATTCTGGGCAAACTCAAACCCACAAACTGCAGGGAGGGGGTGAGTTCCTGGCAATTACCATCAAAGCCTGTGCTCCACACTTGGTGCTAAGATCACCATGTTTATTAATGCTTTGTTCACGGATAATGTTGCTTCAAGAAATATAAAACAAGCTTGGATTTCACCTCTAATCAAGAAGCCCTCTCTTGATCCTGGTATAGCAAGCAATTATCGGCCCATCACGAATGTGTCCTATCTGCTAAAGATTTTAGACAAGGTGGCTCATCTTCAGAGTGAAGCTTTCTTGGCCGCTCATGATATCTTGGGGTCTAAACACTCAGGCTTCTTAAAAGTCCACTGTACTGAATCCACTCTACTAGAGCTCCAGACCAATATAATGCAAACTATGGCAGAGGGCAATATCACGATGCTTATGCTTTTAGATCTCTCTGCTGCGTTTGTGGATCACGCTGTTCTGGCAGGGAGATTACGGACATCAGCACATTTTTTTAGGCTGGCGATGGAATGGGTAAAATCTTTCCTTGCGGATCGTAAGGCTAGGGTTTTTTCTGACAACATTAGGGCTGAGGACTTCTCTGTCCTATTCAGGGTCCCACAGGGCTCATGCATGGCACCCACCCTCTTTAACATTTTTATGATTCCTTTATACAAAATAAGGCTGTGCGCACAGTGGCAGGGCAACAAAGGAGAGACCATGTTATATCGGCAAGGAGAGCATTACATTGGCTCCCCATTCGTAGCGGATCATCTACCGTGTGATGTGCATTACGCATAATTGTCTCTCAGCGCAAGTCGGATCTCGTGCCCAATCGGCAGGTACAGTACTGAGGTCCAACAATTTCAGTCTATTAGAAACGCCAAGAGCACGTCTGTCCTACGTGGAGCATAGATCCTTCCCGCCTGCCGTATAACGGGGTGGTCAGTGATAATGTCGAATGCAATAATGTCGACAGTCAAAATGTCAAAATAATAATGTTGAAAACCAATAATGTCGAATTCTTTCTACATTTTTTTGAATTTTTAGAAAAAAAAATATATATATAATTAAAATGTGTTGAGTATGAGGAGTGAGGGCGGTGGGGGGGACTCTTGTTTATGTATTTATTGATAGTGCTAAATGACATTTTTTTCGGTGGTTTTTTTTCTAAAAATTGACTCTTTTCATTATATGTATAGGTTTTCGACATTATTGTTTTCGACATTTTTTTCGACATTATCACTATAAACCATATAACGCGTGTGGAACCTGCTTCAGTTCGATCTGAGGTCATGTACCAATTTGCAACTTTTTAAGAGCAGATTGAAACCACATCTATTTGAATAATAACCGACCAATAATATGGCTCTTACCTTTTCATTAGAACTACTTTCTCCGCTGTCTGCATCTTGTGGTTAATCTTCGTGTTGCCTGTTTGTCATGTTTCTGCGCACTCATGCCTCCGGGCACATCCTCAAGCGCATTACAAATAAAATAAATAAACTATAGAAAGTTCTGATAAAATGTAGAACTACAGGGTCAATACCCCATTGCGATAACTTGAGCCAAAGCTTTGGACGGGATAGTGTCAAAAGCTCGTGAGAAGTCACGAAACATAGATGGAGCTTCTGCTTGTGACGAATTAATCGGTAAACTGATACTGTAAAGCACAATTGTTGTGAGATGTGCTAGAACCTCTACAAAAGCCATTTTGGCATTTACGTAACAGTCCCAATCTCTGCCCATATATTAAGCTTTTTTAACAATGTTGTAAATATCTTGGCGCTGGAATCAGACATAGCTAGGAGCCAATAGCTGGAGGGATCTTACACACCACACTTTTTATAAACTGGAATCATTATGGATTCCCTCCTATTAGTAATCTTGCCAGATGACGATATCTTACCAAACCACTCAGCCAAGATCAATGCCCATTTGGATGGATTACCTTTAAATACAACATTCGGCATGGTATCTGGGCCGGGAGTCCTAGAGCTCCTGAGGTTCTTATTTTCCAATTCAATATCTTCTTCTTTGAATTCCTTCAAGATTCTCCAATCTCCAGGGCAAACAGGAATAAACTGTTCAATTAGCGATGGATCATAAAATAAGTGCTCCATATACAATAACCAAAATCTCCTGTACAGATAAACCTGCAAGATATAATCTAAAGGACCAACATTTTCTTTTACCGTTTGTATGAAGCAGTTTAAACATGTATCTCCAATTGGCACTGTGAAGGGAACTTTGATTTTGTTTTTATATTTAGTTGCCAAAAATGCTAAATATGCAGCACCTTCAGGTTTAGAGAGCTCAATTCACTTCATAATTATAGCCCTTTCATACTGATACTCCTTTTTCCTTTGATGGATGTCTACATCGAATAGACTATGCCCACTCTGCTTTTTCACATTATTCAGTTTACACAACTTAAAGTGATCAAAGATTGCAGCAGTCTAGTATTCAGGTCCCAGCCATAATACAATAACTAACTCAAAATCAATTTAAAATCATTAGCTTAAAGATAATTAAGCTTTCTAACATTCATAACAGACCAGTATATTATGTTACACTGATTATTAACCGAGACCTTCATGCCCCTTTTAGTTCCTGCACTCAGTTATATATTTCCCAATGAGCATATCCACCTCAATACCAAATGATCACTGAGGTTGGGTTGTACCAGGGTAGTAGGACTAGAATATGGCCATAACTCTTGGCTAATAAACACATAATCAATGCATGAGGAAGAAGTACCATTAGTCCATGTATTACCTACGGATAAATGGGATGTTGCCTTAAGATTAAAGCAGACTAGATTATTATGTGTTGCAAGATAATGCCACCAGTTATTTGTTTTTGATTTGCAAGATTTGTTACATTTTTACAATGGGTCCTACTCTTAAACTAAGTCCATCATTAATGACTAGAGTCTCATCACTCCCCCTCAGTTGGAAACATATGTTCCTTAAAATCACCTGCAATTTTTATTTAATTAATTTTTATTCATTTTATTCCATTGTTATACGCCCAGACCCTGAGGTATCATGGCGTAGTTACAGACAATGGCAAATACAATCTTAAGGTAACATACATAAATACAAAGAAGATTACAGTTATGCGTTTCTAAAACAAGTATATACAAGGTCAATGGAGTTGGATATGCACTGGTCGGGTTCTGTGCACATTCGACTAGTTCAATAACCAGGTTTTGAGTGATTTTTTTTTTTAAATAGTGGAAAGGAGGTTTCATTCTTGATGTTGGTTGCAAGGGCATTCCAGTGCCTCGGAGCGAGTACTTTGAAGCTGCTCCCGCCTGCTTTTTCTCTTTTGTATCGTGGGATTTCAAGATTTTCACTGTTACTTGATTTTCTTGGTGACTGTTTTGAGGAGATATTTTGGCGCTTAGTTGTAGATACATTTGTGAGTGATGTTAAGGGTTTTAAAGAGTATTTTTGATTTAATGGGAAGCCAGTGGTTGGCTCTCCTGATATTGGAGATATGGTCTGACTTTTTTATGCCTGGTGCCACATGTAGTGCTTTGTTTTGCATGAGTTGGAGCTTGGCCAGGTTGGTGTTGGATATGCCTAGGAAGAGGATGTTACAATAGTCTAGCTTGGAGAGTATGAGTGCTCTTGCTAGTGTAACACAGTTGTTAGTGATGAATTTGCAAGTAAGGGATATTAGTTTGGAGGTGTAGAAGGTAGAGGAGACTAGGGTGTTGATTTGTTTGGTCATGGTTAAAGTGGCGTCTAGGTACACTCCAAGTGTCTTCAGGTACTGGAATTGTAGTGCCATCAATGGTGAACAATGAGTAGATGCTGTAGGGCGGCTATTTTAGATAATGATCCAAGTAGTAATAGCTCAGTTTTGTCATCATTGAGACACAGGCTGTTGTTCGCCATGCAGTTTTGGATTAGTGAGTAGATTTCATTAATAAGTAGTGTGTTGTGCTCGTGATTGCCTGTTAGCGGGATGAGGATCTGAGTGTCATCTGCGAAATTGGTTTAGATGACACCCATGGCATCCAGCGCTACGAGAAATAATTTAGTGTAGGCGTTGTATAGAGTGGGTGATAGGCAAGAGCCTTCCGGGACGCCTAGCTGATTCTTTACCAATGGCCACTCTTGAGGTCCTGTCTGCGAGGAACGATTTGATCCAGTCAGAGGCATTATTGACAAGTAGAAGTTTTTGGCTAAGGTAGACCAGAGTTTGTCATGGTCGACCAGGTCGAAGGCCACTGATAGGTCTAGTAGGCATCATTTTCCTGATTCTCTGGAAGCATCCATTTGGATCTTCAGGTCGAGTAGGGCAGTTTCCGTACTGTGGTTGGGGCAGAATCCTGATTGTCAGTCCCCCAATAGTTGGATTTGTTCTAAGTGGTTTTGGATCTGGGAATATGCTAATTTGATTTACAGGAGGAATGGGACAGTGGTTATTGGACGGTAGTTGGTGGGGATTGAGGGGTCCAGGGTGGGTTTTTTTTTAGGAGGGGAGTTACCCAAGCTTTTTTTATGCTGGTAGGGACTATGTTAGACCTGAAGGAGGCGCTGATAAATTTGGTGATGATGGGTGATAGGGAGTGGGCGCACATCTTAACGAGATGGGAGGGAAATGTGTCTTCTTTGCAGTTTGAGGCTTTGAGTTTAGCTATAGTGTCTAGCACTTCTTTGTTGGAAATGGGGAGACGTAAAAAGGGGTGCATGATGGGGTAGTTTTTTCTTTTGTAGGAGCATTATTTTGGGGGCTAGTGCGTCTTGTATAGTTTTGCACCATGCTTTACTGGAATTATATGGTGCTATAGCTTGGTCGGGATTCTCAAGTTCTCTGAGGATAGAGAATAGCTCTTTATTGTCAGAGTTGGCATTAGTAATGCGCAGGTTGAAAACGTTTGCTTTATGGGAGATTATCGCAGATTTATAGATTTTATTGGCTGTTTCAAAGGCCTTTGTTGATTCTGGGCTGTTGGCTTTCCTATGTATATGTTCAAGAGCTCTTTTTATGCGTCTGAGGGAGACTAATTCTTTGTCAAACCAGAAGCATGAGCGTTTATCAGGTTTCTGCGTTTTAGTGGTAACTGGAGCGAGTAAATCAATGGTTTAGGTGAGGTGTTGTTGGTAGGCGTCTGCTAAGTAAATAGGATTATTAGTGTTAGCGATGATGTTGGCTAATGCTGTGCTCAGGACAGGGGCTAGACTATCTGCCGAGAGCTTTTTGATATTTCTGGTTTCAAATGTCTCAGGTGGTTTGGGAGTGGTGGGGTCCATATTGCTATGGTCCAATGGAAAGCTTATCACGAAGTGGTCTGACCACACTACAGGGAAGATGGAATCAATAGTGACTCGCGAGTTCAGAGTGAGGATCCAGTCCAGAGTTCTGCCTTTGGTGTGCGTGGGTCTTTAATCAGTTGAGTGAAGTTCATGGCTGTGTGGAACGCAGAGGCGTCTGTATCAAAGGGGTCATTATACCCTAGGTTGATGTCCCCTAGAATGATGCATTTTGTTTTGGGCTTGATTAGGGGCGTAAGCAATAATGGGCTGTCTAGGTTGGGGTGAGTGTTTTTATTGGGTGATCTGTACACTACTAGGAAGTTGGTAGTGGTTTTAGGGTTGGGGATAAGTTTGACTAATAGAAGTTCATAGCCTTGTATTTGTTCCAGAGGACAGGCTCTGAGTTGTATTGAGGTTCTAGCTATGATGGCCACTCCACCTCCTTGGAGGTTGTTTCGATCTGTTCTGAAAATACTATATCCTTGTGGGATGGCAATGGTTAAAGGGCCTGCGGCCGGCTGCAACCAGGTTTCAGTAATTACTAGCATGTCAAGTTGATAGTCTACAATGTGG
Source organism: Ambystoma mexicanum (assembly GCF_040938575.1). NCBI lineage: Eukaryota > Metazoa > Chordata > Amphibia > Caudata > Ambystomatidae > Ambystoma > Ambystoma mexicanum. The sequence goes on from NC_090926.1 coordinate 1,180,306,065, forward strand.
TCATGAATTTCTGTGGCGTTAGCACTGAGGTATTGTGCATTGGTAAGTGTGCCTTTAGTATTAAGAGCGTGGTCGGGGGTGGTGGTGTGGTCTTGGGGTTGGAGGACTGGGTTGCGTTTGATTTAATTGAGGTTGACTTATTATGCTTGTTGGTGAGATTTTTGGTTTGGTGGTTATATAGCGTGGGCGTAATTAAAGTGGGGGTGGTTGCGGTTGTAGTGGGCCTGGCCGCTGGATGGGTGGATCTGGTTCTGGCTCTGTCTATTGAGTCTAGAGGTGCCCAAGGAGGGTATGGTTTTGTTGTTGGTCTTAATGCAAGTGGGGAGTAAGGTGGGCCGGTGGGTGGGCTGAGCTAGGAGAGGTGGGATCTGCTGGAGTGATGGCGCTGGTCGTTGTGATTGCTTGTGGAGGGGAATGGTGGGAGGGATGGTAGGAATACCTCCCCTAATGGATGCGAGTATACCAATGGGTAAGTCATTCATTCAGCTTTCTTCTAACAACAAAATAATTTCCCTTGTGGCTTATATAAATCTATGATTGGGGTCATAATTTGTGACTGACTCCCATCATAGAGAACTGCCGATAAGACATAAGAACAAGATTTAGCCACCATGAAGGTTTTCAAATGCAGGAATGATTTTACCCCTATAGCCAGCCCACCCATCGGGCGACAAGATATTTTTTTTTTTGTAGCAGGAATACAAATGATGTTAATCCCATCAATAAAGAAATCTCAACCAAGTTTCCTGCAAAAGGAATATATTGTATGAGGTTATCAACTTCAAACACTGGGGTTTTCCTAAGAAAATTGTTCATGTCGAAATTATAGAAAAAAATGTCAGCTTATAACATCAATGAAAAAAGTGATTCAATTTAATAAAATGAAACTGATCTTAAAATGTTAATTTCATTGAAAAATCATCAATTATTTGTAAAATATATATATATATATATATTACATGGCCATGTAGTTATGGTTAAGTTGCTGTTTCCATAGGAAGAGCACTTTTTGGGCGGCTTATAACTTCGCTCTCCCTGGACGGATCCTCACCAAACTTTGCAAAAAAAGTAGTTGGGTCACTCTGAACTTTTTTTTTTCCCATAGACTGAATGGGAAAAAACTTTGCGCACGGCTACAGCCCGAACCGCTGGACGGATTTACACCAAATTTGCGGCAGGAGCGGGGCCTGGTCCCAAAAGCGTGCTTTTGTAAATTTGGTGTAAATCTGTCCAGTAGTTTTTTAAAAATGACCAAAATGTAAGGCAAAAAAATTAGTGATATCTGCGTTCGCTTCGCGGATGGACTTCCCTGTTCGCTCCGCGGACAGCACCCCGATTGGCCCATGGCCTTGCGTCATGTCCGCGGACATGCGACGTGTTCGCTGATTGGACGGCGAGGGGCGTGGAGCGCGTCAGATTTTCTGTAGCGCCCGCCATCTTGTATTCGCAGTCGACCGTGTACAGCGCAGTGAAAAGTGGATAAAAAATTGTATTTAGTGCCGTGTGTTGGTGTGTAAGAGTGTTTGGGGAGGGTGGGGGAGTATGAGATAGGTTCAATGTTTTGTTTTTTTATGTGCTAGAGGTTTTTGTTGCGTTCGATTTGTCCGCGGAGAACACGGCTGTTCTGACATTTTGTAAATAAACGAAATGGTGGGGTGTTTAGAGGACGGAGTATGTGTCATTTTTGTTCGCAAGGAAGGTAAAAATGAGCTATGAACACTCACGGTGTACTTAATTGTTCGTAAATACACAAACTGGGGGTGTCCTCAGGACGCTGTCCGTATTGTAATCTGTCTAGTTGAATGTGTTCTAAGAACACTCGCAGTGTCCCGAAATGGTTGCAATTACACAAAATGGGGGTGTTCTGAGAACGTTGTTTGTATTGTTCGTTGTCAGGGTGAAAGTGTTTTAAGAGCACTCCTTTTGTTCGCTAATAGTACAATTTCCTAGGGGCGTCAACCGACTTTTTGTCCACTAAAGAAACGATAAATCTGGCTGGTGTGCGCCGACATTATGTGATAATCCTATGACTGGCGCTATTGACCTGGCTGACTTGCTTTTGCGACACTAAATCATATCTCCCGCCCCTAAGCCTGATATTATCAAAGCATTCATATTCCCCGCCTCTCCGTGACGTTACAGGGTGCGTAATGAAACGCGCCCAGTCGTCTCCAGTACTACGCGACTTTACACAGAACCCGGAAGACAACACACATTATGTCACAACACAGCGCGCCACAATTCAGAATATGAAACTGTGATTTAAAAGCAAAGAGCAAGATTGTAAATGTTGTAAAGTACATTTATTTGACATCAAATGTTTAGAGAATATTCAGCAATTTGCATTTGTCTTTGTTGTCGATCCGCAAAAGTTCATGTTGAGACACGCAATGTTCCTTTGCGGTACAGAGAGTGTTAGATCAGCTTACAACTCAGTGCGCCACAATTCGGAATATGAAACTGTGGTTTAAAAGTAAACAGCAGGATTGTACATTTGGTAAAGTACATTTATTTCACATGAAATGTTTAGTGAATATTCAGCGATTTGCTATTGTCTCTGCTGTCGATCAGCAAAAGTTTATTTGGAGCCACGCGTTGTTCCTTTGCGGTAGATAGGCTGTTGGTTTATGATAAAAGCAGTAAATGGTCGCTCTGATAATCGGAAAATTGCTCCAACAACGAGCCATTAGACCACCCTATTGGTTGGTATGTTGTTTGTAGCCGCTAGTACTGCTTAAGATTGTCCCATAAAATGGTGAGGGTCATGAAGTTGCATATTTGGACCTGCACCTGGCAGTTGAAGACCCCATCCGCTGGAGTCTGTAAATCGTGACATAGGCAAAATGGGGCCACGTACCTGTTTTAAAAAACATAAATTAGTCTCACCAGCCGATCTTCATTAAAAATCATAATTTTATTTATTAGGGCATGGAAATATTTGCTATCGAAGATAGTGCAACAGAGTATGTTAATAATAAAATAATAATATTTTCCCATTCATATAGCGCTAAGAACCGTGAGGTATGTAAGCGGTGCTTATTATTAACCATGGTGTGTGGTGCTCATTTATCGACCACGGAAGGATGAAAGGCTGAGTTTGGCCTTGCCGGGATTCAAACTTGCGTTAGCAAGCTGTGCACGGATGTCAAAGCGAGCGCTGTACTCGCTGTGCCACTTGACAGGCTACAGTGAAGTGGCACAGCGAGTAGAGCGCTGACCGCCTATAGACCGGTTACATTATTTCTATTAACCCACCCTGTGTCGTCTGCCTTTTTCAGAGCCCTCTAAACGACAGGGGATCAATTCGGCGGTGATAGTGTGCTGTAGAAAACATTATGCCACTTTCAACGAACAAGTTCAACTTGAGCGATCTTTAATGCTACGCTATTGTAATTATATTTGGTATAAAGTAATCTAAAGGGTTACTTACAGTACAATTGCAATTTCCATTGTCTACGAGTCGTGCAGTCCCAAAATACGATTCCCGTGTGCCAACGATCTTTCGCATCGTGATATAATATATAAAAGTGGTTTCGTTTCAGAAATTTCATCTTTATCTTCTCTTACGTTTTAGCAACACTCCTTCAAGAGAAGTCTTTCATCACAATCTCTGTCTGTCAAGGTCAAAACACAATACAACCTTATAGTCCGCTTCGTGAGCCTCTCCGGGGACCGAGAAAAAAAATGGAAGCAGCTGACCTTCACTGTGAACGAGCATAAATTCTTACTTTGCAACATTCTGTGTAAAGCCATCTGTAGAAGTTGTGGAAGCAGCTGACCTTCACTGTGAACGAGCATAAATTCTTACTTTGCAACATTCTGTGTAAAGCCATCTGTAGAAGTTGGTTTTTGCACGCCATGTTTGTATATTGTTTGCGTGATATTAAAAAAACTTTGTTAAAGGGACATTATGGCTCAAAGTAAAACCGAAAAACCCCTGAAATTCGCCAGTTATGGTAACATAAGCAACCATAACTCGCGCCACCGTGCACTGCTAACACTAACACCCAGGACATCAAAGATGACATCACAAATGTCATTGATGACATCACTGATGACATCACATGGCTGGCTCTCCCTTTCTATCCTTTACTGACATATCGAAGCCACATAGTTTTCTTCAGTAACAGTCAGGAAGTAAAAATTGAAAGGGTACTACATTTGTAGACTTAGGGTCCAGTCACATCATATGAAACATATACATAGCGGAAGATACAGGCTTGAAAGAGAGCAATCCTTTCTGTGCATGAAGATTATCATTATGGTTATCAGCACTTTCTCATAGTTTTATTTTTATTACTATACCTCTATATGCTCATATTTGTATACATTATACTCACTCTCCATAGAGGGAATGGGAAAATGTTTTTGCTCGCGCCTACAGCCCAAACCGCTGGACGGATTTCCACCAAATTTGGACCCGGAGCAGCGGCTTGGTCCCGAAAGCGTGCTTTTGCAAATTTGGTGAAAATCCGTCCAGTAGTTTTTTTTAAAATGACCAAAAAGTAGGTAAAAAAAAATTAGTGATATCTGTGTTCGGTTTGCGGATACACTTCCCTGTTCGCTCCGCGGAAAGTGTCCTGATTGGCCAATCGTCTTGCGTGATGTTCGCAGACATGCAAAGTGTTCGCTGATTGGACGGCGTGGAGCGTGAAGCGCGTCAGATTTTTCTGTAGCGCCCGCCATCTAGGATTCGCGGACGTCCCAGGACAGCGCAGTGAAACTTTGTTCAAAATGTGTATTTTGTAGAGTGTGTTGGTGTGTTGGTGTGTAGGAGTGTTTGGGGAGGGTGGGAGTGTATGAGATAGGATGAAAGTTGTGTTTTTTATGTGTTAGACGTTCTTTTTGTGTTCGATTTGTTTGCGGCCATCACGGGTGTTCTGAAATGTTCTAAATAAACTGACTAGGGGGTGTTCTAAGGAGTCAATATGTGTCCGTTTTGTTCGCAAGCAAAGTGAAACTGTTCTAAGAACACTCGCGGTGTCTGGGGAGTGTTCGTAGGTGGTGTCCTGAGGACGCTGTCCGTATTGTTCTCTGTCAAGTTGAATGTGTTCTAAGAACACGTGCGGTGTCCTGAAATGTTCGCAAATAAACAAAATGGGGGTGTTCTGAAGACGTTTTTGAGAACACTCCCGGTGTCCTGAAATGTTTATAGGGGTTGTTCTGAGGACGCTGTCCGTATTGTTCTCTGTCAAGTTGAATGTGTTCTAAGAACACTCGCGGTGTCCTGAAATGTTCGCAAATAAACAAAATGGGGGTGTTCTGAAGACGCTTCTAAGAACACTCACGGTGTCCGGGGAGTGTTCGTAGGGGGTGTCCTGAGGACGCTGGCCGTATTGTTCTTTGTCAAGTTGAATGTGTCCTAAGAACACTCGCGGTGGCCTGAAATGTTCGCAAATAAACAAGATGGTGGTGTTCTGAAGACGCTTCTAAGAACACTCCCGATGTCCGGGGAGTGTTCGTAGGGGGTGTCCTGAGGACGCTGTCCGTATTGTTCGTTGTTAAGTTAAAAGTGTTCTAAGAACTATCGCGTTGTTCTGAAATGTTCGTAGGGGGTGTCCTGAAAACGGTGTCCGTATTGTTCGCTGGCAAGTTCAAAGTGTTCTAAGAACACTCACATTGTTCGCGGACATTAAAAGTTTCCCATAGATCATAGTTGAAATGTTGGACTCTATGGATGTGATATGCTGCGGTGGTTGTTGCCAGGGCATAGAGTCTTGGGTGCATGGCCATTTGGCCATGCACCCAAGATTGTATGCCCTGGCAACAACCACCGCAGCATATCACATTCATATTTGCTTATAACTTTGGGTGAAAAACAAATGTATAAGGAACAAAGGTATTAGATACTATGGATGTGATATGCTGCTATGGTTGTCCTCATTGTATACTTACTGTTTGGTCTAGTAATGGGAGTCCATGTTTTTCTTCTTCATTTCTGTGATAAAAGAAAATAGCATGTTAGTATTAGTATTTTGTAATGACTTATTACATTGTATAAGCAATATACTTTTATTTTTTTTCGACCCTCATATTTAGTAGAGTACAAATAGGAGTACTGTGCAATTTGATCAGTTTCTGTATTTGTTGCTAAAATCATTGGGTCTGTGGGAGAAAAAAAAATCCATGTTGGATTAAAAAAAAAACTTTTTCTGTTATGCTACAGTTTATTTGTTTGTTTGTTTTCAGTGTTCACTTGTTGTTTCTGGCTAATGCTTAATACTTTGCTTTGTTGTATTTTTTTTGGAGCAGTAACAGATTCTTCATTTGTTTTGATATTATAAAATTTTGGAGCAGTTAGATACCAATTGGCGTATTCTAACTGTCTATTTTTTTAAATATATTTTAGTGGTTTTGATTTATCCATTTAGATATTGTTAAATTTTGGGACAGTTAGATACCAATTGGCGTATTCTAACTGTGTATTTTTTGGTCTAATTTAGTGGTATTCATTTATCTGATTAGTTGTTGTAGAATCCTTGACCAGTTGGATAGCTTTTGGAGTATTCTAACAGTTTATATTTTTGTAACACAAATTTACTTAAAGGTTTAAATACAGTTTATTTATCAAATTTTGGTTTTAAGAACATCAAATAAGCGTTTGTAAGATTTGCTGGTAATCTCTGCTTTAGACTAGTGGTACTATCATTACATTCAAACCATCCACATTTCTTTTTTATATATGCAGTGTAGTGCCCTGAATTGGTTGTGGCTTCTGCGTGGTAGATTATACCTATTGTTGTGAAGGTTTTCTTACCAAGTGATATTTGACCATGTGTGAATCCAGTCAGCTTGCAGTTGTTTTTGGTACCATCTGCATTGTAACGTAGAAGCATTAGTATTACGTATTTACTATGTTGTTTGTATTACTAACGTGGAGCGATTATCTGAATTGCAGGTAGAGCATAATCTACCATGGTTTGCATTTTGTACAAGTTGCTGAAATGGAATGGATTCACAATTTGGTATTGATATATATATATGAAGCGTTCATTGGGGATTTCTTCTTGTGTCACATTGTTGCAGAGAGTGCATGTATGTTTCCACATGTATGAAATCTGAAAGATTTCATTTATAGGTATGTTTTTGTATTCCAGTACTTGTAGTAAGTACATTAGAAATTCTTGTAGATCTTCCTGTGAGTTAATAGTGAATTTTACCATTCCAGCACAGTAGTCCAATTGTCGTCTTATTCCAAAAACACTGTGTTGTCAGGATTGTTTGCTGCATTTCTGTGAAGTACTAACATTTGCAAACACAATGGGTCTGTACTGTGTGAGTAAATGTTGTCAACAATTGGTGGTAATTGAAATAGAATATTCATTGCTACATTTGCATAGCAACTTACACCAACTATATTTGAGAATTTAAATGGTCCAGGTAGTTCTGTATCTAACTGCTTTTTTTGGAGTTTGTCTTCCTTCTTTAAATAAGTACCTGGTTTACTTTCTCTAATTGATTCTTTTTTGTTTGTGGTACTTGATGAAGTATTAGTTTCTTTTACTCTCTTTGGAGGATTTGCAGTGACGTCCTGTTGCATTTCTGTTTGATTTAGTTTTCTTTTACAACGTTTTAGTTTTTTTGGAACAGAATGTGTTTAGATGGGGAGTGTATAGTGAGCGAAGTCTATTATATTCTAAAATGCAACGAATATCAGCGTTTACTTTACTTGCATCAAAGTTTTTAGAAATAGACCGTCAAGTGTACGTAAGCGTGATAGTGCTACGTAGCTCATGCCTTCTTTAAAGACTGTGTTACCAATATCTATCATTGCTTTGTCTAGGGTAAGACCTTGTGATTTATGAATCGTGACTGCGTATGCAAGAGTTAGAGAAAATTGTTCTCTGCGTACATACATATCTTTATCTTTGAAGAGAAGGAATCCAGCTGTTGAGCGTCCTATCCGTTTTACTTGTAAAAGTTTGTCAAAGATTATATTGACAAACTGAATTTTGTTGTCACGTGGGTATGTTTGAAAGCCAACAACTGTACCCAGTGCTCCATTAACTAGTCCTTGGTCCACGTCAAGGTTACGTTTAAGCATTACTCTGCAATTTAAGGATAATTTTAACATCTTTTCTAAGCCTGCTGTGTTTGAGATTGCTTAGCATGATTTCATTGAATTTGAAACAGCTTGCACGAGTTGGCATTAAGGCCATACAATTGACATTTTTGTGAGCTAATTGTTCCATAACATCTGTAGCACATGCATTATCGCCATAAAGTGCATTAATGTTCCGGGTTTTCAATGTTGCTTCTGCTTCTTTAGAAAGTATACCAACTCTCAAACTTTTTAAAATGTTGGCATAAGTTAGATCTGCAGATTGGCGCATGTTTTCTGTTAATTCTCTGTATTGGAAATGTTGCCAAAGGTTGACATTTCCAATGCTGCCAACAGTTTTACGGCAGATTTTGTGCCCTAATGTTTTAAAAATAGGTTCACCTTTTACTGGTGTTAATTGAAGCAGATCTCCAAAAACAATAATGTGTTTTCCTGCAAAGAGCTCTTCATAGTCTGTTTTGAGTACTTCTTGTAATAGTACTTCTGAGGTGAATCAAAGCTAACATCAGGTTGGAGACCATGCTCACGTCATCTATTAGTAGCATTTTCATTTGTTTCAATACTCTGCGTAATTCCATTGCAGCTTCTGCAGAAAGTTTGTAATAGTCTAATTTGTTCTGGTGTTCTACTGGTAATAGTAGTAATCGGTGTAATGTAACACCACCTATGTTGTAGGCAGCTAAACCTGTGGGGGCAGTGACAACAGCTGTCAGTTTGTTGTTTGTCAATTGTTGAAGGAACTTACTAATGATTTTGATTAGGAATGTTTTGCCAGAACCAGCTTCACCACTGACAGTAGTATAGGTTTATAATTATAGCAGGAACATTCTTTATTTACATGTTTTACACCATGTGCAATTTGTTTTGTTACTTCTTGAAAAATGCTACTTTGCTCATTGTTTAGTTTTGATTGTAGTATAGTTAAGTCTTCCTTATCTTCATACTGACACATGGTGTTTTCTACTTCTATCATAGCTAATTCTGCCTCATTTGTTATTAGTGGTTCTCCCAGTGGTTCTTGGCTTCCTGTTACAGAAGGTTGACTACTGTCAGGAGTATCCTTATCTAGTTGGGCTTGGAGTTCTTCTTCATGTTGCTGTTCATTGTGCAACATTGTTTTGTACTGTGTAAAGTTTACATCAGTTATAGTGCTTTAATTTGCTTTGAAAGCATCCTCATATGAGTCATAGTTATCTAGTAATTGTTCTTCTTTTCTCCATGGTTTGAAGAGTTGTTGCAGGGATATGTAATATACTTCTTTATGTTGAGGAGTCTTCAATGACAATTTGATATCATTAATTAAATTTGGTTTAGTGAGTTTAACTAAGCTGCCTTCACAGTCTGTCACTCTATATTTACCTTTTTTTTCATCAGGTTTCATATTTTTGTATGTGTAGTTTTGGGCTATTTGGTATAGACACATGTTTTCCAAAGTATTACTTCTGTTTGGGTAGTATGTGTCCAATAAATTGTTTTTTAAAATGTCTTGGCTGTTGGGATCATGTTTGGCTATTGTTTCTATATCTTCAAATGATTTTAGAACTCTTTTTCTAGATTTAGCTGGACCAAGACTTGGCCATACTATATTTTCAGATTTACCATACAATGAAGTACCAGTTAAACGATCAGCTGCTTCATAAAATCCACATTCTCTATGGGTGAGCATTTTTATGCCCAAGCTGTATAATTTCTGAGATACTGTTTTATCTGATGACAGGTCATTCCAGAGGTCTTGGAGCTCTGTCTTTTCTGCTTTAGTTAAGTATGCTGTGACATATCGTGCAACTGCAGTAGAATTGTCTGCAATGTACTGCACATCTATGTTTGCATTCCATAAGTGGGCAATGATTGCATTATAATCATTGATATATATTTCCTCTTCTTTTCTTTTTATGTAATATGTATTTTTAGGTGACTTTCCTTTAACACTATGTCGAACTTAAGACATGAGGTTGTTTACTTGACCTGTATTTGTAACTGGTCTAGGGAAACCAAATCGGCATTTGGTGTAGTATTTGCCTTTGTTTTTGTATTTGTGACGACAATATTTTCCACATTTGTGTCTTTGAAATTGTAAAATTTGTGCACGAAGATCACTATTTGTGGCTTTTGTGATGGAATTTCACAAGTGACATATTTTTCAATAAACTGTAAAACAGTGGCATCACTGTCTTGACCAAATTTAGGAGCATCTTTAATCCATAAAAGCATGTGGATATGTGGTGCTCCTCTGGCTTGGTATTCTTTTCTCCAAAAGAAGTGTTGCACTTCTCCAAGGGGAGGAACAGTTTTATTACAAATAAAATGTAGCATAGCCATGAAGCGATGGTGAAAATATCTTGAATCATTAACAGGATCCAAAGAACAAAGTTCTCCAGGTGTTAGAATATCTATGTTTGTTTTGTTTTTATTTGATATGTGTAGGAAATCATGTAAATCTTCCCATGCATATTCTGCACAACTTAATGTAACAAACCAAGTGGGTGGGCCAAGGTTTCTGATCATACAAAGTACATCTCCATGACGTCGAAACCAGTATTCTTTAGTACCACGCATATTTGCTAATAGATTTGTAATATTTGATTGTAAAACCTCATCCTTTTGTTGCACTTTCTCTAATAATTGTGTAGCTGTCATATTTTGAAAGTGTGATCCTGATTTTAATGTGTGCAACGCCGTAACAAAAAAGTTGCTAGTTCACTTTCAAAGAGTAGGTGGAATATGTATTTCACATTTTGTCTAAGTCTGGGATCTTCAGAATACATCCATAATGAGCGGTATTCTGAAGCTGATATTTGAATAGGTCTATCATCATACCTTCCTCCTTTGCCAGTAGGAAAGAGTAGAGGAAATGCACGTGCTTCTATACTTTTTCCCATATACTGATTGGCGATCCTTTTGTTTGACGCATTTGGTAAGTTTCCAGTACATCTTGTACGGTGTCATTACAGTGCAAAGGATGAATTGTATAATGGTCTAAAGTATTTGATATTGTAGCAGGATCTAGTAGCTCAAATGACCAGCTTCTTGTGTTTCTTGAATTATTTCAGTTGTATCTTTCAAGTTTTCTTCAATATTAATTTCTTTGTAATATTCATTATTCTCTTTAAGATATTGGAAGGCTTGTCTAACTTTATATAAATCTACCAGCTGTTGCCATATTTTTTTGTCTTTTGTAGGTACTCCATTTACTAATATAATTAAAGATTGCTGCATTGGACGTTGCACTCCTAGAGTATGCACATTTTCTTTTAGATTTAATGGTAAATAAACTACTTTTCCACGAATGCCTTTTACCAATTCAGAGGGAGGTAATTTTGCTGTTTTTGGTTGAAGGCGTATTATTGCTTGAAATGGGTGTACTGTTTGAATTATGATGCTCTCATATAAATTAAGTTGTTGTAGAGGTTTTGGTACTGGGTATAATTCCAAATTATTTGTGACAGAACGTGAAGGAGTTTTGTTGTTAAGTTTTGTAGTGCAAAGTATTAAGGGCTCAGTTATTTCATATTTGTTTTCTGCTAGAAGGTAGAGAGCTAATTCAAACCATTTAGAATCTTCATTGTCTTCTATTTTGTATGATAGGTCCACAATTTTTGTGTTACTTTTATAAAAAAATTCTACGGCAACATACACATACATGGTTTGGTACTTCAGCTGATGTACTTTTAAATTTTAGTATTTCGTTTTTGTATGTGTTTAGCAAAAGGTTGCCATGTGTACAATTGTTGCTTAATTGGTTTAAAGCTATTTCATTCTGTAAATGGCTTTCACTTCCAAAATATTTTTTCTGGATATAGTGAATTTCTTCAAGTAGGTCTTTTGCTGTACCATGTAAAAGGATGTTATTTAACTTAACTTTGCTAGTGCTAAAGCAGGACTTTTAGCATAGTACAGTTTATAGACTAGATTTCTTATAGTTGAATGATGTGTTGATATCCTTTTGATATCATGGAAAGTGGTTTTACAAGTAGGTCCTGTAATGCAGGCCAATGAATGTCCTTGTAGTCCTGTGTACTTGCGCACTGGACAGGTATCTATATTTTGCAGTAATTTGTTTTTGATTTTGTCTTTGCTTTTTACATATTTATTGAGGAATTGGTGTAAAGATTTGAAACATTGTTTGGGAATGTTACACATTGACGTGCATGGCCATTTGTACACTAGACGTTCTGATTCAGTTGAATGGAGGGGTAATTCTAAGTTTTCAGGGCATATTTTTGTAAGGAGTACTTCTTGTTCCATTATGGTATTATTCACTTTTTCATAACCTCGACCACTGCTATTTATGGCAATTGTATTTGTTTGCTTTTGTTTGTACGCTTCTTCATTAAAATATGGTTCTGTGCTCGTAGTGTGATTCCATTCACCTCCGCAGATACTTAAGAAGTTCTTTCTGTTGACATTTCGCTTATTGAGAAGTCTTTTTTGTAATTTAGTTATTAGTTTTGTTAGTGGTTTCATTTTGTTTAACACTAAAATAAATAACTTTCTTTTGAGAAGAATTGCACTGTCCATCAATGCTTCTAAGATTAATTTCCTACGATAGGTTTTAAGCTTTGAACCTGATTTCTCTCCTGTTTTTATAAGATTTTGAAGGACTTTGTGACGGTATATTTTGGCTAAAATACTTTTCTTGGAATGCTTACTTTGCACTATATTAAAATTTGAAGAAGTAGTTTTATCTGTACTGATAGCTGATTTTCTGTTAATTGTTTTTTGGTTTGTTTTACATTTTGATAGAGGAAACGAAGTTGTTGTACTTGAAACTTCTTGTGTTTCACTAAATGATTGTATTAGCTGCTTTGTTTCAACTTTTTTTACAAATTCTGCTAGAGATGGATGCTTATGTTGGACACCTTTATTTCCATTTGCTCTAATTTTGCGTTGCTTTCTACGGAGTTGTCTTTTGGTAGGCATTCTTTAGGGTCTGTTGGGGTGTTCTGGAATGTATCTGTGCTGTGTGCATGAGTGTTTGAGTAAGATGATAAAGATGTATGTAATGGTGTGTGATTGTGCATTGTGAACTAAAACTAGTAGGGATAGGTATTCTTGAATTTATGTGTTACTAAACTGGGGTTCAGATGACAAAAAAAAAGTAAGCTAGTGGTGTGGAAAAGTACAAATAGTAAATCTAATGTATACAATTAAAACAGTTGTTTGTTCTATAATATGAACATTTTAGTGGTTCAGTTGGCTAATTTGTGTGTCCAAAAATAGAAATTTGTGGGCCATTCTGGTTGTAAATCGCTGTTTAAGACATGGACATTTTTGGACAAAATGGTACAAAATTTCTATTTTAAGAAACCAAAATAGCTCGTATTAATGTTATAGTATATTTGATTAATAATATAAATATTATGGTGATATTTTACTTACTTTTTTTTAAAAATTAACAGGTAACTTCTTAGTTTTTCTTTCTTCTTCGAATTCGGCTGCTTCTTTTCAGGAAACTGGTCTTCACTGCATTTGTAAAAGCTTCAAATTAGTAACTTTGTTTGTATATAGCACTGTTTTTAATTTAGATATTGATTTTTTTAATTGAAATCCTCAGTGCCTTCTGTAAAACCATTAAACTAATTTATTTACATACGATACATTGCATCAGTTCAGTACATATGATATGTTCTTAATGAACAAATTGTATTGAATGACTAACTGTAGCAAAAATAAAATATCTTTACTATGTCTTGTGAAATTTATAATATATTAGTGAATACCACTATTTCTGTAAGTAAACTGTTCTAGGTAATAGCGCCTCAATGTCATGTCTAATTTAAAGTAATTAAGTAAATAAATAAATAAAAACAAAAAATATGAAATTGTATAAGTATTTTTATAAAGGTTTAAACATAGATTGTGTTTGCATGCAATTTTTTTTGAATATATGTAGTCTATATATTTCATTTAAAAAATGTTAGTTTAACATGATTTGAGTGTGTGTGTGTATAAAGAATGTAAAAAGTATAAAGGTGTATAAGTGATAGTTGATTTTAGGAAATTGAAAAAAGTACAGTAAATTCATTTTACAGATTTTACAAGGTAAAAGTCTGTTTGAAAATGTGTTCATCTACCATAGCTCTCAACTCACACGCTTTTGGCGGGTGTCACATGCCTTGTAAAGGGCAGACTCACCCGCGAAGCCTCCTGCACGCCCATTCATTCCAATGGGCATCTCACCCGCCAAAAACAAAATCGGGTGATTTCACCCGCCTGTAAAACAAAAATGGTTGAGAGCTATGTCATCTACTATACAGAAAATATGCATACCTGAAGTTTGTGTTCATGCATATGGATATGCATGGAGCTGCAAGTAGAAATCTTGAAGACTTGTACAGTATTTCTGGTAGATGCTGCTTGCCAATGATATGACACTTGTACTCAGAGATTCAGAGTACATTTGCAGTGCTGATCTATGATGATGCAGTTAGATGTAGAGGTCTTGAATGTGATTGGTGCATGGTCATGTGATTTTTGAGGTACATCCAATGAGGGAATGGCAGAGAGAGTGTAGTGGAAATGATAGAAGGGCTGTTCATGTTACGATATGTCCGCGGACATGGCGGTAGTTCCCGGACATCGGGAGTTACATCCGGGGATTTTTTGGGTTCAGAAGTCATGCAAATGAGAATAAGCACTGAAAGGGATTGGTCAGGAAAGTTTGGTGGGTGTGTTGTGCCAGGAGAGATTTTCTCAGATACTCTTTTTGCTGAGAGAACAAAAGATAGCTATGGCTGTGTGTTTCAGAAAACAGATTGTTTGGATTTTAGGAGATTTGTGGATACATTGGTTGAAGGTGCATGCAGAAAGCTGTGGAGTAGCTGTAGATCTTGGATTCCCACATGTGGAAGTACACTGGCATGGAGTACGTGGAATGAAGTTTGGTTGGACTTGCTACCTTTCTGTGCTACTTTGGAGACAGAGCAACATCCAGACATAATTGTAATTAATTGTGGAGGGAACAGTTTAGGACATGTGACTCGAATTTTTTTGCAATTTCAATTTGCTATGAAAGAAGGACTGAGGAAGGTTATGGACATGTTTCCTAATTCTCAAGTGATATTTTCACGGATTGCGCAGAGACAAATGTGGCTTCGTTCTTCTTCATTTGGTCCACAAATGGAAAAAGCAAGGCGCAATGTTAATAAGGCTGTTTGTGGCTTTCTAAGAGATTTTGGCATGTCTTCTTTTCACAATGAAAATATTATGTTTTGTAGTACATACATTTTTCGCAGAGATGGAGTCCATCTTACTTATGCTCGCAATCAGATTTTTCTGAGAAATGTACAAAATGCATTGCGACCTTTTTTGGAATTACAACGATTTTGAAGTAGATGTTAGGCATTTACAATTTTTGACTTACAAACACCACCCAAAGGCTCTTTTCAGAGCCACCACTTCTTTCCAGAGAAAAGTACAATGTTTGTGATGGAGTAGCAACCCAATTTTTTTAATGTTCGCGAACTGTCCGCGGACTTCTAAAAAATACAAAGAGCCCTGCTTCATTTATTTTCAGTTCTATTTTTTAACTGGGAAAGGCGGCTCTGAAAAGAGCCTTATTTTTTTTTGATTTTTGTAATTTTGTATTTTTTTTGGTTTTTCAGACAGGACACACTAGGAGAGGAGGGTAAAGGAGGGTAAAGGGGGGGACACCAACCACAGGGATAAGAAAGGGTGAGCTGAGAGAGGAAGATGTAGAGTGGGTTTTATTTGGGTAGTGAGCAGGTCTTCTCGTGCTCTGAGACGATAGTCTCAAAAGCACTCCGAAGTCGCTCCCCCCTGCAGAGTACTGTGTCACAGTACATACATACAACTGTGACCCTCGAAAGGTAAGGGTCATCAGCATTCTGTATGGCCTGTGAGGCAGCTTGAGAAAGACGCTGTCCCACAGAGGTGGTCCTTGTGGTGACAGGATCAGAAACAGAGGATGAAGTAGAGGAAATCAACCTGCTACGTTCTTCGTAAGGTACAACCCTGCGAATAGCCCCAGAGTGAAATGACCTCAGGTGTCGCTTCATAGTAGTGGTCCCAAATCTGTAGTTACCGTGCTTACCGCGACTGAGTATCACTCATTGCAGGTAACATGGTTTGCACGAGCCTTAGGACCATTCCCATGAATGGTAAATAACCGTCACACCCAAGACTCACGCCTAGTGCGGGTAGTAGGGATTTCCTCTACCTCATTCTCATCATCCTCTTCTTCCTCCTCCGCATCCTCAGTCCTGTTCCCCTCTTCAGGCCCTTGGGGAGGTGGTGGTGGTGGTGGTGGTGGAGGGGGTGGTGGTGGTGCTGACGCAGGTGCAGCACCAAGTGGCAGTTCAGCAGCACCAAGTGGCAGTTCAGCAGCACCAAGTGGCAGTTCAGCAGCCAGGGATGCCATGTCGATGATGGTGTAGTCAAAAATCACTGTGTTCTGAAGAATAGCCAGAAACACAATGGGAATAAGCTCTTGGGCGTGGTCTTTTATAGGGGTGCTTGTGCGCGGTCCGCGGACATGCGCACTGTGCGCGGACAGATCGAACACAAAAAAAGGATCGGAAAGTTTCAAAAGGTATATAGAAACTCAAGATTGCTATGTGGGACTTGTGGCATGGTGAGATTTTATTGAAAAATATTATGGATTAACTGAAAAAGTACTTTTAAATTGTTCAGGGACACGAACAGTGTCCGCATTTCAGGACACACGATGAGCGTGGGCGCGGTCATATTATCTGTTTATCTGTTTGCGAACTAGTCTGCGAAGGAAGCGCCTGTCCGCAGGACACCAAGTGCACGGAGATTGGTTAGCGCATGCGCATTGATGTCCTACGCACACTGTTCGGGTTCTGAAGTAATTAAAAGTGCGTCACACGTGAAACGAACATTTCAGGACACCGCCGCGTGTGTTCTTAGAACAGTTTAAACTTGGTAGCGAACAGTAAGGACAGATATAGTGTTCTTCAGGGCACGTGTAATTTAGTTTATGTACGAACATTTCAGGACACCAATTGTGTTCTTAGAACACTTTCAATTGGGTAGCGAACACTACGAACAGTTGTACTGTTGTTCAGGACACATCATTTTCGTTTATTTACGAACATTTCAGGACATCAATTGTGTTCTTAGGACAGTTTTAAGTTGATAGCGAACATTACGGACATATAAAGTGTTCTTTAGAACACTTTAATTTTTGTTTCTTTACGAACATTTCAGGACACTACGAGTGTTCTTAGAACATTTTGAACTTGCATGAGAACATTACGGACGGATGTAGTGTCCTCAGGACAGTTACATTTTCGTTTCTTTACGAACATTTCCGAACAACCGCGGTGTCCGTGGACACCTAAATTGGTTTTATCACAAGGAACTGAAAGTAATTACAACACAATATAAGAAAAGTAACTTTATTTCATATGTATATACAATTATGACTGGGAAGGTGGGGCAGAAACGGAAACAAAAACAGGAGAATTAGGGATTTCTAGATAACTGGGATCAGGTGAAGAAGGGAAGGAAATCTCATCGAAACGCTTTGATCCATAGACAGGGTTTGGGGTTAACTGCGTGGGATAGGGTGAGGGGGGACAAGTGCCGGTTGGACAATGGTGTGCTGTTGGGGGTTTCACATAATTTTCCACAAAGTTTTTCAAATCCATAAAATTTTGCATAAGGTCGTCCATTTTTTGATTAATCTGCTGTAGAGTGATATCCTCTGATTGTTGTTGTGAGATGCTTGGAATTTTTGTATGGTCTGTAATTAAACAAATGTATATGTTAAATGTATACAAAATAATATTTATTAATTGGTTTATATAGTAAAGTGTGTACCATTAGGTGGACTATTTTCTAACATTTCCTTTCGTGGGAAATGCTCCTCTAGCCAGTTGAGAGTACTACACATTTCTGTGAGAAAACAAAAAAGTAATGTTTTTTTTTCTAATATAGAAAGTTTATAAATATATGAGTAAAAAGAAGTGCACTTCCTATGTCTGGTGAGATATGTAATCAGTAGTGTATACGTCTGGTCTTGCTGTTGGTTGTGGAGCGTCTGTGAGGTAATTATGGTGGAAGCCACTTTATCTTCTTTTGGTATATTCCATTTTAAAACATATTGTATTTACATGAATGGTTAGTGTGTTACATATATGGGTAACATTTTTTAAGTATTACTACATATACTTTGTATGTGTGCTGCTTTGTGAATTTGTTAAATGTTCCTATGTTATGATATAACTATTACACATACCTCCCCAGAGTTTTTAGGTGGTGGTGGTACTGTTGTTCAAACATGTTTGCGGACAGTCAAATTCAGTAGAAAGGGTTCAGTATGTTCCATATTATATGTACATAAAGTCAAAGGTATTATTGTTAAGTTGTGCTACTAAAAGACTATGAAATTCAGTAAAAAAACTTTGTTAAGGGGACGTTATGGTTAAGTTGCGCTAATAAAAACCTATGAAATTCAGTTTAAAAAACATTGTTAAAGGGACGTTATGGTTAAGTTGCGCTACTAAAAACCTATGAAATTCAGTGAAAAAACTTTGTTAAAGGGACGTTATGGTTCAAAGAAAAACAGAAAAACCCCTGAAATTCGGCAGTTATGGTAAGATAAGCAACCATAACTCGCGCCGCCACCGTGCACTGCTAACACTAACACCCAGGACATCAAAGATGACATCACAAATGTCATTGATGACATCACTGATGACATCACATGGCTGGCTCTCCCTTTTTTTTCCTTTCCTGACATATCTAGGCCACATGATTTTCTTCAGTAACAGTCAGGAACTAAAAATTGTAAATTACTATATTCGTAGACTTATCTTTCAAGTATGTTCTTAGAATAATTCCCTTATGGTCCAGTCATATCATATGAAACATATACATAGGAGAAGTCACAACCTTGAAAGACAGCAATCCTTTTTGTGCATTAAAATTATCAGTAGATTTATCAGCACTTTCTGATACTTTTGATGTTTTTTTATTACTGTACTTTCCCTGTATATGCTCATATTTTTATATGTTGTACTCACACTATTTTCCTTAGGGTCCAGACACATCATGTGATATATATAGATAGGGTAAGTAACAGCTTTGAAACAGAGCAATCATTTCTCTCCATAAAGGTAATCAGTTAGGTTATGAACACTTTCTGCTACTATTGCTGTTTCTTTTTCCTACTTCAATTCCCTTGTATATATTCATATTTGTATGTGGTGTTGTCTCTTTGTGATTTGTGTATAATAATGCAATTATGTAGTAAGTGGGTTTTATTACCTACTTATCACAAGTTTCACTGTACGCAACACTCTAATATGAAAACAGTTATCATTTCAATATTCAACATGGCAAGCTTATGAATATTGCACCTCCATCATGTATGCTGCACACAATGCCTATGTTTCTACATGAGTACCTTAGTATACTGGATTGAAGTTAATAATAGAATGCTATTTATATCAATGCATTGCTTAATGCACTGATTTATTAACATTACACTAAGAATCCATTGTACAGACTTTTCATGAAAGGTAAATGCACATGTGATGTCATCAGTGATGTCATCAATGACATTTGTGATGTCATCTTTGATGTCCTGGGTGTTAGTGTTAGCAGTGCATGGTGGCGGCGCGAGTTATGGTTGCTTATCTTACCATAACTGCCGAATTTCTGGGGTTTTTTGGTTTTACTTTGAACCATAACGTCCCTTTAACAAAGTTTTTTTCACTGAATTTCATAGGTTTTTAGTAGCGCAACTTAACCATAACGTCCCTTTAACAAAGTTATTTTTGTAGTAGTCATCAGGTTAGCAAGGAAAACGCTCACGCCCAATCCCACAGTGGAGAAAGGGGGGGGGCGTAGCCTCCAGTGAGGCACTCCAAAGCCGGGCATATATCACCCTGGTGCAGCACCTTGTCAGGTCTTGAAGATTCCACCCTTCAAGATTCTGCAAAAATGGCAAAAAACAAGGAAAGGTGCGCAATCCCGTTCCCTCCATAACCTTCCAGGCCACTGGTATTCTCCTCCGACCGGTTTCTGTGCCAATACACGTCATCAGGGAGGCTGTCTTAACTTGCAGCTCACCGCAGGTGATGATAATCTGCTGCAAGGGCTTCTGGTGGATGTAGTCATCAAGTTAGCAAGGAAAACATTCACGTCCAATCCCACCGTGGAGAAGGGGGGGAGAGGGGAGTGTAGCCTCCAGTGAGGCACTCCAAAGCCGGGCATATATCACCCTGGTGCAGCACCTTGTCAGGTCTTGAAGATTCCACCCTTCAAGATCCTGCAACCGGTCGCAGGAGAATACCTGGAAGGTTATGCAGGGAACTGGAGTGCGCACCTTCCCTTGTTTTTTCTATCTATCTATATATATATATATACAAATCTATCTGACAAACTTGGCAGACCGCACTCCAACGGCAGGAAACACTAAAAATGACCAAAAATCATGGTATAATAACACAGCAGTATTTTATTGTTAAAGCAAAACATGCAGGGTATATTTCCGTATGGAGCAGGACGATTTTGTGCTGCCATCTCGGCGCAGTCGATTTGGCTCGGCCGATTGGCAGCAGAGCCTGTTTTGGTGTGGCCATTTTGATGCTCAGTTAGTTGTACCCAGTTCGTCGCCGGGGCAAAAAAGTGATGTTAATTACACTAAAACACTTTGT
Organism: Ambystoma mexicanum; assembly: GCF_040938575.1. Lineage (NCBI taxonomy): Eukaryota > Metazoa > Chordata > Amphibia > Caudata > Ambystomatidae > Ambystoma > Ambystoma mexicanum. The sequence goes on from NC_090926.1 coordinate 1,180,326,777, forward strand.
TTTTTTTAATTAAATGTTATGGTTTATTACAAAACGTTTTCATTATGTCATAACACTATAAAAAAACAGCAAGCATTTAAATCATACAATTTCAAGATCGTAAAAGTCTTTTTATCTCCAATGTTCACTTAGTGTATTTGCTATTACACCTTTAACACTTGTCGCGATTATGGCTCTCCAGAAAAGAACAATTCTAAATATCAGCACATTATCGTCTCCACAAAGAATTCGGGCCCATTGTTGGTCAGGATCCATTTGGATACTTGTTGGTTGCATCAAATCTCTAAAAATAAGTATTTTTTTCTTTCAATGCCGTACAGTCCATAATATGACTAATTATCTCGATTTGATATACCTGTAAGCAAAATCTGCAAAAGGACAACTCTTCTGGCAGTTGTTTTGTTTTAGTTAGTAATTCGCCAGTTGGAAGCACATTAAGGTGTAGTCTCTAAAACGTATCATTTACTTTATCTGGAAATGTTTGCAGATATTGAGGTAGTTGATTTTGCAAACGCATGTCTGTAACACAATTCAATGTTAGTAATCTGCTTTTTTACCTATAGTATAAATCGAATTGTTTCTTTGAAGTCTTTTTTTTTTTTTCTTTTTTTTTTTTTGCAACTTGTGGGCGATTTATGATCATGTCTGAAGATTTTTCTTCGTTATCCATTATTTGTATACATGCCTTCTTTCATGTGTTCAACCCAGTCTGGTTTGATGAAGGTTCCTGTTGACATAGGATAGCTATTGCTGGTATATCATACTGTTTCAGAGTCTTCCTAATAATGTTAGGAATTTCCAATTTCTTATAGACTCCAGAGACTGTAGTGCCAATTCAAATCGTATCCACGATACCGGCAATGCAGGTGCCAAGGACAGGATCTTTCGCCAAATTAGACGTTCTAAATGATTACATAGATCACATGCAACGTTCATCATGCTTCACAGCTATAAGTTAATATTGCTACTATTTTTAGCTTATAAAAGGCAATGATTAATTTCATGGAGTAGGAACCGTATTTGTTATGCAAGATCTTTCCCTGACGAGCTAGGGACGCAGATTTAGTCTTTAATTGTTGTACCCATTCGTTTTCAAACTCTGATTAAGTAAAACATCCAGATATTTAACTGTAGTTGTTGTTTCCAGTTTTTTCCCATGCAAAAAGTTAGAAAGGTCTTTTTTCTTCGTATTTGCTTGTTTGGGTAATGACCTCACTTGTTTTGAGATCGTTTTCCAGGGCATAGACTTCTAGTTTCATTCTTTTTTGTAAGCCAATCTGAGTTTTATCACACATTACTAAATCATCAGCGTACATTAAATACGGTATTGGAGTATTGTTCAACTTGGCTGGTTTCTCTGTCACGTTCGGTGAAGTCTGATGTGTACAAATTGAATAGGGTTGCTGCTAATGGGCATCCTTGTTTAAGTCCATTCCACGTTGGACTTTCCAATGACAGGGATCCGTCTTGAGCTAGCCTGATTCTTATCATCTCATCGGATTTGTGTAAAGAGCTTTGATTAGGTCAAGGATAGCCATTGGGCATTTCCAATCCTTCCATTTTGCCACAGTTTTATTCTATTGACCACATCAAATGTGAGTTTGAAGTCAATAAAGTAGCATGAGTTACAGTTCTTTGACTCCTTGATTCATGTTTCAATAGATTTTTTCTGTCTGATAAATCTTCTGACAGCCATTCAGCTTCAGGAACATCACTTTGTTGAACATTTTCATTAAGAAGACTCCACAGGTTTCTGGTGTTTTTGTTTTTGCAGTGGAGAAAGCATGATTTCTGCATTGTTCTGAATTATCATTGCTATGGCTGATTTTTGCCAGTTCTTGTACTGGTGTTTTTAAATGTTTCACCTTTTTCTTGTTATATGCTTTCTTCTGTTTTTTCAATGCTATTTCCTTATTATATGAATGCTGATATTTCCTTTTTACATTTGTTTGTTTTTTCCTATTTGTTATCATAAATTGTTTCAGTATCCATATGAGATGAAAGGCATTTGTTAAACCTGCTACTTGTCTTTCCGTCAAATGACGGTTTGTACCTGTGTTCCATTGGGCAATGGAAAGTGTTTTTGGGAGCACCATGGAGATGATCCTTTCTATTGACAATCTATTATGGTCACTGGAGCTAGTTTCTTCGTTGATAAAATTTGTGATCCCATCTTTGATTGTATCAGAGATATAGATGTAGTCCAAAAATGCTTTGTCATCTATCTGATAATCATTCACCAGGATAATGTGTCGTTTCTTCTTTAGACCATATATTTTTTTAAAAAAAATATTTTTTATTAGTTTATTCACACAAACAATACAAACCAAACTTGCAGTGCATATGCTAACATTTCTATTATGCATCTCTTAATTATATTCACTGCACCCGTAATCCCTCCCCCCCTGTTCGAGCCTACTCCTTCTCGCATTCTGTTCCTGCATCTTGTGACAGTGTGACCTCTGCCATGGGTTCTGTCGTGTCTCGCATTGGCCCAAATAACTATTAATGATTTCCAGGCCATCAGGGTCTCAGTCTCCTACCCCCCCCCCCAGCACTACTTGATTCTTGCCATACCATGGTCTCTGCCTCAGCCCATTTCTGCAAATCTTTCCACCATACCTCTAGTCGTGGGCTATGACATGTCTTCCACCCCATAGCAATTCTCCTCTTTGCTAGCACATGTGCCAGGTCCTTTAGTGTGCTTGAGTTTTTCTGGTCTAGTGAACCCCCCAACAGGCAGGCCCACGCTGTATCAATTACAATCTTAATACCTCTTTCTACTAGTCTGTGTGCCACTTCGCTCCAAAACCGCTCAATAACCGGGCATGACCAAAACATATGTAACATACCAGCATTCTCTTCATTACATTTGGGGCATGCTTGCCGTTCCACGTTTTTAAACCTAGCTATCTTCTGGGGCGTCATATACGCCCTATGCGTAATATAAAGTTGTATCTGCTTTAGTCTTGCATTCATCGATACCTTCTTATGGTACCTTTGGGCTTGTTCTCACATCCCATCCTCCATCGGGGCTCCCACTTCCGCCTCCCAATCTTGTCTCAGTTGAACTACCTCCTTTCCTACTTTGCACATCATCTCGTATATTCTGGATATCTCATGTCCCCCTTCTGCTATGTCATATATTGTATCTATGGTGGCGTCTGGTTCCTCTACAAGTACTACTTCGGGCCATGTCCTCTTGATTCTCTGCACCATTCTATGATACGTGATATACAGGCCCATATGTAACCCTGTTTCCTCCCTCAACACCTCAAAATCTATTATAGTCCCTTCTCCCCGTCATCTCTGTATAGTCGCCTGTAATAGTCTGCAAACTCCTGATTCACTCCTTCTTGGGTATCGACTACACTGCCATCTTCCCTCAGTATTGTTCTGATCATGGGTCTGGGGGTTTCACTCTTATATAGCCATGCCAAGATCCTTCCTGGTTTATCCCCTCCCGCATGCTGTATCTCTATATATTTTTCATAGTTAAGTTTGCACAGCCTTTCCCAGTGTCCAGCGCATTTCTGCTGAAGCCTGAGTATCAATTCAGTGTCGTCCTTATTTACCCCCTTCAGTGCCCTTTCCAATTCTCCCTCTGTTTCCCGCAGGTCAGCCAGGATCCCTCCCTACAATCCTTTCGATTTTGCTATGGCTACCCCTCTCATCACAACTTTAAAGGCTTCCCACAACGTGCCTGCCGAGTCCATGCTACCCGTATTTGTCTCAAAGTAGTTCACGATCTCTTCCCTCATGCTCCCTAAAGCAGGAGTCCCATAGCGCATCTGCTCTGAGGCGCCACGTCGGAATCCTCGCCCTCAGGGGTCAATATTGCCATCCGATGATCAGGGGCGAGTGGTCTGAAAGGACCCTCGCTTTATATTCCGCTTGCGTAATTTCAATCATTATCTCTTGTGTGGCGAAGACATAGTCCAGCCTTGTATGTAATTGCTGCGGAGCAGAATAATGCGAATATTGCCTCTCTTGGGGGTGTCGCAACCTCCACACATCTCCAAACCCAAATTCTTCCAACAATGTCTGCAGCGCTCTAGCAGCTGGGGCGGGTCTATCCATTTTCCCATCTGATCTATCAACCAAAACAGGGTTCAGCACACAATTGAAGTCTCCCCCCCCTCCCCCCAAGATCATCGCGCTCCCCACACACATACTGAGGTTGTTGCATAGGGTTCTAAAATATGCCGCTGTGTTATGATTCGGGGCGTACGTATTTATAATGTTTATCTCCCTGTTTTCCACCAATCATCTCATCATGACCATCCTCCCATCCGACTCAACTGTCGTTTGTAGCAGCTGAAACAGGACATGCGCATGATCACTCCCCTGGCATAAGCTGTATAAGACGAGCCCACCACCGTCCCCTTCCATTACTTCCCAATCGTCTCCATCTTATCTTGCGTCAGGTGCGTCTCCTGCAGTAAGGCTTTGTCTACCTTCTGCCTATGCAGATACAGCATAACCTTATTCCTTTTCAAGTAGCTATTAAGCCCCCTGACATTCCAAGTAACTATTTTAAGGTCTCCCATGACTTGTCAGAGTCCCACTCCCCCCCCATGCAGTCCAGATTCGATTGTATTCCCCTTCTGTATAGGCTTGTCTCCCAACTCGAACTCCCCTTAACTAAAAAGACAACAAACCCCCTAACCTCCCACCCTCCCACCTCCCTATCCCATCCCAACAACACCCTCCCCAACTGTTGCCCAGCTCCATCCCTGGATCTCAGGCCCCCGCGCATCTAGCCCTTTCTGGCAATAGCCCGTACTCGCGGCTCAGCAGGGTCAAGTGGCCCTAGTGGCTGTCTTACTACTAACTCCTGGGGGGTAGGTTGCCTCTATTCTGCGGCTCCTGTTTTCTACACCTAATGCTATCCAGTCAACTTATGCTTTTCATTCTCTATATTCCAGTCCAACAGGATCAACAAGTCCGAAAGTGACATAATACATTTCAAATGTTCCACCGTCTCTTGATGGGGGCCGCCCCCCACTTATCATTCCAGTATTCATAATGCATCCCCCCTCACTTCTCGTTCTTCTCGTGATCCTGCTCCTCATCTCGCTCCGGGCTGCCCTGTAGGTCCAGCCATGCTGCCGCTTCCTCTGGGGGTCTCGTAAAAGAACGCTTTACTTTGATGCAAAACTTTTAGCTTTGCAGGGTACAAAAGCATATACTTGATCCCAGCCGTGCGTCTCCTCTTGACCGCCGCATAGCTGTATCGCTGTCTCTGCACCAACATTGTGTAATCAGGGTACGCCGTGATATTGGTAGATGCCCTTTCTATCGTTCTACCTTTACGAAAGTACTCCAAGATCTTTTCTCTGTCTTTATAGTTTAAAATCTTCGCAATTATCGCCCGAGGAGGGGCCCCGGGCCGTGGTTTCCTCATCAGGGCCCGATGTGCTCGTTCAACAGTAAACCCTTGTGAGAGCTTGTCAGCCCCTATCTCTTGCAGGCTCATATTCTCCACATAGTCCGTGGGGTCCTGGCCTTCCTCCCCCTCCGGCAAGCCGACCACACGGATGTTGTTCCGTTTTACCCTCCCTTCCGCTTCTTTTGCTCGGTTCTCAAGATTAGCCACCTGCTGCTTTAATATGTGGACCTCCTTTGCATTATTGTTTTGGTTTCCCTGTTGGTTTTCACCGCACTCTCCAGACCACTCGTTCTTTCTGCCAGCGCTCTGATATGTTGCCGCAGCAGGGTAACTTCTATTCCTACTGCATCTATTGTGTTCACCAGAGCCGTTCGTAGGTCCGCCATTGCTGTCCCCCATGTGTTTCTCAGCTCTGTTATAGCTGCTAGGACCTGGTGATTTTCTCCCACTGGAGTGCCGTCCAGAGACTGTCGCTGAGCTCAGTACCGGGGCAGTGGGAGTCTGCAGCGTCTTGGCAAAGGCCTCCATTGTGGGTTGTTTACTCTTGGTCCTAAGTCCTTTCACCGACATGATGCAACCCTGTCTGCGTGTCCAGTTCCGTTCCCTTTGTGTCGTACAAGTTCTATCTCGCGGTAGTTCTGCAGTGTCACCAGAACAGTCCGGGCCCGGGCACGTCCCCCTCAGAGAGCTGCAGTATATGGCAGCATGCGCTGCGTCACGATTTCAGATGGGTTGTATCCTCCCACGTACCTTCACTGACTGTTGCTGACAATACCCTCTCAGGTCTCCTGCTATGTTGCCACCTGCACCTCAGCTTGCCCGGACATCCAGTTCACCCTGGTGCATGTTTATTACTACCTCATACGCTCTGATGGCTGCAGCATTCGCTGCAGGGGTGTCATATTTCGCCACTTCGCTGTTTGCCACTTCTCAGGGGGGCTATTGGTGCTTCTGTCCCCCCTTTCAGGAGAGCTTGCTTCTGCCCGATCCCAGATGGGGAGGGGGCCCGTGACCCTCCGATCACTCCTCTTAGTGGTCGTGCTTAGCTTCGTCCTTAACCGGAAAACGTACACACGGTTCTCTTAGGGGCATGTCTACCAGGTCACATTCGCTCTGTTCGTTGTTTACCATGTTGGCCACATGCTGCAATAGGCAGCGTGTCCTCCGGTGCCCCGCACTAAAATTGCGGCCACGAACCGCAAGCCCCCACCACACCGCTAGTTCTGTAGGCAGCCGCACACGCCGCGTGCATGTGCGCGGCAATTTCTACTGCTGGGGCACCCAGCGTGTTCCTGCACTCACAGGGGGCCGGGTCCGCAGTTTTCTCTTCGCGAACGGCAACTGGCCATTATGCGCCCCTCTTGCAGCGCTGCATCATCTCCCACGGTCTGCACTCACTGCTGGGTGTCGCTCTCTCCAACATTCTGTGCCTACGGGCCAGCATGGTTATAATATAACCTCTGCACGTCTTCTTTCTTCAATGGTTGTATCGTGCCTCCCTCAGCAGCCCGTTCCGCGTACGCTTCTGCTGCCTTCACGGGTCCCTTTGTTCTGCAGTAGCTGCCATCTTGTTATTATATAGCCGCACTCGGTCTGTGACACAAAGTATCAAAGCTCACGTTCTCTTGGGCCGATTCGTTCGCGGGTGAATGCTTTCTCTACCTGTCACTTTCACACATCCGTAATGCTGTTTTTATGTAGCAATCTGTTGTCTGGCAGCACACGCTTCTTAGGATCGATCGCCGGATCACGGAGCACGGTAGAGATACAGCCTACTCCATGGCTGCCAAGCCACGCTCTTTAGACCATATTTCTGCTTGTCTTGGCAATATCTGTGTTTCGGTTTTTCTTCACATATAATCAGGTCTATGTAATTTCTTTTAATGCAGATATCATCGATGGCTCTCAGCACTGCGTCAATATATAAGTCAGCTTTAATCGCCATTGGATTCCAAGCAAGGTTAATAATCCATAGTTTTTTACGGGGTATTTTAAATTCTTCCTTGCTCTGCAGAGAATGAGGTTGGGATTTATATTCAATGATGGTGCATTGTGTTCAAGTATTAAGATTCATAATCTGTACAACTTCCAACACACCATCTATTTTAACCAACGTCAAAAGTCCTACAGCCGGGCGTCCTTTATTTAGTTTTATAGCAGGATTCATGCAAGCCACGTATCCATCACATGTTGGGGTATGATGGAGCCATGTTTCTTGCAGACAAATTATATGATAATCCAGGAGCTCTTTATTTTCATCTTTCAGTAGATGGTTCGAACCTCTAGATTTCCATGAACATATCTTGTTTGATTGTGTTTCGTTGGTTGTTACTGATACTCTCTCTTGTTTTGTTTCACATGCGAGTCTCATGTCATTTCTTCACGGTGAATTGGACGATAAGAAGAGGTCGATCTACTAATACCTATATAAGCTTTGCCACGTGTATACGTTTTCTCTTATGTCTCCTTCATTTGTGTTTTGCTAAAAAAAAAGAACTTTGAGATAGGTTCCTTTGAGACTTCAAGTAATCCATTGCTGAAAATAAATCTTGTTTTGAGGTTTCATAGCTTTTGCCTTTATCAAATCACATGTAATTAAAGCCAATCTTAATAAATTGCGCTGCATTGAGCATCACTTGATCTAAGATGGCAGATGATTTGAATTGATTCCATATCACATCGGTTCTCTTTTCATTTAGGAATTCAACTAATTTGATGTCTTCTGAGTTAATTTCTTTTATGTTTGGAATGACATGTATTAAACAGTGTTTTATTGAGAATAAGACTCTTTCTTTGCTTTCACTCTCCAACTTTATCTTGTCCGTTACTACATGTTGACAGGGGTAGATAAATCTAGGCAATTTAAGTTGATTATTTGTTGATTCTATAGATATTATTGAATGATCACCATTAGTTTTCTTCTGCATTATCCGCTTGTGTTTGAAAAGATGTTTCTGATATGATACTGCAATCTGTTCTCAAGCTCTCAAATATGTTATCTGAGATATCCTCACATGAAAGTATTGTTTCTTCGCTAGTTATGGAATGTCCTTTTACATATTTGTCAATTATAATTAACAAGACCTTCCTCGCATGTTAATTATTTGTTTGAGGAATTAGATACATCCTCAGTATATGTTGAAAGATTCATTAGGAGTTCCTGACCGCCTTTTTCTAGTTTTCATGATGTTAGGTTGTTGTGAAGGACCCATGACTGGAGGTAAAGTCAGATTTCTGAGAAATGCTCTTGATCCTCTTTTTGATGGTTTATTTACCTTCTGTCCAGGTCGTTCTGTATTTCATTTCCCTTTTAATTGATTTGGTACCTTGCTACCTTGGTGCCGGGGTCATGTTTCGTTCAATCAAAAATAGGAAAGGATCTCTTGTGATGTTATGTTTCTGAATGTATTGCTATCTTGCAATTTTTGTTTTTTTTGGAGCACTTTAATTATAGGTTGTATTATTTGACCTTTTATCTCTCGTGTCACTGCACTTTTTTCATTTTGATCTTCAAATATAACATTTGTGTTTTCGCCTGCAGCTTTATTTATTGGTAGTGTTGGTGGCACCTTGGATTCCTCTATTATACTATTGATGGCATTCTCTTGATGTTTTTTGTTAGGGGTTTTTTGTTCCCCATCTCTAGCATTAGTATGGAACTATTGTTTATCCGCCAGCATTGCCATCATAGATGATTTCGTTTGAGCCTTGTCTGCTCGATCACTACAAGCAATGTCGAATAATCTTCTTTGCTCCTGATTCGACCGTTCTGCCTCTACATGCAATCTGGCTTGAATTTTGGTGACAAATGATACAAAACAAATATTCTTTGAATGATCATTGCCAATAACGTGGCTTGATCTTTCGTTGATTCATTTATTGTCTCATGAAGTTTAAAACATGGAACTAGTGCTTGTTTTGAAGCTGCCATTATCATATTTTGAAGTCCTAACATGGAGCTCGGAATTACATTGCATTGATATTCTTGTTTAGGGCTGCATTCGCATTTTTGTGCCGCTCCATGTTGTAGTTCGCTTTTATTAGATCTCAATTCGTCTGGATGGACATATTTTTGTTCTACTTTTAGTTGTGTGGCATTCACATTTGTCGTGTGCCTAGATTGTGATTGAATGGCAGGTTCTTTAAAATCCGGAGGTAGTGGAGTTGATGTCAAGGTGGCTTATAGTATAGTATGTTTTTTGTTAGCGATCGCAAAGACTTCTTATAGTTTTTCTATATTTCCCATCAAGTCTTGTATTTTCGATACATCTAGTGAGAGACGAGCCATGCGTCTGTTATTCGGCATTGTTAGCAACCGTGAGTGCATAGGTAATTGTGCTGTTCATAGTTAGATTGCCAAATACGCTTCGCTTGTTCAGCCTTAGCTTTTTGACTGATTGCCGGCATCTCAAATGATTCTTTCGGGAGTGACGGCAGGTCCTTTTCTCTGATGTTACTTGTTGCATTATTTTTCTCAATAAAGAAATATCGAGGTCGTCCCTTAAAGCAGAAAGTGGATTGGGACTAATATAAGAAATATCTATATACCAAAAAGTATCCACTCTGCTAGAATATAACTGAGTTATTTTGCAAAAATGTTTAATCAACGTTAATAGTGTGACCTAGAACAAGGAAATCACAAATATTATTTAGCCACGGTATTTATAGTCAGAAAACATTCCTTATTCTCACAGAGTGATTTATTGTGTTCTCAAATGAATAAGGTTAATAAATGCAGGAAGTGGGAAATGCAGTTTGGAATAAGAGTAAAGCAATAAAAAGTAGAACTGCAAGTACGAGAAAAATCTAACAGAGACAAATCAGTAAACTTTTATGACATGAAGATAAAGGCAAGCAATAATTAAACCATCGCTTGTGAAAAAATGCAAACACTTGTATAGTACCCTAAGAAAATGAATCAGCAGTCCAAATTTCAGTATACAGATACTACTGTTTTGCTAAAGAAGTGGATGCAGGTCTACCTTGGAAAGACAGAACAAACAAACGGAGGCCAAAAAAGCCTCAGGCCAAATACCCTCAGTTGGAGGGAAACTCTAAGCGGCACACATTTCAATATACAGGTGCCACTGTTTTACTAAATAAGGGAATGCAGGTCTGCCGACGTGTTGGTGTTTGATGGGGGAAAGAAACTCTTGAGAGAAAAGCACAAAAAAAACAATATACGTGCAAGAACAATGTTTCAATGCAGGTTTTGCTTTGGACTTCAGATTAACTTCAGAAATAGAGTTTCCAGTCAATGTGAAAAGTTCAAACATCCATGTCACGTTTCGGATCTGCCCCCTGCTGGGCATATACAGTTGTAGTGGAGCCTTCCTCAGGGCGGAGAAATGAAGAAAAAATAGGAAAATACAAACTTGACCCTGTGTGAAGGCAGACAAAGAGAGGAAAGGTATCATACAACAAGTTTGAATTTAAGGAATGTTTTCATCTTTTGTGGCATAGGTCTGAGTTCAGAGAAAATGATTAGCTAAAATATCTTTTTGCAACAATAAATAATTGCCCCTAGTGGGAACATAGACCTTACCCTGATTCTGGGCTTGGACTAGATCAAGAAAAAGAACCACTTGGGCTGGGATTGTGGTCTTGCACAGGTGGTGAGGACACAGCTCGGAATACGAGGAACCACAGGGCGCAGCCACCCGTAATAGTAATGGCAATAGTTCTATAGCGGGAAAAGAAACAGAACAAACACCAATTGGTCTGTCTTTCCGGCAATTCATAAGTTGCTATAGTTCATGTGCTAAGAGGAGGAAAGTTAGAATGTTATTAACATACCACTTGTGGGTGATATTCGTGACTGAATTACTTATGCTCCTGTTCAGGGCGTAGGGTTCAATAGTTGTTATGGAAGTGCACAACCTAAAGTAGCCCAAGACAAAATGGGAGAAAGGAAACAGAGTCAGTGGTGTTTGCTTGGTGAGTAAAAAATGGCGTTGTTTTTCTTGTGTGTAGTGACAGCCTTACAGATGAGGGCTAATATAGATTTCTGGCAAAAAGAAAGTTGCCAGAATGCGGGACCCAGCGGTCCATTTATTACCTTGACGGGAGTTCCTTTTTTTTCCTTTTCTCCCGTGGAGCTGTCTTTACTGTGGCCGCAAATGCACGCTGTGCAGGCTGTCTCAGCTGGCTTGATGCTGAGTCATGACTGACGAGCTGGCTTAACTGCCGTGTCTATAGCGGGTGTGGCTCGTGGTGCAGTGGCTTGGTTGGCCGAATCTGTAGGTGTGCTGTGATAGGCCCACTTAGGCTGTCTATCAGACACTGCTAGGGAGATGTGTTCCTCCAACAGTGACCGTATGGAAAAGGCGTAGTGTAATAGATGCGCTGGGGCTGTCTTACACACAATGCTGTGGGGGTGTGTTCCTCCAGCGTTGAAACGCGAAAGGGCAGCCGAGGGTTTGTCCATTTGGGCTGTCAATCATTCACTGCTGTGGGGGTGTGTACCCCACCTGCATTGGACCGCGAGTAAAAACTGCATTAAGGCCATATTGAAACTTCAACACAGGTGCAGATATCTGTGGGGCTCCTCAAGGGGGCATAATCTGCGGCCGCATGATTATGAATAGTAAAATGATGCGTGAGGGATACTCAACAGACCCGTCATTCAAACATGATGAAGGGAGACATGTGTTGAAAAATGTTTTGATCGTCCGGTAACATAAATAATTTTGCCGGACAAAAAATACCGGATAATTTAAAGTGGTCCATGGTGTGCTTGCAGAGGCCAATCAGAAGGACATAAGAGGCAACTCAAGATATACTTCTGTCTTTGCTTATCGAGTTTGAAAAAGATATGCTCATACGTAGAGCTGGAAGTGGAGTTAAATTAAAGGGACATATTCTTAATTGAGGCCATTCTCGTGGCTAGAGAGTCTGTGGATCCACCTGGCTTCTTTTTGCTGCAGACTGCGTGATATATTGCAAGAGCCCTTGACTACATCCAGGATCCACCACTTTATGCCATTCGGGGTATGGTGTTTTTCTAAAAAGTGATTTACCAGGGGAGCAGATGTGTTTTTGCATATGATGCGTGAACGGTGCTCTGAGATTCTAGTGTTCACGGATCTGCTTGTCTGGCCTACATACCTCAGGCCGCAAGGGCATTCGATGCAGTAGACAACTTGTTTTGTCTTGCAGCTTGTCATAAAATTGAGATGCCAGGTCTTCCAATGTTGAAGTTTTTGATTTTCGAAGTGAATTGGCACACGGAGCACGGAGCAGGAGCCACACGGAAAATGTCCAACTTGTTGCATTATTATCAATCATATTTCTCTCAGAGTTGAAGTACTGAATGTGTGGCTTTCTTAGAGTATTCATGGTGCTTCCTAACCAGGTCCGAATTCCGGGTTTCATTCTGTTGGGCCATTGGACACTCATCAATATGTATTACGCTTGCGTCTTTCCGATCGAGTACATCGGCTTTGTTTTCATTACTTCGTAATGAGTCTTTCTTGCTCATAAATTGCAAATCATGGTCATTTGCAAGCAACACGTTATCTGGTCCCCAGACATGGTGCACCAGGGTTAGCGGACCTTCTCCACTTGGTACAATCATATTAGCAGCCGCTCCCGGAGTGCTCGACATTTTCTTCTGTACAGATAAATGTTTGCATACCCACTGTTGGTCCTAATTGCTGTGTGTGTCGTGAGACCGCATTTTCCACCGGCTGGTGGCATAGTGGTAATGGCTTTTCCAGCAGAAGGGATGCTATCGGTGGCTGAGACGAGTCTGTTGGTTGTAAGATCTTGACACAGTGTCGAGTACACGGTCCAGTTGAAGCCACCATATCGGGTAATCACAGACCCTTTTTCACGGTTCCGCTAATAAGAACCAATTGGATCTTTTTCTGTCGAATGAACCAGTCCGTTCAAACTGCCTACTCGCTGCCTCCTTTGAGACCCCACGAGACCCTGCTGACTCTGCATCCGCTCCACGGATCAGCAGTGGTTTTAGTCACAGGTCCCCCCCCCAAGGAAAAGGCTGTAGACAGACTGGGTCACAAAGGGCTGAACCTTCTTCCTCCGCTTCCCAGGGCTGAGCCTTCTTCCCCTGCTTCCCAGGGCTGAGCCTTCTTCCCCTGCTTCCCAGGGCTGAGCCTTCTTCCTCCTCTTCCCAGGGCTGAGCCTTCTTCCTCCTCTTCCCAGGGCTGAGCCTTCTTCCTCCGCTTCCCAGGGCTGAGCCTTCTTCCTCCGCTTCCCGGGGCTGAGCCTTCTTCCTCCGCTTCCCAGGGCTGAGCCTTCTTCCTCCGCTTCCCTCCAAAGGACCTGGGATGTGCAAAGTGAAGTTACAAATATAACATTTAGTGCCTCAATGTGAGGTTGTGCCTAATTCGGTTGTAGCCCATAATTAACTATTCCAAGTTGTAGCGCTTGGTTGTTTAGGTTTTTAAAACACTTTCAACAATATACATATAAAAAAAATAGGGTTTCAATAATATGTATGAAAAATGAATTGAGCCAGCCGTGAACCCCAGCATGCAGGAATGTAAGGCCTAGACAACAAGGCCAAACGGATGTTACTGTTTAATGTGCACAAGTACAACTGTGAGAACATGGAGAAAGTTTCTCTTCAAGGTTTTGAATAAAATGCCTATTTACTCTTCAATTGCATATAAGAACTAGGCAGCCCCAAGCAATGGGGTGGGGGATTCGGCCAGCGATGCACCTAACTGCAGGGTGACCAGCTAGGGAGAACACCTGCAGTAGTGTAACTAAGAGTCTGCAGAGGCAGATGGCATGCAGAAATAGGCAATGACTTTCCACCCAGTGAACTCGCTTTCCAGCTGATTAGTACAATATTTGTAATTGAAATGAATTGGTACTCTAATCCAATGCTGGGCCATACATTTTCTTCCATGTGCTTTCCGATTGACTCAGTGCAAACCATGGTTCTTTCACAATATGCTTGGCCACAGGCTGGGGAAATTTGAACTGAAACTTGCATGGAAATTGGAAATTTGGGAACCTTTGCAGCTATGATACCACAGAGGTAGCACCTCAATGAGACAAGCGTTTCGGGGTTTGCTGAGAGCACTCAGTCCCAGAAAGCACAAGATTGAACGGGGAGGGAAAGGTGCTGTATTCCCTACCTCTCGCCACTACTTTGGGGTATCCTGTGGCGCTGCTCATGAAAAATGATGGTCGTTCAATATTTCCACCTCCCAGACCTGTACAAAGGCAGTGGAATAACATGGGGGCAGTTGTGTTTGGAGTGGTGGGGGTCTGAAATGCAGGAGCTACAAGTCGATCTAGAAACCCTCTAAATGTGGCACCACAAGCACTGGCACACAAGCAAAAAACACACCCCCATGAAATGCATGCATATCCTTTTATTTGGAGCTCTGGCCTAGTCCGACATGTATCTCATGCACGTTCCGCCACCACTGTTCAGACACCATATAAAGCAGCAAAAGCAATGGCAAGTGGCCAAAAAAGCAACACAGGGCACACTCAGCAAACACGGGTCAGTGGTCAGGTTGCCCAGGGAATGCATCATAAGCAGCGGCGGGCAATCAGACAATTATCACGGCCACCCGATGCACATGAGAACCGTTAACATTGTAAAGAGTTATCAACAACCAAAATCCGATGGAAGCGGACATAAACCAGATGAAAAGACCATACCAACACACAGTACTGCATGGATGCTATGTTTATCATGGCAAATGTGCACAAACACCTTCAAATTGAGGCAAATAGATCTGCGCCTAATCTGTTAAAAAATGGTGGTACTCCGAAACATCACGCTCACTATAGCTAGCCACTATGTTCTGCACCCTCCTGTTCTGGTTCAGGTACCTCTTCCACTTTGCAGGCGAGCATTCGCCACAGATGTATTCCTCATACAGTTGGTCTTTACCCTTTTGTATCAGGCGTACCCCATCTACAAATTTCCAGTGTTGTGTGGACCATGCCAAACTTGTCCTGCCTCCAGTTTTGGGCAGCTTCAGCAAAGTTGTTAGTCCGTGCCTGGTCCTGGCGAGTTCTTTCATACACTGACCACATCTCCGGTGAGAACACACTGTGGCTGCGGTCAGGGTTCTGGCTGCCCATGTAATGGTCCTCAAACCAATGCAGGTCTGGTACCAACTGTGCAAACATTGCATTGTCCATTATGGACACTGCTCTGTCTAGGTCATGAATTGGCACAAATGCGAGCACAATGATCATGCGTGCCACCAGTGGGAGTTCAGTGTTGTACCTTGGAAGTAGACCTACTGCAGCAAGCTTCTTGCAGACATTCCGGGCTAGATGAAACAGGCAGCCATGTAATTGCGAGCCCGGAAATGTTGCTCTTGCTGCCCCAATGTCAGCCTGTTCAAAATCCATCGAAATGAATGCCGGATCAAGATTAGCCCACTTGTCCTTGACCACTTCAAACATGCGCTGGTAAGTTCTGATTTCCTTGTTGGGCAGCAAGAAATGGAGGAGCTGCTGCACAAATATTCCCTGCTCTGTCATCACCACATATATCTGCGCAAAGAGCGCTGGAGCCAGGCTGACTATTCCAACTACGTACAGCATCTCCATTTTGCCAGCCCATTCACTGTGCGACTAACGGCCAAATATGAGAATGGGGTTCTCATCAATCTCACCTGAATCCCAAAGGAGAAAGGGTTCCGGGTGATTTGTTGTGGGGTGGTAGATCCTGTAGGCTTCTGGTATCACCGCTCTGTTGTGGCTGAAGTGGTATGGCATGGGCTATATTGCGACATCTCTGCATGACCTTGCAAATTACGTCCTTCCTTGGCATCTTCCATTGCACGGCTGGTGATGTCACTTGCAGAGTTCCATTGATCGAAGCTGGAGGTTCCACTGTTCACAGCACCCGCTCCTTGATCCCTGACACGATGAGGCACACTTTCCCTTTTGCAGCATCACTCCCATGCCTATGCTCATGCATCCTGCTCAACACCTGGTCACCCACCGTGGCCGTGTGGAGGCGGGCTTTGCATTTGCATTTTTCTCCCTCACAGCGCCAGAATATCTTTGAGTGGTCGGCGCTGTGCCTATCCAAGATATACTGTAACACTCATGGAGAAACTTCCGCTTGTATGCAAGCCATTCTCCTGGAGACAAGTTGAGGAAAGGTTTTTGCTCAGGCATTCAGACACTGTGTGTCATAGCTCTTTCAATGCAGGACACTAAAGAACATGTCAGTGCACCAAGCCTCCCTAAATAGTGCCATGGCAGTGGTGGGAAAAGGCCTCATTAGTGCCTCATTAGCCCAGTAAAGTCCAGCAAAGAAACAGCCCCTTCCACCTCCTCAGACCTTTTGCCTCCAGTTATCACCCCAAAAAATGCATCAGTGTGGGACCTTCACTGAGCGCAACAGAAAGTTGGTCAAAACATTTTGACAATTTCATATAGGTGCATGGGGATTTATAGCAGGGCACACAGTAAAATTCTGAAGTATTAACCCGGGTGTGTGTATACTCACTACATGGGTGTGCACTGCTATGTGTATCTCAGCCAGCATGCTCCTGCGCGTGTTTGTGTTCACATGCCCTCTATTAACGAAGCCCTCTCGGAAAACACAGCAAATGCAAGGGGCACAACACACATTCTATATATATACATGTGTACTCCCTTGTATTTGTACACTGCACTGGCATATATATTTGCACAGGTATACAAATATACATTTATTTATATGCATTCATATTATTTAGTGTTCTTCAATATATATGCACATATACCATATTTACATGTACTTATATTTATTGATATACCCCGCTCTCTGCCTGCCTATGTTTCTGCATGTCACTGATTCCATATTCCATAACAGTGCCCTAATACCCCAGGGATTAGGCGCTTTACAAATGTAAAACATGAAAGTCAATATATATTTACATGCTGGGTATTTTTTTAATTTTTTAAAATTATAATAATTAGGGTATGTGAAAACTGTTCTCTGTTTATAGCCCAGCACATTACCACAAGGCCAAACAACAGCTTTAGCTTATAAGTGAGCAAAACTCCTTTTAATTTTTGTGAGCGTGCACATTATTTTACGGGATAAATATGAAACTTGTTCATACTAAACCATTAGGCCATCTCTGGCCTAGTGATTTTATTTTTGTTTTTGCAATGTAATTCTTGCGCTCATTGGGCACTTGGCTTTTCATGCCATCTGCTTAATGTCCGCATTTAGCGGAGGAGCGGCAGATCGTTCCTGTCAACGTGCTGCATTTGTAAAGAATGATGCTTTTGAATTTTGTGTGAGGCAGTTTAGATGTGGCTGCAATGTCAGCCAGGTCCAAATATCCCTTGCCCAAAATCAACTGCGCCAGAAAGGCTCCTGCACCAAAATGGCAGCTGTGGCGAGTTGCCCCGTCAAACCGGCCTGCGGCGAAACAGCGGCCCCAAATGACGATGTACCATTTTCGTACTCGGCTGATGCAATTTATCAGTGTTAGGTTGTCCTCTGCTTTTCAAATGGCAAAGTGCACCCACTTCAACAACGGCTACCATTTCAACACAGAATGAGAACGGTTCTACGCAGTCACCTTCACCTTCCACTATCGTAAACATTCGGAAGTTACTACTTTCCACCCTCACTTCCCTTCACACAGTGCATTGCGGTTCAAGTGACAAACAGTTAATTACTGGCTCAATGTTTCAGACTCCTGTAGGCCGAATGCCTCCTTGCGAGCTAAAACCGAAGGTATGTGCTGTAATTATGCTACTATGCAGTCTATGCCAGCATTCGGGGTCTTCAATGGAACAAGGTTGACAATTACATGCCTACAAAGACGCAACGACGAGGCCTGTGTGATTGATGGAACTTAGTGAATGTTCTTATAACGCGCATACCTCATTCCATCTGATACGTTTAGCCTTTTCAATGACCATTAATAATTCACAGTAACCTACGCCCCCCTTCCTGGAAGTGATCAGTGGTAATGCCAATATTTAAGAAGTGGGACAGAAGTGACCCTATGAATTACCGACCGATATGGACTTTGCTAGAACAGTGTATGTTAGCCCTGGAATAGCTAGTATTAAAAAATTCACCTGTGGCATCCTAACACAATACATACACACAAACTAACATACATACAACAAAATGTTAACAAATGTAGATACTTGTGCCATTGCATGTAGCATCAGTCAGAGATGAAAGAGCCCAGTTTTCATCGATCCATTTGGTTAATATGGGCAGCAGGGGAACCTGCAATGAAAATAAAGCTAGCTGGTTGAAAATGGTGTAGCACGTGATAGAGGCTGAGTGAGGAGGCGGCCATTCAGTGAGTGAATCACTCGGCAAAAAACACGAATTGAGTGAAGTGGCGTCCATGGGTATGTGGTATACACCCATTTTCACCATTCTATACCCAGTAAATGGAAAGGTTAAAGCTCTAGAACTACCAGCGGAATGGACAAATTTAGATTGTAAATTAATTTGCCCTAATGAAAAAATACATGGCCTAGGACAGGCAGTCAATGTGCAGTAGTGAAACTGAGTGTTCAGGCCGACCCTTTGCAGGATGTCTTATACCGGTCAATAGAATTGGATATTAGATGGATAAAAAAAAAATGGCGCACAGATTCAATGTGTTGATTACAAGTTCAACAAAGTCTTTCCTCATACAGTTTTAGTCCAGGTCCCTAGCCTTTCCATAGTGGGAAGTTGGTCTAAGCGCATCCTCATAATGAAACGTTTTACTTTATCTCGTAGTTTTAAGATGTAATTGAGCAGAACACCCCTTCAAAAGCCTTGTGGTAAACCTATGTTGAATTGATTTGGCAGACAGATGTTCACTGTTATTATTCCTGCCCATTTTCTGCTTTTTTCTTGACACGCTTGATATCAGTGGACTCAGCCGTAAACCCTATGGCTTCATGCCGCATTCTTATGTCTGTTAACTATTTTCGCAATAGCCCTGTTGGGGCATCTAGATAAAACAGATTTTTAAAATGGCCATAGATTTTACTACACTTTAGGCTTCGTTCAATCATTTGAAAGTAAAATCTGTTTCTACGGGTTTTACAGTAAGTATGCATGTTAGTTAGGCCCAATATATTACAAAGGTCCTCCACAGGTGTGCATGGTAATACCCTATTGCTATGGAGCTGGGCTCCACTACCTTTCAACAATGTTTATAAAAATGTAGTAATCTGTATAGAATAATTATTAGATTTAAACTGAGCTACCCAGAGACAAAATCCTACGGCAAAAGGCTCTCTAATATACACTGCCGTGTTGCCACTCCGTTAAATGGTTCCCCTCGTATTTGCTCTGTTACACAGTTGCAACTATTGCTACATCTTCAGAACCAAATGTCTCGCTCTGTGTTCATTCCAGTCATTGATAACCAAATCTTCAATTCATAAAATGCCCAAATGTCTCTTTAATTTTTCATGAGGCAAAGTTAATCCAGCGTAGTGTCCTTAATTGGCCAAAGCATTTCGGAATCTATCGCATCATCAGGGCTGGACACTGCAAACATTTTTGTTACATGTATCAAAATGTATTATATACTTACCCGAATTGGAAGCAGACAGGCAGTATACATATCCAGTGAAAGAAATTATAGACCTTTCCAAATTAAATCAACAATAGTCCGAAAGATGCTAGTAATAAAAATCACGTGCCATTATTCATGAATTACTTGAACCGCAATGCCTATATGTTCATCAGTTGGAAAAGGAAATTTGTTCTGTTTTAGCTAGTAATATAAAATGCATGGAGATAGTGTGACTACAAGAAAATACTAAAAGCCATTACCTGCGCGACTTAAGTAGCTGCTCAAATGTGGTGTGTAAAGATGCATATCTAGATCTGCTTGAGTATAGTCAATAATCATTCTTTGAGTATCACATCATGTTGTGAGAATTAGATGCTAGAAGCTTTTAAGGGCTGACTTCCAGCAGTAACTTGCCCTAATCACGTTGTTAGGAACCGATGTGGAAGCCTGTAGCATGCAAATGTTGCCCTTTGGCTCCTGTGTTACATTGTTGCTGAGGGATGACCCGCAGCAAGGTAAAAAAAATTAGCATAACAAAGAATAATGAAAAATGTTAATGGAAATGGATGTTGAATGTACGTGAATTTATGGATACCTTATTTCACCCTATATACATGTGTAGATATAATGTACCACTAAATGTCGAAGGGTGCAAAAAAAGCACACACTAATAACGCTGCTTGAACTCAGTTGTAGATCAAGTGCTACGTACAGAAGGATACAAAAACACTGTCTAGCAGATCAAATGCAGGGCAAGATTCATCAGATGAAGACATATTCAGTCGGTATCATTATACCATCACATGGTAAGGGTTGTTATAAGGATAACTATATCATAGCTATCTTAAATGCAGCTAATTGCTCAATAGTCAGCAAACCACCACATACAATTCCTGTTGCAATACCTTCATAAGTGAATCCCTTTAAGAATTAGAAGGACCGACAGTGACCTTTATACAAAACACATTATATTAATCTCTTCATTGATGCCCCAATGTGCCATGGCGTCTAGATGCTCAATCCAGAAGGTTTCCCTCTGGTTTAATCTTCTTGCTAGGTTCTCATATTTATCACGCTTGGTGACAGATTACAACATTTCAAACACATTTGCGAGATATCATGTTTCTTTTCGGATCAGTGTCGTGCTACTGCAGAATTGGCATTCTTGTTCCTGATAAATGATCGATGCTCATTCCATCTCAGTTTTGCTTGTCTTCTAGATTGACCAACATAATAAATACCACAGGGACATTTAATCGTATAAATGATGGGCGTAGCACAGGTTGTCATGCTATTGCCCTTAGTCACAAACCGACAGTTACTGCAATGCATGCATGGGAATGTGTCTGTGCGAGTAATGCGTTATTTTTATTTGCTCAGGTTTTGTCTTGACCAAATGGTCCCTGAAGTTCCTACTTCTTTGGTAGGCAAATGTTGTCAATTCACAAATGAAGTGTGCTACCCTAGAATCACAAGTGTGAGTACCCCAGTTTTTCTTTGTCACAGATTTAGTATGATTACTCTCTGTTGAGAATTTCGATAAATACACCAATGACGGTGTCATTTTTGTCTTATGTGACTCAATCAATCAGTCCTTTTGCTGGATACTAGGCAATTATTTAGTAGCAGTATTAATTACCTATGCTTTGTAACACTGAGCAGCACTTTTTCACCCATCTTGGTGATTATTTTTTACAATATTCATATGGATCGCTGAGGTCCGTCTGACTCGAAACATCTGGCTTCATGGAAGGTTCTTAATTGGGCTAGGCTAGCGGAAGCTTAACCTGTGAAGCAAGTTGTTGCGGTCAGTCTCCTTAATGCAAATGTTGGTCTTATATCGGTATACATCTAAGATGGTAATACACCCATGGTATAACACCATAGTTTGCCCTCTAACACCCTTAGCCATTCAAATTCTTTATCAAGCAGTATGTCACTATCCTAAAGTGTGCTAGGCTCAAGACAAGCATTAACTTTCTTAAGTAGGCCTTCCATTGAAAAGCCAGCATTCAGATAGAAATGTTCTAATTGCATAGAACGTCTTGGTTACTTTATTCTCAATATAATTTGCAATCAATTTGTAGTTGAATGTATCCTATATAGGCATACCAAGATACACAACGTTTTTATGACGTCAATGATAATTCCTTTTATTTTCCATGTAAACTGTTTAGATCTATGTTTCTTACCATTGACAAAACCAAAAATGATTGTCAAGTAAATACTTGGGTCTTTTATCTTGGAGTAACCGTGGAGTGCAACCAAACTATATTGCAGCCCAATGGGAGTGCGGTCTGCGAATGACAACCAGCTCATCACTTGGTGTCCTAACTTGGGAGTAAAGTTTTGGCAGTTGCTTAAGGTACCATCTAAATCAGAGACACAAAGATTAATGCCAAAATGCATATTAAACACTATTCTAAAATACACATGCGCAAGAGGTAGAACATAATGCAGCATTAAATGAACAATACGGCAAGATTCCATATTAAAACAAGAATCAGCAGCATCTAAAGGATGAGGGCAGGCCATTTAAATTCTCGTTATGGTGGGTGTGCAAAATGTTCAAAAATATGAACCTTCTGCAAACTCTAAATGACAAACACATCTGCAATACTGTGTCCTTCAGGTGCATATTATGCTAAAGTGTGAGCATTCAAGTCTTTGCAAATTCTGCATATTTAACAGCTACAATACTATATAGTTCTAGTGGCAAACTTTTTTTATGTTGTATACTTTCGAAACTTTGCAAAATATGCAATATAAGAGAAGTGTGGAACACACATTGCACATGTTACAGATGTTAAGATAGCAAAAAGCTGTTATAACCACGCTACATTAGAATTGGCCCTGGTCGTAAGTTAAATAAGTCAGCATATCACTGCCGACTTATTTACTAATTTGTGAATACTCTGCAGTATGACATAATGCTGGGCTGTGTGAATTCTTACAGGTATTGAATGGTCATTAGTCATTATTTAGTCCTCTGTCCACAAGCTTCATCAATCTAGATCGTTTGAACGGTGGATATAGCTGGCTACACAACCATAGTAATCCGTCTACCTTATCAGTAATAGAGCTTGATTAACATAGAGGATATTGTGGGCATTACAGGTAGGTTTTGGATACCTGGATCGAATAGTCCAATACCCCTTGCAAAAGAACAGGAAATTACTTGCTGTTTCTTTTTGCTGAACCACACACTGGACACAAGTCACTAACATCCACGCACCATGTGCACGTACAACTTGCTGTACTCAATATATTTAGTCTCATTTTCAAATACAATGTCCAGGTAATTTTCAAATCCTAGGGAATACTTGCCAGTGAATAGAATGTGCCTGTATGTAAAGTACTGCAAGGGTAAGTGAGTTTATTTTCTGCTATCTCACGTGACGCTGTCTTAACTATTTCTACACTAATCTTTCGAGGGGAGTGATTTACCACTTTAAAGATGTACAACATGCTCTACTGCATTGCTGTAGAGGGCAAGCTCAGGGGATTGTCCATACACCAAGACAATACAATACTGGAAGGTGGCCTGCACCTCCATCATTAGGCCTCAAGCCCCACCCCAGGTAGAGGGGGGCAAGGACATGCAGATGGCATTCTTAGCAGACACTTGAGGAAGGCTCTTGCTGCCAACCCAAGGTTGATGTTTGCATGGCACTATATATCTGCTTCGTGAAGAGCAGCTGACTTTGCGTGTGTGAGGTTATAGCGCCTGGGTATTGAAGAATGTCTATATTGCCCCACCACAGTGCTGAGCAGGACTTAACTATTTGAGTTACTAGGCAGTTGACCTTCAGTATGTGCTTTTTATGTTGCTTCAATATAGGACTGAAGACCAGCATTTTAATTATCCCCCTGTTTACCACCAATAGAAGTTCGGAGCGTTTGTCCAAAAATACACCCAAAGTTGTCTCCAAGCCTTGTTCGGACATCTCCAAAAGCACAGCGTCCGCACAGAGCAGTACATGGATTGATTCAGACCCACTCTTTGGCTTGCCCAAGCATTTTGTCCACTGTTCACTGATTATATCGTATATGTAGATTAAAAAAGACTGGGGGAGGATGCAACCCAGCCTCACCCCTCTGGTCACAGCAAAAGGATCAGTGAGCTCACACCCTAGTCCCCGCTGAACAGAAACTTCATGCTCTGAATAAATCTGTTCCATAATTTGTGGTAGATTGCGTGGGTCGATTTCACTGTCCTTGCCTGGAGGTGTTCATGGATTACCCTAGGAAAGATTTTGCCAACTCTGTCTAGTACGGGCCTATAGTTCCTCTGGCCATCCCGCCATCCTTTCTTGTAATGGGAACACTGATGGCATTGTGCCACGAGGTGGGCACCTTGTTAGTCCTAAGAACCACATTGAAATACCTACACAATACACAGTCCCAAACAATCAGATATCATTTTTTGTATTTAAAGGAATTGGAAGGTCATCTGGTTGACATGGATGGAATTTTAAAACGGCAAGTAGGGTTTCTGATGATGACCTGACAAACCACTGTTTTTCCTCAACATTTTCAGCTGACACTGCTTCAGCGACAACATCCACATTATCACACACTATCTCACCAGCTTATACTTCTAGGAAACCTTCAGAAGTTGAAGTATCTGTTTCAGTTCTTTTATCGCCCTGCCCTCTACCTCCAACCTCTGGTTCAGTGGTAATTGTGGCAGAACAGCTGCTTTCTGCTGTACAATCTTCCGAAGGAAGAACACGTTTTGTTGACATTAACAAGTCAGTTTTTTAGATGGTTATGCCTCGTTTTCTAATTTTGACTTCTCACGTTTTTTCTCAGTTCCTCCTTTTACTGTCATAATTTGTTTTATCCATGATGAAATCTACAAATGTAAAAACATTTGTGGGATCAAAAAGCTTCCATCTTTTGGTTACTTATAACAAAATAAGTATTACAATCAAGTCTGTTGGTGGTCGGTCACCGGGGACAGCTATCCTAGCTGTGCTTCATGCATAGACAGCATTTTTACTCATGGCCTGATTTCTTTGGGGAAGGGAATTCTTATACTGCTAATTTATACTCCAGTCCCTTTGCAGCGTTTATCAAAGCGTGGCATCGGATTGATTCATAAACATCAGTGTACCGGGTGATGCAGCCAATTCCTTGGCTGGCAGTAACAAAGAAAGGTCCAGTTTGCCCTCTGCTTAAGCGCAATGTAAATCTGCCCAATTTCAAATGGGCATCATCTTAAATGTTATCTAACACTTGATGGTTACATCATGTGGTTGTATTAAATCTTGTCCTCAAAAAATAAAATCCTTCATATGCAAAAGTATCACAGCTTTTATTTATTTCAGTCCTATAATGTGCTTCTTGTTGGACCACTTCAATTGCAGTGCATCCCTATAGTCTATCCTCCCTAAGTAAAGCTTCACATCCACACATCTGCTCTCACCAATCCACTGACTGAGCCAACTATTCACTCACTGCAACACTCACGTATTCGTCGAACCACCTGCTCACCCACTCTCATTCATTGTCACCAAATGATTCACTCAGTCACACATACAGGCATCAAGCCACAAATGCATCTGTCGATCCACTCAGTCACTGGCTATCTTGCACTAATTCACCAACCATCTATCCAACCACTTGATCAACCAAATCTCCTTCCACTTACTTAAGCATTAATCCATCCACTCATCCAATCACCTGTCTATCCATATAGTCACTATACAGAAACCTTTCCCTCCACTCACAGATCAACATACACATTATTCGGCTCACTCACCTGTTTCAGTGTTCATTCACCCTGCCATTCATCCACTTGTACTCCCATCTGTCCACTCACTCAGGCATCCTTCCATTTGTTCATTGGCTCATCGACTTATTCATCTACTTAACAATTCATCCACCCGCATAGTTCTGAAGTTCTCAATGTGTTGTGGCCACGAGGGATGTGAATACACCCGATTGTGTTTTTTTGCAACTGAAAGCATTGCATTGACTTATACGGGCATGTAGAGAGTTTAGCGTAATGCACCCACACTTTTACATACTCATTCACAGTCTCACTAACTCACCCAACCATCCATGCACTTTCCCTTCATTTCCTCATCTCATTATTGCAACTGCTATGGAGCCGCCTCACAAGTCTATGGGTTTGCTTGCATAAATTACATCTTTTTATTATTTATTAAAATGTGTAACTTATGCACTAGTTAGCAAGCATGATATCAATTGCATGGATTAAATACTGTGTCCACATACAATTAAAAATGCAAGTTTTATAAAGGCAAGTTAAAATGTATAACTTTAAACTTCTCTGCAAATCGTCTCTGCTCCTACACACACAAATGATGCTGTCAATTAGCATATTTTTCCACCACCTGCCTTGATTATGGGGCAACATTTCAGTTTTGAAAGGGCAATATTGAGCTTTGCTTTCCAAAGACAAAAACATCCACCTACTGGAATGCTGGGGTACAATATAAATGAGAACAATTGGGAGCATAATGTAACTAGTAACAAACAAGTTTAGGTTGAAAAATGTATAGGCTTACCGTCGGAAATGTTTGCTTGTGTACACTGCAATCTGTGTTTGAACTGTTGTGACTGGCACGTGTTCAGAAAATGGCGCCACCAACAGTTACCTCGGGCTGCAGTCATCAATGATGAATGAGAGGCACAGTTGCGGATACAATCAGGGTTGTATGAAATCATGCAAAGAAAAGCAAAAAAATTAATACGTTCACTGACCCAAGCCTAAAGGCAGCCAAAAATAAAATAGTTAAAATGGGAAATGCACTGCGTTATCTATCATGCACCATTTGAAGAAACTGAGCACCCACAAACATGCGAGTACGATACACGATTATAGAGTGGCAAGCAATGAACATTGCGCAGATTTTGCTTTAAAGTCAGCCCCAGCAATTTTGGGCTCTTGACTTCATCTTGCTGACCTACATAGCGTTGTCAGCCCTCACTTGCTCCCCCACCCCTTTTCCGTGGGGGGGGGTGTAACAGACCCTCGACCATACCCTTACTACCCCAATAATATACAGACAAAAGTACAACGTTTGGAAACGAAAGGTCACAATTTATTGGAGCATAGCCCGAAAAAGGGGGGCAGTCCCAGCCCTAAACACATCATGATTCTCGACCATAAAAAGTTGCCCAAAAGCAGGGCAATGTTATAGTTCTGAATGTTCACTGTCCCCTTGCCGCCCACAGCTTACGCAAGGCACTGGACATACGCTCCAGATTATACTGCAGAGTACTTCCTCCTCAGGGCGCTGAATCTTGCAGTTGAGGAATCTCAAGTGTCCCTGAGGGACTCAGTGCCCATCGTCGGAGTTTGGTTCAAGTGCGGCCATTGGCAAACCTGCCCACGGTTAAACCGCAGCGTTAGTCTCTTTCCCGGCTAGGACTGCCCCGAACTCCGCCCTGCTTTGTGGGTGGCCCAACCAATACCCCCATGCTCCAAAGCAACCTACCATTGTTCTAGCTGCAACCGGCCTTCAAGAGGACCCCCAGAATGGCTGTGAGAAACGGGTCACTCCCTTTATCTGACAGATGCACCCTGTTCGCCGTATAGTGGGAAGTATTTAGGCAGGTGTCTTACAAAACCAAAGCCCTCCGCTTTTGTAAAAAATTTGGATCCCTCTGTTGAGCCTGCGTCTGGACTTCTGTGTGAGACTGTCCCGTGCAATTGCAACCTGGGCACCACCGTCGGTGCCAGGTAATTCTTGTGCCAGTACATGCAGAGCCCTTAATCAGCCCCTTCCCATGATGGCCAGGTCATTGCCTCCCAAGTGCACCATTAGTACCATGGGTGCATGCCCCCACTGCAGCCGTCTGTGCACTAGTGGTAACAATGAGTGCCACCTGATACCTGATGCCACCAACAATACAACCCTGTTCTTTTCAATTCCTAAATTGGGCCGTGACCTCAGCCCGCGTTATAAATGAATGGCCTACAATCCATTCGGTTTCATTTGTTCATACAAAATATTGGGTATGAGAAAAAGTTTTGAGAAACATCTAGTCAGGCCACCATCAAATAATTCAGTTCTGGCGTGGTTTAAAGAGACTACATAAAGTTAATGGCAACTTTACATGTTTCTGGGGTTAGTAGTCAGCCCCAGAAAAATGGAGTCAGTGGTGCTCATGCAGTAGGTGAGGCTCCAAAGCCCAAGAACACTCAAATGGTAAAAACACAAGAAAAGCACATGTAAGAGTGGGGAAAAAGGCTCACACTCTTACCAGGTGAAAAAAAAAAAAATCCTAGAAATCCAGCAAAGCTGCTGAGGGACTCATTAGGTAAGGGGAATCAGCCATTTATGAGAATTCTCCCTAACACAGCCCCTTGATGGCCTTGATGTGCCAGGCCTATCACCTCCTGTACTTTGGCCTGTGGGACCACGATCCGATCACCTCTCAGCAACAGACCCTTCTCCAAAAACGACAGCTCCTCCTGCACTCTCCACAGCTGCTCGAGCATGATCTTTGCTTCCTGTGTGCGGCCAGCCAGCGACTCCAGGACACTCTTCCATGACCCTTGCTGCAGTGCTGCTCTGAGGATGCAGAAGCACTCATCGTTTGCAGCCGCCACTTCCAGTTCTTCGAGTGGTAGGGCATTCGGGGTGGCCGCTTCAACCACCAGTTGTATGGGATCTCTGGCCTCTTCCGCGCAGCCGTCAGCTTCTCCGTCCTGGTGACTGCTTGGATGGCGAGAGAGGTAGTCGGCTGCATTGTTGGCACCAGGCCGATACACCAATGAGACCCTGTATTCCAGCAGGGCCAACATCCATCTCTCAATCCTCTCTGGTGGTTTTGAGGACGAGCCTGCCAGGATCGGATCGGCAGTAGGGACTTGTGGTCGGTCACCGGCCTTCCCAGCATGTATAGTCGAAAATGCCTGGACCCCCCAGAGGACCGCCAGCGCTTCTCGCTCTATCTGAGAATAGCGCTACTCCGTGTCGGACAGAGCCTTGCCACGGGGCGGAGACAGGAATCTTGCCCCACTTGCAATAGAACTGCTCCAAGGCCAAACGGGCTGGCGTCGACAACAATCTCCGACTGCAGGGCTGGGTCTAAGAAGGCAATTGTGTCTTCCACTGTGAGGGCGCTTTTAATGTCCTCGAATGCCGCCGGTTCCAATGGTCCCCACTGCCACGCCGTCTCTTTCTTAGTGAGGGCCCGTATGGGCTCCGACCTGGATGCCAGATTTTTGATAAACCGGCCACAGTTGCGGACCATGCCCAGGAAGCTTCTCTCTTCAGACACATTTTCAGGTGGTTTCGCTTCCTTGATGTCCTTTACCTTCCTGGGGTCTGGAGACACCCCTCCCTCATTGAACATGAATCCAAAGAACTCTGTTTGTCCTGAGGAACTCACATTTTTCGCGGTGGAGTGTTGGGTCCACTTCTGACCTGGCGAACACCAGGATGTCGTCACTGATGTTCAGAAAACCCTCTCAGTCCGCCAGCACCCCTCTGATAATGTTTTGAAATACCTAAGCCGCGGAGGAGACCCTGAAGCTTAGTCACTTGTACTGGTAAAGATCCCGGTGGGCCGTGAAAGCTGTGATATATCTTGACTCTGGGTGCAGGAGGACTTGGTGGTATCCCGCCCTGAGATCGAGCATTGAAAAGAAGCAAGCTCCCTGCAGCTCTGCGATGAACTCGTCAATAGTCGGTGTGAGATGGCGTTCCCTCCTGATAACCTTGTTGGGAAGCCTCATGTCCACACAGATTCTTACTGAATTGGGTTGCTTGGGTTTCCTGGCATCCACAATTGGGGACACCTAGGGCGTTGTATCTTCCACCTCCTTAATGATGTCAAGGTTTACGAGGTTGTCCAGTTCTTTTTCCACCAATTCCCTCAGATGGAATGGCACCCTGCGGTGTTTGAGGGCAATTGGCTGCACCGATTCTTCGATGTGCAGTCTCACTGGATCCCCCGCCATGCGACCAATCCCTTGGAACAGGCCTGCATACTTCTGCAGCAACATTTGTATGTCCTCCACATACACGGAGTACGCGAAGCTCACCAGTCTGAGGGCTTCGGCCGACGCACAGCTCAGCAGAGTGTTGGTACTGACAGGCGTTACATACAAACGTGCTTTATTCTTGGAGTTTCCATGCCCTACCCAAGCTACAAATGCACCATCCAGGGGACTAGGATGTGAGCCCCCAAATGTGAAAATGCAAGCTTTCGGGGTTGATAGTCTGGGGGGGCAGGGCATGGCATCATAAAGCTGACGGGCCATAACATTGACGGAGGCCCCCGTGTCCAGCAGCACAGATACAGGTGAGTCATTGACTGCCACGATGCACCTCGGCTGTCTTCAGCCCTTGGACTGGAGGGTGTCAATACTTGACACAAAGAAGATGTTCTCCTCTTCCTCAACCTCCTCACTGGGTCATGCACCTTCCTCCCCTTGTTCTATTTGGGCAACATTTGGAGGGCGGGACTGTTTTAAGAACCCGGATCGCACTGTGCCTCTAGGTACAAACACCGGCAGGGACGCTCTGCACACCCTTGCGAAATGGTCCATCAGGCCACACCGTCCACATGGCCTCCCTGCAGTTGGGCACTCACCAGGGTGGGGCAGGTCATACCCGCACTTCTGTCATGCTTCTCCCGGCTTCCTGCCCCTGTCACGGAAATTGACAGCCGGTCTCCGGGCACCCCTGCCGGCACGACCCACAGCAGACTGTTGGGGAGAAGCTGGACCCCCACCAGGGCTGTGGGGGGCCAGCAGCTATGGAAGACCCCAACACCTCCAATTTGGCCCACAGAAATGCTGCCGAGACCCCAGCAGGCAGCCACATGTTCCAAACTGCGTTTATTTCTGGGCAGCAAAAAAGAAAGAAAACATGCAGAGCTTCGTGCACATCGAAAGTCCCAGCACCATCTCACCCGGGGCTGGCTTGCAAGCCAGCTTTGTAATACACTGCAGCCTGACCTCACAGAATTGGACCAGCTCCCAGAAACCTATCTCATTCTGCTATTGGCTGCTAAGTGATAGGTTACCTATGTAGCCCTTATAGGGAGCCTGATAATTGGACATTGGACTTTTGCGTCAGTGGGTTGGTTTAGCTGTGCCACCCCCATTACCTAATTCTAAAATTGTTGCAGTATGAATCTGTTCCCATCAGTTTTTAGCTGAAACAGGCTTTCAGTGTTCATTGGCCAGAGCTGAGCCATTCTTGTTACAATTATGTTTCAAATGGTGCGTGAGTCTTGCGAAAATTTCTTTCATTCCCAGGAAGAAAAGAAAAAAACACACTGGGCTCTGGATGCTCTGCCGTGGCTTACTCATATTTGTGAAGAATTACAAAATGTTCTGCCTGCCCGAGTTCACTGTCGTTCAAAGAAAGCAAGCTTATCTTACTGTGCGACCTTGGCTGCTCGTGGGTTTGCGAGGAGCATTGATGAAGTCAGCACGGCTGGTGTTCAGTGAAGCAAAATGCACTTGGCTGTGATTTTCCTGAAACATGGCTTTACACTGTGCAATTAGATCAGGTTAATTCATATATGCATATGTAAGCCTTTAAACAGGGATTCTTGTGTTTTGTAGATTATGGTATTGCTGCATTGATTCTAATGTAGCATGGAAGTTGCAATGTTGGCGAAGTGGGTGCCTTTCAGTATATTTGTCACCCATGGGTGCGCTGGATTCTGGTGCAAATGATGAGTGCGCACCTTACTTTTCCTGCTGCTCTGTCTCTTCATCTGCCTGGGGTGAGGGGGCAGGAGTTTGATCTCGATTCTCCCTCTTCAAGACCTCTTCTGACTTGGCTGCTCGGGACTCCGCCTCTATCCCTGAAACACATACGTCGGAAATCTCCTGGCAGTGGCCCAGCTCCAAGATGCGAGGAAGGGTGATCCCTGGTTCTCTCAGCACCTGTCTCCTCAACTTGCCTGAAGAGCACCCTTGGATGAGCTGATTTCTGACCATGTCATCAGCATTGTCACATGCACATTCCACAGAGAGTCTCCTGAAACAACCATAAAATGTGTCGTGGGTCTCGTCGTCTTTCTGTTTGGTGGAGAGCATGAGGAACCTCTCGTAGTCCGCATTGGCCAGTGGAAGGAAATAGTTGTGCAGGGCTGTCTTTGCTGTGGCATAGGTGGTGTCCGTGGGCTGGAGGGAGTAAAAGATCTTGTGTACAGCCGGTCCAGCGGCATTCAGTAACGTGGCCAGCTTGCTGTCGTCGCTGGTTTCCATCGTTGCCCGAAAGTACATGTCAAGGCGATCATTGCCTCCACCTAGGCCCCAGGCTCGATGGGGGGGGGGGCAGACAAATCAAACTTGGGAAACTTTCACCTTGGAAGGGTGGACCATTGTCTGAAAACAGTATGGGGCAGGCCGTGGGTAGCACAAATCTTCTCCATCACCACGGCCCACTTTGTCGAAGGACACCGACTCAAATTCCACCTCCGGATACCTTGACCATTCATCCACAACCACCAGGAAGTGGTGCGTGTCCCAGCCTGTGGACCCAAAGTCAGCATGGACGATGTCCCAGGGCTTTGTTCCTCTTAGCATTGTCTGAATTATGGTCTCCCTCTGCGCTGAGGACCCCGCCTGGCACCATAAACAGGCTGTTATGAACTCATTGACCTGCCTCTCCAGGTCCGGAAATCACACATTCTGTCACAGGCGAGCCTTTGTCTTGGCGGTTCCCGACTGCCCTTGGCGCGCCATCTCAATAACCTGGGTGACCTTACACTGTGGAATCACGATCTGGTCCCATCGGAGCAATAGTCCTGACTCCACGAATGCCAATTCGTCCTTGACCCTGCATAGTTGTTCCAAAGCCGATCTCGCTTCTTAGGTCCTCAGAGCCAATGTCTCCACAACCAACTTCCATGAGACCTGTTGCAGGGCTGCCTTCAAGATGTTAAAACATTTGTTGTTGGCTGCCTGTTCTAGTTCGTGGATAGGTACTGAGTTAGGAGTGGCCGCCTCCACCACCAGTCTGACATGCTTGTCGGTCTCCTCCGCGCTGGTATTTTTTGTCCCTCATGATCACATCACGGGTGCCTGGACAGATAGTTGGCCTTGTTGTTGCTGCCAGGCCGGTATAGCAGGGAGACACCATACTCTAGCAGCACCAACATCCATCTTTCAATGCGAGCCGGAGTCTTCGATGACGACCCAGCCAGTTTGGGCAGCAGGGGCTTGTGGTCTGTGACTGTCACCGGTCGTCCCAGCACGAAGAGACAGAAATGACGACAACCCCACAGGACCGCCAAGGACTTGCTCAATCTGGGAGTACTGCTGTGCCATCTCCAACAGAGCATTGCTGGCATAGGCGACAGGCCGGACCTCCCCGTTGGCATCCATCTGCGTGAGCATCGCACCCAGACCAAACAGTCTGGCATCCACCACAATGTCTGACTGTATTGATATTTTATTTCTATTGCGCTCGTACAGAAGAGTTTCAGAGCGCGACAAGGCAAGGGAGGGGAACAGGGGAGAACAAAACAATCTTACTAGGCCCAGTGACATTGAGAACGTGCAAGTGCATGGGAGAGGGGGAGGGGAAAAGTGCATTGAAGGGGGGAGAAGTGGAAAGTGCAGAGCAAAGGAGAAACAGATATTTAATAATAAATAATAAAGGCAACAAACGGTCGTAGTGCAGCCAGCAAGTGGCAAGTGCTGGGTTTAAGGCAGCAGACAGGGTAGGTCTGAAAAGTGCAGGAAGAAAAAGGGTGAGAAATGTATGGGTACAGATACAGACCCCAGTGCAAGGGGTGGCCCAGAGGCAGTGCAGGAGGGTGGCAGGGTGAGCAGGTACCTGCGCCCGGAACACACAGGGTGGCAAGGTGCACATTGCCAAGAGAACAGATCAGCAGGGGAGAGGGGGAGCGAAGGCAGAAGCAAAGAGGAAGGTCTTGAGGTGCTTCTGATTCCTCAAGTTTTAGAGTGGCAGGGAGTCTGTTCCAGAGGGAGGCCAGCCAAAGACAGAGATCTACCCCCAGCTCATTTCTTTGAAAAACGACTGACCCTGAGTGGGGGGGCGGTATGTGTTGTGGGGGGAATCCCTGGCCCCCACCTTGCTGTTCCGTGAGCCCCAGACCTCCCTCCGTTCCAAGCACTCACACAGAGACATGCGTCAGACTCGGGCTCTCTGGTCGCAATGCTGTGTGCTGGGTACGCCACTTTTATTTATAGGGCATGCAACATCACTCCGCCGCGTGCTAGTCCCTTAAAGGGGCAGCACCACACTCCTCCCTTTTCATGTGGACAACAAATAACGCAACACACGGCATGACTGCAATTAACCTCTACAACACACTAGCACCCTTAACCCAAACAACTAGAATCCCCAATGAGCCCCTTCATTCACTGCCACCCCTCCTTCCCCGCTGGGCAGGTCCTTCCGTGTCGGGCTCCATTATGAGTCCAATACAAAGTCACTGAAACAAGCAGGTTTCCCTCAACCTCTCCTCAGGGGGTACCGCCTGCCAGCCTCGGGGGTAGTGGTTATGCCGTCAGCTGGCATTCTCACAGGGGATTGAGGGAGGGGCTCCGCACCCCCCCCTCGTCAGGTATGTCAGCAAGGTCCTACTCCATGGGCCCCTTGGTCCGGGGGCCTCATCTGGGCCATTGCTGGAGGTGGGGGTGGTCCTTGCTGTTGTGGGACAGTCTGTGCCCCGTCCTGATTTGCTGGGTCACTCATTGGTCAGAGCGCACAGGCACCCCTTCAGTATTACACAGGGGCCGCAACTCACCCAACTTGATCCTTCTTCACACAGCCAGGTTGATCTTCCACCTTCCACACCAGGAACACAGGCCTCCTTGATCTTCAAAACTCACCACCAGTCCTTCACCAGTGCACACAAGCACTCACCAGCTTCCAGCACTAATAGTGGTCCAGTGGCCGGTCACCAGATTGTCCAGCATCAAGGAGTGTCCAAAAATTGAGCCAGTGAGGCCTAGGGTAGGAGTTCCAGAATAGCTAGTTTCCCCCCAGTGCCTCCACTTCACTCGGTGAAAAACGCCTCAAAATCACAAAAATATGCAAATTTGTCCATGTAGGGGCAGCGGTCCGCTATCCATGCGTCCAAAAATTGTGCTGTATGGCACTCACAGGCCCCAGCGGAGCTCTGTGAAGTATCTGTGTTTGATAGACAAAATGACTGCTGCTGCGTGGGCTGCCCCTCCCCCAAGCATGGAACGAGAGATCCATCCCTCTTTCGGTGAAAAAAATTACTTTTACAGATCATGGTTGGGTCCGGGCATGTCTCTGGCCTCGTTGCCACCGTTGTGGGGGGGGGGGAAATCTCTGGCCCCCCACTGTGCTGCTCAGTGAGCCCCGGGCCTCCCTCCATTCCAAGCACTCAAACGGAGACATGCGTCAGGCTTGGGCTCCGAGGTCGCAATGCCGCGGCCGGGAACACCCCTTTTATTTATAGGGCACGTGGCGGAGTGCAACGTCACTCTGCCGCGTGCTAGTCCCTTAAAGGGGCAGCACCACAGGGGAGGAGGAGCAAGAGGAGGAGGAGGAGCAAGAGGAGGAGCAAGAGGAGGAGGAGGAGCAAGAGGAGGAGCAAGAGGAGGAGGAGCAGCAAGAGGAGGAGGGACAGGAGGAGCAAGAGGAGGAGGGACAGGAGGAGGAGGAGGAACGGGAGGAGGAGGAAGCGGAGGTAGAGGAGGCGGAGGCGGAAGAGGAGGGGGGGAGGAGGAGGGGGACTAACGGGAGGAGGAAGAGGAGGAGGAACGGGAACGGGAGGAGGCAGAGGAGGAAGAGGAGGAGGAACGGGAACGGGAGGAGGAGGAGGAGGAGGAACGGGAACGGGAGGAGGAACGGGAGGAGGAGGAGGGGGAGGAGGAGGAGGAGGGGGAGGAGGAGGAACGGGAGGAGGAGGAGGAGGGGGAGGGGGAGGAGGAGGAGGAGGGGGAGGAGGAGGAACGGGAGGAGGAGGGGGAGGATGAGGAGGGGGAGGGGGAGGAGGAGGAGGAGGAATGGTAGGAGGAGGAGGAGGGGGAGGAGGAGGCACAGGAGGAGGAGGAGGAACAGGAGGAGGAGGAGGAACAGGAACAGGAACAGGAGGAGGAGGCACAGGAGGAGGAGGAGGAACAGGAGGAGGAGGAGGAACAGGAACAGGAGGAGGAGGAGGAGGAGGAGGAGGGAACAGGAGGAGGAGGAGGGAACAGGAGGAGGAGGAGGGAACAGGAGGAGGAGGAGGGAGAACGGGAGGAGGAGGAACGGGAACGGGAGGCGGAGGAGGAGGAACGGGAACGGGAGGCGGAGGAGGAGGAACGGGAACAGGAGGAGGAGGAGGAGGAACGGGAACAGGAGGAGGAGGAGGAGGAACGGGAACAGCAAGAACAGAGATCATATGAAGAGTGCATAGATCTGGCGAATGAACGACAAAGCATGTCAGTGAGGGTCTGTCTAGAGGAAGTATTGGAGTAGGTGTCGGCGATAGGAAGACCAGGGTTAGAGGCGAAGATATCTTTTTTTTTAATTTCTTCCTACCAGACTTGGTGAGAAGGGAAGGATAGTCAATTGAGAAGCAGTTGGAAAAGATAGGAGACACAGAAAAAGCCATGGGGGTGGAAGCAAGGATAAGATACGGCAGGTAGGTGTGGGACAAAAGAGAGTGGTGAGGTTCCTGGGCTGGCAAGTTAGAGAAGCAACTGTATACAAGCAAAATACAGAGAATTTAGCAATGGGCAGCAATATTTGACTTTCTAGCAAAAACAGCAAGATGTGACTTTACAATCAGGGATTCAGTTGGTAGCAAAGGGTTTTAAGAAGCACTGTGCATCAGGATTACATGTGAGTAACAAGCAGAAAGAACAGTGATATTCAAAGGTGGTAGGAGTGAATCCAGAAGGAGGGAACTAACCCATAGTTCTGGAGGTGACAAGGTCAAGGCAGTCTGGATTTCTTCGAGGAGTGAGGTGGCAGCCTCATTGTGGTTAAGGAGCAGGGAGGATCTGAATTAGCATTCCGGATGCGCACAGGGAGCAGACGGGCCTTAGAAGTGGGACTTTGCTGAGAGGGCAGCTAAAGCCTGCCGGTCCCTGGTTGGGATTGAAGAAAACACTCAGCAACCAATTGGAGTGCTGCACAGGGAAAGGCAGTTCAGCCAGTTTGCCTACACAACAAAGAAAACCATGGTGGCCATCTTGGAAGGGCCAAAAATCAGTCAAATAAGCAGGCAATAGTGGGAAAACTTGTGCTTTCAAAATAGCAAGGCAGCTTCAGTTATTAAAAAGCTCAAAAACGGCAGCACAATGAAAATGCCCAATAAAACAGTGCTTTTCAAACAATTTCAAGCAAATTTAGTTTTTTCTACTTTATTTCAATTTTTCAGGTTCAATAATTCGCCTGGAGGTGCAGTAATGCACAGAAAGTGCACTTACCTAATGGTGGGGACAGCAGCCAGGCACAAACTCCACTTGTGCAGGAAACAGATGGCCAGGAGGGTGGAAACAGGACCTTATTCTCATTGAAAAGCAGATGAAAGAAAAGAGAGCAGGGTAGAAGAAGGCCATAGTGTCTTCTGCTGTTAAAGCCCCTTTCAAGTCTTCGAACGCTGCCTGTTCAAGGGGTCTCCACTTCTTGCGACTTCTTTCTTAGTCAGCGCGCGGAAGGGTTCTGACCGGGATGCAAGGTTCATAACGAACAGGCCACCATATGTAACCATTCCTAAGAAACTCTGGACCTCCGACACGTTCTCCTGGGACTGTGCTTCCACAATGTCCTTTACTTTCCTTGCATCCGGTGACATGCTCCCTTCCTTGAACACAAAGCCAAAGAACTCAATTGTCTTCAGAAATTCACATTTGTCCCTATGCAGTGTTAACCCAAGAGGGTGCAGCCAATCAAGTGTTTTAGCCAACCTGTCCAGGTTCTCCACCTCTGACCTTGCATACACCAGGATGTAGTCGCTGATATTTCAGATGCTATACAGGTCAGCGAGGACCCCGCGGATAATGTTTTGCAAACCTTCTGCCACCGATGACACTTCAAAGCTCAGCCGCTTGTAATGGTAAAAGCCATGATGCGTGGTAAAAGTTGTTATATACTGCGAATCTGGGTGTAGCACCACCTGATGGTATCTGGCCCAAAGGGCCAGCTTAGAGAAGATGTGAGCCCCTTGTAGCTCAGCGATAATGTCTATTGTGAGGGGTGATGTGACGCTCCCGCTTGATTGCTTTATTTGGGAGCCTCATGTCCACACATATATGCACAGTCCGTGGTTGTTTTCTGACGATGGAAAGACCCAAGGTGTCGGGCCCTCAACCTTCTCGATGATATCTAACTCACCAGGCTGTCCAGCACTTTGTCTACCAGGTCACACAGATGAAATGGAACACGGCAGTGTTTAAGGGTGGTAGGTTGGATAGACTCATCAATGTGGATCCTCACTGGATCACCTGCCATGCGGCCGATGCCTTCAAACAGTTGACTGTACATTGTCAGGAGCCCCTACACATACTCCACTTATACTGCATATGCAAAGCTCACAATGCACAGTGCCTCTGCTGCTGCACAACCAAACAGGGTGTTGCTGCTGTCAGTTGTAACATAGAATCGGCCCCTGATGGATGTCCCTCTGTGTTCCAACTTGGCCACAAATGCCCAGCAAGTGGGGTGGGTTGTTCACCTCCAAACGTGAAGATACGTGCTTTTGGTTTCTGTATCTTAGGCAGCACTGTCATGGCATCATTGTGTACTTTCGCCATGATGTTGAGAGATGCCCCTGTATCCACCAGCACCGGGACCGTGTACTTGTTAATCTTTACAAGGCATTGTGGTTGTCTTCTATTGTTGGCCCGCAAAGCACTGATGCTTGAAATGAAGATGATGTTCTCTTCCTCATCGTCCTCCTCAGGAGGGACTCCATCATCACCTTGATTGAATTGGGCGGGTGATGTT
The DNA here is from genome assembly GCF_040938575.1 of Ambystoma mexicanum. Lineage (NCBI taxonomy): Eukaryota > Metazoa > Chordata > Amphibia > Caudata > Ambystomatidae > Ambystoma > Ambystoma mexicanum. Next base: position 1,180,365,551 of record NC_090926.1, read on the forward strand.
GTCTGAAAAACCCTGCTCTTACTGGCCCCCTTGGGACCACCACCAGCATCAGAGCTCTGCACATTCGGACCTAACGGTCCAGCGCCCCGAGTGGCCACACGGCTTCCCTTGTGCTGGGCATTCGGCGGGTGTGGGAGATCATACCCACATTTCGTGCAGGTGTCCATGGCTCTCGCACTCCGGTCTCTCTGACTGTCGCTTGGAGGTCTCGCCTCTCTGCTGCCTTGACCACGGCCCACCACGCACACCTCTTCCACCTTCCCTGGGCGCACAGCTGCCTGCATTCTCCACACCCTCACCTCTGACACGGCAAATTTGTAATATGCGAGGCAACGTGATCCCAGGCTCTTGCAGAACCTGTCTGCGCAGCTTGCCGGATGAACACCCCTGGATCAGCTGGTTTCGGATCATTGTCTGCATTATCCCAGGCACATGGCAGAGACCTGCAGCGCAACCGGCCGTAGATTTTGTCCAATTATTCGCCCTCCTTCTGGCGGACACTTCACATAACAAAACGTTTGTAATCAGCATTGGCCAATAGCATGAAGTATTCCCGCAGTGCACCTTTAGCTGCACCATGGGTAGTGTTTTCATACTGTAGGGATTGGAAAACCTTGTGAATTGCCACCTTGCTGTCGTCGATGGTTTCTTCTGTCGAGTCTGTATATCCACATCCTCCATCTCGGACCCAGGCTGGATGAGGCACCGGAGATGTCGATTTCGGGCATTGGTGTCAGGGCCTCTTGCTGTCTCAGTAGCGGTGGTGCTTGGTGGGCAAGAAGCGTTGCCGCACCCTGGTCGTTAGCTCTCATGGCAGCGAGCGCACAGGCACCCCACACAAAAGGAAATGGGGATGCAACTAACTGGTCTGCTCTTGTGGTATGGTTGCACACAGATGATGCGTGTGAAGATGTTGGTCAGGAACCTTTTTTCCCGAATACTTCTGATGACTTCCTCCACCACCACACAATCGGGCAAAATGCCCTTCCAGGCACCTTCTTTAAATGTCAAAAATGTGTCTAAATTGTCCAAAAATGAAATTATGGGTTCCACAGGCATGCACCACAGTAATCCCCGTTCATCAATGTCCAAATCAGGTAGGAATTGCACAGAAGGAACTTCCTTGCGCACTAGTGGCTCTAGAAATTGAGTTGGGTGGGCCCCGGGGATCAGAACAAAGATGTTAGGCCTCCCCCAGCTTTTCAACTCACACTCGACGTGATGGAAGATTGTTAGATAAGTATGCAGCATCAGATGAGCCCCCATCATGGAGTCAAAAATGCATCTAGATGGGCGCACATGGACTCTATATCAGAGCCGCAAACCTTCTATACACGTGGGTAAAATGGCAGCTAAAGCAACGTGGACACCGCCATCTCCACAGCATTCCGAAAATGAGAATAAAAAAAAGTCACTGCCACTCACCGCATGTGCCCGGGTTGTCGGTGTCCCGCCTCGTCCCCACTGTTGAGGGCCTCCGGTCTCATCTGCCCCCCCGTGACTCACCCACCGCACACAGACACTCGGCACACGTGCATACAGTTTGGGCTTCACGATTGCTCTGCTGCGGCCGGGAACGCCCCCTTTATTTATACCACAGGCGGCAGAGTGAAACATCCCTCCACCACGTGTGTACGCCCTTAAAAGGGCAGCCACCACAGTGGAGAGGGTGGATGGTGGCGCTAAGAGATAAGACAAAACTACTACACGACAATAGTCCATTGCTGACGCTTGGTTATAACTTTCATAAGACTGGTGGGTATCATTAAAATTCTATTCTAAAGACATGCCAGTCTTTTTAAATTTATAAGACCACATTTGGTCTTTAGAGTCTTGTGCATTGACAACAGTAAACAAGCCTGAGCCCCCTCTACCTAAAGAGGGCCTGAAGGGAGCTGGTGTTTCATTATTGTGTAAATGACTTCAATCCAGCACTCCAACTAAGTCAATGCCTAGTCTGGGATGCCCAATGGAAGCCCTTATTTATATATTTTTATGTCAAAGTTCTTTAAATCTGGATGATGAACCCGTATAAAACGCCCCTCTCTTTGAATCTCCAAAACCTCACTGAGCCAAGAAGTAGGGTTGTTTTGCAAATTAAAAAGGTTTATTTGAAGAATTGAACAAATATATATATATATCACACTTATGAATATGAACGGTGATCAGCAATGGGTAAAATTACAATTTCAACAATCTCTTTAATCACTTAGGATTATGAATAGGAAGGATAAGGTAGCAGAGAATTCTTTGTATGGTTCAAGGAAATGCAAGATGGGAAAGAATGCAGCACATAAATAAACTAGATATGGTTTCAATCAAGACAATATAATCACTTTTTCCCCTGTGACTACTCACTCCCCCCACTATGCAATATGAAGAGATGGAAATGAGGGCACACAGGTTTCAGGAATACAATCAATAATGCAATTCAATTGTAGTTCCCCCCAGCAAGCTTAGAGAAAACAGGTAGGATTTAAACGCCGGTCAAAAATGCTTTGGGATGTGATTGCAATGAAAGGGAAAATATGCCAACATGATTTTAATTCACTAAATGGATTCAGAATGAGTGAGAGTTACTTTGAATTGGTTCAAGTCAACACTAGCAATGATTCATGAATGATTATCAGATTGAAAACGAATTTCACCAGTTGGAAACAAACGGCTATTTTGACAAGTGGTGAAATGGAGCTAAATTGCAATTCACTGCAACTTTTTCCGCGTGCGGTTCAAAAGTTAGAGGTTTTTGTGAAGGTAGATTTTTCAGAAATAAAGTCAAGATTTCATATTGAAAGATCGCGCTTTAAAGAGTAGGAATCAATATGAACTTATACTAAGGAGCTATGAAGAAGCAAGACACTCAACGGGCAGCCACCAGAACAGCGGTGCCTCCGCTCTGATCTGTGTCTGTCAAAACACTTGTCCCTCTTCAGAAAAATATCAGCGCAGAGATGATTATTGCTACAATTATCACAGATAATATGATGAGAAGAATTCCGGATGGACACAGGATTCTATAAAGCATTTCTGGATAAGTGGAAATGGTTGTAATAAGATTACTTTAAACTAATAGATGACTATGCACAGTTCTAGACTAGATACTCACTCCTAGGCTTTAGAATGGAGTGGGCCTCATCAAAGATCTGGTCAAGGGTTTGGCTTCACTCGCCACCGGACAGGATCAGGGACTGGGTTCTGCTCTCCGCACGGCACTATGGTCTCTGTGGCCTCTTGAACTTGATCTGACGGGTTCTGGATACAGCCCTGCTCTGTTTCTGGATCTGGGTTCGAGCACAGGGTTCTTGGCTAGAACTGCAAAACAGCTCAGCCAGGCTGTTGGATTTTGAGATGCCCCTTGGATGTTTAGGGGTTAGAATCAGGTTGCTAGGTTCTGCAGGCCTGCTGAGAAAGGTTCAGCTTTTGGGTTAGGCCTGTCTGCTCCAAAGTTCTAGAGTTGGGTTCTAGAGTTTGGTTCTGGAGTCGGGATCTAGGTCTGGTGTCCTGAGTCTTCCTGCAGGGTGCTTTGCCAAGAAATCGGTGAGTAGTGGAAAAGTGTGTGTTTCCTATCTGTTCTCAGCAGTCCCTATTTATGTATTTCCAAAGTGGGTGGGGAGGCTGATTCTACACCGCCCAACCCTCTAAGGATCCGATAGGTTAGAGGATTCCCTGTCCCCTGATTTGAGACAGGATCAGTGTGTCAGAATGAGTCAGATTGATGATCTTTTTATGGTCCAAAAGAAATCCCTCCCTTTTGCTTTTACATAGAAAATCTATTGTTCCAAAAAAACATATTTCCCAGATACACAGGTTGTTGAGAATACATAATAACATGACAGATTGCTTAAGGTCCCATGTTTCTACGAGCTTGGGTTCAGAAATGACAACATTTTCGCACTTTTGGAGGGTTTCTCAGTATTCTGCACCAAATTTGATACATGCATGCATATCCTCTCTGGGCATATTACTGTAAGTGTCTTGTTTCCTACCAGCAGTTTGTGGTCAGTTACACCCAAATTAGCATTCCCTATTCAGTCCAAGGAATCTATTGTTTCTTTCTCCGTGCTGCAGAGAATATCTCCTCCCCTCTTGATTAGCATGCCAATGCGACATTCTCCTTCTGGTGGGAATGACAAGTTGTGAAGGGTTCTCAGGGGAAGCAAGACTTTTGGAGTTTTAACTGCATCAGGTTACTTTCTGATCAATGGTAACATAGTTCCTTGTGAAAAAAATAATGTATAAACTTAAAATAAGCAACATATCCTTAAATCAAGTCTTTTTCAACATAAAATCACTATGTGGCACTCTATATGGCATTTTGATGGAATTCTCTTCTTTGGCATATTTAACTTCTGAAACAACAGTTCTCCTGTCAGAATTATAAATCGCCAGCACCTGACAGAGGCGAGTAACAGTACTATACCCATTTTGACAGCTGTCTTTCCATCAGGTATCTTTAAAAGAGGATTTTGTTCTGAGAACATATGATTTTTTTCTGAAATTTTATTTGTGTGGATTCTTGCAGTAGAATTATGTGGAACATCCAACAAAGAGGTTGGATCTTTTAGGTGATTTGTGAGCCATGATTTTAGCAATTTTTGACAATTAAGAAAACTGATTTTCAAACAGCTCTGTTTCTTTTTTCACTCAGCATTGCTTTTCTCAAGTGGGTTTCAGGCTATTTGTGGGTAGCCCAATGGTGGCTTTTGGCATTGATCTCCTGTGCTAAGATAGGCAAAGGTAGATGGTGGCCTATTTTTCAGGTTTTCACTGCGCAATTTCTGGTGATTTCTAGCGAGCAGCATGCTTTCCAGTGGCCATTATGATGTTTCTGCTGCCAGCAATGCACAGTGATGTTGCAGGGCTTGGATGAGTGGGTTGATGCATCCCACAATTGCCACGAGGGCACTGACTCAAGCATATAGACATAATACAAAATGGATGCCTGAAAGATTTTAAAACGGCACATTAAGTTATTCTAATTTCATTAATTAATTGCAACATCTTTTATTTGATTTTTTTTTTTAAAGATGTAGCGACAGTAGGGAAAAGGAGAGAAATCAAGACGTGTTTTGTATGGGCTGGAGTCGGCCTCCAGCTTTCACACACGCATGCAGCCACACGCACCCATGCATGCAAGGACGACACGCCGGAGATGTGTGATGGCTCCGGTCTCCGGCGCGAACTGCCGGGCACCGCCTTTATTCAACTAATGCGCATGCGCGAGCTCCGTGGCTGCTCACGCATGCGTACTCCGTGTACGCAGTACACAACATCCCTCCTTTTCCCCCGAAACAAACAATTAACACTTCCCTGCAGAAACAATAACAATTAACAACGGACTGCAGAAGTACAACCTGGTTCCTTCTTCGGATTTGCAAACGACTCATTTCCCCACCTATGGTGCAGGGTCCATGATGAAGTCTCTGAACCTCTGGGGAAGTCGTCGTCTGGCCCTGCTCGGGTACCGGGGTGCTCCGTCACTAGGGGCCTCCGATGTCTCGAGATCTGCAGTTGGGGTGGCTTCTTCCACCCTTGTCTCTTCCCCCCGTTCCGGGACTTGTTCTGCTGTTGCCTCGTGGGTCGTGGCCTTGATACGCTTGAAGAACGACACGTTTCTGGTGACAGTTCCTCTGGCATTGGCTGCGGTGACCATTGTACCTTTCACATGTGTTACTCCCAGTGGTTGGGTCTCATACGTTGTCGACAGCTTTCCTTCTGTTCTTCTATTTCGTACCAACACGGTATCCCCAACCGCGATCGGTTTTTCTGGCAGCCTCCTCCGCGCTGTTTCATTCTCGTTTCTCCATGACCTTTCTAGTTGTACTTGGTCATTGTCGATCACTCCTGGTTGTCTCCCCTCTGACTCCGGTATGAGTCCCCTTGGGATCCTCTTGAAAAGTGCCTCCGCAGGGGCTATTCCAGTTGATCGATGCGGTGTTGTGCGATACTCCCGGAGAAATTCGACCAAATTTCGTCGGAGGTCTTCCCCGCCATTTTCATATATGCGAAACACCTTGTTTAGTGTCCGCATGAAGCGCTCTACTTCTCCATTGGCTCTGGGCCAAAGTGGGGTGACCTTTCGGTGTTTTATGCCCCTCTCTTGGCAGTATCGAGCAAACGACTGTCCTTGGAAAGGTGACCCATTGTCCGAACACAACTCGAGGGGAAACCCATGGGTAGCAAATATCTTGTCCAAGGCCAGGGTGGTGTGGTCGGTGGCCTGGGACTCGACCAGTTCCACCTCTGGATATCGGGACCATTGGTCAGTCACTGCTAGGAAGTGTAGTCCTCTTCCGGTCGAGCCAAAATCGGCATGTACTGTCCCCCAGGGTGAATCGCTCCTTGCCATGGACTGAATCCGGGGTCCCTTCTCCGCCGGGCTCGTTGCTTGGCACGGGATGCAGGCCCTTACATACTCTTCCACTCTCTTTTCCAAATCGGGGAACCACACTTTGAGTCTGAGACGTGCCTTCATTCTGGTCATACCTTGGTGTCCGTTGTGTGCCAACTGAAGGACCTTTGGCATGAGTGACCTGGGGATCACAATCCGGTGCCCTCTCAGCAGGAGACCATCGGCAGTCACTGACAGTCCCTGTCGTGCACCCCAGAGCAATTGCAGGTCCCTTTTGCGTTTCTGCGTTTCTTCGGGCATTATTCAGGAGGAGTTCCCGCCATGCTCCTGTGGCTACCGCATCCTTCACTCTCAGAAACGCCTCATCCGAGTTCGATTCGTTTGCAATTTCCTGTCTTGTCAGGGCAATGGGAAGCGCCGACTCGACAACCATGTGAATGGTGTCCACACAGTTTGCAACCTCTGTAGTGTCTCCGGGTCTTCCTGCGCCGGGGTGGCGAGACAAATAGTCTGCAGGGTTGTGCGTTCCTGGGCGGTACACCAGTTTCACCCCGTACTCCATGAGGGATGGCATCCGCCTCTCTATCCGAGGTGGCGGTTCGGACGGAGCGCCAGCCAGAATGGGCAGTAGGTGCTTGTGGTCCGCCACCACAACTGGTTTCCCCAGAATATATAATCTAAAATGTTTACAGCCCCATAGTATTGCGAGGGCCTCGCGTTCAATTTGGGAATATCTTCTCTCTGTGTCTGTAAGAGCCTTGCTGGCGTATGCAACGGGTCGCATGGATCCCTGTTGATCCGCCTGCACGAGAACCGCCCCAAGTCCCACTGGACTGGCATCCACTATGATTTCGGACTCCCGGGCTGGGTTGAAATACGCCATGGTGTCTTGTTCGGACAGGGCATCCTTGATGGCCTTGAACGCTCTCTGTTCTTTGCCAGTCCACGTCCATGCCACTTCGTTCCTCGGGAGTGCTCTCAGGGGTTCGGAGAGAGATGCTAAGTCTCGAATAAACCGCCCACAGTAGTTCACCATCCCTAAGAAACTGCGGACTTCTGCCGGGGACGTGGGAGGTGACGCTTCTCGAATGTCTCTCACCGTCTCAGGGTCAGGGGATATGCCTCCCGCATGGAAGACAAATCCAAAAAATTCCAGGCTGTCCTTCAGGAATTCGCACTTTTCTTGGTGCAGCGTCAGGCCAAGGTTGTGGAGCCTTTGAAAAGTGTTTTCCAGACGCTTGATGTGCTCAGCCTCAGATTTGGCAAAGACTAGGATATCGTCTGACATGTTTATTACTCCTTTTAGTCCGGACAGAGCCTCCCTGATGGCATTTTGGAAGACTTCTGCCGCCGAGGAAATTCCAAAACTGAGCCTTTTATATTGGTACAGTCCTTCGTGAGTAGTAAAGGTTGCAATATATCTAGACTCTGGGTGGAGCTCCAACTGGTGATAACCCGCTCTCAGGTCTAGTTTCGAAAAGAATTTTGCACCCTGAAGTTCACCAACAATGCCATCCAGAGTGGGAGTGAGATGACGTTCTCTTTTTATGGCCAGATTTGGAAGTCTCATGTCTACGCAAATGCGTACAGCCCCAGGCTGTTTGGGCTTTGGGGCCACTACAATAGGAGAGACCCAGGGGGTGGGCCCTTCCACCTTTTCGATGATATCTCGTTCCACTAGGTCTTGCAGCTCCTTTTCCACCTGAGCCCTCAGATGAAACGGTATACGACGATGTTTCAGCGCCGTTGGTCTGACTGACTCGTCAATGTGGAGCCTTATTGGCTCAGCCTTCAATTTCCCTATGCCCCTGAAGAGCTTCTCAAAGCGTGTCAGCAGGCTGTCCAGATCTGTGTGATACACAGCAAAAGCGAAATGAACCAGGTCGAGTGCTTCAGATGCCGCGCAGCTCAAAAGAGAGTGCGGACTGACATTGGTTACAAAAAACCTTGCTTTGATGCTGTTTTGGCCATGGGTCACTGGGGCTACAAATACCCCTTGGATGGGTAGCGGGGTATCTTCACCAGAAGCGTATATCTGGGCTTTGGAGGGCGACAGGGTTGGTGGGCCTGCCAGTGCGTTGTAATGTCTGTCCGCCAGTACACAGACTGAAGCTCCCGTGTCAATGAGGACTGGGGTGGGAATCTCACCAATGTCCACAGTACATATGGGCCTTCGTCTGGTGCCCGTGCCATTTGCGATGCTGGAAATGAAGAAAACTTCTTCCTCCTCTTATTGCTCTTCTTCGGCAATGTTTAGGTCCTGCACGTCCTGTTCAAGGGAGGATATGCCCCTTGCCGTGCGAGCGCCACCTCTACCGGCCCTCTCCGGTCCTCTGTTTGCTGCTAAGGGCATGGCGGCCCTACACATCCTTGCGTAATGGCACGGTATCCCACACCTGCCGCATGTTCGTGATTTTGCTGAGCATTCGCCCCTGTGTGGGAGGTCATATCCACAGTAGGAGCACGACTGAGGGGTACCTGAAGTCGTGGGTCCTTCTCCCTTTTTCGGTGTCCATCTGGCCTTCCCAGGTGTGAACCGTCCGACTGCTAGGGCCTCCTCCTCATTCTTGGAATGAGTGGCCGCGTCCATTTTCGATCCTCTTGCCTCCGCCAGCTCATACGCTCTTCCCATGTCCAGGATTTGCCGGAGGGTCAGCCCTGGTTCCCTCAGGACTTGCCTCCTCAGTTTTCCTGAGCAACAACCTTGCAGCAGTTGGTTGCGGACCATCCCACCTTTGTCGCCAATTTTGTATGGGCTGGAGTCGGCCTCCAGCTTTCACACACGCATGCAGCCACACGCACCCATGCATGCAAGGACGACACGCCGGAGACGTGTGATGGCTCCGGTCTCCGGCGCGCACTGCCGGGCACCGCCTTTATTCAACTAATGCGCATGCGCGAGATCCGTGGCTGCTCGCGCATGCGTACTCCGTGTACGCAGTACACAACAACGTGGAGGAATCGTATAGAGAGAAAATTGAAGTTTACCTTAGACTGAACGCTGGTTGAAGATGACATTTTCTGAAAACGTCAGTGTCCAAATGTAGCTAGACAGCGTTCATTTCCATGAATGAATTGCTGGATAACCTTGAAAGGGAATTTTGCCTGTTTTCAGACAGCAATGGAACATTGATGACAGCAATATTGACACAAAAATCATTGCTAGGCCACAAACCATTAGCGTACTACAGTGGAATATTAGACCCAGTAATGCAGGGACATTTTGCTTGTGAACAGGCCCTCGCTGCAGCGGACTTCGCCATTGAGAAAAGTGCCACGATCATAATGGGATGTTCAGTGACGCTATATGCGGAACACTTGTTATTTGCTATCTTGGAAAGATCAAAATCTACCCTCACAACACAGAGAGCCTCTGCTTATGAAATAATATCAAGTCCAAATGTACATGTGGTCAGATGCAAGACAGTGAACCCAGCCACTTTCATTACAGAGCCATGCACAACTGAGGATTTACAGGGACACGATTGTAGCACATATGAGGAAGAGGGCGATGACATTCGCAAAGCAAGCGAAAACGCCCTTACAGAAGCAGAAATGTATTTCATAGACGGGTCAGCATCTATAAACTCAGAGACAGGAGAGAAACACGTGGGGATGGCGGTAGTACGCATGGAAGAAGACACATACAAAGTGATTGTTCAAAAATGCCTCCCCTCACAGTACCCAATTAAAAAACAGAAGGAGGAGCAAAAGGGGGATGGGAAAAAACAGATACGATATTTATCATAACCTGGGGTTAGATGAAATAGAGGACCCCCGACACCCTGACCAATCAAACAAATGGTATTCAGACATGACCACCGCAGCAAAGCAAACAAGTAACGAAAGTTGTTACGTGTGCTCACTTATTCCTCACGCAGCTGGAACCCCAAAAATGTTAATCCCACAGGAAGTACCCTTGTCTGAGGCCCAATGTTTGATTCATTTGATGCTGTGTAGAATAAAAAAGACATTTCAAGCACATACAGTCACTATGGAAAAATAGGAAAACGAACAAACTTGCACCAGCAGGCGACAAGGAGTAATCTGCCTCTAGGAGCCATTTTTCGTTATCAAAGGGACAAGATATGCAGATGACAAGTGGCATGATGAAACAATTGAATGCAAAGCTGAGGGGCTTCGAGGGCTGCCAGATGAAACAAACGAATGGGCAAAAGAAACGTGCATCCCCATCTGGACACAGAATATCACCAAACTAACATGGGTCACACCCCTGGAGAGACCCATAAAGATTCAAAAGGAAATACCGCACAAACTTTGCTTCCATGGAGAAGGGAAGGTCAACATGGGAACCGTGCGGCAGTGCAATAAGACTTAAATAATGCCAGTCATGAAAAAAGGCACTGCTGCATTAATGATTATATACTGGATCTGTGGCAAACGAGCTTACCTGCATCTCCCAGCATCCTGGAGGGGCACTTGTGCCCTAGCCACACTTCACTCTGCACTAATGGTGATACCAGAGAGCCACGTCCAGTTTACAGCAAGGCCTTCGGCTGACATATCGACAGCAGGCCAATCGACTGACACATCGGCAGCAGGGCAATCGGCTGAACCATTGACAGCGCCCAATGAGACAATCACAGAGCCCCCAGCATACGAACTATTGTCAGAAGAAACTTTGAAAACCAAGTTGTCACGCAGCAAAAGATCCAATTATATTTCGTCCAAATCATCAGAACTTCTTGCTGAAATCCCACAACAGTATAAGCTTTTCTCATCTGCAGAAACATTCTTTGCATCGTTCCTAGCACCAGGCGTTCAAGCAAGGGAAAATACGAAATGGCTGCAGATAACACGCTGGGAGCTCATCCAGCTGGCCAACGACACTGAAGAAGGATTCAACATCATAAAAATAGAGCTCCGTGCACTGCGCCTGATGACGATGCAAAACAGATATGTCTTAGATCTTATCACAGCGATGGACGGTGGTGTTTGCAAAAAAATTGGGGGGGGCTTGTTACACGTTGTACCAACCTCCGATGCTGATAACGGGACACTGTCACATGTGATAACAGCAGTGCATAATTTAGGAGAAAGAATGAGAGGCTGGTTGTTCTGCTATGGTTGTTTTTACAATGTACGCTGATGTTGGATTCTTATTGAAGTACAAGGCTTCTTTTGCTGCTGCGTCGGCTGCCGCGTTCCCCAATGAGACGGCGTCTGTGTTATGGGTATGGGCTTGGCATTTAACCACCGCTACTACCGATGTTTCTGCTAAAGTTTCTGTTAGTTCATTTAGCAATGTGGCATGTTGTACAGGGGACCTGTCTGCTCTTCTGAACCCTCTCCTTCGCCAACGTGATAGCCCTGAGTGAACTGTTGTGGTGACATAAGCTGAGTCTGAATATATTGTCACGGCACAATCTTTGGCTGTGTAATGCGCTGATTAGTTCAGTCAATTCGGCTGCTTGTGCAGAGTAGTGTGAGGGGAGGCGTTTTTGAACAATCACTTTGTATGTGTCTTCTTCCATGCGTACTACCGCCATCCCCACATGTTTCGCTCCTGTCTCTGAGTTTATTGATGCTGACCCGTCTATGAAATATATTTCTCCTTCTGTAAGGGCGTTTTCGCTTGCTTTGGGAATGTCATCGCCCTCTCCCTCATATGTGCTACAATCGTGTTCCTGTAGATCCTCAGTTGTGCATGGCTCTGTAATGAAAGTGGCTGGGTTCACTGTCTTGCATCTGACCACATGTACATTTGGACTTGATATTATTATTTCATAAGCAGAGGCTCTCTGTGTTGTGAGGGTAGATTTTGATCTTTCCAAGATAGCAAATAACGAGTGTTCCACATACAACGTCAGTGAACATCCCATTACGATCGTGGCACTTTTCTCAATGGCGAAGGCCGCTGCAGCGAGGGCCTGTTCGCAAGCGAAATATCCCTGCATTACTGGGTCTAATATTCCACTGTAGGACGCTAATGGTTTGTGGCCTAGCGATGTCTTTTGTGTCAATACTGCTGCCATCAATGTTCCATTGGTGTGTGAAAACAGGAAAAATTCCCTTTCATAATCTGGATTTGCAAGGACTGGGGCGTCTGAAATAAGGTCTTTTAATCAAGAGAATTGAGCAATTGTCTCCTGTGTCCATTTTATTGGGGCTCTGTTCTTTTGTGCTTCTTTTAGTGCTTGTAGCATTGGCCGTGTGTATGCTGCGTAATTGAGGATCCATGCTCGGCAATAGTTACATATACCAAGAAATTTCTGCATGTCCTTCACTGTTTTTGGTATGATAATGTGTCGAATGGCTGCTGCTCTGTCTGGTAGTATTCTTTTTCCATCTTTAGATATTTGCTGGCCAAGATACACAACGTCAGCAAGGCAGTATTGCAACTTTCCTTTGTCCACTTTGTATCCCTTGGCAGCCAATACGTTAAGCAGTGTTATCGAGTCTTCTCTACACTCTTCTTCAGTTTTGCTGCAGACGAGTAAATCGTCTACGTACTGTATAATGGTGCTCCCTACATCTATGTTGCCAATGTCTTCTCGTAGTAATCTGTTAAAAATGCTTGGGCTCTCGCAATACCCCTGTGGGAGTCTGCGATGTTCATATCTGCTGTTTCCTAATGTAAAAGCTGTAAGGTACTGCAACTATGGTGCAAGTGGCACAGAGAAAAAGGCATTTTTCAGATCAATGAAAGTGAAGCAAGTTGCCTCTTTTGGTATACTGCACAATATTGATGACGGGTTAGGCACTAAAGGGAACTCTTTTTGGATGACGTTGTTGAGTGGTCGGAGGTCCTGGACCATTCTCCACGCCCCTCCTTTTGCTTTCTTAATCGGAAAAATCGCTGTGTTGCATGGAGAAGTTGATGGGACGAAGATACCTTGGCTTAGGAGTGCATTCACTGTTTCTCTAATACCTTCCTCTGCTTCTTTGGATATTGGGTATTGTTTCACTCTGGGTGCGAGGGCACCTGGTTTCAATTTTATTTTTATGGGAGTTACCTCGTGCAACAATCCTACATCGTGTGGTCCTGTAGTCCAAATTTCAGGTGCTACCCTGGCCATGTCGTCTTCAAATATTGTCAGTGGGGCTTTTATGTTAGCCATGAGTGGGTTGTGTATCTCTATGTATTGAATCATAATGTCACATGGTATGCTTATTTCCATTATTATTTCTCCATCCCCTTCGTAATCAGTAAACAATTCTTCATCAGTAATATCTTTTAGCTTTATGTTTGGCTCTATGCATAGCACACTTCTCCACTCGCGTCCTTGTGTATCCAGGCCTATGACCACAATGCGTTTGTTGGAAACTTGAACTGCCTCAATGTCTATAGACATAATTGTGCCTGGCATTACATCTGTTGCTGTGATTGGGCGGAATATGAAGTCGGATGGTATTCTCCACTCTTTTTGTGTTATTTCAGGCACTACTTTGGCTAATACCTGTATTCCATAGACTAACATGTCCATGTCAATGGGAATCCCTCTTACTGCAACTTCCTTTGTAATCGTGCTTATTATCAAGAGTGCCCGTACAGGGCATATGCCTGGCGTCGAGCACACTATTCCTCTTTCAGTAAAGGCTATGGTCATGTTTAACTTACTGAGTAGGTCTCGTCCCATCAAATTGATTGGCGCGTCTTCGTAATACAATAAGGGTGCACGCACTGTTTCCCCCCCCCACTGTTACATCAAGATCTTTTGTATAAGGAACTTTTAAAATAGCCCAAGAGAACCCCTGCGTCTTCAAATTTCTTCCCGAGAGCTGAAACCGCCCTTCTGTGAGGCATGATTTTTCTGCTCCAGAGTTTAACATAAAGATAAACTGCTTGTTTCCTATCTCTGCCGCCACTAGTGGTTCCTCATTTGCACTTTGTGTGGTGGATAGGACTGGACACGCAAGTGCTCCCTGTGGGCTGTCCTAGTCTTGGTATCTTTGCTGACCTGGCATTGAAACGTGATTGTTAGCATGTGCCACACTTAATGGAATTTCTCAAGTTTAGTCTGCGCCTAATCTAGACAGAAATATGACTGTTAGCATGTGCCACGCTTAGATGGAATTGCAGAAATGTGACTACTAGCATATACCACACTTAGAGGTAACTACAGAAACGTGATTGTTAGCATGTGCCACACTTAATGGAATTTCTCAAGTTTAGTCTGCGCCAAATCTAGACAGAAATATGACTGTTAGCATGTGCCACGCTTAGATGGAATTGCAGAAATGTGACTGCTAGCATATACCACACTTAGAGGTAACTACAGAAACGTGATTGTTAGCATGTGCCACACTTAATGGAATTTCTCAAGTTTAGTCTGCGCCAAATCTAGACAGAAATATGAATGTTAGCAGATATCACACTTAGATGGAATTTCAGAAATATGATGGTCAGCATGTGCCACACTCAGATGGAATTCCCAAGCTTAGTCCGCGTCGCATCCAGATAGAAATATGATGGTCAGCATGTGCCACACTCAGATGGAATTCCCAAGCTTAGTCCGCGTCGCATCTAGATAGAAATATGATGGTTAACATATGCCACACTCAGATGGAATTCCCAAGCTTAGCCCGCGTCGCATCTAGATAGAAATATGATGGTTAGCATATGCCACACTCGGATGGAATTTCAGGAATGGGACCATTAGCATATGTGACTCTTAGCATGCACCACACTTAGAATTATGAACCCTAGCTTGCGTCGCATCTAGATAGAAATGTGACTGTTAGCATGTACCGGACCTAGATGGAATCCCACAATTGCAAGGACAGCAATGCCAACTAACCAACCAACTAACAACTCCATCCCTCTGCAGACACCTCTCAAACTATAACCAAACACAACCACAAGCCTTAAACGCAGCAATCCGAACAAACTTCACAACAATGCAACAACAAAACAAACCACACATAGCCTTGCACAACAGCACACGACGACTACGGACCATAAAACACCCCAAGCCCGGCCGACGGAACCACCGGGCTGAGGCTGCCAACAGCACATCACTGCTCTCTTGCACTTTTCCAGCTTATTCCTACTAACCCACCCCCTCTCCTCCCCTTTTCAGAGCCGCCAGAGCGCCAGGGGACCACTTCGGTGGTGATAGTGCGCGGTACAAATGACCTTTAACATTAACATTAACATTGAAAAAACGTTGTCACCCACAACCGTCACGCCGCGGAATGGTGCAGGGGCACCATTTGCAGCCGCTGCAAAAGGGTTATTGTTTGCTCCCTACTGGGTTTTGTCTTGCCATGATCCTGTTGTCCCCCCCTCCCCATTGGAGCTCCACAAGGGCTACCTGGGTGTAGGCAGCCCCACCCCTGTTCATTGTTCACGGGCTGTTGTTGCTGCTGTTGAAAATACCCTGATGGTCGCATTCTACAATCTCGTGAATAATGTCCCCATCTTCCACAATTCCAACACGACCCCTGTTGTCCTCCCCTTGGTCCGTGCGCACCATACCCTCTCTTTCCCATTCCTCCGTATCCTCCCCTTTGCCCGCGGTACCCACCTCTTCCTTGGGCCGGCCTGTTCTGCCACTGAGATCCTTGGCATGGCTGTTCCTCTCCGTTCCACTGTCCCTGATCTTCTCCCACCCACTGCGCTGCTATCCCAACGGGCCTTCCTCCCGTGTTTTCCTCTCCTTCGTTTCCTCTGTCTGCTGTTGTACTGGCAGGAATGGCGGCAACCTTCACTCGTTTCGTATGTACCAATTTTGCTTCATCAGCCAGCCTCTTTTGCGTGACCTCCTTTTCCTTCTCTTTGATCCTCCTCCAGTGGTGTACAATTTTGCTCTGAATTTCAGGCCACCCTTTGGCTTCGATCCCAGCTATTTTATCCAAGCCCTTCTGCACCTCTTTCGGTAACCCCTTTTTAATGATAAAATAGAATAAAGCTGTTGATTGATTCCATGCCGTACCAGTTTCGCTTCTCCATAAGTCTTGCACTTGCAAAATGAATTGCGCAGGATCCTCGTTCTCCTCCATCGTGCACTGCATCACTGCATGTAAATCTGGAACGTCTGGAAATGCACGCCGCAATGCATCCCACACTTGTGCTCGAACATTGTTAAATGGTGATCCATCGTGTCGGTCACAGCTCATCGTTACTCCCGGGAACGCTGCCCTTTGCCAGATTGTGTCTGCTTGGTTCCCGATTGCTGAAACTAATAGACTTTTTACATCACCTATAGCTAACGGCACACCTGCCGTGTTCTTCTCAAATACATGTATCCACTTACCTGCCCCTCCCGTCGGCGGGGGGAGGAGCTTTAACAGGTTGGTTTTGTCTATTTGGGCCCACGGAATGTAGTTTGGCATACCTGCTCCTTTATGTATCAGTGGCATTTGTAGTTTTTGTTTCTTTCCCATTCTGCTTGTCTTCCCTTTATTCGTTTTACTTACCAATATGTTTCCTATCCTCCCTGTTCGTTGTCTTAATCTACCTTGCCATAATGGTGGCGATAGTGTGTCTGGGTAACAGCGGTTTGGCAGTGGGGAACCCTCCGCGGCAGCTGCCTCTTCATATTCATCTAAATCGTCCCATATTTCTTCTATTTCTGACTCTAGCTCGTTATTATCCTCCCAGTTTTCCTTGGGTTCACTTCCTTGTCTTTCACCCAGGTCTCCACTTTGTTGACTCTCTGGTGTATCTGGGCGTATAATTCTCACTGGCTTGTTATTCAATTGGAACAGGAACTGCCCTGACTGCCTCTCTTGTTCTTGTCTTTGCTGTGATGACGTCTCTTGCGATACTATAGACTGCCCTGATACCGAGGCTACTGGGGTTGCATTGCTTGCTGCCCCGATCGGAAGGGTGAGATCTGCCAGTGACAGCGGGGGTACCTCCCCTCCCCCTGGCAGCATTTGCCCTTTGTCACATAAAGCTCTTAACCGTGTTATTTCCATTTGTGCGTGTGCTAGCTGACGGTTCAAATCACCTGTTAAACGTGCTATGTCCACAGGAGGCGCATTCGTGGGGCCATACAGGCCTCCTTTGTCATATGGTGGAGGTTCGGGGGCTGTTGCCCCGCTCTGGGCAGTGGCGGTGGGAGGTATATACAGGGGTTCACTAAACCCTACCGCTGGCCTAGTCATTAAGGGATAGATTTTTGTTACTTCGTTTTCGGTTGTAGTTGTTGAGCATTCCCCTTTTGGTGTCCCACCTACTTCTTCAGGGTTTTCTGCTTTTCTGTCATTCGGCTTGTACCTTCCTCTGCCGTGGGGGAAACTTCCTCAAACATTCGCCATAAATCTAACACTTCTCTCCGGTTCTGTAACTGTTTCCCTTTGTATCGCAATGGCAAATGTGTTGATACTAGGTCCAACAGTCTTTTGTCAAATGATCCTCCTTCTGGCCAAATTGGTGAAACCCTGTCTCCCTTTATCTCAGTGATCCACTGATCGTGATACTTCTGTATCCTGTCGCTATAAAGTCGAAGGTGCTGGCAAATATGTCCCAGTGGTGTTACTCCCCCCATGGCAATGTTTCTTTTCCTTTCTTGTGTATTCTAGTACCTTTGAATCTCTTCCCACCTCTAACTTGGTATGTCAGTTACAATATGTAGAAATAATACATTCTTTATCAATGCTCACAATTACCATATGTCACATTAGCCTTCTGAGAGGTGTTTACCTGATCACCCCTCACAGTTTATTTCTTCTGCTTTACCCTATATCAATCACAAATTACTTGTATTAAAATACTTTAGCATGTTCAACAAGACATATACATAAAAGCAGACCAACAAACATATAATCATGCAACATACACATGCACTGCCTGCGCGCGTTTGTTCTTGCCCTATTCCCGTTACTGTCCCTCTTTTTTTCTTCTTCCCTATACTTCCTACTATTTTGCATTCACTCCCCACCTCTTTCACCTTTATTATGTCTTAAGATTTCTTTCTTCCACGGAAAAATAATATTCTAAAAACTACTCCGAGCCTACACGAGACCCCTACTATTTTTCTCTTTATCTCTATTCTGCACTTGGTCGGGACAAATGCTACGCGGCACCGCCTTCTACGCCCTAAGGGCTAGGATACCACTTCTCTTCTTCTTCTCACTTCTTACAACACCTAATGGCCATATAAAGGATAGATCAGAAAA
Source organism: Ambystoma mexicanum (assembly GCF_040938575.1). Taxonomy (NCBI): domain Eukaryota; kingdom Metazoa; phylum Chordata; class Amphibia; order Caudata; family Ambystomatidae; genus Ambystoma; species Ambystoma mexicanum. The sequence continues at coordinate 1,180,383,993 of NC_090926.1, forward strand.
GCCTCACCGTCACTCACGCAGACCCTATTCTTGGCTACCTTCCCTTTGTTGCTAATTCCCTTCTTCCCGTATTTCCCCTTACCTTCCTTTTGGGTTTTTCGCAACCGGTACTCCACGTGTTCAGTCAGGTACTCCGAGGGTCGCCGCTCACAGCCGGACCTCGCTCAGGTCCGTCCCCCAACCAAGCCGTGGCCTGTCTTGGCGAGCAGCTTTTTCGATCAGGTATTCATCAACCGGGAACCCTTTACCCTTTCTTCTTGGTGTGCACAGTCTGGTCAACCGCAGAGGCGATGGTTCTGCTGGGGGGTGCCCTTGGACTCGCTGCCGGGCGGCGCAGGCCACAAGGCACCTCTCTAAATCACGTCAGGGTCACCAAAAATGTAGGTGCCTTTCCCCGTCTGACTACGTGTGAGAGAAAAAATAAAATAGCAGACAAAACCCCTTGTCGGGGAAAGAGGCACTGAGACCCGGCTGCAAGAGTTCAAAGGATGGTTTATTTCTCCAGCTAGGAAATAACCCAAAAAACTCTCTTCCCATTTACATCAGTGCCAACATTTATATTAGTTAAAGTAACTCTAACAAAAAATGCTAAATGGACCCGATTGGCCAGACGGTGTGGTGCTGTAGGTGTGGGTAGCATCTCTTCCTCCTGGTTGGCTGAGTAGCTGACGGACGTCAAACATCTTGTGCTCCATGCAGGTCAGGGTCCGGTCACTGTGGTCACTACCTAAGCTAACATGTTACATACTAAATAACAAATTATTTAAAACATTTTATGCTACTTGTCACATTTCTACATAAGTCACACACACATTGTCAGTACAATTGGGTCCTTCGTGGCTTTAATTGAAGGCCTTGACCTTTATTGTGCATGTAAAAGAATCGGGCTATGTTTCGCATCTCTTCTAGGTTTCAAACCCATTAGTACAAATAAAAACATATATAATAGAAAAAATGCTTAGGGTTAGTAGTGTGTGTGTTGGGTGGGTTTTGCAGCACAGGCGAGGATCTGACACTTGAAAGAAATACTTTACAGGGGGTGCAGGGTCAGGATGGCAATAAATTGTTCTAATGGGGGTGGGTGGCTTGCACGTTTATGAGGACGAATCGAGCAGAAAGTGCTTAGCTCATCCTGGTTCACATGCCGGTTTTCAGACGAACAGTGATCTCAGAGGAAGAAAACTGTAGCATATTGATTGTTGCAACCTTTTCCCGCTTCAGCGTGAGAATGGAAGCGCAGAACTTTCCTTCGCAGGGGAGTGCAAGGGTGGGGGCCAGCCAGGTGCCTGCGCGCCTTGTGTGTGTGTGTCTCTGTCCTTGGCTGCTGCGGTGGATGGGGAGCTGAGCATTGCTGTACTATCGCAGTGAGGCCTGTTTACCCAAGATGGAGTTGAAAGGGGGCATAAAAAATGGATGCCCCGTGTCCTGCTCAGTAGTCCCATCTATGCAGCAGTCAACCGTGGTTAACTTTACATAAGAACAAGGGGCAATCCCACTACCGGAGGCACACGGTCCAAGCCTTGTACTGAGGAGCATACGACGCTAGGGGGCCCGAGGACCCCTCACTCCCATACACTAGACAGCTTTAATTTCCTTGAATGAATTGCTGGATAACCTTGTCTAAAGCCACCGGATCTAGGCGACTTTGATGCACATGTGAAACAGCAACACTGTTTAAACGAGTTTGTGTCATTGTGGAGTGCAGCCATGTTTTTAGGCGCCGAAGAGCACTGAAATCCTCCTGCTTAACATGTGCTTACAGGGATGACCATCAGCAGCCTAAGAAATCTTTCCAGCTCACCAAATAGTCTCCTAACATCACTCCCACATTGTTGAAACTGGCTCATAGCCTCATTTACGGATGTGTATGTGTAATGGTGCGAGAACATTTCCATTTGTACTTGCAGCAATCTAACATTGATGTCCTGATTTGACTTTAAATGTTTAAGGCTTTCATTAGTGAGGCCAGCACTGCACTTCGCTGCATTGAGAAGTATTTCTTCCAGTTGGGAAAATTCTTGCAATCCTGGTTGACTAAACTGGTGGTGTAGCTGAGAAAGGGCCATATTGTTGATTTTGACATACTCAATTTTGAAGACCATGCTCAGCTGTTTTGGCAGTGTGTTGTTCTCCATTATCAGCTAGACATACTGGAAATCTTCTAGTCGTGGAGGGGTGATTGGCTCTAAATCCAGCTTCTCAACTATTGCCCCTGCTTTCTGAAAAAAAAAGAAGACGTGGCTCATCTGAGCCTTGTTAGGTTTTCTTGTATGAGATTTACTTGTTTCAGCATGCATGATGAAATGCAATTCCCCTCCTGTAAGCTTTTATTTAGTATTTTGAGTGGTTCCATTAATTATTGTATTAGAATAATATTTTCTTTAAGAAAGTGCTCCAGGAGACTTCTTGCCTTTGCAGCTACTTCTCAGTACTTACCTCTATTCCTTGAAGGCTTTGTATGACAAGTTCATTACTGTCATAGTACAGCTTCAATTGCATTCCAATGTTTAAGGGCCAGTAAGGAAAAGAAACGAAAGCAGACCGACCACTGGGCAGGGCAAAGAGGTTGCATTTTTTTAATGTTGTTGGCTTATACATTTTCCGTGTGGGCAATAGCTAAAAACATTGGTCTGAACCTCAAAGATTCACCAAGTAACTTTACCCAATTTGGGGTGTTTTATAGCAGGGGGCTTGCGTCGCACCTTTCTTTCACTACTAGGTTCACACAATGTTATGTTATTTGGCATTTATATAGCGCTCTATATATCATTGGTATGACCTCAAAGTGCTGGTAGGTTGAACGCCCTCTAGGACCGCAGTCCAGGTCAGTTGAGAGAGTAAGGTGTCATAGGGTTCTTGGGTGCACCAGTTATGTGTGGAGCTGATGAAATTGCCTGATGGTATCTGCATCCTAGGATTAGGTAGGGTGGTATTGATAGCGGTAGAATGTGTTCAGTCTGCCGGGTGGACACCAAGACTGGGTTCTGGCTGCGTTAGGCCTGTAGGACGCTTATGTGTGCAGCTAGGCCAGTTTGTTGTGGGATATAGCTGTGTTTTATTAGAATAATGTGGTTCATGGGGTAATGTTCATATGTGAGCAGCTTCGGCTGAATTGATTGAGGGGGTGTAGCTGCACTCAAATTATGTGGTGTAGAGTAGAGAGTAAGCATAGTGATATGGGAGGAGCGTTTGCATGGAGTTATGATCTAAGGAGATCGATATTCTGCAATTCAGGCATGCGGTTTCTTAATAGAGAATTAATAAATGTATTTAGTAATAACATTGTTCGGGATCTCATTGAGCATTAGTCATCGGGTTGCTAGGGTTCAATCACTACAGAAAGTTGTGGTTGGTATTACGGAAAGAGACACATTTTTAGAGCTTTGCGGAACGTCAAATAGTCTTGGGTGTGTTGGATATGAGCGGGAAGCGAGTTCCACAGAGTTGGGGCCGAGGTTGAGAAGGCGGATCCTCCGATCCTGACAGTTAGAGGTTGGAATCACTAGAAGGAAGGCAGCGCTTGATTTTAGGGTGTGGTTATGGGAGGTATGATTTTATCTTGTGTACCACAGTGTACAAATAAGGCTTGTGGCTCTTTTTGATGAAAGCCTGGCCTCCGTGATATTCCCCAGACATGTTAGCAGCACCATCAAATGTCATATCTCAGAGGAGAGCAACAGGAAATGAGGTTGGCAATAGAATCTCCCATCGTATCCTAGGGCTCATAGAAACCAATAAACTCTGCATGAGGATTCATGTCAGAGTCCCCATAACAAACACAGATGCTTTCTTGATCCTTTCCTGAGCAGTCCTGGGTTCCATCAACAATAATGGAATAATACATTGAGCTGCAGTTCATGTCGGCTATGATGGAATGGAAAATGTAATGACTCATTGAACACATGATTTCATTCTGTATTGCTGGACTGGTGTAGTCCTTCTCTCACTGTAGCCACATTTTGGAAGTTTTATTCCCTTCACAGCCGCTGAAATTGTTTAGTAACTCATTGTCATTTCCCCCATCCCGTTGATGACCCCGTAGTGGCAGTCCTTGTCTAACCAGATAGTGCAAAGCGATGACAAGCTTATATAAGCACTTCCTTGAAAGTTATTGTGACTTCCTTCACTGCTCTTGCAGAGTAGCATCAAGGCTTTGTCCATGTAGGGCATGTAACATTTTCCAAGATGCGTGCTAGTGAGTTTCAGATGACTGGTCAGCTGCACATCTTTCACGTCCTTTCTTCCACTTGGAGAATCCAAATGAAGAAAACTTTGGGTCACGTCTTTGACATGGCAAGCAAACCTATTTGTTTGGATTTTTTCCGCAAGTGAAAAACAGCGCAGCCTTCAAATCAGGGCTGAAATCAAGCCACTCAAATTCTTTGTACCAGGCACTTTGAAAACAGAGCTTCTTTGACCACAGAATTGGGGCGGTATGTCCTCAGAAGGTGTTTGAAAGGGCTCTTGCAAAGTATGGATTGACATCTGGGTTACATTGTCATTTGGAGACTGACAGTGTATTCTATGGTGTGAAAGACCTTGTTGTAGCGATGTCATCACCAGCACAGTTTGTTGGTTGTGACTGTGATTCAACTAGGTATTCCGATTCATGCTCATCGTTACACTATGTGTGCCTTGCTTCTTCATGAGGAGCACTAATTGATGCAGTTTTAATATGATCTGCAGGGTTAACATCCGGTCTTTAGAAAAAGGCTTCAATGGTAGGCTGGCCTTCCCTTTGGTGCTTCATCTGCACTCTTTCTGCTTTGGAGAGATGTAGTGAATTGCTATGAAATGTAGATATGTAACTTAATTGTTATCGCTAACTAGTCAAAAACACTGTTATATCAAAATCGGACTCAATCAGCAAGTACATTTTAGGATTATAAATCAGTCCAATGTGAGTAGAGGTGTGGGTAAGCCAAGACTTTCACAGCACTTGCCAGAGTGCTATAGTAGTGTAGTTTGGCTCTGGGAACCAAAGCATAATCTGAGCCATCGAAAAAAAGGTGACCCATTAGGCCCCAAGAGGCTTGTCTCCAGTTGTCGATTATCCATTTAAAAAATTGTGTGTTATTTAATGTATGTACAGATTGAGTGTGACAGTCCCTAGCCCACTTTACATGAAGCAGACACTGTGTAGTGGACAGTGCACATTGGTACTAAATTGGAAAGTAATGCAGAAAATGGCTTTTAGATACCATACCTATCGATAAAGGTGACTTACCATGTGGCCTAACGGCAATAATCATCCAAGCCAACAAGACAATAGTAATTCATGTCCTTGAAACCCCAAGTAAGACATTTGAAGTGGAAGCATGCATAATTTCATGTTCACACTGCAGGTGCTGTGTTGGGCAGGGGACCAGGGAGATTGGTTGCTACGTCCCCCGACTAAAGCATACACAGAGCAGGTTATGGCTCAGGGATGTCCTTAACTTACTTAGCTCAGCTTCTGTCTTAACTGTGTCTACGTGCTGCCCTTATTTCTTTCTTGTTCAATAAGGAAGTCTTTGAATGTACACCAAGTGGTGGCCTAAGGACTGCAGAGAGCACTTGTTCTGTCCTCCTCACCTACATTTTAATTAAGAATAGATGTATGAGCTACTTTAGTGCACGAGAGCCAAATTTAGTACAATACAAATCTTCATTCCAGAGTTGCAGATAGCACGGGGGTGGGATTTATGCTCAGTTGCTTAGATTCTGCCTTTGATTCAAAGTGCAGGATCCAAGCAGAGTTATGTAAGAAAAGCAATGCTGCACCACAAGAAACATAAAATAGCTGTTCTCTAAACTCCTACTGAAATAGAACCATGTGTGAGGAAATTGGATGTCATTTGAGAAAACACAGTACATAACTGTGTGAGAGAAGGGGCCCACTGAACAAGGTAGCGACTATGTGAGGGTGGGGAGTATTGTGAGAGAATGGAGTATTGTGTGTGTAAAGTGGACACTGCGACTAAAATAGACACTGAGTAGGGTGATGACGACCATTGCATAAAGGGGCAATTTGTTAAAGAAAGGGGCTGGTGTGGTGTCAGGCATTAATAGCTCAGCCTGGAGCCTGCTCTTGTCTTTTTAGATAAGATTCAAGTGACACTTCTTAAAAAGCGCCATTCACTTTTATTGCTAATTATGCCCTTCGGTTTACACGTGTTTCGGCCATGAGGCCTTTTTCAAAAGCAGACATGAGCTACATAATCATACATATTGGGCAACAAATGAAGGTGTGTATGCAAGATGGACAAAAAAGGGGTTGTAGCTGGGGAGGATTATATGGTTTGAAGAAATGGGAAATTGAAAGGAAAAAGAAACAAAACACCGGGAGACAAAATGAGAGGCATTTGTGAAACTATTTTACCAATTATGTTGTTGAATGCTTTCTCCAATTAATCTAAATGGCCCCTATGTTGATATACCGTAATATACTCTTTGTGAACCTGTAGATTTACTCTAAAGTGCCAATGTATTCCTGTTGCTGTATTTTTCCGAGTGCAGCTCCCACTTAAAATCATCCATTTGGATTTATTTATAAAGGTCCTCATGCCTCTTAATTTTTCCTGGCTTGTAAATTATATATAGCTCATCATCAACCCAGTGACTCCTAGTTGCACCTGTAAGTGACTCCAAACAAGCAATCTCACGAAGTCAGTGCCTTGTCTGGGATGCCCAAGGGAAGCCCTTATTTATATATTTTTATGGCAAGTTATAATCTGGATGATGAACCCTTGTATAACACCCCTCTCTTAGAATCCCCCTGACCCCACTGAGCCAAGAAGTAGATTTGCTTTGCAAATTTAAAAGGTTTATTTGAAAAATTAAACTATATATATATATATATCACACTTTTATAATAAATTAATAATTGATGTCACACTTATGAATATAATGTTGATCAACAATGGGTAATCTGACACTAACACACCTCTTTACAATCAATGAGGAGTTGGTATAGGATGGATAAGGCAGCGAAAATACTTTTATGGTTTCAAGGGAAAAGCCATGAGGAATGAAATGCAGTACAGAAATAACGTGATATGATCAATACAATACGAAAGTCAGTTCCCCCCAGCAAGCCTAGAGGAAAAAAGGTAGAAGTTTGAAACACAGGCCCCAAAATGCTTTGAATGTGATGACAATGAAGTGAGAAATGTGCTAAAAATGCTTTTAATTCCCTCTAGAGGTTCAGGGTGGGTGATATCTAGTTTATATTAGTTCAGGCTCACTTTGGCAATGCTCTATGAGTAACTAGCAGGTTAAAACGAATTTTAGCAAAGGAAAGCAAGGAGCTGCTGATTTTTACATGTGGCTGAAATTATGCAAAATGTCATATTGCGGCAAATTTAATCGCGTGCGTCGAGCGTAATTATAGAGGCCCTATAAAGAGTAGCAAGTCGGTTCTAGGTTCGTTGGAAAGCCTAGAATCTTAGCTTTAAGATAAGTTATTTCGTTCCTAGCACAAACGGTTCCGGAGATACGGCCGATTTAGTCAAGGTAGTTTTTCGGATTTGAAATTTTAAAGCTCAGAATGACAGATGACAGTTTTCAGTTTTAAAGATGACAGAATGACTCGATTCTAAGAGGCATTTCTAATAGGCTAAAATAGTTGGATTAGATTATTTTAAACTAAGAGATTGGTTTTGGCACAGTGAGTGCTCGCACTATATTTTTGAAATAAGCCGTCAAGGTCTGGTCAGGTTGGACGGGACTTCCGGCGGGTGGTTCTGAAGTCCCGGCTACCGGGGTCAGCTCTGCTCTCTGGGTCTGTCAAGCACCGGTTCTGCTCACAACACTGCACAGTTCTGGTCTCTCTGGATCTCTGGTCTCTGGAGGTTGATGGATTTGAAGTCTGGAGTCTCCCGGCAAAGCAGCCCGCAAGAAAGTGAAAAGTGAATGTCCTGCCTGTCCTGCACTGTCTGCTTTTATGAGTTTAGAAAGTGGGTGCGTGCGTGGCATAACTGAGCCTGCCCCTCTCTACTTGTCATTGGCCCAAAACTCCCCTCTCCCATGATTGGGGGAAGGAAATGGATTGTCATCATGATGAGGTCTGTTTATGGGTCAGAGGATCCTCCCCTGGTCAATATGCCCACAAATCTATATTTGATTCAAATACATATTTCCCAGATACACAAGTGGTTGACATTACATGTACATATTACAGGTGAATTAAGACAGGTTTCTGTTCAAGCCCCATGTTCCTGCGAGCTGGGATTCAGAAATGACAACATGTTGCACTTTTTGGTCGGTTTACCAATATCGGACATTTACCTAAAATTACACAAATGTGCGCAAGGAGTATGGACATTAATTGATGAACTGTCAGATTTTTAACATGCAGACATTTGGAGTAAGACCCTATTTTCCGCTAGCAACCCCCCAGAATATACACAACAGGGTCCTAACACCTCTTAAAACGTGCACAGAAACAAATCACAAAAATAATGATATTACTTATATAATTTTGACCAGTCCGCACTATGAGTTAGCTATCTTTTTAAAATTATGCCCTGGTCAAAAGGGGTGTGGCTTCCCACATCACAAGGTGGAATAACTGGTTTAGCCACTTCCCCCAAGCTCAGCTTGCTAGCAGAGGCACTGCCCCTCCCAGTTTCTCCCAAGAGGAAGCCATTTTATGACCCCCCCAATATAACATTTGCCTGAGCCAAAGAAGGCCCATTGTTCAGTTCCCTGCAGTCCCCAGGTGCCACTCCCCTTTCATTCAACAGGGCCATGCGATCTCCTTTTGGTGGGGCCAGCAGGATGCAGCCAGGACTGGGAAGAGTTGTTGAGCCAGTTCAACTCCTGTTGGGGGTAGTTGTCAGGCAGAATTCAGCTAAATGTCACTTTAGTTCCCAGTTTTCTACATTCAAATCCAACTTACATGCAGCTATTTTTTATATATACATTAAATAATTACTTCCTTCAAGTCATTTCAGAATGTAGTTTTACATTGTATCCACCTCTTAGCAAGTCTTTCCTTGGCCTGGTTTGGGTTCATCTGTTCAGTTTTACACAAAAGTCTGGTGGTTTTAAAACGCCGGCTTTCTGATAGTGGTGAGCACCGGTATTGCATCCATTTTTGACATTAAGAAAATGAATTCCCCACAGTTCTGGGTTGCTTTTGCCAATCAGCATTGCCATTCCCAATGGTTTCAGGCTACTGTGTGTGTAGCCCAATGGTGGTTTTAGGCAGTGCCCTCCTGTGCACATAACATAGGCAAAAATGGGTGGCAGCCTATTCTTCATGTTTTCCCTGTGCACTCTCTGGGGAGTTCTGGCCATCATGTTTTCAATGCCAGTAACGCACAGTTTTATGGTAGGGCTTGGATGCAAGGGTAAAAACATCCCACACACCCTATGAATAAAGCAGAGCAGAATCTTTGGCAGTACTTAAATATCCTGCCCTGTGTTAATGAGTCGTCTTCTAGATGGGCCCATCCACTCACCTGTATTAACGGAGCTAAATTCTCCACACTGCTGCAGTCCTTGTACGAATCACGGCCGCCATTTGGATGCATATTTATGTGATTCTGGCTGCCTTGTAAACCGCCCATTTTTCGAGCATACCAAGTTGGTGTCCGCTTTACAAACCGAAAAATGATCGTTCGTTAGAGCTGATTAATTCACTTATACCTAAGTGCATTGATATATGTTTAAATGGATTTAACTTTAGCAATATATATATATATATATTTAGCTGTTCATGAATACTTTTGAAAATGTGTTTGCATCTACAAAAAAGGAGTATTATAACCACCCATTCCTCTCTTAAAATAAAATTTCAAAATAAACATAAAATTGCAGTAATGTACAGTGTTATCTGTTATATCATTTGCCCCATTAAATCAATTGTTTGTAAGTCCTGTCAAAATGATTATACACCATCTAATGTTCGTTTGTGTGATCATCAAAGGCACCTTGGATAAATGACCCAAGTGAATATACTATCACTTGTGTCCATTGCACATTTATCCTTTCCCTATGTAACTGCCAATGTAGACTTTTCCGGAAACATATTCACACAACAATAACCATTTTGATATGGCCTTCAAAATTGGATAAACATCTACTCTTGATTAATGGAACCATTGTCCTTATGTTTGAAATTTTGCAAGATTACGCAATGTTACAAAAGTGTACTCATGGTCGAAATTTAAATCAATTTTCTGTTGCCCTAAAGCGGCAAATTATTCTGGCTTCAGTTTGTCTCAGGAGTCTTTCCTTGTTGCCTCCTCTTTTACTCAATGTAATTATGTTGAGACCTGTAAACCCGATCTTGTTCTTGTTCTCCATTTGTTGATTCCTTTGCCAATGCACTGACATTGGGAGTCTAGGATCCTGGCTGTTGATAGATGTAATGTGTTCCCTTATCCTGGTTCTGAGACTTTGAATCGTACTACCAATCTAAATCTTTCAAAACACACAAATTATTGCATAGACATATGACATATGATGTTTGACAATCAAGGAAATCTGTCACTAGCAATGAAATACCTAGTGGAATCTGTAAATTTGTTTGTTGTTTCAAATGCATATTTGCACAGTGTACAAATTCTGCATTTGTGAAAGCCATTTCTCTTGTGATTCAACCAGGTAGTGTTTACGTCCATCGTTGGACTTGGTAAAAAGGATGGGCTGAGTCTGTTTCTCACAGTTTTAGCTCTCTTGAATACCCTCCTTGGCTTGTTTCCGAAATGCCCTTCTAGGTCTTTATCCAGTAGCAGCAGATGCCAATGTTTGTTGAAAATTATTCAAATCTTGAAATGATTTTGGCGGTATTTCGCTATGAATTTAATCTCCATAGGTTGGGTGTTTTGATCCTTTTTGTTTCAGAGTATCTTCCCTATCTATACATTTGGCTTTATTTAGTGCAGCTTGTACATGGATCCTTGGGTAACTTCTCTCATGAAATCTGTTTGTTAGCAGATTACATTCTCTCTCAAATATGCTCTGGACTTTACAGTTCCGTCTGGCCATAACACATTCCCCCATGGATATATTTCGAACCACTGCATCATGATGATAACTTTTTGCATACAATGTTGAGTTACCTCAGCCGGTTTCCCAAAAGTCCAGGGTCGCAATTTAATGCCAAATACATACATTTCAAGATCAAGAAAACGTCATTAATAAATTCATCAAGCTGCAGAGCATTTCCCTTCCAAATCATTAAAATGTCATATATGCAGCTCGCCCACAGCATTACGTGTTTAGAATACTTGTGATTTGTGTAGATAACTGTATCTTCAAATAACCCTATGAAGAGCTTAGCAAATGCTGGCGCATACTTTGTGGCCATTGCCACGCCCTGAACTTGTTGATAATAACTATTGTTAAATATGAATTTGGTGTGTAGCAATGTCGCATCCAGCATCTCAAGTAATATATTTATGTGATGGTAGTGTGAGGCACAACTGTCTCTGAATACATATCGGATGGTTTTAAGTGCCAGTTCATGCCTAATTGATGTGTATAGCACTCGAATGTCAAGTGTAGCCAGCAGATATTCATTATCCATTTAGTATTCCTTGATGGTATTAAGTACACTGGTTGTATCCTTCAAATAGGATTTTAGTTTACTAATGTAAGGCCTTAATATAGTAACAATGTACTCCGATAATGGTTCTGTCGCCCACTCAATTCTGCTTAAGATGGTTCTGACTTCCGGTATTTTATCAATCGCCTTGTGAATTTTGGACAAAAAGTACATAGTAGGAAGAGTCGGTTCCTTAATGGTAAGAAATGCATCTCCAGCATTGGTTACAAGACCCTCCCTTAGCCATTTGGTAGTCATACATTGTAGCATCCGGGGGTATTTAGATGTTGCATTTCCATTAGAATATAGTTCTCTGTCCATTGTAACAATGTTACCACCCTTATCGGCCTCCTTGATAACAATTGAAGTATCGCTCTTTTTTTATTTTATTTTTTATTCAGTGACATAAATGGCTATACAAAAGACAACCTTTAGCCACATGAAATCCATCAAATTAAATCACAAAAAAAAGAAAAAACAAACAAAGCACAACATTCCTACTGTCATTCAAGTTAACTTTATGCATTAAACATGAGTTAATTTGTCCTATTGAGTGCTGTCCTTTTCCACCTCTCCAGATTGAACTTTAATGCACTCAAAAATAGTTATTAGCAGTTTTACTAAGGCTATTGAAATTCTTTTGACCATCCAGCAGAATCCTCCACCATTTTTCCGGTGAGTTATGGCCATATTTATCAATAACCTCAGACATTAGTTTTGATCACTGAGTATCTAAAGTCGGACAACTCATCACCACGTTTTTTAAAAGTTTCCACAGAATCAGTTTCTTTACATAGTCTCCGTGTTAACCCATTTTTGACCCCTTTCTTCCATCGTTGTGCATCTCTGGTTGGAAAAAGGTTTAATCGAAAGATCAAAAATTGTCTCCTAAAGAACCAGTTAGGGAATAGTTGCAAATATCTCAGTATGGAGTTTAATTTTCATGATTCCCCAGTTGGCTTTCCGTAGCCTTTGTATTTAAATCTTTCTTCTTGAGTCTCTATCCAGTCTCTATCCAGTCCTGGTGAAACAGTAGATCTAGGTAGACTCAGGATATTCTTCCAGAACAGTCCTTCAATTATTGACCAATTTTCTATTTTAAAGTTTAAAGAAGGCTCTGCTCCGTAGGTTAAGATTGGTGCAGCCTTTAGGCGGTAGAATAAAATTTACGGAAGGATTGAAAAACCACCAAACCTTTTTAAGAGGATGCTTCCTTGTGCCGCCAAGTTCTGTGCTTTGCCTCTCAGGGACGTCATGTTTTTGGCGTCTATATTACTCGTATTCATGCATACCACCAGATACGTTAGAGTTTACCACAGGTATTTTTGACCCTGCAACCATCATTTTGGAGTAGAGTGACTTGCGCCGAGCAAAGGACCCATAGGAGCGTGCTTACGCTTCCGGGAACTGTTTGTTAAGGGAAATTATTGTTGCGTCGCATTCTGTGTGGCATTTATGACACGTGGCATGAAGACATGCCTGGCAGCCAGCTGAAATGCCTCAAAAATGTTATGGGTAAACAAATGTTGTGAGCACACAGGATTCCTCAATTTTTTGTAAGGGGGGCTGTGGTATGTGAGGAAGGATACATCAAACAAGCGAGTACATTAACCACTAGCTACTCACCTCTAACACACCCAAGGGGAAGGTTATTTATCAGACAATATCCTCACAGTGGAATTTTCATACAATTCTGTCTACCACCACAGTCAAAAAGTTATCTTAAACATATTTTAATCAATATTTACTCCAAACATAACAGTAAACACAACATAAAAAGCCATATACAGTGTTCATCATTTACGAAAGCCGTAATGGACAAGATGGAAAGAAAACAACACTTCACACTTATGGCTGTAGTTCACATCACAATGTTTACGATCTATCAACATTGGGTATTTGGCGTGATGTTAGTAATAGTGTGACTGAATCGCATAACTATTATACACAAATATGGTATAATGGCGTCTACAATCTGATGTGTTTCTGGGGCAAAGGACAGCACTGTTGCAGTCAAAGGCTCGTCAGTAGTGTCCCAGGACCCGTCAGTGAGTTAGAAGGGCGGTTACACTGTCACCATGGCGCATATGTAGCAGTGTAGTCGCCTATAAAGTGAAAAAAATTGAAGCAAATATAAGATTTACTCAATACCTTTTTAGTAAAAACCTTTATCTCTGTGGTGTGAGTGTAATACAGAGAAATAGCCAATTTGCTAACCTTATGGTGATTTCTTTTGGTGTGATGAGAGGCGATTGCATTCGTCAATCTTATAATGGCGGCCCACAAGTCCGTCCAAATAGTAACAGCTGTAGATCAATACAAGTTTTTAGTCAATCAATAATACGATTTTCAAGGGATACTAATCACGATCCGGTATATCAAAGTTAAATATTTACCGTTTGGCGTGGACCTCAATTCAATTATAAGTTCCCGCACGGTGTGTTGATCGTGAACATAGGTTATGTAATCATTTGGGCACTACATGTCCCATAATGCACCATGGAATCTATAAAAGATAAGGAATATATCAGTTCTGTGCTGGTTTAATTTAGAAAGTGTAGGGGTTACATACACTCCGCACTTACTTGACAGAGAATGTCCCAAAAGCTATCTTGCTTTTTATCTCCTATTTTCGTTACTTTTAAGTGTCAGTTCGCATTGTCAACCAGACCAGGGAATCAAGACCTGCATGGGGGCAGAAAGAACCGAAGGAGTCGGTCAGCCCTCTATTTATTTGTTGGGTAGCCATGTGTGTCAAAAAATCAAAAGAAGCTTACCTTTATGTGTCAGTTCACGCGGTGAAAAGCTACAATATCTTATGTTTTTTTATTTATTAACCCCTTGGTCATATTGAGGGATTTTTGCTTTTCTATAGGTCTCAAACTTATTCAGAAATATTCACAATACAGAAAAGGGAAGCATTCACATCTTTTTCCCACTATTCATGTAATCTTTACAATGGGCATCAAAATTTTTACCTCAGAGTGCTATGTGAAAGTCATTCTGACGTCTTTCTATAATTTTGCTTTTGAAAAAATTCCTCTCTGTCAGGTATTTTTATACGATTGACACTTTAGGGGCCCACAGTATGATATGCACAAGGTGCCAGAAAATCAACATGGTTTGTTTAGCCAAACAACGTTTGAAATGTTTCTCAAACTTCAAGCATGTTTGCGAGATCATAAAACATCAAAGGATGCACTTACATGCCGGCTTAGTTCGTCATATTGTTCCTACATCGGGGGGGGGGGGGATTACTTTAACAACAGCTATCTCATGTGTGTACTGCTGTTTTCTTATTTCTAGCAAAGAAAAGGCATGGTTCATCTCTTAATAGTTCAACCGTACCTTATTCTCTACTAAAGACGCGGTTTTTACTTACTACTGAGCTTGGCTCAGTCAACTCCCTAGCTGAGCTTTTATTTTGTTTAATTCAATTGCTTTTCTTAACTGCGACACTGAAATGAGGCCTTCTTGCTTTGCTCAGTACTGCTTATATGCGTAGTGGAACCATTCATCCTTTACTTGTCCATATGTATATATATAAATATGTATATGTTGGTGCTTGCTGCGGTCTAACTATTTAAAAGCATGTGGCTAGCTTCATGATTGCTTTGCTGCTTGCGTTTCATTGCATCTGTACACATTTAAACTAAGTATCTTCATCAGGTCTGTGGCATAAGTTTCTTCACCTTGATCCCAAGATGTCACTTATTCTTTGTACAAATTGTTGGTTTATAAATTGTGTGCATCCTCTGGTCTGTGGGTGTTAATTCAGTTTTTTATGACGTCACCATTCATCTTTGTCTTTTAGTTTCTCTGCTTCTTCCGGAAACTCGTTCAAATGGCCATCATATTGTCTTGTATGCAGGTATGCTTTCCTCAATGTGTACTTTACCTCCCATATTCTCTTAGGTATAAGTACTCTTATGGGTACTGCACAGAGTCCACGCTCTACTCTTTGTTGGTTTAACTGTTCAGTATACGTCATATACTTTGTTTCAACTTTTTAGGTAAGGTAGGCGGGGCAGTTGGAGTGGGGGTACTTGGCTGCTCCTCTGCTACCTCAAAAGCATCCCATTTTGTATCTTGACACTAAGTGGAAATCCTCAGGTTATTCTCTTGTTGTGATCGTAACATTTCCCAAAGTATGTAACCCAAGTTGTCACTGTTATAGAAGTTAACATAATGGCCTCCTGAGGGGTATCTGATTGCTTATATAGGGCCCATGTCCCTGCTGTATTTCTGGATTTTAGCTGGTATAACATCGCCTCTGCATCTTTTCTTAGCTGAGTTATTTTGTATAATCTCTGCCAATTTCGATATTTCTGGCGGGCCTTTCTCTTTAATGGATCCACTTGCAGCAGATTTTTGTTGGTGATGTCCACAATACACTTTCTCAGCATCTTCTTTTTCATAACTACTAGTGGGTCGTAGATATGACTATGCTTACATTTTGGCTGATTTGACCATCCCTTTTTGACTTTAAACTCATGAAGGAGTCCTAATAGTCCAGTTTTTTAGCCTCAGTATTTACCTCTGATTGGATAATCAGATATTTTACTTTCTCCTGTAGGTTTTTTAAATGATGTACTGCGATTTTATGTCAATTCCACCATTGTGTGACTTCCAGATACGGCAGATCAAATTGATCATTGTTATGCGGTACCAACGTAAGGCACAGGCTTATTAAGTTATGATCGCTGGGCGACATATGTTCAACTTTCATTCTATCCTTAAAAGGTGCCATTGTACTCGAGATGCAGACATAATCCAAAATCTGTCCATCAGATGTCCCATTTCTTGTGATGTTTGCCGGTGTGTCTCTGGGAGCATTACCATTAAGGATGATCACATTTTTCAGTTGCATAATCTGTTTCTACTTCATTCCTCTTTTTTCCTTTGGATTTCAGTTTACAGAGTCGATATCCAAATGTGCACCATGTTTATTAAGGCATGTGCAGTTTAGATCCCCACATAGTATAAATGATGGGTCTTTCCAATTGATTCGACATCCGTCTATCTGTATCGCTACCTGTTTTGCAAAATTAAGACTAGCAATATTGGCAGGAGTCCAATACAGATTCATCAGAACCAGAGTTTTCACTTGCTTTTGATGTTCCAGGGTCAATTTTCCTACTAGAATTTGTATTAGGGAGGTTGGCATAAGATGTTCCACAACTTTAAATTGGATCTGATACTTGATAAGTATAAACAGGCCAGTCTTTGGTCGACCCATTAGTCCTTTTAGTGCAGGATTTAGGTTAGCAGAGAATCCGTCAATCATTGGTACAGTTCTTGGCCATATCTCCTGGAGACAAATGAAATCATGACCTTTTATTTTGTTCTCTATATTAGCAAACAGATGGACGTGGCCCCTGGTGTTCCAATTTGCTACATTAAGGGGCATCATTTCTGGCCATATAGCAGTCTGACATTTTAATTTTATCTGCTACTAGTCCATTCAGCCACTTCCATTTCTCTTCTGTACCCTTCATTTCCACTTTTGCGTCGTCTTTCCTTAAATTAGATGTATTATTTTCTTCTCTCCGATGGTATCGTTACTCTCCATGCTCCCTTGAGTACTTTCATTCATGGCCTCATTCCCTCGTGTGCCTTCTTTCTAGCCCTCATTCTCTTGAGTTGGCTCTCTTATTATAATGATCAGAAAACATACTGTTCAGATTCCGGTTATTATCCAACTGTTTGGGAGGAAATCTTCTAGATGATCTTATTGATGATGTTTGCTTGATCAGATCAAATCCCAGTTGTCTCAAACAACCTGCTTCCTCTTTTAGCAATTGCGCTATCAAAGGTGTCGTGGGATAAATAGTCACATTATCAGTTCAAGTGTCATCTGAGAATTTGATTATTGCCAAATATCTTAGAGATGGCACATGGTAATAGTCTTAGCTCCATTTTAGAATAAGGCCATCTGATGTTCGTAACAATCTTTCTAACAGGCCATCTTGATGATGAATGTTGTGCTTTGAGCCACGGTCTGATCCATCTATTTTACCTCTGTTGTTAACGGCCAGTGAATTACACTTCTGTTCTTTTTCCCACTTTGTTGTTCTAGGTTGTTTTGTTAGTTTAAGAGGCGAGATGACACACGATTTATTCTGTACATTCGTGGACATTTTTTCCACTACATATAGAATAGTTTGCATCTCTCCGCTATTCGCGCAGTGTTCTTGAGTGCTATCTACGGCTTCCACTTCTTTATGTTTTTGTGTAGTATTAGGTTCTTCTGCTCTTGCGCTTGAGGTTATTGGTTCTCCTTTCGTACTGTAATTCTCCCTCCATTTGCCATGTTACCAGAGGAATTGGTCCTGTGCCCACCCACCACTGCTGCATTACGTTTTATAGGCACCACTGTAGGATGTATTCTGTTAGAGGCCGATGTTCCTATTGGCTTATTATTCCACTCAGATTTTCGATTTATGTTCGGAGTTTCTACTTCGTGGTCAGTCTCCACTTCTTGCTGCTTTCGATCGTCAATTTCCTGTAGTTGATCATCGTTTCCACTTTGATCTGAAATGGATTAAGTGGAGAGATCCTCTAGATTTAATGAGGAGTTCTCATCTAGCATTTCTTCTTAAGGTACAACCACTTGGTTCTTTGCAACTACATTTGTATCGCTATTAGCGGTTTCAAGTGCCGGTTTTCTAACACCTCCAGAAATTGCATCAGTAGTTTTAGGTGGAACCGTCATATTATTGACAAATGTTTGCGTTCATGTGGCTCTTTGTTTAAGTGATTATTGTCCTGTCGTTGATGATATTGATGTTTTAGATTTTTGGCTACTTTTAACATCAGCAGCATCTTTTTTTTATCATTTTATGTGCGCTCTTTGAGTTATTAAATACATGATTCATCAGAAATTGTTATTCTGACCAAGTCCATCATATTAGTACATATCATGGGATTTCTCATAGGCACATTTGGATTTTTTCCCAGTATTTTTAATACCCTACCAATGTGCCCAAGCCCTGCGTCGTTTTCGCTTGATGTCACAGGCTCAATGATCAAAACTCCCCCAACATTATTATCCGCTTCAGTATTGGCAGACTCTCCAATTCGGGACTTACTTATTTTCATCTGCAGTGGTGTCTGATTTATAATATCCCATGTGTCAAATTTTCTTGATGCTCTAAGCCTTTCTTTTTCGACAGTCAGAGGGTCCAAGATTGTGTGCATTAAGGTAGCTACATTTGCTGTACTGGTGTCTGGGTCCTTCTGAATAGCCGTCACAAATCCTTCAAATATCATTTTTGAATGTAGTAATGCCAACAGAATAGCCTGATCTTTAAACTGGTCTCCCATTTGCTCATAGGGCTTCATAAAGGAGGCCATAATGGACATGAGGGTTGCAATAGTTGAAACGTCTGTCGCTCCAATCTTCTCTCCTTGATGCTCCGTCTCAGTGTTAGCGCCCTTATCGGAGTACAAAGTGGGGGGGGGAGATGTTGCCGTTCACCATTTATGTTTTGGTTATTTGATCTCAAGTTTCCTTCACAAGGTCTTTTATCTGATGCCATAAACCTGTAGGCTGTTACTCCACTATTATATTCACTAATTTGGCTAGCTTGGGTTACTTGAGATGACGCACACCTTGTAGAATTTATTTGAAAATTAGTCTGTTTGGTTAAAGGGGTTATTTTGTGTAAATTGAAAGCTTCTTCCTTCTATCTGAGAGGCACTTTCCAACAGTAGTTTGTCCGGAATTTCGGTCCTACCACAATCTTGTAGATGGTTTTTACCCCCTGTTGTCGGATGTCAAATCCTGATATGAAAAATACACTTCCCTGATCTAGTGAGGCCCGATGGCCTCCAAATGTTCCGCTCATATCGCCTCGGGGCTATGGGTTGATCTTCCAGTGAGTGCTGTGTCGGCCCCTGACTCAACAGCATTTTATTTGTTTGGCTTCTTGGGCTTCTAGGGCTCACCATCCGGTTATTGTTCTTGTCCTGTCCTGTTGGGCCACCAACGGGCATGTTTAGATAAGCCTGTTTGCTGCAGGCACACACCACCAGGAGGTTAGGCGAGTATTTTAGTCACTTGCATAGGCGAGTTGGTTATACTTAACAGCTTATCCACCGGTTTATTCAGGCTTACTTGACCCGCCATCTTACTCCTGTTCATTTCCGTGCGTGCATTAGAATTAACCAGTGATCCATTGTTAGTATCTTCGGTTAGCTTTGGATCTCCCTCCAACATGGACTCCATTGGGTTATCCCCTGAAAGGTCAGGAGCAAAGACCCCCTCTCCCACGACATTGTTTCTGGATCTATGCGTTTGTTTGCTTTTAGGACTGGAGTTAAGTTATTCCAATTTATCAAGGTCAAAGGACCACCTCTCTATGACCTGCAGAGGCATTAAAGGAGGGCAGGGGGGGGATACCAGTCCACCCCTCATTCCGTTTAACAGTATGATTGACTCCCCCCGCCTCTTCCTCCATATATGTACTTGTGCTTGCCCCAATCGCAACTATCACAGGGAGCGGGGAGCCATGCTGCTCACTCACCGCAGTCTCCTAGAACCACTTTTTTCACCCGCTCCAACATCCTCGATCGTTGACTCCTCCTCCATAGCCGTATCCCGTCCTAGGTCCATCATCTCTATAGGAATCGCTGGGAATCGCAGATAGCGCAAGGGGTGCGATACCTGCTTTATCTGAAGAGGCACTCTTGATCTTTGTTATATCGTGCAAGAACCAGCGATCACTGTACTCATAAGATACTTTCACAGTTCTCTGGCCACTGGCGGATGGCTAACGGCCACACACCACAGCCGAACATTCCGCCAAACGCTCCGCTTGTGGCAGGTGTTTTGGTTGGATTTTGGCTATTCCAACAATAAACAAGGTAAACAGACTCAGTAAGCAGCAGCTGGGCTCCCAAACGAAACTCGTCCTGTATGGCCAACACTCAGCCATACACTGCTCTTTAAAACATAGAGTGCCTGTCTTTCTTGTCGGGAGAGACTGCCCCCTTTTAGATGATTAGGTGTTCTCTCTTGAAGTTGAGACGTTCATTGTTTATATCATTTCTAACTGCTTTCCAAAATGTGTCTAATGTTGTCCTGGGCTAGTTGTGGTACACATTCGGACTTAGGTTTAAGTTCCTGAAATGCGATATTGGTTGGTAGGATTCTTAAGTCTTGCAGAAAATTTCTCATCTCAAAGTCCTCATTTTGATCAAGCGATCTTAAAAGAAAAGTGTTTTCAATATCTGTTATGGTCAGTAGGCTTGGTTCAACCCAAGACTCAAGATGGTTAATAAATCCAAGTCCTGGTTTACCCCAGCACTGGGCCTTATGCGTAAACAGGTTTGCCAGGCGAATAAACTTTGGAGGTCCTCTAAATTAGTTGAAGACGCAGTGAAGGCGAGAGCCCACATAAAAGATTATAAAAATGCCCTTTTTGTGGCAAAAAAAAATTAATCCAAGAGGAAATTAAGCTAGCAGGTAATCAGGCAAAAACCCTGTTTAATGTAGTGGCTACGTTTAGGAACCCTGAATGTATGGCAGTACCGACTGCCGACTCAAAGGAACAGGCAAATAAGTTCAACGATTGTTTTAAAAAAAAAAAATCATTGACATTCAGAAAAGCATCACTGAATCGATGACTGTGGAAGAATGGGGAGACTCTGGAGTAGAGGGAGAAGTGGCAGAAAGCCAGGAAACCGAGGAGAATTTCTGCTTTCAACCTATCGAGAAGGAAGCAATAGAAGCTTTAATACTCAAACTAAAACCCACTAAGGACTTGGCTTTTCCCATACCAGCATGTACCGCTATTCGTTTAGCAGCTATCCTCACCCCTTTTTAACAAACTTTGTGAACAAATCCCTAATAGAAGGCTATGTTCCATTTTCACTTAAGCGAGCAGTGGTAAAACCGCTATTAAAAATCCCAAGTTGGACCCTATGATACTCAAAAATTATCGCCCTGTGGCTAATCTATGATGGCTCACTTAAATTCTGGAAAAAGATTGTTTGTACTCCATTCCAGCAGTTCGTCGACAATAGAGACATCCTGGATGAACACCAATCAGGGTTTCACCCCAATCATGGGACAGTCTGCCTTATTGGCAGTCCAGGATGATCTACTACAAGCCGACGAAAGAGGAAGCAACACGATACTGTTGATGCTCGATCTGTCGGCAGCGTTCGACACAATTAACCACAAGGCCATACTCCAACGGATTGGAAGTATAGGCAGATCAGCCAAAGTAGTGGTGGACTGGTTTGATTCCAACCTACAAGATAGAACTCAACAGGTGGCCCTGGGAGCCTTCCCCTCAGAGTTAATACAACTGAGATGTGGAGTCCCCCAGGACTCAGCGCTCTCACATCTGATCTTCAATCTATATATTTGACCACTGTTTGATATCCTGAGGAAACACGGCCTACGTTTCCACTCTTATGCTGACGATACTCAGATCTATGTGGAGACAGATAAGAGGCATTTGAATGGATAGACCGGTGTATACAAGATATCAAAAAATGGATGGCTTGCAACCAGTTACAGTTTAATGCAGCCAAAACGGAGGTAATCCTTTTTAGATCAGAAAACAAAAATAGAGAGGAAGGAACTCGCAACTCCACAGATTTTAGGTGAAAACATCCTGTTCTCAAGGATAGTAAGAAATCTTGGTTGCATCTGGCAAGAAAATTTGGCCAGTGAAGCTCAAGTGGGGGCAAAAGTAAAAGCAGTGTACTACTCCCTTTTCTAACTTCCCAAGATCAACCAGTGGTGGTGGGAGCCTTGGGAAACGCCCATCTCGACTATTGTAACAGCCTCATGACAGGGATTCCTATGAAACAAATGACAAGATTACAAAAGGCTCAGAATGCGGCAGTGAGGTTAACTGCCCACTTGGGCAAAAGAGACCATGTTTCCACATCCCGGAAAGCATTCCATTGGCTGATGGTGGAGGACAGTATGAAATTCAAGGTGGCGTGTTTGGTTTATAAATGTTATCACAAACTCGCACCCAGATACTTGAATACGAGAATCCACAAGTATTACCGTACCAGAGAACTCCGTTCAGGAGATGAACTCTTGCTATGTGTCCCTAAATACACCTCTAAAGGAGACAGGAGGTTCTCCGTGTTCGGTCCCAAGTTGTGGAATCAGCTGCCTATTGGCATACGTTCATGCACTACACTGGCAACGTTCAGAAAAGAATAAAAGAATTCCTATTCAAATGAACTTAAGTAACCATGGTGATCTTAAGGCTCCACAGCGAAATATATAACATTTAGTGAACATCTGTGCCCGAATGCAATTTCTTGCTTGGCGTGCGTAAGAAATGACTCAAAACCAAAATCCAAAGAATGTAATTTCCTCTTTCAGGAACTCGCACTTTTCCCGGTGGATGGTCAAGCCTGCAGTCTCTAACCTGCTGAGCACCATGTCGAGGTGACGCATGTGTTCCTGCCTGTCGCTGGCGTGGATGAGGATGTCATCACTGACATTTAGCACTCCTAGGATGCCCTGTATTACCTCCTGAATGGCCTGCTGGAAAACCTCTGCCGCTGAGGAGATGCCGAAACTCAGTCTCTTGTATCAGTGTAGGCCCAGGTGCGTGGAGAAGGTAGTGATGTATCTTGAGTCGCAATGTAGTATTAACTTGTAGTACCCAGCGTGGGGGTGATGTGCAGTTCTCTTTTGATTGCCGCATTTGGTAGGTGCATGTCAATGTAGATTCTTACTTTCCCCGTCTGCTTCGGCTTCTTTGTCACCACCATTGGTGGCACCCAAGGCCCTGTGACCTCTTAGATGATTCCGGCCTTTTCGAGTTCTCGCAGTTCCTTTTCGACCAGGTCCCTCATATGGAATGGGGTCCTTCTGTGGCATACTTCCCGGGGCTGTACTGTCTGGTCGATGTAGAGCTTTGAGCTTTCCTTTTAAGCATCCGATGCCCTTGAGGATGCCCGGGTATTCCCCAGGAGGCTGGAGATGTCCGTTGAGTCTGTGACGTTGCATATTAAACTGATTAATCCTAGGTCTTCCGCTGCATCCCCACTGAGTAGGCATTAAATTCCTGCATTAATAACGTGTATCTTTGACTGGAGGACTCGATCACCCCTAATTAGATTTGTTCTGAAACGTCCTTCCACTGGTAGTGGGGTCTTGCATCCGTAGGCAAATAATATTGTGTCGGTTGGCTTAAGGCCAGGACGCGGACACAGCGTTTGGAACATTTTTGCTGGCATTACGTTTACTGATGCTCCAGTATCGATCGTCATTTGCATCTCCTGACCCTGTATGGAGACTAGGCATTTGCGTCTTCTCTGTCTCTTCGTCGACTCCACTCCTCTGTGTTCAAGTGTCGAGACCAAGTAGACTTTCCTTCTCCTCGTCCGTACACTTCCCGCGTCTTTTGCTGGGTCACCAGGTAGCGCTCACCTGTAACTCTGCGGGTACGCCCTAGGAGAACTCCCTTGGACTTCAGAGAATAAGAATTCCTGTAGAAAAAATGACAAAAAGAATAACCCTCTTTAATCAGGATTCCCTCAGTAATCTAACTCTTCAAAAAAACGGTAGGGAATTGGCTAACCCAACACCTCAAGAAGCTCACCTTAAGTTCTATTTTTGTGAGCTCTCCATCCTGCGTTCAGACAGGAGAGCATGTCCTGAAGAGAAGTGTTGGTGGATGCCAGGGTTTAAATCTTTTAAGGAATGACAATGGGCAACTTCGTATCAAAAAAATAAGGCACCCTTAATAACAATGACTGATGTGGAAACCTAGCTGTGGAGGAAACATTAAAATAAGGTAGTTCCTAAAATGAGGACGCAAACTGTAAGCAGAAGTAAATGTTCAAAACAGGCAGGTAAAGCTAATGAATGGTCACAGAGGAAACAACACGACTCTCATAGAATTCCCCAATATACTAAACCCTACTTTGAAGGAAAACTAAAGCGGCAACACCAGATATGTATATAATGAACAGTTTGACACAAAAAACACCTCAGCAAATGAGCGTAAGCATCGGAGCACGGAACACCATAAACGCGCAAGCTGAGGGGAATGGGGTATGCACTGTAAATGAGATGACCAACACGCCAGTTGCTAGTTGATTCAAAATTCACAGAAAATACCACTAAAACTAGCTTGCATAACACGGGAATAACCCGAAACAGTACTTGCGTGAGGAATCAGCTGTTTTCTTCCTGACCTCTGAGGAAAGGGACAAGGAGACTAGAACTCTGAAGTGCGAACGTGGGTAAAAGGGGAAAAACTAAACAGGCCAACACCAGACTACGGAAAGGGGAAACTAACAGAAAAACTAATTTGAGTAACTATAAAATGGGCAGAACTAGAGACTCCAACTCTGACTGGAATTCTGTGATGACCGCGGTAAGCGTCCGTACTGCAAGGCAGTCAGCAACGCGAAGCGCAAGTCTCCTCAGGGAACGGCTAATTATAACAGAGGGCGATCAAAGACTAGACCTGCTAGATTAGTTCCTTATTAGCACCACCAGGCGCCCATTAAGGGAACACAAATTCCCATTGCTTTTCTATATGGATCTAATTTGAACATTAGACCTCCCAATACTAGAGCGAGGTTAACCCCTTAAGGGACCCATAGGCTTACTCTGAGGACTGGCTGGGGATCATGACACACCATCGTCATCACCGGATTCGTCGGTTGACGAGTTAGCAGTCCCTATGCTGTGGGTGTTAGCTTGCTTCTTCTTGGGGAGGCCTTTGTCTTGTTGCGGTTTGGGTTGTGGGCATTGTTTGCCCTGATGATCTGCAGACACACGCGTAGTGGTCCTTCCGGCCACATGCTCCGCACGTGGTTCCTTGTGCTGGGCAGTTTCTTCTTCCATGACGTGCACCTCCGCACCATCCACACTTGGTGGGCCCCTGGATCCTTGGTTGCCACCGTGGTGTATGGTTTGTCTCGTTGAATTCCTCCCTCGGTGGTTGGCGGTTGGCGATTTGAGCTATTACCGCTGTCGTCAGCATCAGTTGAAGGTTCTACAATGTGGTGCCCATGTGTGCTGTCCTTGCTTGCAACAGCTCTCTTTGACACCCATATTCGAGGATTCTGTCTAGGGGAATGCCTTTCTCACCCAACACCATTCTGCACAGGTTTTCGGAGGGCATACCGTTGATGATCTGGCGCCTTATCTCTTTCTCGACGTTGTCGAATTCACACGGGAGTGCACATTTCATCAGTCTTGTGGGGTAGGCGTCAAGTGTTTCCTCCTCCATCTGAATCGTGGTGCAGAAGTTGAAGGTTTCGTATTCCGGGTTCAACTGTGGCATAAAAAATGTGCTGTGAGAGCGTCTTTGGCCAGTTGGTAGATGTCTGCACCATCGCCGATGACTAGCGTCCATGTTGAGCAGAAGGTGTGACTTCATCTTCCTGGGCGTTGTGATGTCCTTGCAGTCAATCGCCATCTCAACTAATGGATCCACAGCCTCCAGCCGGAGCCCACTGACGATGGGTCGGTTTAGGGGTGAAACAGCCCCAGCACAGCTGTGGTCCAACCATGAAGTCGAGGGGACGGAGTCGTGGGTGTCAACGACGCTGCAATTCTTGACGGTGTGCCAGGCCTGGGTGTGGAAAGGCCAGTCGCCATGATGTTCCGGTGCTGGAGTTACCATGGTTGATGTGTGTGAACGATGGGTATCTCCTCACCTTTGTCACCTTTTCGTTGATGGAGCACTGAGGAACCAAGCAGCTCTGCTTCGTCGTTACAGGTGGTGTAGTGGTACTGCTTTTGTCACCTGGCTTGAAAGTTGTGCTCTGTGGACGTGGGAGCATTGAAGAGAAAAGATAAAAATAATTGCTTTTTTTTGGCTGGGGGATGGCTCCCCTACCGTGTCTCCAAAAATGTGCCCTTACCGAGGGCTTTTGGGCCAAGTTATGGCTTAGGAAGCTGGTATATACTTCATCCGTCCCTCATCGTCAATGTTGAATCCCTCCCTGCCAGGGCGTATGGCGAAGGGAGAGAGAGTCAGGGCATGCATAGGGGCCGGGCTGAGGATCTGAACAAAAGGCACGACACGCTTCGTGTAGCTCATGCCTGGAAATGACCTGCCTTCCGTCAGGGCAGGCGCTTTATTTACATGCGCCTTACGTCACTGCGCTTGCGGGACTTAAGGCGTACATAACAGTCTCCTCAGCGGTGAGGTTCCCCTTTATCAAAGAATTGTAAGGTTAAGCTTGGGGTATTCAGGGAGAATCTCACTGCGACCTGGATGCATTCATTTGAATCATTACATCAATCTTTTGTGAACTTTGTTGCATAGGAAGTGTCTTTAGGAGTGAGCCCCCTACTCTACAAGTTGGTACATAAGATTCAAGTGCCACTTCTCAAAATGCACCATTAATTTTTATTGCTAATTATGCCCTTCGGTTTACACGTGTTTCGGCCTTGAGGCATTTCTGAAAACCATACATGAGCTACATAATCATACATATTGGATAACAAATTAATGCAAGACAGACAAAAAGGGGTTCGAGCAGGGGGATTATATGGTTTGAAGAAATGGGAAATTGAAAGGAAAGAAGAAGAAACAGAACGGTAGACAAAATGAGAAATATATTCAAATTGTACATGGATCACAAATACTGTAAATCATTCTCCAACCACAGGGCTGGATTCCAAACGGTCATTGCTCTAAGTATTGTACTCACCCCAATAGTGCGTAGCACCCAATCAAGTCCCCTCAAGTCCCGCTTTGCTGCGGGTGATTCCTGCTGCTGCAGCTCCTGTTGGACGTGTTTTAAGAAGTCGCTGGAAAGCTCTCTTCTCGGCGAACTACAGACACCAGAAGGTGAACATATCATCCTTTCATATGGACTTTTATTAGCACTTACTTCTTTAGTGCTACAGTGCTACAGAACATTTTAAAACACTGTGTTTTCATTTTTCTTCAGGCGTTGCCTCCTTAGAGGCGGGACTATATAAATTGTTGTGCACGCGCACCCAAGCAAGTCCCCTCAAGTCCCGCTTAGCCGCTCCGTTGCGGTCAGGGGATTTATGTTTCTTGCTTTTTGATTTTGATTTTCCTTGCTCCTCAACTTTGTGTATGCTTTCATTTTTTTTGTGCTTACATTTTAACTTTTGCATACTCATATTCTTTTGCTGTTGTATTCACTTTTGTTGACAAATAACATGCTTTTTCAAGTGATTTATGAACGGTATTGTTTCAATTTTTTCTTTTTTTAAAAAAGTGCTGTGAAGCGGCATAGTTCCATTGATTTTCATCACTGTCACATTGTACAGGTTACTTTAAGGGAAATTGTCATGAGTTTAGTACCTTACACTCTCAAAACCAATATGCCACTTTTAGCAGCTCAGTTAGGCTCACCTCTGAACGCTAGTGCAAACAAACTAAAAAGTACCTTAAAAAAAGTAATGTCATCCACATCAATCACACTTACACCTTGTGCTAAAACAAGATTGAAAACTCCTACGGCGAGTAAGGATATTAGGAAATTTTGCCCGTCACTGAAAAATACCCCACATCATATTACAATTTCAACACCACAGAAGGGCCATCCTTTGGAAGTAGGTATCCCTATTGCAGAACTAAATGCTATTCCTGGAAGTAATCCCAGAAGCACGATGATACAAACCAGTTTGAAACAAATGGCCCAGAACTCTACGCCCCCATCATCAGAAACTGAACCCTTAACGAATCTTAAGATTTCGGATACCGAACCGGAGTTGCATGAAGAACTTCCGGTCTCTGATAACACTATGTTACAAACACTTAAACAATCTGACCAAGATAAGGTATTGAAGCTACATTTAGAACAAATAGAAGAAATCCCCGAGGCTGAAACCATTGAATGTAATGAGGATGTATTCTTAGAGGTGCCAATTCATCCGAGTACTAGAGGAAAGAGCACGTCACCAAGAACCTCGCCCGTGGACTATCATCAGCGTTGCTCAATGGATTCCTCCATCTCTGAGGCTGCCTCATACATACTACCCACGCTGAGACATTGTGCGTCTTCAAGAGAAAAAGAAGGTTCAGCAGCGAAGTACAGGCTTTTAGAAGTTATGCTCGTGGCAGTAAATACGATTCAGAGTCTATTTAAGCTATTTGAAACACTTGAACAAAAAATCAACCTACAATCAGAAAAGATTGACCATATTACAGCATGGATTCAAGCACATCAGCCTCGGAGTGAGAAGTCTCAATATGATGAATTATCCATAAATGATTTATCTAGGAGTGTGGAAATTTTGACTGTACCTTCAACACTTCCATCAACTCTTCCTGCATTTGAGCATATAATTTGTCCAATTGAAGTAAATTTTCCGAAAACAGCTGATCCAAATTCTTCATGGATAAGTGTTGATAACAATCTCACAATAACTAATCAACAAACTAATAAGGTATCTTATGATGTCTTTACTAAACGCTCTCGTATAAAAGGCAGAGCTAGGCACCTTATTACTAAACCGTTTCAACCAACAAAAAGAAGTAATAAAACTTCTATTCCTGCTCCACGTTCTCATATAGTGGACTTGACTGGCTCAATAAAGATTCCTGATGTTCCTTTGACCAAAGTTAATCTACTGGTTGAAAAGACAGCCTCTTCAAACCAAACTCCACATCAATTCCAACCATCAACGAATCATTCTCCATTAAGTCAACTTGTCACAGCACTTGATACAGTGAATCAGACCCCTCACAATAAAACAAATCTATTAACACATCACGGTGGTGCCCTAAACACCACGAATCTCCGGCCGCAAGGTGCTACAACACATCAAGCTGTCCCTACAAATACCAACCAACTGCAGATTGATCAAATCAAAACCGCGGTGGATGCTTATCTCCTTTTCAACGATCAAACGAAGCAAAGGTACTAGCATCAAAAAAACAGACATAATTATGCTGCGAACATTCTATCTCGAGAAGTGTCTTCTAATGAAGATTTACCCGAAATCCACTACTTGAGTTATAGAGAAGAAACAAATCAATTTACCTCAAAGAAGACGACTGCACCGATACTAATAAGGGAAGTGCCCGCCATCGACACGAACAAGGAACAAAATGAGACCATTAGGTCCGCAATTGAAACCTACTTTACAACCCACTTCCATATGTCGAATGACCATACTCGATCGAACGAAAACCACCAAAAAGCTACATTCTCCGATGATAATATTTCGGTCCGTGAATCTCTATTACGTCAAAAGACGAACAGCTCGAAGAAGTCGACTGCACCGACTCTACTAAGGGAATTACCTGCCATTGGCACGTGAAACGATCAGAATGAGAATATTAGGACCGCAATTGAAACCTATTTTGCAACCCACTTCGAGATGCCAAATGTCCCTGCTGGATCGAGGGAAAACCACCACAAAGCTACATCTCTGATGAAAATACTTTGGTCTGTGAACCTTTACTATGTCAAAAGGCGAACAGCTTGACGAAAAATTTGTCTTGTAAAAAGCAAAGTAGAACTCAAGATCCCTCAACCAAAAAGCAAAAGATGGATCCCAAAAGAAAAAAGGCTTTTGCAAATTATCACACATTAATCCTGAAGTGTCGTACTACCCCCCATCCACAATATGACTTATCACGGGCAAGTGTGCTTAACATTTTCAGTGATGTGCCGGAATTAGGAGATTTAACTTCATCAGACATCGATCAAGTGGAATTCATCTGTGATATGAACTTAGCCATTGTTTGATTATGGATGAAATCCGGTCTTGTGATGAACTCTTTATGGCAAGTTAGAATGGAACTCTTTAAAATGGGCTTTCTGCTGGCCCAAAATCCAGAAAGGAAAAATTGTGAGTCTCCACCGGAAAAACAAACACTAAATCTCCCATAATTGAATGCCAGTGTGTTAATTGCACTATTGATGAATCTACAACAGGATATCCATCTATACCTCAGACATAACCACCATTGCAGCAAAAAGTGAGTAAGATTAAATCAAGTTATTTGACATTAGTGAGCTGGAATACGAGAGGCTATGCTCACTTACTAACAGACCAGAACGATTCACTCATTGAAACAGATATTGTAGCCCTGCACGAAACCTGGATATCCACTACTCCAATATGGGACAACCATGAAGTATCCCTCATTCCTGCGATTCCAGCACAGAAGGGTCGTCCTATTGCAGGTCTTTTAGTTGCCGTTCAATTGAATTTGAGATTAAAACTACATCCTTGGGTTAGCCCGAACAAATACACCCAAATGGTAAAAATCTCGAATGACTCCCAAGTGTTGGCACTAATTAATCTATACAGAAATCTGGCAGCGATATCTGATGAGCGTTTTTACAAAGATCTATCGGAATTATTTGAATGAATCGCTAAAACCAAAGGAATAACTTCTGTCTTATTAGTTGGAGATATTAATCTCGATTCCATTAAATACACTAAAGGGAAAAAAACACGAACTAATAAAAGTTTCTGTTTTATGACTCATGTTGGCATGAGAATGGCCAATGGATCACTCCCCGGAGATATTCTATCCCAGGTTTAGGACAATAAAACAATCAAGGAGTGATCATCATATGCTTATGCTAACTTGGCCAAGAGATACTCAGGATGATTGGCGCGATCAACAATGGATGCCTCAAACATTGACTGTTAATAATGCAAAGTCTCGCTTTAAGTGGTCCCTAAGAAATGTGAACTCGCTGAATGAAACTCTGTTGATACAAGATGAATCGCAGCACACAAATCCATATGTGGAGGCCCTGTCATCTTACAAAAAGCTTTATATTCCATCTAGAAGATTACATCTCCATACATTTGACCCAATAATGCTCCAAACAAAAAAAGAACACCGAAAGGCACTGAGAGCAACCAGACATCTTCCCTGGACAGAGAGAATCAAAACTCGCAAGGCACTAAAATCACGCTATAGAAATTGGGTGAGATCCCATAAAGGCAAACTATTTCAGCAAGATGGAGAGGCATTTTTGGTAGCTACATCAAATAAAAATGCCATTCAAATTTGGCAGCTACTAAATGTAAACACAAATACTAATCAATTTTCTCAATTAAATGGTGTTTCTGAATTTCAATGGGTATCACATTTCACGGCTCTTTATGCAGATAAGTTCTTTGAACTCTACGAGTATAAAAGTCCATCAACAATCCCTTGGTATCTGGAATGTTCTGAGGACATAATAGAAGATCTAATAGCTAAGTCTGCATCATCGCGAGCGGCCGGACCGGATGGCATCACCAACTACATGCTAAAACAACATCCTAAGCATTGGGCCATAATCCTCATCAGCTCATTTTAAAATCTCAGAAAATTCCGGACTCTTGGCGCACCTCTGTTATTGTCCCTATTTTTAAAAAGGGAGACCATGGAACACCGGCGAATCATCGCCCAATAGCGCTCTTGGACTCTCCAGGCAAAATCTTTAATCACCTAGTCTTAAGGGACTTTAACAGATGGACATACGAAAATAACTGCGGTGATCAAAATCAATCAGGCTTTGTCCTGGGTCTTGGGACAGCAGTCAATCTTATGATCCTCAATGCATTAAAAGCACAAGCGCAAAACACAAAAACATTCTTGTTTTTCGCATTTATTGACTTAAATGCAGCGTTTGATTCAGTTTCTCGAGTGAGACTCATTGAAAAACTCATCAAAGCTCAATGTCCACAAGACTTAATTGATATTATATTTGCGTTACATTCATCAACGTCCATTCAGGTTCTCTTATCTACAATGTGCTTGTTATCTACGGTGATTGAAACATCGAGAGGGCTGAAACAGGGTTGTATCCTTGCCTCGGCCCTATTTAATTTTTACATCCATGATGTGAAAGAGATCTTCCTCTCCATAGTGTCTGATTTGGCTCAAATTTAATTTTACAGTTATCCAAGTGTTATGGTATGCTGACGATCTCGTCCTCATTTCCAAGACACCGACAGGTTTACAGAAGCTAATATCTGCTCTCGACACTTATTTCGAAGAGAATGAGTTGTCGATGAATGTAAAGAAATCTCAGATAGTAGCTGATACTCCTAAACCAACACAAAGACGTAAGTTTATCTGGATGGTCAAGGATATCAACCTAGAGATTGTTCCGTATTATAAATATTTGGATTCCCAATTTGAAGCAAATTCATCTACCACAGAACATCAACAGTCATTGCAAAACAAATTGACATCTGCAATATCTGAATCTAAACTAATTCTTTATAAATATGGTAAATTTACTATCAACCCTGCACTACACTTTTGGCAACAAAAAGTAACACTAGTGTTATTGTATGGGTTATAGGCAAGAGACATAACTAACATCAAAGACCTAGACAAATTGGAAGCCACATTTTTGAGACAAATCTTAAATGTTCAACAATCAACACCTGGCCCATGTATATGATATGAGCTAGGTCTCACTTCACTTAGTGCAAAATATCATTGGCAGCTATGTGTTCTACTTCAAAAATGCCTTTTGAACACCAATGAAGGGTCGAGTCGATCCTAGCTAATTTGTCTACATATTTGTTCACCTCGAGTCATTGGTTCATTCTGAAATGGACTAAGTATGTTTACCAAATTATGTCCATGGTAGATGATGATTTAGACACACTTATACAGAACCCTGTAAGAGTAAAAAGGAAAATATCTTTTCATGATTGGATTGAGACTCGTGTACTATGCCTTCAATATAAGCATTTTTCCAGTCAATTATATGCTGATAAGAAAATGGGCTCTGTGGAAAACTATCTGTTAAAATCCCCCTTCGCCTCAAGTTCGCATGGCAATTTTGAGAATGCGATTTAATCTTTGGCCGACTCAGGACATCTTAGCTCAACGCAAACAAATTGCCATGAAAGATAACTTTTGTAGATTCTGTAGTGATGTATTACAAAAGGAAACCTTGGAACATATAATTATTGAATGCACAGCCTTGTGCCCATTAAGAAACAAACTATATGTGAAGCACATGTCTACTGTTGCAAATGTTCAGCCAAATCTGAGATGGGCATGTTTGCTAAACTCAGCTAATATGAGCTTACTTATTGCATCAGTGAACTTCTTAACGCCCTTCATTTATATGATTAATGGAATATGTAAAAACTGTTGTTGAAATGTGGTTAACGGTGACCTGCTAGTGATTCTCTTGGTACGTGAACTGGCCAATTATAATTAGAATGTTTTCTTTCTTTAACATAGTGATCAGTGTTTTACTTTTACTTCTAAAAACTGCTTTCAAAAGTTTGATTCTATGTATTCATGTAAATACTGTAGATTTTAAGCTTATATTTGTATTTAATAATGTTCAAAATGTTAAATTGAAAAAAAAAGTTGATTTATTTCAGCAAAACTTTCAATAAAAAATAAATAGTGCGTAGCTTAGTTTCTTGCAATTGGGTAAGGCAGTTTTCAAAGTTAGTTCAGTTCTGGGTTAATCCCTTGTTAAAAAATAAACCATGTACCAAGTACATATTCTTTAAATTCTTCAGTGTGCAACCTTTTTACCAGTTCTGTTGTAGAACACTTTTTCCAATTAATCTAAATGGCCCCTATGGTGATATACTGTAATACTCTTTGTGAACCTGGAGATTTACTCTAAAGCGCCAATGTATTGCTGTTGTTGTATTTTTCCGAGTGCAGCTCCCACTCACAGTATTCATCCAATTGGTTTTATGGATGAAGGTCCTCATGCCTCATTGTTCCTGGCTTATAAATTATAGATCATCATCAACCCAGTGACTCCTAGTTGCGCCCTATAAGTAAAGAAGAGCAGAATCTTCCAAACATTGACGATTATATATAAAAACAGCCCATTGACATCACTTAAATATCCTGCCCTGTGTTAATGAGTGTCTTCTACTTCACAAAGTATTACGCAGCAAATAATAGTGGCAAGGGGCCCCACTCACCTGTATTAACGGAGCTAAGTTCCCCTCGCTGCCGCAATCTTTTTAATTATCAAGGCTGCCATTTTGGATGCATATTTATGCGATTCTGGCTGCCTTCTGCCTCGCCCATTTGTCAAGCATACCAAGTTAGATGGGTGTCAGTGTGCGCTTTACAAACCGTAAGATTATCGTTTGTTAGAGCTCATTAATGTTTTGTTCTAAAAAAGACAACGTGCAATCTTGCAGAGTTTAACCCTAATATGCTAAGTCAATTTGCGTGCTTTGAGCTTGGCTTTAATCACCAAAGTCCTTTCTTTAGGCAGTCCTAGGGCTATTGAAGCAGATACAGCCTTTATGGGATGCATCAGGGTATTTACAAACCATACCTCTTTGCATGCCATCAGCAAGGAGACACTGAAACCACTCTTTTACTTGTGATCCCCTGATCTCGCTATGCTGCAGGGGCCAGGGATGTGTTTGATTCAGTGGACTAGTACTGGCCCATAGGGGAATAGGCCCATGGCTGAAACAAAAACACAAAAGGCTGGTGTGGGCCAGGTTCTTTGGTCAAAGTGGGCCAGTTTGATGAACAACTTCAAGGTGTGGCTAATAGTTTTGACCAGTGTTTGCATCACATTTTTTCAGAAAACTCCCCCTTGGGTACGATTCAAACAGTCACAAAAAGAATGAATTGCCATTTACAACTGTGGGTCACTTTTTCATTGGTAACCGAGACCATTTTATGGCCTGTGTTTCAGGATTGTTGAGCATCATCAGTGAGGTGAAGATGTGCCTCTATTACAGTGAGCAAGGATTCCACGTCTGGATTAGCCTTTGTAACTTTCAGGTGCGTTTAGCTGTGTCACAGGTAGAGCTGGTGTGCACTTTATTTTTCTAGTTTCCTTCAGAGAACTGATCACTTTCACCTTGTTAAATGAGGGGAAACATATGGAGGCACTCCATATTAACAAGGCATGGACGCTGTGAAGTCTGCCGCCGCCGGTGATGCGGGCGGCAGCGGGAAGGTGAAACGGGCCCGCGGCTGAGGCCTGCTCGGGTGCGCGGCGTGCAGGGCGCAGCGCAGCAATCAACACACGACCA
The DNA here is from genome assembly GCF_040938575.1 of Ambystoma mexicanum. Lineage (NCBI taxonomy): Eukaryota > Metazoa > Chordata > Amphibia > Caudata > Ambystomatidae > Ambystoma > Ambystoma mexicanum. Next base: position 1,180,419,473 of record NC_090926.1, read on the forward strand.
CACGTTGTGCTGCATAAACCCGGACTCGCGTGAACCCGCCAGTTCCGGTGATTCCTTTATTTCTCCTCCCCCTCCGTGTCACGTGACCTTCTACGTCAGGGCACGTGACACCACATTCCTCCCCAACTTGGAGGCAATTTCACAGATATCAACAGAAAACATTTTAGCTTGGACTACCGTCTTTCTGCACCAGTTCTTTGACGGTATACTCCGTCCACGACATATCCCTGGAGGCGAGATGACGGCTTGGGCTTCTCTCTCAGGCTGTAGCAGGTGTTCCTTTCCCTGAGCGGGTCTTCTATGGTGGTCTCTGCTCCAGTCTCCGCCTCTTGCGGGTGCGGTGTGTCCGTTTCTTCCGGCGCATTTTCGCTACTCGGTAGTGTGCGTCTTTGAGGCGTGCTGGTTGTCCCTTCTCTCGGAGATGGTGGGTGTTCTTCCCACATTTCCGGGGGTACCTTCCTGAAATGGGATACGTTCCTGGTCACGGTCTCCCCTCCTCGGGTGGCAGTGACCATGCTATGGTTAGCGGTCTTAACTGTCCACGGGCGAACTTCAAAGTTGAGGGACATCTTCTTCGGCGGTGCCCGGTTCCTGACGAGGACCGTGTCCCCTGGGTTTAGTTCTCTATGGCACGCTCGTCTGGCGATGCTTTCTTGCTCGTTGTGCCTCCTCCGCCTTGCGTCCATTTCTGGGATGTCTGGCTCTGGTGCAATCCAGTGGGGATGTACGGGGAGTTCTGCCTGTATCGGTACTCCGAACATGAGGGCTGCTGGGCTGATCCCAGTGGCTGAGTGTGGGGTTTGCCGGTGCGTTCTTAGAAACCGATACACTGTCTTCAGCCAGGGGTGCCCTTGCTCCTTGGCGATTCTGATGATTTTGTTTAGTGACCCCATGAAGCGTTCCGCGTCACCATTTGCCTGAGGCCATCTTGGGGTAATACGCTGATGTTTTACGTTCACTTCTTTGAAAAATTCACGCAGCTCCTGGCTGGTGAATGATGGTCCGTTGTCACTTTTCACTTTCCTCGGGATGCCATGTGTGGCAAACATCTTCTCCAGCGTGAGGATGGTGGTTTCGGCGTTGGTGGATGCCACATGCTCTACTTCAGGGTATCTACTAAATTCGTCGATCACTACGAGCAGGTACCCTTCGCCGGCAATGGTGCAGTGGTCCATGCTGACTGCGTCCCAACGTTTGCAGCTTCGTGGGACACTGCTGATTGGTTCCGGGTTCTCCGGCCTCCTGGACGCTTGGCAGGCTGCGCATGACTCTACAAGCTCTGTTATTCTTTGGTGCATGTTTGGCATCCACATTCGGGACTTGAGGTACGCCGTAGACTTGACAATCCCTTGATGTCCACTGTGGGCTAGTTTGAGCGCCCTTTCTTCGAGGGACTCTGGCAGTATGATTCGGTGACCTTTCAGAAGCACCCCTTCCGGTGCTATTGAGAGTTCGTGCCTGATCCCAAACATGGCTCCGAGTTTGGTTTGAGCTGACACTGTGCGGTGGGTCATTGACATGAGATAGTTTTTCCAGCTTCCTGATTGAATGGCGGAGGCTGTGTGTTGCAGGATGGTGTCCTCTTTTGTCTCTTGCACTACTTCCTGCAGTGTCAGGGCTCGCGGCCGGGCGCAGGCCACGCGCAGGCCACCACGTGACAGACATGCTCATCCGTTTCTCTCACGTGGTGCTGTTCGCTGTCTGTAGCGGGTCGCGGATGGCGGGACAGGTAGTCTGCCGGGTTGCCCGATCCTGGCCGATATTCCACCTCAATGTTGTACGGCTGCAGCTGCAGCATCCACTTCTCTATGCGGGCAGGAGGGTGAGGGGCGGACTTTTGCCTGCTTATACCTTGAAATGGCAGCACCCCCACAGGATGGCCAGGGCTTCCTTTTCTATGTGGGCGTAGTTCTGTTCGGGTTTCGTGAGAGCTCTGCTGGCAATCGCGATGGGGAACACTCTGCCTTCACTGTCGGTTTGGGTCAGCACTGCTCCTAGGCCCACTGGGCTGGCATCGACGAGGAGTTCAGTCTGCTGCTCTACGTTGAAGAATGCCATGGTGGTGGTGGCGGACAGGGCGTCTGTGATCTGTTGGAACGCCTGTTGGTGTATTTCGGTCCACTCCCACTTTTGGTCCTTCTTAGTTAGCTCCCTGAGAGGGCTCGCAATGCTGGCGAGATCAGGGATGAAGCGTGCACAATAGGTTGCCATCCCCATGAAGCTTCTCACTTCCGAGGCAGACTGGGGTGGCTTAAGTCCTTTATGTCATGTACTTTAGATGGGTCTGGGGATACTCCTGCTGCGCTGAATATGTAGCCGAAGAAACATAGCTCATCTTTGCTGAACTCGCATTTTTCCGCATTGAGTGTCAAACCCGCCTCTTCAAGCCTCTTTAAGACTGCTGCTAGACGTCGGTGGTGTTCGTCTTTGTCTGAGGCGTACACAAGGATATCATCACTGATGTTGGTGGTACCTGCCAGCCCTGTGATGACTTTGCGGATCTCGTGCTGGAAGACTTCCGCGGCGGACGATATCCCAAAATGTAGTCGCTTGTACCTCATTAGGCCGAGGTGGGACGAAAACGTGGTAATATATCGTGATTCTTTGGATAGTCTTAGCTGGTGATATCCAGAACGGAGGTCGAGTTTGCTGAATACCTTCGCTCCCGTGAGATCTACGATGAGCTTGTCAATGGTGGGAGTTACATGGCGTTCTCGGCCGATGGCTACGTTGGGAAGCCTCATATCAATGCATATCCTTACTGCATTTGGCTGTTACGGTTTTTGGGCTACCACCATCGGCGAGACCCACGGGGTCGGGCCTGATGTTCTCTCTATGATCCCTGCCTCTTCGAGCTTGGATAGTTCTTTTTCTACTGCGCCTCTCAGGTGAAATGGGATCCGTCTGTGTCGTACTGCCTTGGGTTCAACGGTAGGGTCTATGTGGAGTTTGATGGTTCTCCCTTTTAGGCACCCGATGCCCTGAAACAGCTTCTTGTGTCGACCTAGGAGGTTGTTAAGTTCGTCGTGTTGAACGCTGAATGCGAAGTGTATCAGCTTCAGTTTCTCGGCTGTTCTGCAGCTTAGTAAAGTCTCGCAGCCGGCATCTACGACGTAGATCCGTGCAAGGCAGTTGGTGTTATTGTGCGCAAAGTCTGACTTGAATGACCCGCGCACTGGGAGGGGTTTCTTGGACCCATAGGCATACAGCCTGACCTTCCTCTTGTGGAGTTCTGGTTTTGGGTGAAGTCTGTTGAATGCCGTCACTGGCATGACGTTTACTGTTGCGCCGGTGTCAATTACTACTTTGAGCGGGTCTCTGTTGGAGAGGACTGTGCACGATGGTCTCTTCTTCTGGCGTGATCGGCCTGATTTGACTGCTGATATTAGGTGTACTCGGTGCACTTGTCTTTTCCCCTTTTTCTTCCTCCCTTTGTCTCGCCTTTCGGGGGATGAGCTGCTGTCGCTGTCACTCGTGTTTGGGGACGTTTGGGACTCATCGACTGCTCTAGCTTTACCTTTCCTCGCTTGTTGGCGGGAAGATTCTCTGGGCGCGAACTTTCTCCGTTGTTCCTGTGCCTGGGCGTGGGCCTGAGTCTTTGTCATTCCTGTTCGGCGGATTCAGGCAGACGGCTGCATAGTGGTTAAGGCGATTGCATTTTCTGCATGTGGATCCCCAGGCGGGGCAGGATTCTCCTTTATGCCATGGGCCTCCGCACCACTTGCAGACTTGGTCTCGTTCTTGTGACGGGTGATGCCTCTGGTTCTGTTTTGGGCGTGTGCCTTGTTGCTTGGAGATGGCCGCTACGTCTTCTGCGGGTCCGGGGCTGTCTAGCAGCAGTCTCTGGATGGCTGCTTCCATTACCGCCACTTGGTCTTCTGTCTGTTCGCGGAGACGTGCTGTCTCGAGAATGCGTGACAACCGCATGTTCTTCTCTGATAGAATTGCCCTTCTTAGCTTTTCAGAGGAAATCCCATTGATGATTTGGAGGCGAATGGCGAATTCTTCGTCTGGGAATTCACAGCCTATGGCCATTTCGCGAAGGCGAGTGTGAAATTTGTCCACCGTCTCTCTCTCACGTTGTCTCGCCATACAGAAATGGAACCGCTCGTAGTCTGGATTGAGATCCGGCTTGAACATGTTGGTGAGTGCGGCTCTCGCTGCTGCGTAGTCGATATCGCTCCCACGGTTTGGCAAGGCGTTGAATAGGCGCAGGGCTGCTGATCCCACGTTGAGTAGGAGGAAGGTGCGCATCTTTTTGGGTACGGTAATGTCTCTGGCCTCAAGATGCATCTCAAATTGCTGCAGCCATATCTCCCACCTGATGGCAGCCCCGCTGGTGAAAGGGTCGAATGGGGGCATGAATGTCGTCAGCGCAGGGTCACTGCGCTCATCGGTGATGCTCCTCCTTGATGATGAGTTGGTGCTAATTCTTGCGGGGCTGGTGCTTGGGCTCGACATGCTGCGCCACCGAGTGTCTTTGGAGGCTAAGCGTCACTGGTGAGCTTATTGTAGCTGCTGGGGCACTGTTATGGGATGGCACGTGACTCCACGTGGAATGCTGCAGTTCGGAGCGGGCCGCGTATGGTACGCGCGGGCCGCGTATGGTGATGTGGTCTGCGGCTCTCCTGGGGCACGGGTGTAGCAGGTTGTGCTTTTTCTTTTAATATATATATATATTTTTATTTTTTTAGCGCGAAACGAGCGCTGTTCTGGGTGCGGCCGGTGGGGATCGTGGGAGGAGCCGGCGTCGGTGCTTACCGGCGTCCGCGACGTTGCGTGGGTCCGTGGATGCGGCGGCTCCCTCCGATGCCGGGAGGTGCGCAATCCACTACCGCCTCGTCGCCAGTGTGAAGTCTGCCGCCGCCGGTGATGCGGGCGGCAGCGGGAAGGTGAAACGGGCCCGCGACTGAGGCCTGCTCGGGTGCGCGGCGTGCAGGGTGCAGCGCAGCAATCAACACACGACCACACGTTGTGCTGCATAAACCCGGACTCGCGTGAACCAGCCAGTTCCGGTGATTCCTTTATTTCTCCTCCCCCTCCGTGTCACGTGACCTTCTACGTCAGGGCACGTGACACCACAGACGCCATCTTGTGCTTACACTTGGGCAATGGCTTCCATGAGGACAGCGGAACAATCCCCACAAAAAGGGTGCTTCGTGTGTTTAATAAAACTACATAAATATCCATTATCAATTGAAGGGGACGCTGCTTAGTTTTCAACACCCAGACGCTCTGCTCAGTTCAAGACTCTCAAATTACAGCAAACCTATATATTAAATTAAACCTGCGATTTACAGAAATCTGAAAATACAGGACACACATGCAAAAATGAAGCAGATCAAACAACAAGAAGACAGGTAGTAGTTATGCCTATAGAGTACAATACAACCTGAACTATCTCCTAGGTGCTTGGGTTTCACGCTGTGTCCTGATGTAATATGGCACCCCCCCTCCGATGATGGCAACCTCAGCGATCCCTTTTTCACAGATGTCTATGGGTGTGGTGGCAAGCAGTTTGCTGAGACCTGCAGCAGACCAAGCAGGGAACGATTATGTCATTGGATACAATGGGCAATTACACTTTTTTTGTTTGTAGGCATTGAATTGCATAAGCCTGAAAGTGTTTTAGTGTGCGGGGGAGAGGCATGCAGGTGACAAGTGACACTGATGACAAGTATGACAGTAATGACTTTGTCAGTAATGAGGAGGCCAAACAGGATGAGAGGTGGAAAAACTTTGGCCACAAGCTTTATTGTAATACAAGACATGGTGCAAAAGAAAACCAACCTTAAACAACATCATAAGAAAATAACACATATATTTTGGGGGCAGAGGGAACAGGTGAGCGGGTGGCCCCTCTCCTACGTAGGGCCAGCTCGAGGCTGATCTCTGCCGCCATTCATACAAAAAGCTTGTGACTTTTGGTGGACCCAGCGTGTGAGCTTTGTCTGGTGTATCTGGTGGACCCAGCGTGTGAGCTGTATCTGGTGGACCCAGCGTGTGAGCTGTATCTGGTGGACCCAGCGTGTGAGCTGTGTCTGGTGGACCCAGCGTGTGAGCTGTGTCTGGTGGACCCAGCGTGTGAGCTGTGTTTGGTGGACCCAGCGTGTGAGCTGTGTTTGGTGGACCCAGCGTGTGAGCTGTGTCTGGTGTGTTTGGTGGACCCAGCGTGTGAGCTGTGTCTGGTGTATCTGGTGGACCCAGCGTGTGAGCTGTGTCTGGTGTGTTTGGTCGACCCAGCGTGTGAGCTGTGTCTGGTGTGTTTGGTCGACCCAGCGTGTGAGCTGTGTCTGGTGTGTTTGGTCAACCCAGCGTGTGAGCTGTGTCTGGTGACTCTTCTTTGACTTTGCAGTTGACCTTCCTCTGCGTTCTTTGTCTTTTCCATGTAAGGAGGAGAGGTATTTGCCTTTCAACAACCGTTGTGCACTGTCCCGCGCTTTGAGGTCCCCTGAGAGGCATTAGTAATATTTTATCCACAGAGGTGGATTCTGGAGCATTGGCTTGCCTTTACTTTTCTTCAGTTTAAGGGCATTGTCCTTCCCTTGAACCCCTTTTGTGGTGTGGCGTGTGAGCCTGTTCCACTGTGTTTAGGCATCCTTTTGAGCCCACTTGTGATATGGCCTCTGGTGAGGCGCTATTACTTTTCATCCTAAGAGGGTGGTTATTGAGCTTCCACCTGCATCCAACCTGGTCTGTGTTTGGGGCTTGTGCCCTTCCATGCTCTCAGGGTGAAGGAGTGGGCATCCTGCCTTACCCCCTCCCCTGTTGCTAAGTGCCCTTCTTTCACTTTTAAGGCACCCTTTTCGGAGTCCTTAGCTCATGGTCCACTTGTGTTTGGACCCCCTATGCAGCTTTATTGAATTTTCTCCTCAGGGCTGGGTTCTTTGAGTCTGGGTTTTAATCATTGAATTCTAGTTTCTGTTGGTGTTTATCTCCATTCTTGACCTTTGAATTTGTATATTGTTATTATATGACAATTTTTTAAGGCGTTTTAGCCTTTATGTATACTTATTTGGTGTTTAAATATTTTCCTAATCTATTTGTGAAACTTTTGGCTGTTATTGAGGCTCTTCCTGGCCCCTACTAGTGTGGTGCCTCATGACTTTTACGGGGTGGGAGGGAGGTTTTAGTTGAGGGGTGCAGGATCGGGAATCCTGATGAGTGCCTGGCAGAAGAGAGGCACGGAATGAGAGTGGCTACCTAGCCATCCCTGGTTATAGGCCGATTTTGGCCTGAGGGCAAGGTAGCCCCTCCTTGAACATCAAAGGCCCCATGTCTCCACGTCTGTCCGGATGGGGGGGCCTTTGATGTGAGGTGTCCCGGGCAGGGACTACATGCTGTCACCTGCCCCTGCCACCTCTCTTCCCTGGTGGGCGTCCAAAAGTCTGGGTCCCCATTGTTTGGGGACTTGGGCGCCCACCCTAGCACTCACATGCAAAGTGGGGCAGCACCTAGAAGGTGCTGCCCCGACCGGACCCACAACAAACCCACCTCCTAGCTTATGCCCTCAGGCCTCCCATGCGGGAGGACCCATGTTTATAAGCCTGGAAGTGTTTTAGTGCAGCGGGAGAGGCATGCAGGTGACAAGTGACACTGATGACAATGTCAGCAATGAGGAGGCCAAACAGGATGTGAGGTGGAAGAACTTTGGCCACAAGTTTTATTGTAATACAAGCCATGGTGCAAAAGAAAACCAACCATAAACAACATCATAAGAAAATAACATGAATATATTTTGGGGACTGAGGGATCAGGTGTGCTGGGACCCCACTCCCATGTAGGGCCAGCTCAAGGCTGATCCCTGCCACCATCATGAGGGGGTGCTGCCCAGCGGCTCCTCAGGTCCCCCCAAAATAGATGACAAAAACTAAGAACAGCTCCTGGCTGCCAGGGTCCATAAGATATTTCTGGTGAAGATGTCTGGTGAAGATGTCCATGGCCTCTATGGACAGGTGTCGCTGCAAAACAGGGCCTGATTGTGCACTGTGATCCCGTGCTTTATGAATTTCAGACCTGAGAATAAGCAAAAATTGGCCACTGCTTTATTTAATTTGCGCCTGGATATTTCAATGGCTTTATTGGACTCTGCGCCCTGCCAATGCCGGTGCAGGATGATTTCAGACATCATGACTTCCGTTTGTAGTCTTAACATGTGTGCAATAGATCCAGGGAGGTGCAGATTTCCGCAAGGAGGGGCTTCCTGCCCAGTTGGGGCAAATCATTGCCCCTGAGATGGATGAGGAAATCGGGGGACGGACAGCAGGCCTAGAGCAGGCCGGTCAGGTTGAAGTGGATATCCCCCAAGCGCATTCCTGGTTTGCCCCACCAGTAATTTCACTGGTATGAGCCCACCCAGGCTACCAGCAGCGCCCTCATTGGCCGCCTTGACCTGGTAAACAGCCAATCACCAGCCGGCATCAGCACGAAGGCGGTGTGCACAAAGGCATACCTCCTGTCCTTGCCTGTCCCTGCCCGAAATGCTGCTCGTGCCCTACACGGAAGATAATCCAAAAGGTACTGTACTAACCGCAAACGCACTCTTTCTGACCCCCGCCCTGGTACCATATAGCCTTACCCATGCTAGCTGCTCCTACGTGTAGGCTCACTTAACCATAGAATGCCGAGGGCAACTGCGATCCGACTCGTGGCTAAGGTAGACTTGCTATGATCATCCAACCCATACAGGCATACACGCCTACACTAATCCATAGCGTGACTCCCATGAAGCACACGAAATCTCGTTATGTATCCTGCATAATGTCGTTACTGCCAATCCCAGTATGTGCTTATCTTGCTTTGACCATGCCTTTGTTGCCTTCTGCATAACTGTACCTAAAGCAGCGCATCCTAGGCTGCTGTAAGCTCTCAATATAACTATCACAATTGTCTTGTCCACCCTGCCCACAGCACAGTGCCTAAATATTCATTGTTTTGATTGGTTGGATTGCCTCATGGTCGCCCTCAGACCACATTTGAATTGTGATGTGCCTCGTGGTCGCCCTCAGACCACATTTGAATTGTGATGTGCCTCATGGTCGCCCTCAGACCACATTTGATTTGTGTTGTGCCCTATGGTCGCCCTTAGACCACATTTGAATTGTATTGTGCCTTATGGTCGCCCTCAAAGCACATTTGATTTGTGCTGTGCCCTATGGTCACCCTCAAACCACATTTGATTTGTGTTGTGCTCTATGGTCGCTCCCAGACCACATTTGAATTGTATTGTGCCTTATGGTCGCTCATCGGCAATCCTCCTGGTGCCTCTTGTTGCGCATACCTCCTAGTACCCCAGGATGCCCTTTAGCCCACTCCGAACCAATCCACTGCCTACCTCAGGCTAGGTCCACCCCACCCAACCTGACTGTGCCCTCCTCCACACACAGCCCCTTCCAGCACACATCATGCGCACAGCGTCCTGCAAGCTTGCCGCTGCCACCACCACGCTGCTCACCCTCCTCGCAACACTCACTGCCCTCCAACTCTATACACCTATCCATCCCCCCATACCCACACAACCTAGCCCACTACCCTACCCAAAGCATCTCACTACCCAGGATACCCCACAAAGACAGCCACCTCGCACACCCTGCGCTGCAATTATGCAGAGACTAGAAAGACTTAGAGCTCGCACACAGACCTCAGAACTCGGCACACAACCCCCGCCCACTGTATACAGAAACTAGACTGAGTTCCCACACCACCTCCTAATGCTGCCCCTGCAGGGGACACTCACTCTCCCACAGTCCACCACCCATTAACCACACGACAGCCCACAATACCACCACACAGAACATATCAGATACGACCTCCACTCGCACCGCCACAAACAAACCACACACACACCTCACATCAAATGTGCCCTCCCCAATGTCCGATCACTCCCAGCTCATGCTTCAGATATTCATGACCTCATAACCAACAATAACATTGACATACTAGCCAACACAGAAACATGGTTACACGAAGCATCAGGTCCTGCCGTTGCACTTGCACTTCCACCTGGCTTCACCATACTCGGACAAGAAAGGCCAGATCGAATAGGAGGCGGAGTAGCCTTCATTTACAAGGTGAACCTCCAGCTCTGACCTATCAGTCACCCCTCTACCAACAACTCTGACCTCCTATCGGCTAAACTCACACTGTCTTCCAACAGCACCATCAACATTCACCTACTATACCGCCCCCCGGGCATCACCCCAGACTCCCAGGACAACATCGTTCACATCCTCAGCAATAATATCAAAAGCTCCACTAAAACCCTACTACTAGGAGACCTCAACCTCGGATTCAACGATACTAAAGACAAATCCGCAGTCACCCTCACTAAGGAACTTAATGACCTAGGCTTCACCCAAAAAGTAGAAAGTCCCACTCACGCCAAAAGGCCGCATTCTTGATTGGACTGCGGACCATAATTGCCTCTCCACTATCACCTCGAACTCCTCACTGCCTTGGACTGACCACAACTGTATCGAGTTCACTATTCCCATCACCAAAAACCTCAAAACTCTGACCCCTGCTATGGCTGCACAAGTCAGAAGCTCTAGAAAAAACTCACAGAGGATAACCTGCGCCCATACCTCAATACCCCCCAGTTAGCACCCCCATTCGCCAATGACCCCAATACCCTATCAGACATCTACAAAGATGTCATCACCAAAGCTATCAATGAAATAGCACCACTCGAATGGAAAAAAGAGAAGAAATCTCTACACACCAACTCATGGTTTACTGAAGAACTGCACTCAATGCGATCCCACAAAAGAGTAGCACTAAAAAACTGGCAATCTGACCCCTGCACCAGTACCAAAACCAAATTCAATTTAATTTCCCACCAATACAAGATAGCTATCGCTGATGCCAAAGCCAATGCTTTCAACACACAAATCTCCAATGCCAAATCACACTCTAAAGAGATCTTCGCCATCTTTAACGAGCTCATCTCCCACCCAAATACACCGGATGAAATAATCAAAGATGAAGCCTGGTGTACCAGCATTCAAGCTGCCATGCTACACAAAATTGACCTTCTCCAAAAGAAAATAAAAGACCACTGCAAAGCACTTCCTCAACAGACAGGAACCAAGCCTACCAACGCCCCACCCACCTCGTCCAAGCCCACCATACCTGACTTCTCCTTCAGGGACGTCACCGAATCAGAAGTCATCAACCTACTAAAAAACCTCAAACCCTCCCCCTTTAAAGGCGACATCTGCCCACCTAAACTCGTCAAAGACTGCGCAGACTGCTTTGCGCCGCTCTTTACGGCATTCATCAATGCGTCCTTCAAAACAGGCATCATCCCAGCTAACCTCAAAGAGGCCAGGGTCCGGTCTCTCATAAAAAAACCTACTCTCGACCCCTCACAACCCAACAACTACAGACCAATAACCACGGTGCCATTCCTCCTGAAATTACTGGACAAAGCCGCACATTGCCAAATCCAACACTTTCTAGAAACCCACTCTATCCTCGGGACCAGGCAATCAGGCTTCCGGAAAGGACATGGCACAGAAACAGCCCTGGTGGATCTGAAGAGTCATATCACCCAAATCATGGACAAAGGCAAGCCTGCACTTCTTCTCCTTCTAGATCTCTCAGCCGCTTTCGATGTGGTTGACCACAAGACTCTCACTTCACACCTCACACACTCAGCCAACTCCTCCAAAGAATCAGCTCTCTGGGTCACAAGAGCCATGAAAGTCTTCTCGGACATCGCCAACGCCACTCCCACGACAATCCACTGCGGGGTCCCTCAAGGATCATGCACTGCACCCACACTCTACAACTTGTTCACTAAGCCCCTCTTTGACAAACTGGACTCATACGGTATCACATACACAAACTACGCAGACGACACAGAAGTACTTCTACCCCTCTCAGGATCATACAACGAAGATGCCAAAGCACTCCACACAATTTACTCCATCAAGGCCTGGATGGCAGTTAACGGCCTCTGCCTCAATGGAGACAAGACCGAAATCATGATATTAGGTCAACAGAACACCCTAGACAAACTCGACAAACTGTACGCCAACTTCACCATTGACAACTCCATCATCCCCGTATCCACAGCTGTAAAAACATTGGGAGTATACCTAGATTCCTCACTATCTATGACTAGACAAGTCAGCGCAATCACGTCCTCATCTGCGCATACCACCAAACTCATAAACGCCATCAAGCCCTACCTCTTTAAACCCAACTGCCTCTCTATAGCTAGAGCAACCATTGGATCCAAACTGGACTACTGCAATGCCCTCCTAGCAGGAACTTCAGCCAAAAACCTAAAAAGGCTCCACGTCACGAAGAACAAAGCTCTCCGGGCCGCTCTTAGCAACCCAAGAAGAGAGCATATCTCCAGTGCCAGGCAATCAGCCCAGTGGCTTCCCGTCAAACAGCGGATCACCCTCAAAATCCTCACCCTCACTCACAAATGCCTCTCTCTCTCCACCCCGTCCTAAGTGTCAGAGACCATCCTCAAACTACCCTCCTCCCGTCCCTCTAGGACGCAATACTCCAACCTACTCTACATCCCACGCATCAAAAAAGCCAAAACCGGAGGTCTAAGTTTCCCCTACATTGCAGCCAAGACCTGGAACGCTCTTCCTGCAGACATTAGAGCGGGAAACTCACTCCCGATTTTTCGCAGGAAACTGAAAACCTCATTCCTCACAAACTAATAGGAAATCTCAGGATTCTATGTAAATATACTGCATTGTAAATTGGGACAAACATCCATGGTTAATGTAAATACTGTACTTGTATGTAAATATTGTATCCCATGTAACTAAGATATTGTCTGTAACAAGCGCCACGATGCCCCCGGGCTGACGTGCGCTCTACAAATCTGAATAAATAAATAAATAAGTGTCCTGAAAATACATGCCTTCCTGGGTTTCCTCCAGTCATCTGCTGGCCCTGGTGATAAATGAATGACCAACAATCCATGCAGTTTTGTAGGGGAGGTTACCTGGGAGCAGAAGGAGGGCAAAAAGAGGGGAGGATAGGAGGGAGACACTGTTAGATCAGGTCTTTCCTAATGTATCTTTTATAAGCTCCAGATTTCCAGCCTCCTGTTGCCTTTATAGCTCTTTCTTGCAACCCCCCATCCAAGCTGATGTTGCTGCTCCTATCCTAAAGGAGTAGGACCCAAATTCAGTTGGGTTCCATCCTATTGCCATTGTGGACTTTTTGAGCACCAACCTTAATTGAAATCTGCTGAAGGCGGACCCATTTTTGTGTGTGAGAAGTTGGACGCCCTGGCCGGGGTGTTTGCTAAGAAAAGCTCTGGTGTTGTAGGTGGGGCAGTACTCTGTTTCTTCTATGCAGTGTAGATCGATAATCCTCCCTTTTCCTAGTTTGTCAGTCTGTTTTACTGCCATAGACTTCTTACCCAGGTGGATGTTGCCTACATCCAGCCCTTCCCCAGAACCTGTGTTCTTGGAAGCGATCTCTCTAATCCTGAAAGCCCCAAAGTAATTAAGCCTAAAGGCTGCCTTTAAAGAAGGTGGTTTCATATGAATTATTGCATACTTTATTCAGGGTGTCTAAGAGGGTTTTTAATTTAGCAAATTTAAGAGGACGCCTGGTGTTTCTTTCTATCCCTTCCAGTTTGCACCACCCTTTGAGTGCATACCTAGTTAATGCCCCGTGGGTGGGATCAGTGGCCCCCGCCTATCTAGTGTAGTAGGATTCTGCTGCCAAATGGGAGGAAGCCAATGCCTTCTTTTTGTTCTGCTTGAAGGCCCATTCCATGAAGTCATTGATATGGCTCTCCTGTATGCATCTGATGTTGGTGACTTTTGTAATGTTGCCAAAATCTGTCAGGCACTTGTACATTTTAGCCGTTTTTTGGGCCAGCGCCTTTTTTGGCCAAGTCCCCTAGGATCCCCCTGGGCTCACTTGTTGATGTGTGGAGCCGGGATATGGTTGCCACCTTACTTTTGCCTTGGGAGCGGATGGGAGCAGGGGTTCTCATGGGGGAGCCTTGTTTGGAGGAATGGAGTAGTCAGTCTTGTTTTGTTCCAGGAGGGCCCAAACCTCATCTGGAACAGCTGTCCTCTTTCCTTCTGCCTGTGGGTTTGGCGCCTTGAAAGTGGAGAAAACGGGACAGTGCGTACGCGGCCTTATTTTCTTTGCCTGCAATGTGCCGTCCAATGTGACTAAAATGTGCCATCCAGTTGTGCTTCACACTAACTTTTGTAATTTCTCTTAACTCCTTCAATACAAGAGAGTAAGATGCAGCACCTTTGTTCAACACGTGTACCACTGCCATATTGTCTGACCATGTGACCAGCTCTGTATTACTCAGCAGGCCCCCCCACAAGTAGAGTGCCAACCATATGGAGAATATCTCTATAAGGTTGATGTTTCTGGTCCAACCCCACTCATGCCAACAGGGAGGCCATTGGCCAGTGCAACACTTGTTTCCAAAACATATCTCAAATCCTTTGATACCTGCCGCGTCAGTGAACAGGGCCCCTTTTCCAGCATCATTTATGGGCTTGCGCCATATAACCTTCCCATTGAAGATGCTAAGGAATGACTCCCATATTGCTAGGTCTTGTGCTATCTCTTTGCCCAATATGATGTGGTGATGTCGCTTGGTTACCCCCCTCATTTTTAGCTCTAGGCTTCTGTGGAAGACCCGGCCCTGGGGCATGATTCTGGTTGCAAAATTGAGCTTCCCAGCAAAAGACTGCATTTCTCTCAGGGTTGCCTTGTCCTTGCCTAAGAACATCTTTATTGCTTTTAGCAGGTCCTCTATTTTATCTTTGGGTATGCGGCATCCTCCCTTGGTAGAGTCAATTTCAATCCCAAGGAATGAAAGGGTGGTGGTAGACCCCACCGTCTTCTCTGGTGCCAGTGAGACCCCTAAAGCCTGCATGATTTCGCAAAATGTTTGGATGGATGAGCTGCATAATAGGGACCCTTCTGGGCCAGTAAAGAAGAAATCATCCAAGTAATGCACTATTCTTGCTCTGGGCATGGCTTGCTGGAGTGTCCATTCTAAAAATGAACTGAATTGTTCGAAATAGTTGCGCGCAATGGCGCAGCCCATGGGGAGGCTTTTGTCAAAATAGAATTTGTTCTCAAAGTGGAAGCAAAGCCACTGGTATGCACTCTCATGGACAGGCAACAGCCTAAATGCTGACTTAATGTCTGTTTTTGCCATGAGAGCGTGGCTCCCTGACAGTCTAACTAAATCCACTGCATCTTGGAAACTGCTGTAGGAAACAGCTGCCTCTGTGGCAGGGATGCCGTCGTTGAAAGAGCTCCCTGTCAGGTAGGATAGGTGGTGGATCATCCTGAACTCCCCCTTATTCCTTTTTGGGCACTATGCTCAGGGGGGAGAATACAAACTGGGGGGGGGGGGCTGGAGAAAGGTTCCTCTATCCTGCCCAGGTTTAGTTCTTTTTCTATTTTCCCCTTGATTATTGGGGCTAGTGAGGAGGCAGATTTTAGGTTGTTGGAGATGTGGTGGGTTCCCTGTCCAAGGAATGGGATTTGAAATCCCTCTCTAAAACCCTGACCCAAAGGGAGGGGTTGGTGCAATTACCGCTGCTGTGTCCTCCACCACATGTACTGCATTGGTGTTTGTAACTGCACTCATCTCCCCTTTTGCATGACCCTTTGTCAAAATACCAACAGGTTGCTGTGGTGTTCCCTTTGGCCCTTCCTGTGTTGCGGGTGTTTTGTTGCCCCTGGGTTTGCCGTCCTTTTTTCTGCCCCCCTGGGGCAGGCCTCCGAAATGATGGCTTAGGTTTATTGGCAAGAGAACTATCTCTCTGGTACCTGCGCTGGTTGTGCTGCCTATTGTTACCCCTCCTGTTATTTTGATACTTGTGCTCTTTATTGTTCTGTGTATTGTGAGCTGAGTGTTCTTTTAAAACATGAAACATATACAGTTTGGGGTCTTCTTCTTCCCACCCCAAGTCAGGGAATCTCTGCATTTCTTTCCTAAATTCCCTATCATAATTGAGCCATGATTCTCCCCCAAATGTGTTATGCATTTCCAGGATTCTGTCATGGTAGGCAAATAATGCTGTGCCTTCTTCAGGAAATTTTTCTAAAATAATTGTGGACAGGATTTGAAAAGATGCTTCCCAGTTATGTATTTTACTTTCCAAACTAGGCTTCTTTGCTCTTTTTATTCTCTCGTCTTTTGTAGGAATGCCAAAGCCTAATTCCTCGTATTCCAAAAGGGAGAACATTTCTATAAATCGTTTTTGCCAAATCCTTTTCTTAATTTCACGCTCAATCTGCCATGCAATAGTCTGTTTTTGCACTCCTATTCACATTTTTGCCAGCTGTGCGCCTTCCATATTTGGTCATTTGAGGGCCTGGTGATTCACTATGGTTGCTAGCCCCGACCCAGGCCTTGAGGTGGCCTTGGTCCTCCTCGCTCCCTGAATCAGACTCTGTGTCCAAGCTGTCACTCTCGCTGCTGGAGCTGCTAGAGACTTCCCTGTGTCTCTTCTTCTTTTTCCCAGTTACCCCATCTTTGTACCATTTTAAAAATTGCTCTAACTTTTGCCCCAAATCATTTTTCACAGGACATGATTTGGCTTTTCTTTTGCTGCCGGGGTGGACGTCTGATGTGGCTGGCATGCTGCAGACGCCCATGTGCCGTTTCTTACTAGCCGGCTCCTAATTCATCACCGTCGCCGCCCCACCCCCTCTTCGGATGCCTCGTCTGCTACTGCATTGAAGCTGGTTGCTGCCAATTCTGCCATCCTCTTCTGGACCAGGTCCATGCCATGGACTGCTTCTGCATCCTTGGCCCACTCCAGGAGCAGCTTCTATTTAAGTGAGTCAGTCAGCCATCCTGTTTCTTGATTGTGGCAGGGAATGGGTGGGTCTGCCTGTGGGCTGCGCGCCATGTGTCCTACTGCTTGTTGCTTTGCAAAAGTGGGGGTGTCTGTGTAATGCTCCTTTGCCCAGACCCCTGGTGCTGCCTGGCACTACACAGCTCCTGCTTGCAGTGTTGGGTGGTTGCTCTTGTTGGTGTCAGCAGGATGCAGCTTGTTCCCTTCTGGTGTGTCACGCAGTAAATGAGCTAAATTGTGCACTGCTTGGTTTTCCAGTATCCAACTTTGTAGCTGGTCGGTAATGTTTCCTTGTCGTTGCTCTGTGTCTTCCTGCTTCCAAACGAAGCACACTGGAGATGTTCTCCTTATGGCCTTGTAGTGCTGAATAGCACGGAAAGAACCGTTATCTCGCTTTCTGCAGGGCCGCAAGGGTAAAAGCAAGCTGTGCCTCTGCACGGATTGGCTTTGCGATATTAAGTCAAGTGGCCGCTCGTTTGTTTTTTCATTCTGTTGCTCCGTGTCGTCCTGCTTCCAATCAGAGCCTCAGTCAAGGCACACTGCCCGCACACCGTGCATTTTAGCAAACCAGTGTATTATGTAATTATTGAAATGCTGCGAAAGTTCTCTGTCTGTTATTTGGCTGTGTGTATTCTACATATACTGCTACAACGTGCTCCTAGTGCTATCTACATAAAGAGGATCTTTTTCATCGACATTTTGCCTGAAGTGTTTCAAAGGGAGAGGAATTAACATTGTCCCTTTAAGAATCCTCGCAACATGCTTTTAACAGCCGACTACAAAAAGAACTCCCGAGCGCCCTTGCGTCGTAAGCCCTACTGCGAAAGGGCTCTGTCTGCTGTTTTGCGTCTTGGTGCCGTGCCGTGACAGGTAGGACGGCTCAAAACGAGTAGACCCTGTCCGTCCCAACCAGTGTATGTCACGCCCTCACTGCAACTTCGACATCGCTCCCTTCATATTGAATTTCATACTGGGATGACATGTCACACACATGAAGAGACTATTTTAAGTGATCCCGAGAACTGCCTCTAACTAACTGGTACTCTATCGATTTGAACCAACTGGACTCCCTATCACCGAATAACTAACACTGTAAGCCCTTTAATCCTCATATTATTCGGAACCTACTTTTCAGAGTCACAGGCTCCTCACTCTCACTCTGGTAGTGATTGTACTGTCAAGGTCTTGACCACGAATTCCAACGGACACTCTCTGCAGGGGACTGCAGGCGTATGCCTTTGACCCTGTCAACAAGTAAAAACAGTTTAACTTGGGGGCCTGTAGGTTTATGCACTATAGGTCTCTACCTCGCAGTTATAGTGTTAGAGATAAGTCTCTCCTAACCTTGCTGCTAAGACTTACGAGTGCTTACCACCGGACATGACTTGTCTGGGTGTACACCCAAACTCATCGTGATGGTAAAGACGAAAACACAAGAAAAGACAGTAGATTTTCAAAACGGGTCCCAAACAAGACATCGCTCAAAGACTCATTTAACTATGGTGACTCCCTTGCAAAAGTCGTCGCACTCTGCAAATCATCTGATGATTAGCTCCATACAAATGGACATTGATGCCGAACCTAGACAAGTAAAAGAATCACCAGAACTGTCCCGTTCAAAAGAAGGCAAAGACGCACTTCCAAGAAAAAATGAAAACTCTGATGCTAATTCAGAAAACTCATCTTGAAGTGAAACTAGCTGCTTCGACCACCAAACAACTAACAAATCATGAAGAAGCAGATACAGATATTATCCAAGGGAAAGAGAAGAAATTCCCTGCTAATCACCAAAAATTCTCCACTAAAGACCTACATTCTCAGACGATAGTACAAGTTGACCAAAGCCTCAATATGTCTCTTTATGAATGACAGAAATTGATTAGTTGTTTCTCTCAATCTGAGGTTATTATTGGCCGCCTCCTTTGGAGACCGTTCTATCTTTCCTAAAGATGGTGTACCCATCTGGGATGGCCATCGAGAGGGCGGGCCCAGCAGCTGGGTGCAGCCAAGTTTCTGTGATAGCAAGGATGTCGAAGTCGTTGGTAGTGATATGGTCAGCGATGTCCAGGGCGTGTGCTAGGAGGGATCTGGCATTAATAAGGGCTCCCTTAATGTGGGTTGCAGTATCTGATTTCTCGTTGTCCAAGGTGGTGATTTTCCAATAGTTCGGTTTTAGTGGTTTTCTCTATGTTGGTTTAATGGTTGGAAGTGAATTAGATTTTATAGCTATGCTTGGATCAGTTTGGAGATTGGTTGTCACATATAGGCTAGTGTGAGTGACCCAGCTAGGAGGAGAGCTAATTTGCGTGGGTGAGTGTTGACTTCTGGTTGATGGGGGGGGTATTCGTTCTGGAATTGAGTAGTTCATTTCTCCAAATAATGGATGGGGTGGTAGTTAGTAGGTATTTTTGAGAAGAGATTTGGCAGAAGGCTAGGCATTTGTTTCTGTGTTCTAGGGAGCAGGGCTTTTTGGGGAGTTGGGTGCACTTGTGACCAGTGGTAGGTATAGTAATGGGGGTATATATCGCGTGAGTGGAGAAGCAGGATGCTGGAAGATCATTCCTGTGCTCCAAGGGGTCAGGAGTATACAGATGCAAGAGGGGTGTATGGCTGTGGGGGTGTTTGGGCTGTGGGTTAGGGTGTGGGAGTTGGTGGTTAACACTGACTATACGGGCAGACATCTCCATGGTTTGATGGGGCCGGATAGGCGCAGGACTAGTAATGGCGACCTGTCTGGATTTATGGGGTTAGCCGATTTGATCATGGGGCCATCGACTAATTAGAATATCACAAGTTGCATTTACGGACCCGTGCAGTATGTATGTATACATTTCTGGAAAGCTATGGCAAGATGCATGAAAGGAAAAATGTAATTGATCAATATATATGCTCAAACATACATGTCTGGTCGATTAGTGAAATAGAACTCCTGAGAGAACCTCACCTTTAACTTGGCATCCATCTTGGTCACCATGTGGCTATGGAACAGGATTTTGCTTTCCATTATCCAAGATTACATGAAAAATAGTTTCAAATCTCTTTGACTGCGGAATAATGTGATCTTATTTTTAAAGAGTAGGTACAGCCTCTGCTTCAGTGCAGCCAAGGATTATGCTTTGTTCCTACTTCATCAACCGTGATGAGCATCTTCAGTTTATTGCGTCGGTAAACAGCAGACGCTAAATTATTAAACTGATCTTAGCATCCTGGGTAAATTGGAGCGATGCGTCCTGTAAAAATTTGAAGGCCAAGATGCACAAATTGAATTCTATTTTAGGGTCTAGTGAAAGGGGTTTTACGCAGCCATAAAGGATGTGTTGATGAATTCCACCTCTTATTTGCAGAGCAAACTGCAACACTTTACTGCAGGAAGTGATTCGTTTTGGCTGTCACCCTAGAGCTCAAATAAAGGCACAGCGTTGGTGGTGGAAGTGCTCTGTAAACAAACCGAGGGCACATATGAGGACTGGAACCTGGAAGGAATTGATCTTTGGGGAGTGGTCGTGTAGACTGTTTGTGGCTCGATGGCGAGGGGGCCATCTTGAATGACGGTAGGATAATGGACTTTTACATGTAGAATCAAACGCAACCAATTAATGCAAATACCTGCCCACCTGCGTCAACTGCAATTTTGTTCATAATGTGATTAAAAAGGGCTGCCATGCTGGGGGGGTGTGGTTAACCGCCATGTGAAGAGGACGCATCCCTGGCGAGCTCTGTGTGATGCGCCCAACATTTGCTGCCTAATTCGTATTTCCGAAGACTAATAACCTTAGCAGTTGCCTCGTTCTTCATCGCTACATCCCGGAGACCCGCCTGTGCAAATCCTGTGGCTCCACGCGCCCTGAGGAGTCCAGGGCACCATTCCATGAACGCCGCGGAGCCGAGTGAGAAAATGGCGGCCACCGCCTGAACACCGGCACCTGGGAGCACCACTGACTGGGTCGGCGCTGCTCGTGGCCTCCGGGGAGTAGAGCATAGACCCCTGCGCACGACCTGCCGCCGGCACTGGTGGGACGTTATTGTGCCCGGCGCGAGAGTGGCGCTCCGTGTGACGCTGAGGCAGACACGGGAACCCTGTGCGTGGGGCTTCCCCCAGGGGGCTGCGCTGCGGTCTGGCCGAACTGGCAGCCTTTGAGAACTGAGGACCCGCTTCCCGGGGGGCGCCGGGCGTGAGGAGTCGAGCGAGGTGCTGCTCCTGGGCCGCCCGCCGCCTGGCGGTCGCAGAGGCAGAGGAAGGGAGGCTAAGTTGCGGCGATCCCCGCCCAACGGAGGCCGTGAGCGGGGCACCTGCAGCAGAGAGCGGAGCGACTGCCTCTGGAGACGAGAGCCGTGCTTGCTGAGGCTCTGCCGCTCCAGGCAGGCTTGAGAGGTGAGGAGCCCCGGAGGTGAACCCACTGCATTGGGATTCCTGCTCCCCCCCCCCCTTAGACAGAAGCACACACGGGGAACGGCGCCCAGATAGCGCCCTGGAGGGGGGAATACCTCGCAAGCCTACAGAGTGAAAGCCCGCCGGCGCTAACCACCGTACTGCAGCACGCCTTGAAGGTCCGGCCTGCACCCAGGGAGGGACAGGACTAGACCAGCCCACTGTAGAGCTACTACCGGACAGCTCCGGGTCCGCATCGCGGAGCATGGTCTGAGAGCACAACCAGCCCACTGCGAACTGACAGACTTTAGAGTGCACATACACATTAAGCGCTGCCACCCCTACTCTCAATCAGGGCAACAACCGCTACGAAGCGTTAGCAGAGGATCTACATCGTCCCCCGTCGGCGCTGGTGGCATGACCGGGAAGGGCGCCAAAGCCAAACAGCGCCAAACGACAATGGAAACTTACGCGGCCGGTGAGCCCACGGGACCCGACACTGGAAAAAAGGGTGAGACGAAGGTACCCCAGGCCCCCTCTGAAGGATCAGAAGAACCCGCCAACTCCCAGATTCTTCAAGCCATTATGACCCTTCAAACCAAAATGGAAAGCAAAATGGATGCGGTGGCCATAGATCTGGGCCTACTACGAAAGGACGTCCGCGCCATATTGTAAGAGGATTCAATTCAACACTACAGCTAAGTCAATGCCTAGTCTGGGATACTGAATGGAAACCCTTATTGATATATCTTTATGTCCAGTTCATGAGTTCTGGATGACTACCCCTATATAACACCCCTCTCTTGGAATCCCCCTGACCCCACTGAGCCAAGAAGTAGTTCTGTTTTGCAAGTTAAAAGGTTTATTTGAGAATTTAAACAATATATATATATCACACTTTATAATAAATTAATAATTGAATATCACACTTAATCTGATATGATAAAGATTAACAACGGAGAATCTGGCACTAGCCCACTTCTTTATAATCACTAAGGAGTTGACCTGAAATGGATAAGGTAGCACACTGGTAAATAGGGACAGAAGAATAATATGGTAGAGAATGCTTTATAGGGTTCAAGGAAATGCAAGGTTGAATGAATGAAATGCAGTATAGAAGATAAACTGATATGGTTTCACAAAAGACAAGGTAATCACTTTCCCTTTGTGGCAATTCACCCCCCCTATACAATGTAAGGAGATGGAAGGAAGAGCACACGGTTCAGGTATACAATCACAATGTAATACAGAGTTCCAGTTTCCCAGCAAGCTTAGAGGAGAATAGATATGAGTTTTACACAGGCTCAAAATGCTTTAAAACGTGATAGCAATATATTGGAAAATGTGCTAAAATGATTTTAATTCCCTCTGGAGGTTCAGGTTGAGGATTAGTTGGTTTAAATAAGTTCAGGCTTACTTTAGCAATGTTCTAGGAATGATTGGCAGGTTAAACGAATTTTTGGCAAATGAAAGCAAGGAAGCTGCTGTTTTCACATGTGGAGAAATTTGCAAATCGTGGTAAAATTCGCGAGTGCGTTTTTCGCGATTGCGGCAAAAGTATAGGGAATAGGAATGCTACTGCAAGTCTCTAAGACAAACGGTCACGGAGATATGAGCGATATGGTAAAGGTCGTTTTTCAGATTTGAATTTTTAAAAGTTCAAAGTGACAAGTTACAGCTAGCAACTAGAAATGACAGGTGACAGCTTTGCAAATGACAGGTGACGGTTAGGAGACAGTTCTGGTTAGATTAAAATAGATTGAATTATATTATTTTAACTAAGAGATTGTTTCTGCACAGTTGAGCTAGGTACTCACAATATATTTAGAAATAGAATGGGCCTCGCCACGGATCTGGTCAACAGGTTTTCTTCACTCGCCACGGACGGTCTCTGCGCACAGCGGTCTGGGTCAGCTCTCTAGTTCTGCGAACAGCGGTCTGGGTCAGCTCTGCTCTGCCTCTGGTTCTGGATACTGCTCTGCTTTCTCTGGGTACAGCACTGCTTCTGGATCTTTATGCACAGCTTTCTCTGGACCCAGCGCTGATCTGCACGGCTCCTGGATGCTGCTATCGCTGTTAGGTTTGCTGGATGCTGAGGCCCACTGAGAAGAGTTCTCAGTTTGTGGGTTTAGGCCCTTGCTTTGAGTTCTGAATCAAGTTCTTTGGAGTTTTAAAGTCTAAGTGTTGAATCTAGTATCTTCTGGATGTTGTGTGGTCCGGCAGAGCGCGTTGCAGCAAATGGAATTGAATGTCCCTCTCTTTCCTGACTGTCTGCTTTTATGTGTTTTGAAAGTGGGTGGAGAGGCTAGCTTTCTAGACCCTACCCCTCTCCACTTGTCATTGGCCACTTCATCCTCTTCCCCTTGATTGGGGGAATGAAATGAAGTGTCATCATGATGAGGTCTGTTTATGATACAGAGAACCCACCCCTGTCAAATTACACACAATCTATATTTTGACCCAAAAGACATATTTGCACAGGTACACATTTGTTTAAAATTACATGCACCCATCACATATCACAGGAGGTATACCCTGTCCAAATCTGCTCTTCCTGAGAGCTTGCATTGAGAAATGGCAACTTTTTGCGCTTTTGGTCGGGTTACCAATATCGTATTCTTACTCAAATTTACCCAAATGTATGCAAGGCATGCAGGCATTAATTGATGAAGTATCAGACTTTTCACATGCAGACTTTTTAAGTAATACCCTCTTAACTGCTAGTTTGCCCCCAGATCATGCCACCGGTTCTAAAAACCTCTTAAAATGTGGCCAGAAAAATCACAAGAATTATGGTATCATTTAAATAATTATGACAAGTCCGTACTATGAGTTATTCATCTTTTTCTAAAACCATATTCTGGCTACAGGGGTGTGTCTTTTCAGGTCACATGGTACAGAAACCAGTCTTTCCACTTTCTTCAAGCTCAGCCTCTGTCTCCAGTTTCTCCCCCTCCCAGTTTCTGCCAAGAGGAAGCCATTTTTATGACATCCCCAATAAAACATTTGCCTGAGTCAGGACAGGGCTTTGTTCAATTTCCTGCAGAGCCCAGGTAATTCAATCAGAGAAGTGTCATATCCCTTTTGGTGGGAGCAGCAAAAGGCAGCTAGGCCTGGGAACACAGCTGTTGTGCAAGTCTCAACTCCTGTCGGGGGTAGCTGGTGGGCAGAATTCAGTTTCATTAAGCCAGGTTTCAGATAAAATGTCACTTTTTGTTCCCCAGTTTAAGTCAAGACAATTTTTACATATGCAGCTAGAATGCTGATTCTAAGTTCAAAACTATGACATTTTAACAATGACAAACTATGTGGCAGTCACAAGTCTGTCCCTCAGTTTATTTACACATTTCGATTTTTGGTAATTTTAAATCCAGTTTCAGTTTAAGCCGCTGCAGACCTGCAGAGCTCAGCCAGTCTTGTTATAAACCTTCAAGTCACTTCAGAACATAACTTTACATTGTATCCACCTCTTAGTAAGTCTTTCTTTGGCCTGCTTTGGGTTCATTTATTCAGTTTTACACAAATGTCTGGTGTTTTAAAACGCCGGCTTTCTGATAGTGGTGAGTACTGGTAATGCAACCATTTTTGGGATTTTTCTTGGATTAATGCATTCCAAACAGGAATGGTTCTTACATGGTAGTAAATCCTTGCTTAACATTGTTTTGATGGGGCTCCTTACAGTAAAATGGTTATGTGGAACCCCACAAAAGGGTTGAATCTTTAAAGTGGTCTGGTGAGCCACGATTTCAGCAACTTTTTGACATCAATAACAGTGGATTTTGTTAACAAAGATCTTTCTTTACACTGGTGTGTGGCAAGTGAGGTAACCATTTTGGTATGCGCACAAACTGCGTGGTTCTCCTGGATTCTGGCGCACTTGTGGGCTTTTTGGCCATCTTGGATTTTCTAAGCCCACAGCACCAAATGTTGCAGCATGATAGCTCAAACGTGGGTCAGGACACCCGACAATATCCGGCAGGACCGAGGTGCTTGAAACCCAGGTCCGCGACAACACTGAGGCAAAACTTTTGCTCCTAAAAGACCTCAACGTGCTACAACAAAGGGTGAAGAACCTAGAGGACAGGGCCGAGGAGGCGGAAGGGCGGGCACGCCGAAATAACATTAGACTCTTGGGATTGCCTGAGGGCATTGAAGGAACCAACCCCACTAACTTTGTCGAGAACCTGTTAATTCATGAGATCGGAGCAGGCAAACTCTCACAGGGCTTTACAATTTAAAGAGCACACCGCTCACTTGCCAAAAGACCGGCCCCCGGCGCACCCCCCAGACCAGTGATATCAAAAGTGCTGAATTACAAGGACAGGGAGACCATTTTGGCTTTCTCGAGGTCCGGTGGACAAATACAGCGGGACTCGGCGAAGATTGCTATTTACCCTGACTATACATTTCAGGTGCAGATGCAAAGAGCGCAATTCATTTATTCTAAAGCCAGGTTGAAGAAGGCCGGGTTGCGCTATATGCTCCTGTACCCGGCTAGGCTTAAAGTAATACATAATAACAAAACAAACCTATTCGATACCCCTGCGGAGGTTCGTGACTGGATGGACAGAGAGCAGATCCCTGACATCGAGGACAAAGGGCGCATCCCGCGCCGAACTGCTTCATGAGCGATTCCTGACTTGGCAGGCAACACACAAATCCACGAAAGCAATGGGTAACTGCTGGAGAGAGCAGCAGGAATGATTATATAAGAGAGCATCGCTAGGAATGGAACGTCAATTCTTCAAACCCCAGACTAGTTTTTTTCTCGGGTGTGGTACACCCGCCCGTAGGGCACCACGAGACCCATGTCAGGTCGAATGGAGCGGAAACGGGGTAGTCTTAACTGGGGAAACCCTGCTGGACCAGTTTTCAGTTTGAACTGTTTGTTAAATTTCGGGGTGTTTACAGTTATTGGGGGGAGGGAGGGGAGATGCTGGCGCCAAAGTTGGGAATTCAAGGCAGGTTATAAACGGGAAACACCGAGACCACGGGAGCCCTTTACACACATTGCTGCACTGACAAGACCCCGAGTCCTGCTCGCCCCACATGACTGTCCACGCGACCCCTATGGCTGACTCAGTAAAGATTGCCACTTGGAACGTCAGAAGCCTGAATAGCTTTGTCGAACAACGACGCGTCCACTCCTACTTGAAGAGATGCAAGGTCGGAATTGCCATGCTTCAAGAGACTCACCTTACTGCCAAAAACTAGATGCCCTGGCCAAATCCTGGCGTGGCACCCTAGTGGGTTCAGCTTACTCCTCCTATGCCAGAGGGGTTCTGATTTGGATTGCTCTCTCGATCCCCTTCAGGCTTGTTAGTACTAAATCGGACAACGAGGGGAGGATGGTTGTGGTTTGTGGCTCTATCGAGGGTAAAGAGGTATGCCTAGTTAGTACTTACGCGCCCAACCACGACGCGACTGTCTTCTTTCACTCCCTCTATACACGACTTACCCCATATTTAGACAGAATCATTATATGGGGAAGCGACCATAATTGCACCCTGAACCCTCTGCTGGATAGATCCGACAACAAGCACGATGGCCCCTCTCACCCGGCCAAAATACTTTCCAAATTAGTCCGAATATGAGTCCAAAAGCAGAGAACTAGCTACTCGCCTTAAAGAAAGAGGATACCCGAAACACCTAATTCGCCAAGTCCGTAAACGCGTGAAAAACACTAACCTTGAATCTTGCCTAACATCAAAGAGAAGAGATCAGTCCACAACCAAGATGACCTGTGTAACCTCATTTACTCCATTGAGCAACAACATCAGGAAAGTGATCCTCAAACATTGGGACAAATTACAGACTGACTCTTTCCGCCCCGAAAAACCTTGTTTCACTTTCAAAAGAAGCCGGAACCTAAAAGACCACCTTGTACACACGTACACAGAAATCGAAACACCTAACCAGCAAACAACTCTGTGGGACTTACCTATGGTAAAAGGACATTTCAAATGCGGCTCTTGCTCCGTCTGCTCTTTGACAGCAAATCTAAAAGAAATTACTCTTAAAGGTAACCCTTGGATTTTCAACTCTTTCACTAATTGCAGAACAAAGTGGTCTATCTACATCATAAAATGCCCTTGCAACCTCATCTATGTGGGCAAGTGCAAGAGAGAAATACGTCAGCGAATCTGTGAGCACCGTTCATGTGTGCGGAACCAGGTCGATGATAAACCACTGGTCGCACATTTTAAATCCAAAAACTATACCCAAAACGACATCTTCTGGACAATCCTACAAACAGTAAAAAACCCTTTCCGTGGAGGTGACAGAGACTTAGCCTTACGCAAACTCGAACAGAGATGGATACATCGCCTGGATTCAGTTCGCCATGGTTTAAACATTTCCATCGAATGGAACCTGTTCTTTAATAAATAGCAAGCCCCGATATACCCTTCTAACATGGTATATTAACAGTCCATCTAACTATACCAACCATCCATGCTTTTATCCACTTTAACCAGCCCCTTCCTTTTTATTAGTTGGTTGGTCTAAATTTAGAGATCCATCATTTATTTGCTTCCTAAACTGTCATGCATTGATGTACTAAATAGCCACATCTGCTGTTTTTTCCTAAAACCTTTTTAAACATGCTCTGCCGTTTTGAAAAAAGTATGTGTTTCAAATAATGTGTGCCTTCTTTCATACTCATTGGGGTTGTTTCCATGTACTCGAACATCATTACCTGTGTAATGGGTTTTTGACGTAACCAAGATATTGGACAAAACAGCCTCCAACAACAGACCATCTGTCCCACGTGACACTGTCTCCACAGTGACAGTAGTATCTCCTTGGTAGGCCCACCTCCCGTTTCTCCTGCCATTGCGGGACACGACACTACTCTTTCCGTCTGCCCGACATGCGCATTCATTTTCTTACACACGCGTCAGGACACTTCTCTCCTGGTGCACATGTGCACCTTTCCTTCCCTTTGTGAGACACGCGCACTCGGTTAATACGCGTGCACCTTAATAGCACATGCACAGTCACTACCTCAGTGACACAGCTCTCCCGACGGCGACCGGAGTAGCTGCCTCTTTTCCGACCCGCTTGAAGCATTGATTTGGTAAGTTCTCTCGCTTCAGCCTGATTAATTAACTCGTACCTCACAAGTTCCTCTTGCCACGTCGGAGCATATTGAGTTAAGCCTTAAATAACCCGGGCGCTCTCAAACTAATCCATGTCCCACAAAACTTTAGAGTCTGTCACGTCGGTGTACATTTTCTTCAGTCCCCTAAATGACTCGCAATTGTTGCACTTAAGCCCGCATCGTGGTTTTGACATGATTCATCTCCACCTGGCCGTTTTGTTTCATCCACCCACGGCTCCCAGACCTCACGGTTGTTGGTAACACTTATCAGTATCTTTAGCACTTCACTTCGGCATCAGCATTAAATAATGCTGTTTTCTTGCCATCACGTCCCTCAGCCGCCGTCTCTAAACACTTTTAATATATTTCTGATTTATTTAGCACTTGTCCTCTGACGCTTGCAGACTGCCACTCCAGACAAACTAGCGACTGGAATACTTTCTTCTACGACCAGGCGCAAAAATTGCTCGCTCATGGTAGGTCACCATTTTTGCAGTTTTTAAATTTTCCTTGACACCATTTCCAGAACTAACCCAGTCCCCTATGACCCTTAGGTGGACATCCACGTCTCAACATCGACCCGACTTTAATCACCTGTCCTGATGACCGTTCGGTAACGTCTCAGCAGCGCTGTCCCAACCTATACAGCCACTGCCTCCAGCAATTAAATACCAGACCAGAAATACATAAATCGTGTGTCGACGATACTAGACAATGTCAAATGTATTGCCACTTCTAACAATGCATATGCAAGACAATGTTAAACCATGTAAAAAGTATTGCAACTACAAACAATACACAAATATTGTTGATCACTATGCTTACTAATCCACAAATATTGCGGATTACTATGTGTCTAGTAATGCTTTCTCTCTTTTTCCAGCGCCGAGGCGCAGTGTGTTAAATTGCTTTTGTTCTCTGTTAATGTAAAATAAACAAAACCCTTTTTCTTTGTGATTCTCCACACTCCTGGGTTTTGTTCTCTGTCCCTTTTTTGAGTTAGTATTTACCTAGCTCTACTGCAAAAACTAGGTGACCCTATGTTACACCTTTAGTCTGGGTAGCTTTTGACTCAACCCCCTCCTCTCTATATTATTTACCCTCCTAAGTAAAGCCCCCGTACAAAAAAGAGGGTCCGCCCTATTATTATTACTTCCTCAACTGGTTTATGCCAACCCAACTGCTAGGGTACGCACCAATAGAACCTATTTCGCTAAATGGTCCCTACACAGAGGCACCCGACAAGTTGCCCTCTGCCCCCCATGTTGTACATTATTGCCGCGGAACCTGTGGCAGCCTACCTGAGACAGGAATATCGTGATGAGGGCATTAAAATTGATGGAACGACGAATCTCGTCTCTATGTACGCTGGTGACACCCTCTTGTACCTACAAGACCCTGAACACCTCCTGTCCTACACCTGGACGGCTTTCACAAGCACACCGGAATCCAGATTAACAGAGGCAAATCTTGCCTCTGCCCCCTAGCTGCACTACACAGTGAAGAATATGGATCTCTCCCCCCTCTAGACCTCCAATGGCAGATGACATCTTTCAAATACTTGGGGATCACTATACACAGAAACCCTGGTATGTCACATATTCTTAACACCGTTAGGGCCAAAGATTCTCTCACGAAATCCATGGAATTTTGGGGGCGGCTCCCGCTTTCGGTGGCCGGGAGGGCGGGACTCTTCAAGATGGTCGCTCTTCCCCACCTATTGCATAATTTCACTAACGTTCCCTTCGACATCCCCCCTCGTTTTTTAAGGACCTCAACAAACTCTGTAGGGGCTTCCTCTGGCAGAGTGTCAGGCATGGAGTGGCGTTGGAGACTCCAGAGACCATACGAGAGGGGCGGACTGAAGATCCCCAATTTCGAACTCTACTTCCTTGCTAGCCAGCTAAGACATGTTGTGCAGTGGATGGCCGATAAGAACACAATGGACACTCGCCTCCTCCAACCGACCCTCCCCCGGATGCTACTTAGAGATATGCTATGGACCAGAAAGGGTGTCCTTGAACACTGCCCTTACCTTCTCAAGCTAGGGATCCGACTTTGGAAAAGGGCCTGCAAGCTATACGGATCTGAAGATCCGTACTCCCCACATATCCCCATTCCAGCACTCATGTCGAATCATCCCTGGGGGCAATTTGAGACCCATGCACAATGGGAGCCGTTTGGGGTGGCCACACTGGGCGATCTGATCCAAGAACAAGAGGTTCTAACCTTCTTGGATCTCTGCGACGCCACGGGCCTCGCGGCGGGGAAATTTCTGTTGCACAGAGTAGTCATACAGGCCTTGAATAGCAGATGGCCGGTCGCAGCCTACCAGACCGAAGAGGACGAATGCATCGAAACGATACTGAACGCTGCTGAAGGGGGCCACGAAACCTCTCGTATCTATGAAGCCCTACTGTGGGGCACCACCAAGGTCGACCTCAAATGCCGGGGCAAATGGGAGACTGAATTAAACCTGGTTTTTGAAGACAAAGATTGGGGTGATATAACCCACTACCACAAAAAGATCTCTCGAAATGCCTGCTTACAGCTCATCCAACTATATATCACGAACAGAGAATATCTCACCCCGGCAGCTATATCGAAATTCACCGGCGCTGGCACCCAATTATGTCCCAAATGCAGGGAACCCAAGGTTGGTATGACCCATATGTTCTGGGGATGTCCAGTGATTAGAGAGTTCTGGTCACAAGTGAAGGAAAGAGTGGCCGGGGCAGACATTGAAATTGAAGTGGGCGAACATTCGGCATGTATCCTGGGCAAGTATAAACGCAGTAGGAAGAATAAACCCCTAAATAAGCTCAGAGACCTTATATATATATATATATATATATATATATATATATATAAGGGCCAAAAGGCGCATAGCTATTGGGTGGAAAAGCCCCAGAGCCCCGCCTATGCCCCTATGGTGGGGAGATCTTTCTAAGTGGATAACAGCTGAGACAGCAGCATGGGAGACGGCGATCCAAGTGCAGAGACTTGACTGAGGAGCTACACCGTTGGATGGCCCGAATGGTCCCTTGCTCCATCCCGAATCGCAGGAGGGTGAGCCGGACTGAGGAGGCGACCCGGGCCTGGGCACGGACTCGAGTGGTACGATGGACTAACCGTGGTCTTGGAGGGGGGAGGGGGGAGTTGCGGGCCTTATTATTGATGCGCTTGATCTATTATCACTGATGCCAGTTCTGTTATCTTATGTTACGAAACGAATAAAATATATATTAAAAAAAAAAAAAAGGGGGCTGCCATGCTATCATTTGTAGAATGATTACCCAAAAGGACCGCTAATGAGATGGCAGTTACACCCACAGGAAAATGTGTGATGGTTGTTTACTGCCCCTTATCCTATTGCACTCTGTAAATCCTCCATGGACCCCAACATTGGTGGTAGAATTGATAGCAGCGCCTGCTTGTTTTCAAGCGCTCCGTTTGCATGTTCGAAAGAAATGTAGCAAAGTTTGTGCAATACAGTGACTCGGATAATAGTGCAACACATGTCGGTGTGTGTCGTGCATCAACTGTGGCCTTGATTGTTCACTGCATTGGCTATCCGGTTTATATTAAACCATGAATCTACATCATCATTTCCTATGTGTTAGGCTTTACATGTCTGTATACTTCTGTTTACTCTAGGACCAATTGCATAACTTGAATATGCCAGTTAGAAGCAGCACCCAACAAAGACCTATTTGGTGGGGAACAGGTGCTTATACACCAATTGCTTACCATGCCCTACGGTGACTTGTTCAATAAAGCCGCGCTCACCTTTATGGAGGTATCCGCCATACATGCCAGTTATAATTTCAGTGGATAGGCAGAACTCTTCCACCCGCTATGCTTGCATGGGAGATCCACTTCGTTGATCTTCATTACTCTGCTGTAGATACTTGAGAGGCCTCTGCTTGGAAAGATTCATTTGGATTCAGCTATGGTTTCACCTGTGCCCTTTTGCAGTCCAGAAACTGAACTCCAAGGCTTCCCAGCCTCTTGAAATTGCTCATATTTAAAGGGACTTCATAACTTCACACACTGTTCCAAAATGTCTCTAGAGATCAGAATTGTAGCCCTGAACAATTCTTCATCTACAATGGACACCCAGCTTATTGAACCATTCTCCACATAGATGGATACTTTTCATAGCTTAATGAGGCGTTTGGTCCCAGAGATCTGCGGATGTCTGCTAATACGCCATATCTGGCACGACAACTGTAATGGTTTTGTCTTTTTTTTTGTATTCTTTTTGGGTTCTATCTATCTATCTATCTATCTATCTATCTATCTATCTATCTATCGCACCAAATTTGTCATATACACGATCGGTTGCACTTGCAACCACTGGTGCATAGGAAGAACAAAGTTGACAAAGCTCTTCATGACCTAAACTTCATCCAAAGAGTCACTGACCCTACACATACCAAAGGGCGAGTACTGGACTGGACTGGATATCAGACCACAATTGTGACATAGATATCCGCTCCATCACGCCATGCCCTTGGACTGACCACCCTCATACACTTCTTTATCCCAACAAAACTGCCACCCAAACCCATGGCACCCATACCCACAGCTACTACCAGATCAGCCAGACTCCTCCCTAAAGAAAGAATACTCTCCATCCTAGAGGCTGCATCAGCCTTGAGGCCTCCCTTCTCTATAGACCCGGTAGCACTAGTTGACACATACAATATAGTTATCAAAACTGCCATAGACGCCATTGCACTTCTAACCAAGAAAAAAGCCAAAATGTGGAAGCACTCCAACTCATGGTTCACCCAAGAGCTACTAGACCTGAGATCCTTAAAACGAGTGGCACTCACCACATGGAAAGCATGCCCAACCCAACCCATGCTAGCGGCCTACAAATCCCTTGCCGCCCGCTACAAAAAAGAAATCACATTAGCCAAAGCTGCATCATACAACTCCAGAATTACTAACGCTCATTCTGAGGCGAAGGAACTATTCGCCATCTACAAAGAGCTTGTATGCCCACCCACCAATACCCAGGAAACAGTCAAAGACGAAACATAGTGTAATAATATACAAACTGCCATGTTACTCAAAATAGACACACTCAAAGAGAAAATAAAAAAAAAACACCTCAGTGCCATGCCTATAACCAAGCCCCCCCCAAAGCCCAGCTCTCGCTCATGACAGCAAAGACTCTAAAGCATAATGCTTCTCTCTCTCCACCGGCATAGTCCCCCCTGCTCTCAAAGAAGCCTGGGTCTGCCCATTACTCAAAAAACCTTCACTTGACCCGGACATGCCCAATAATTATAGACCAATAACAACCGTCCCATTCCTGCTTAAGATACTGGACAAAGCAGTATACCTTCAGATACAACAATTTCTGGAAGAAATCCACATCCTGAGCAAGAGGCAATCGGGTTTCTGGCCAAGGCATGGAACCGAAACCGCCCTACTCGACCTAAAAATGCAAATTGAGCAAACCACAGACAAAGGCAAACCAGCGCTACCCTTGCTGCTTGACTTATCTGAAGCCTTCGATTTGGTAGATCACATGACCCTATGCAGACACCTCAAGAAGGCAGCTCACTTCTCACAGCAAGCTACCACATGGATCATCTCCTTCCTTGAAGGAAGGCTAATGAGGATATTCTCCGACCAAGCATGCGCCACCCCGACACCCATCCATTGCGGAGTTCCGCAGGGTTCCTGCACGTCACCGACTCTCTGCAACATTTTTACCCTCCCGCTCTTCAACTACCTCGATGATCACAGCGTAACTTAAACCAATTATGCCGATGATACACAAGTAATACTCCTACTCACCGGCTCTTATGAATGGGACACTGCCAAGCTAAGTGAGATATTTGCCATCATCCAGGCCTGGATGGCGGCTAACGGCCCCTGTCTCAACGGAGACAAGACTGAAATACTCATAGTAGGTACCAAACAAACACTCAATAAACTGGACAGCAAATACTCCTCCATCCTAGACAACACTCCCATCACCACTTCAAAAACAGCCAAAACACTGGGTGTACACTTAGACTCCACCCTATCCATGTCGCGACAAGTCAGCGCCATCACATCTTCGGCAGCTCTTACCACCAAAATCATAAATGCTGTCAAACCTTATCTCTCACCTCAAAACTGCCTGTCCATAGCCAGAGCCACAGTAGGGGCTAGATTGGACTACTGCAATGTCCTCTTCTTAGGCACCTCAGCCAAGAACTTAAAGAAACTCCAAACCACTCAAAACAACACCCTCAGGGCAGCCCTCAGCATTCCCAAAAGGGAGCACATCTCCCAAGCCCGGAAAGACGCCCATTGGCTCCCAGTCAGAGAGCGCATCCTATTCAAAGCCCTTTCCATTACACACGCCTGCCTAGCAAACACAGCACCTCCATACCTCTCAGAAACCATTCACGCGCCACTTCAGAAAGACCTACACGCACCCAACACTGCAATCTGCTCCCCATCCCAACCTTTAAAAGAGCCAAAGCTGGAGGCGCCAGCTTTGCAGTCTTAGCACCAAAATATTGGAATGCACTACCACCAACACTCAGGAAAGAGACCTCACGCTCAGCATTCCGCAAGTTACTGAAAACTCAACTATTCCACTAGGCCAGCCACCTTAGACACTTCAGACATACCTTACCTGACCTGTGGGTTGATCCATGTTAATTGCCCAATCCGTAACTGAAATGTATGTCTAAACTGCTGTATGCTCTTGCAACCCTATAAGCTATGCTCTTTGTCTAAGCAAGTATCCTTATAAAGCGCCACGATGCCCTAGGGCCGTTGAACGCTATACAAATGCAAATAAATGAATAAAGTTAGAAGAAAAGATCTGTGTACTCCATCATTTAAGGGCCATTAACAGCTACGACCCGGTATACCGCCTTGCAAAACGTTTTGCAGACAAAAATGCAGGGGATATCTCGTCTTTTTGATAATTCGGCATTGATCACGTTCCATTGCATTCAAGAGGAGTGATAGGGAGTGTAAAGGTAGGCAATTAGAGAGTAGATATATAATTGACTATAAAACCAAAACCCCAGGAGGACACAACAAAGATGAGGAACTGTATACCTGTGTGGGAGAAAGTCTTTAAACCTTGAAACAATGTTCTACCCTCCCCCCCTCCTTCTTGTTTTTCCTCAAGTTGTTCTACTGAAGTATTATTCCTTGTGCAAATACAGTGTCACCTACCCAGTAGAGCATTATCTATTTGTGTTTCCCTGCTAAACATATCAATTTTAGTTTCACTGAACATGCTTTTAAACTTTCATACTTAAGTATAAGTTTGTATTACCTTTATAATCAAAGTCTCAGTCTTAGCACTGTTTTTTAATATGAGGTTTCATAATCATTTTTCAGGGCCAATCTGCTGTTCCAAAACATGGGTGATCGTGCACTTCCAGGCACTTGTGATTAATTTGTGACACGTCTAGCGCAGGTTAAACTCTTGCCAAACTCAGACATGGTGCAACACCTAATCTAGGTACCCGGCATTAGTATGTTTCAAATATTAACATTGGATTACAATGCATACTCACCATGATAGGGCACTGGTCCCCCATAATACTGAGAGCGATCAGGATATCCTAAAATGCATTATAGAATTGTGCTCTATGCACCTTATTGGAGCGTTATAAACTCTATCAGGGACCACGTGGCTTATACTCTAGTCTCCAAACAAGGGATAATGTCCTGTATAATTCAGTGTTATATATATATGTTTTCAATTCCTGTAGATGCTTAATGAATGCATATAATTTGCACAATCAAGCATTCAGCACTTTACAAACACTTGCCACCATGCGCCTTATTATGGAACGAAACATATATTCATTTCATCGCAAGAGGGCAACCATGAACCTTATAATGGAATGAGACATATCTCTATTTGATCATAAGAGGGCAACTAGCCTAACACTGTGCTAATTTCATAAGATGGGTTAGCATTATGCAATCTAGGATCAGCCCAACTTTAGTAAGCCTGACAATAAGCTGGAACATTCAACGTTTATACATTACTTGTATAATTAAGCACTAAGCACCTTTGATAATATTTTGCATTATGCACTTTATTAAGGAATGTAATCTAAAATAATTTCGCTCCATTTAGGATGATAGTGAAATATAGCACATGCACCTCATCATTGAAAGGAAACGAGGTATACACCAAGAGTTCTTGACATGTATTAAAAAATGTGGAATGAAAACTGATTGCAATTTTTCTAATGCACGTAAGAAGGTAAAGTAATCTTCCGCAGCAATTGCAGGATCCAATTGAAATTTGAATACGGATCCGTTCGAGATTGGGCATTACGTGACCCTCCAGGTATCAAATATTGCTTTACTATTTGCCAGTAAAACGAGCACAGCAGAATATCAGATTATTTTAGGAAATGCTGCGTCGCATGGGCAAGTCGATTCTTTTGAAGCATACAAATCATTGGGTATCCTTAGTTCTTTCTTTAAGCAAGTTTAAGGTTCTTTTAGCAAAGGGATTGCATTCAAGTATAGTCAAGATTTCTAAACATTTGAAACTGATAACATGAATAAAGATCATTTACAAAAGGAATGACACTAACAACTCAAAGTAAGGAAAAGGTTCTCCACCTCTTCTGAAGCTTTCCCAACTATTGTTCTACTCTGTCCCCACACCTGTGTTATAACAACTCTTCAGACATCGGTCATACAGGTCTAGAAAGTTCTTCTACATGTGAGTGTGTACAGAGCCTTTCCTTCTGGTGTGGACCATTACCAGCTCTATCAATGCTAGGGTTTCCATGCCTTTCATCTTACCCACAACCTTAAACTATCTTTTCCACACCACGAGAGCTTCACAGAGCCAAAACCTGTCAGACCAGTGCAGATGCTGACACTGAGAGGGGACTTCATTAAATGGGATAACCATTGGGATGGGCTTCAGTTGGACATCCAGCACTACATCAATCCTCCCAAAGACGACATCCAAACCTTCCGTTATGTGGGGACAGTCTAGAAAAATATAAATCTAGATGCAAAAGTCTGATGCACATTTCCAGCTCCTTAGAGAGTCCAAAACCTGAAGCATATATGTTCA
Source organism: Ambystoma mexicanum (assembly GCF_040938575.1). NCBI lineage: Eukaryota > Metazoa > Chordata > Amphibia > Caudata > Ambystomatidae > Ambystoma > Ambystoma mexicanum. Next base: position 1,180,456,864 of record NC_090926.1, read on the forward strand.
TTGATCAAGCTGTCTGCAAGGTCAATCTCGACTTGTGGGATTCCAGCCAGGGTCTAGGACAGTGTGGTCATGATATACCTATATCCAACACAGCACCTCCGTGAAGCCTGCACTTATGAAAGACTTTGCTGGCTTGTTGCATGATCTCTGGAGTCTTCCTGACCTCCACTGTAGGAGGGTTATCCTTGTCCAAATCCTTGGTACGCCTCACCAGACTTTGATGGCAGGCTTCCTGTGAAGAATAGTCCAGAGCTCACTCTTTTTCAACTGAACCTGATATGTAAAGGTATGCAGTGATGTTGCTGAATATTTTTCTTTTTTTTTTATTAACCAAAATCTGTAATACTGAAACAATTTTACTAAAAAAATGTTTCTTTATTTTAAAAAAATAGATTGGTAGTCGGGTAAAGGGGTTAAACCGGTAGCGAGGAGGATGGGGAGGGGATACAAACAGGAAAAAACGGTTTGCTTGCAGGGGTAACATTTGTTCGGTATTACCGTTTTCAGTAAAAGAGGATTCGGTAACATCACATGGAACCACATCGAAAGCTCTGAAGCAGGTTGGAGGCTAGAGGTATGCCCAAGCCCACCAAGGCAGTCCAGAATAAGGGTTTGACATCAGTTAAAAGGCATGGGTTCGTCCGAATATACGGATGGATACTTTTAAGCAGAAATACTACTGTATGTATAATTAGATAGAAATATATCACATTCTAATTGTATGTAAATATGTTCCATCGACATTACATTGCCAAAAGGTGCTATATAAATAACCAAACATTGCCAGATATATAAATATTGAAAACAAATAGTACATGGCGCATAGTAAGTAATTTGAAGAAGCAATATTGTCCCAATGAGAAAAATATTGATTTTGTGACAGTGTCACAGAAATATTAGAGTATCTTGCAGTGTTTTATAGTAAACATCAGCATGTTTGGGGGCATTGCTAGCTGTTGTAGATAGTGTGTTTTCCATACATTTCGACTGGTCCTCTCTTAAGGTCTAATGCAGCCAGGTGTCTGACCAGCTTTCAGAATGCAGTTAGGAGATCTGGAAGACCGACTAGTCAGTGAAGAGGAAACTCATTTGGTGTGTGAGTGACGCAACAGAGTCAGGAGCTTGACTCTATCGGGGGAACAGTGAGCCCTCCCAACCAGGCATAGGCGGCCTGCTAGGGCACATGACAGAGCCAATCCTACCCACCCCACAGGTGGGTTGAGAGAGTTTGTGGGGGTGCAGTCCTTGAGCGTGCCTGGTATGCTGAAAAAGCATGAACCACAGTCTGTCAAATGGTGAGTCAAGTTCAGTAACGGTAGAACACACCACAGAAAGAGACAACATTACCGAAAATCAGACGTCACACACAATCTTCTGGCAGCTTCAAAGCTGAGTTGGGTGAAATAAATGCCACAGAGACCTGGCTGCACAAGCCCCACACACACCTGCAAGGGAGCATGGGGCAGACCAAGTGATGATCTTAACATTTTGGACCAGTATAAGCTGGCCCCTGGGGAAAGCATAGGACCAGATTGGCACAGTCAGGTGTTGGGAAGAGTGAAGAAATGTGAAAGATCTGCTTTAAAGATATAGTGAAGTGTGTTTAGGGGAGGTAAGAAGAGGTGGTGGACTGGAATTTGGAGCGCCGTGCTGAACACTTCTTGGAGATTGTGGAGAGAGTGCAGTTGTGGGAGAGAGTGGTACAGAGATTGGGCTGGTAGTCTTGAGAGTGGGTGTCAAAGAGACTGGTTGTAGAGCGATGGTGTGGGTAGATAGGTGACAGAAGGTGGAGGCATTTGAAAGGTGAGAGTGGTAAAGAGAGTGAGTGCAAGTGAGAGGAAAGGGGTAGTGAAAGAGGATGGTGTAGAGGGTAAGGCTGGCGAACAGGAGGGAGTAGTAGGAGACTGGAGGGAAATACGCAGGTGCACAAAGGAAAAGTAGGATGGGAGAGAGAAGGGAGGAGAGTGGGAACGATTGGAGCGGTAGAGATGGGTGAGAGAAATGGAAAAAAAAGTCCAGAGAGAAGGGGAGGGGGATAGTTGAACCAAAGTGGAGGAGTGGAAAGAGTAGGGAGAGAAATGGTACAATTTTAATATCATAACATTATACCATGTGGCATCTTTAGATAAAGGTTTTCTTTAGATATTCCCAGAGGTGGCTAGGTAGAAAAGAATGTGGCCTTTAGGGTCTCGTTTGTAGTCCAGAATAAGATTAGAGAGGAGGGGGTTATCGCGCTCTCGTCGTCTAGATCTCTGATAGGCTGGGGAGTAGGGGGAGCCTGGGCTAGCTTCAAGGGAGCCCACAGAAGGTTGAGGCATAGACCATGGATTCCATTTACTACGGCTTTCCTGCGGTCCATCCACAGAAAAATTGTCGAAGCTGCCAATAAAAATTCAGAACTATATAAGTGAATCATTGATTTATTAAAGCCATCTGTGAAAATGAAAGGTGGGTGGCTGGCTGTGAGGGCAAAGTGCTGCTTTAAAGAGGAGGAAGGTGGTAAGAGCTTTGAAAAAGCATCAGGAGGCATGGAAGTGAGAAGCAATGTTTATTGCAAGCTGTACATGTGCACACCTGCTCCTTATCACAACGTAATGATCAAAGGTTTTCTAAAGTGCATTTTTCCTTCACCATTCAATGCTCTACATTCGACACTCCATGCCAGGTTCGGCATGCATATTGTCTGCAGAGCATGGAATGCTGCACATCTCCCTTTTTTACTCCACTACACTAAGAATTTGACATAAGAAAAGAAAATTGAGTTATTACACTTTGGATGACACATCAATAGCAATATTTTGTATATAAGATTTCTAATGTAACACTGCTTTAGGAAACAAATGATGATAAATTGCATATCACATTTAGACCCTTAATCTACATAGTCTTTCAAGAACAAAGGTTTACCACACACACACGTTTCACACACATCACACAGTTGCTCTTCTTTTCATTCCTATCATTAAAACACCTTCCCTCCCTTCCACTGCTTCTTTCTGTGATGCCACTGCGTTTACTGTTCACACACTGGAAATCCAGTTTACACTCCATACTCTACCATCTGAACCTTTAACTGCACCATGAAACTCCTGCCCATCCTCTATATGTTTAGACCATTCAACATTCATTTGTGTTCTGGTCTGAGGAAACTTTATCTGCACCCAATCGCCTTCCTCAGCAAGACATTGTTTTGCTGCCCTCCTAATGGCAAAGTGAACTTTGTTACACATCTGTCTCTTGGTCATATTCTCTTCAATGGCAGCCAAATCCATCTTCTGGGCAGGCTCCTCTATCCAAACAAGGTGAACACACCCTGGTGTTTGGATTTATCCCCTTCAATATTTCAAAGGGAGCCACCCCTGCTGTGGCATGAGGTGTTAAGCCTATGGTGCCACTAGTGTGTCTTCTGCTGGTTTCCTCCAATCCCCATTTTCTGAGATGGCACCCTTGATACTATTCTTAATGGCCTTATTGAATCACTCAACAATTCCATTGGCCTCAGGATCATACATTGAACTGGTTTTATGTTCTATGTCATTTCTCTTGAGAAAAGCTTCCATTTCTTCCGATACAAGTTGGACCGCATTGTTTGTCACAATGGTTGTTGGATAACCTTCTCTCCTAAACATTTCTTCCAAAAATGTAATTATGTCTTTAGAGCAGACATTCTGGACCCATGAAATCTCTACCCATCTAGATAACATTCCCACTAACACAATACAAAATCTTGATGTCCCTTGACTTCTTAAAGGTCACTACAATGTCTAACCCCACTCGTTACCAAGGTACAGATAGAATAGACATTACCGTCATTCTATCTATCCATCTACCATATTCTTATATTGCGCCAAACACCCGTGGGTCTCAAGGCGCTCACAAGACAGACAACAAAAAACAAAACATGCAGATGATCAAATGGAGGATTCTATGTCGGTATGAAGAAGGCAAGGCCTAGCCCAGATCAAAAAGATATGTTTTAAGAAGTTTCTTGAACTGGGCAGATGACTCACAGCCCTTAAGAGCAGATGGAAGCTGATTCAGAGAGCCGAGCCCCAGGCATGAAAACCTGGGCCGCCAGTCCTCTTCAGCAAGGCTCTTGGTTGCTACAGAAGAATGTCTTTGCTTGAGATTCTGGCTGACGGGTAATTCAGGGATTTGCCTGTCAGACAGTTAGGAACTAACATGGCGCCTTTGAATCTTGTTCTTTGACTAACAGGTAACCAATGTAGTCCTCTCCGGCGGCATCGGTAACATGGGTCTGTCGACCAAGGCCACAAACGGCCAGAACTGCTCCATTTTGGATCACTTGTAAGCTTTTTACATTTGCATGTGGAAAGCCTATGAGCAGGCTATTGCACTAGTCTAGTTTGGTATTGATAATGGCTGCCACATTCATGGCCTGTTTGGTCTCAGAAAGATAGGGGAACATTTTCAATAGTTAGTGAATATAGAAAGAACATGAAGATTTAAGATTAAGGACGTGTTTCTTAAATGAAAGATGAGTCAAAATAGACCCCTAATGTTTTGACATGATCAGAAACCTTAATGATGTTGCCTGAAATACAAAAACTGCCATAGGAAGAATCTAGATGATTACATTTGGCTGGTGTACCCAGGATAAGCAACTCGGTTTTCTTATTATTAAGTGCCAGGAAGTGTTTTGCCATGGCATGAAAAATTGCATGAATCTTCTTTAGGTCCTTACTGTAGAGACCCGACTGCTCTATCATAATCTGGGTGTAGTCTGCATAATTTGCAAAAGAACACCCCATGAGGATAGCAGATAGCACAGTGGTTTGATATAGATATTAAACAAAAGTGGTGACAAGCAAGGTCTCTGCGGGACCCCACAAGTCAACCTCGCCTTAAGAGACTGATTGCCGGTCCGATAGCGCATGGAGTACAGCGCTCGATTTGACCTTTGTGCAGAGCCTGCTGACGCAGATTTGAATCCCGGCAGGGCCAATCTCAGCCTTACATCCGCCTTTTACCCGGCGATTCTTCTGCATAGCAGCTAGTAAAACACAGCGTGTGGACATGTGTGATCAGAGGCTGGAGCACAGAATAGCACCAGAATACAGCACTTCACAGCACAAACCGGCTAGGTCGCGACAGGCTCTGTTGCGCCTGTGAACCAAATAAAATGTACTGAAAACTACAAAGAAAGGATTGTAGTTACAAGAGTGTGGGCAGAGCTGAACTACAAGCTCTGTTTTAAATCGCACAAGGATTTTATTAGAAAGAGGAATTCAAGAATAACGCTATTAACATGTGCAGGAAGATATATAACACAGTTTAAAAGCTCAAGAGCTAAAATATGTACAATAAGCTAAAAAGCATGAGGAGCAGCAATACTATGTAACAATGCAATGATTGGTTCTACTCTTGCGGTATAACCCTTGTCCGAATCCTCACAAATGTGTCAATCCCTGATTAACATCTCTACCTGCCAATTCATCCCTGGGCACCAATAGTCTTGTCTTATTAGCTGCTTGGTTTTAGTCATGCCTTGATGGCCCTTATGGACACATTCTAGGATATTCTTTTTCACGCTAGTGTGGAAAATCAGAACTTTATTTTTGAGCAACTCATCAAATACATGCCTGATGGCACCAGACATCATTTTGTTCCTGATCTCACTTCCCTTGACCACAAAAGTAAATAATCAACCTGCCCTCCTATGTTAAACTCCAAATAATTGGAACTGCAATGTTTTAATGATATTAAGTTAATGTTGTATAGACTTAAGGTGCAGAGGAAATAGTCAGCCCTGGCATATGGGTTGTGGAATATGAAGAAACAATAAAGTTCCTATGATATGGTATGGTATTTGTATGATATGATATGGTATTTGTAACACGCCTATACACAAGTGTTTCAAGGCGCGACGAGGCAGGGAGGGAGGGAAACAAGGGGAAGACAGACAAACGATCCTACTAGGCCAGGTGTCATTCAGATCGCGCAAGTGCAGAGGTAAGGGGAAAAGGAGAAAGTGCAGGGAGAGGAGGTGGGGGGGAAAGTGCAGTACAAGGTAAGTAGCGTAAAAAACAAAATAATAATAAATAAAAAGGGCCAGCTGGTGGCAAGTGCGAGGTAAGTGCAGAGCAAGTGCTGGGAAGGGGGCTGTAGGGATACAGTGACAGTCCCACAGTGCATGGGGAGCCAAGGAGGCAGTGCAGGTGGAGAGTGGCTGGGCCCTGGACCGAGGTCGCTGAGAGTGGCCCAGATGCAGGTTTAGTGCAGAATTCAGTGGGGAGTTAAGCAGGTTTAGCAGGGGAGAGGGAGAGAGAAGGCAGAAGCGAAGAGGAAGGTTTTGAGGAGCTTCCGGAACCGGAGATGGTTCTCCTCAAGTTTCAGGGAGGCAGGAAGGCTGTTCCAGAGGGAGGCCCCTGCTGCGGAGAGAGATCTACCCCCAGCTCGTTGCTTCAAGAAGCGGCTGACCATGAGGGAGTTGGAGACGGATGAGCGAAGGGCTCGTGAAGTTCTATGTGGGAACTCCCGTCCGCTGCACACTATCAATGGCTCAAACTAGTATTTTGAGTCTGAGTTGTTTAATGATGGATTGTGTGGTTATCTCAGAGTAATTTCACATCATATACTTCAGTGGATCTTTCATAATTATTTACATATCAGATAAACTGACAAAATCACATTTCTTGTAAAACATAAATGGTTTATTTGAGGCCTAACGCGTTTCGAGACGAGTCTCTACTCTAGGGGCATATAAAGCACATTCCAACAATATCTAGGAAAAAATTCAAATGTTATATATTAAGGAAAAATCTTAGTGCAAAAACACACGTCATAGGTTACAGTATTTGCAAAAGAAACCTATTTTTCTCCCAAGTTTGTATGACATTGACTTTGAAGATTTTTCACACCTGAAGTACTGTCCGCACCAGGTATTTCTGCTACTACATCCTTACCGGGCATCAGTATTATATCATTTTACGCTTCCATTTCAATAGGGGAGATAGTTGGTAGCTGGGTGCTTAGTGTCAACTGGGGGACAGGGTGCAGATTCGGTTTGGTTGTGTCAACAGGATTTCCTTGCGGGGGGAGTATGCATATTCACAGGAGCAACTATTTTGTGCGGATTTGGTATTACAACCTTTGGAGTTTTTGGTCCGATAGTTGCCTTCAGGCTTTTGGTAACAGCATAAAACATTTTTAAATGGGTTTGTTCAGTCATCAGCTGACCATCTACTAGGGCGCGATACGAGCAGTCAATAGCATCTTCGCCAACCGGTTTTACGCCAGGCATTTCAATTTCTATCGGAGCAGCTGGTTCTAGTAACCCCTTTTTTTTCCTTTTTATTTTTATTCAATTTGTTATTGTTTCATGATTTACCTTTTGGTCCGACGGACCCTTTACTTTCCTCATCCAATTGATTCAAGTCAAGCCCCCCTACTTCCCGGGATAGACTGCAGATGTATTTTATATTGGAATTGTGTTTTTCTTATTTTAGGAGCCGTAAGATTATTTGTTTTTTATCCGTCTGCTGGCCTTGCTTATGTCTCATGATTCTTCTCTTCAAGGCTCTGATAAACTTCCTTTCTTCCCTGAGGGATGCAAACTATCTTTGTGTCATCATCCCAGGCTTCAACATTGCCCTCCATTACTCCTGCTTCCCGTTCTATCAGGTCAGTAAGAGCTGAATGGCTATCAGGGATCTCAATCCGTGGGAGGTCTGAGTTAGATGTCAAGTGAGCCTGCTTCTATTGTTCGGGGCAATCGGCCATATGACTAGCATTGATTACAAGTTCTAACTGATCAATTTTTGCAGTATTCAGGCTCACAATATTTCCCAGCTGTGTTATTTCATCATAAATTTCATCCAACCGGTCAGGGGAGGAGTTGGATAGGGCATGCGCATATATTCTTGCCAAAGGTCTTAATTGGTTCGGTGTAGTGGTTGGAGAATATCGCTCGCATGTCGCGGAATTACATGTTTGCGCACTCTGTGTTTTCTGTGTACTTTTGTCGGGTTTTGCAGTATTGGTGCATTAAAATGCCATGAGTGTTTCCTGGGCACAAACAAACACTTCTAATTTATTCAGTTTTGCTAGTATGTCAGCTAAACTGATTATTAGTTCTTTCATCTGATAGTGGGTTCCATCGTGACCCTTGTATAGGAGATTTAGAATGCACGTCAATACTGGGAATTACGCAGTCGAGTAGGTCTTGTGACTATAGCACATTAGATGGAGCATCAATCTGGGAAGCTTCATGATCATATGGGGGAAGATGGAGTGGT